>NC_090333.1:45879344-46540906 GCF_035084215.1 Heptranchias perlo
TGGGTGCCTCATTATCCCATGCAAATCGGGCTCTATGATATCAATAGCATCTCAATGGAATTTTCAGGTGCCAATCATGAAGCACGTGCTGAGTATACAGAGCCCATTGGTACTTGCATTGAATGCTTTAACAAGACTACAGTAGAACACTCTAGAAAAGGTAAGTTAAAGGTTGTTAAATGATTTTTGTGGGGTAAGGCCACCTGGCCTTATAAAAATCAACAACCATGATACCCAACACCCGGGATCATCTCCCCCCTTTAACTTACCTGGACAGGCTGGGTTCCATGAAGGAGCCGTCAGATTTTCGGGACCCACTGATCAGCGAGCTGCTTGAAATGCACAGGAAGCTCACTGATGGAAAGGTAATGAGGCCCGACCAGAAACATTGGTCGAATCTTTCGCCGGTGATACTGGGCGGGCAGCTTCTGTTCACCGCCCACCCAATACCCATTGAAACCAAAAATCGGCAAACATCTTTATTTACTGTTAGTGTGAAAACACTATTTACTTTCAAATAACCACTCGAAAACAGTTACTACAGTGTCTCTGAGGAGATCTTCAAAACTCTTCTCAAATTTCACCCCAAAGCTGATAGATCCCTGGACCCTCCTCTGCCCCAATCTGTTAGGCTGCAAATTCTGCCAAACCCTAGGACACTCCCTCCCCACCCCATTCATAGCTGTAAAACCTCAGTACTATCCTCACAATTCTACTAATTTACTAGGACCCTCTGATGCTGCTAACCCCAGCTTCCTTCTCTGTAGTGCAGCAAAAATAAAGGACACCATCCAGCGGCCCCAATTCCCAAGACCCCCCCCCCCACCTCCAGTGTTGCTAAACACCAGATTACTCCCACTCCACTGCTGTCAAACTCAAGGGCCATCCCCACAGTGTTACCAGTTTACCAGACTCCTCCACACAGCAAAACCCTTAGACTCCCACTCCTATGTTTGAAAACCTCAAAATCTGCACCGCATTTTTGCCAACTCCAGGACTCCTTCTGCCCCCATGCTGCTAAATATCACAAACTCCCCACAGCAGCCAAATCTAAGGAATTCTACTGCTGTATTGCTAACCTCCAGGACCATATCTCAGCATTACCAAAACCCAGCATTCCCCTCCCAGCGCTGCTGAATCCCATGGCCCTTCTCCCAGTCTTGCTAAATGTTGGGTACTGTGCCTTGAATCTGGTGCATCTTGCTACCATCTCGCAGTGTGTCATCAGCTTAAAAAAAGGTCTGGGATAAAATTGAGTATGTAGATAAAGTAACACATAATAATCACCAAGGCTATGCCGTGAAAATTACACAGAAATAGGAAATTTAATTATCCAAATGTTGGTAAAACTCCAGAACACATATAATACAAATACAATTTGACTTATTCAGTTACTGTAAATAGCAGTGCGTTACAAGGCATAACACCCTTATTGTAAAACAATTTATCCTCCAATTCAACATGAGCAATGCCACAGGAGATCAGCCAGTAATTTTTTGTATGTGTATGAGGCTGAGAACTTTATGTGGATTTTAAGTAAGCTTAATCCCTGTTCTGAGTTAGCTGATTAGGGAGAGGTAATAAAAACAGTCCTCTTGGTGTAAAAGTAGACATTGGGGATGATGGGATTTGGTTCACTTTTGATCCATTATACAGCTGAATACCCCAAATACCCACTATCTGGGCTGATGCATGAAGAATGGTCACATGGGCGAGATACCGGAGGGTAATTAGCCCTTGTGGAATTATACTCTGACATAAGCTAACACCTTCCGAAGAGAGGATTGAGAAAAGAAAGAGCAATGTAACTGGGCAGTTAGTCTCAGTCCGTGTGAAATTAAAACAGCTCCAATTAGCAAACTAGCTCCAGTACAGTCCTGAATCAGAACTCATTAATTATTGCAGAAAAATCAAGGGTGACATGTTGTGCTAAAAACTTTGTGAAGCACATTAATATTTGACAGGGTCCTGTTGTAATGCCACAGCCTTCACCATACAGTGAAGCATTTGCACTATGCAGTTTTGAGTGAAATATTACATGTTAAACAATGTCAATTCAAAGTACAGCTGCCTCAGCTGCTATTGTAAAAAATCAAATTATTGTTTAATAGTATTAGAGCCAGAAATAGATGATTTATGTAAATTAGATAGCCAATTTGTTTTAACAGCAGACATCTATAGGGGACGGAACTGAATGTATTGGGGATCTGATCAGGCTTCACCAACATCTATTAGAAATCCAAATGTTTGGTGATGGGAGTCAGATGACATTTTCTGATTTTGCTTTCTATTATTTTGTAAGGGGTCTTTAATTCCCTAATGGCTTTAAATTTTTATTAATAAGTAAACAACCGTTCACCAACGCATTGTGTAATAGGTTTGTTTGTTATTTACTGGTATTTTATGATTTGATTTTACTTCATACACAATTGATGTGATAAACAGTGACAAATACATTTTGAAAAGAAAGATAATTTAATGCCACTCGATCTGCTTATGTGTCTTTATTGATGTCTAATTTTATGTACATTATTAAGCCAAAATTATTAATTACAATTAAAACGTCAAATAATATTTTTTGAAATTGCTTTCCATTTTCAATTATATATATATTGCATGCTTCTTTGTCAAGGTTTTGTTTAGATTTAAGCCAAGCAAGGTTTAAAAAGGGCTCTTATTAGTTACTGTTTTTTTCTCGTTTTCTCCCATGTCCTGGACAATGACATTTGCAGGAAGTGTCGTCGGCTGGAGGAGCTCGAGCTCCGGGTTTCGGACCTTGAGCAGCAGCTGGCATCACTGCAGTGTATCCGCGAGGCTGAGAGTTTTGTGGACAGCACGTTTCAGGAGGTGGTCATCCCACAGCTTAAGAAAGTGCAGGTAGAGAGGGACTGGGTGACTGCCAGACAGGTAGTTCAGGAGTCCCCTGAGGGCATCTCACTCTCTAACCAGTATTCAGTGCTGAATTCTGGTGGGGGAGAGGGTTCCCTTGGGGAATGCAGCCAGAACCAAGACCAGAGCACCATGGGTGGCTCAGTTGTCCAGGGGGGGAAGATACAGGTTGGGAGAGCAATAGTGGTAGGAGATTCCATAGTTAGGGGAGCAGACAGGCATTTCTGTGGCCGCAGGCGTGATTCCAGGATGGTATGATCCTCCCTGGTGCCTGGGTCATGGATGTCACTGAGCGGCTGCAGACCATTCTGGGGTGGGGGGAGTGTGAACAACCAGAGGTCGTGGTCCACATCGGGACCAACGACATAGGTCGAAAGAGGGATGACGTCCCGCAGGCAGAGCTTAAGGAGTTAGGAAAAAGATTAAAAAGCAGGATGTCAAAGTTAGTAATCTCCGGATTATTCCCAGTGCCACACGCTAGTGAGAATAGAAATAGGAGGATAGAGCAGATGAATGCATGGCTGCAAAGATGGTGCAAGGGGGAGGGCTTTAGGTTCCTGGGGCATTGGGACTGGTTCTGGGGGAGGTTGGACCCGTACAAGCCAGACGGGTTGCACCTCAACGGGACCGGGACCAATATCCTTGCGGGGACGTTTGCTACCGCTGTCGGGGGGATGGGAACCTGAGTGTGAATTCAGGTGGGATAAAGTCGGAACTGGAATTGGAAGGCAGAAAATTAGTGAGTGAGTCTGGAAGGCAGAGGGAACGAAGGTTAGAAAATAAACAACAGAGGAGTTTGGCAGTGCTTAAATGTATTTACCTCAATGCAAGGAGTATAGGAAATAAGGTGGATGAGCTGAGGGCACAGATAGACACGTGACAGTACGATATCTTAACTATTACAGAAACATGGCTTAAAGAGGGGCAGGACTGGCAGCTCAACATCCCTGGTTACAGGGTTTTCAGACGAGATAGAGAGGGGGATAAAAAAGGAGGGGGGGGGTGGCAATTTTGGTAAAGGAAACAATTCCAGTTGTGAGGAGGGATGATATTTTAGAAGGTGCATCAAATGAGGCCTTCTGGGTCGAGCTAAAGAACAAAATAGGGGCAGTCATATTACTGGGAGTGTACTACAGATCCCCAAACAGTCAGAGGGAGATAGAGGAGCAAATATGTAGGCGAATTTCTGAGAAGTGCAAAAACAATAGGGCAGTAAAAGTAAGGGATTTCAACTACCCTAATATTAACTGGGATACAAACAGTGTGAATGGTATAGAGGGCACAAAATTCTTAAATTGCATAACGGAGAATTTTTTTAGCCAGTATATAGCAAGCCCAATGAGAGGGGGGGCAGTTCTGGATTTAGTTCTAGGAAACAAAGAGGGGCAAGTGGAAGAAGTGGCAGTGGGAGAGCATTTTGGTGGTAGTTTTTAAAAATTTGTTCATGGGATGTGCGCGTCGCTGGCGAGGCCGGCATTTATTGCCCATCCCTAATTGCCCTTGAGAAGGTGGTGGTGAGCCGCCTTCGTGAACCGCTGCAGTCCGTGTGGTGAAGGTTCTCCCACAGTGCTGTTAGGTAGGGAGTTCCAGGATTTTGACCCAGCAACGATGAAGGAACGGTGATATATTTCCAAGTCGGCATGGTGTGTGACTTGTCCTTCTAGGTGGTAGAGGTCGCGGGTTGGGGAGGTGCTGTCGAAGAAGCCTTGGTGAGTTGCTGCAGTGCATCCTGTGGATGGTACACACTGCAGCCACTGTGCGCTGGTGGTGAAGGGAGTGAATGTTTAGGGTGGTGGATGGGGTGCCAATCAAGCAGGCTGCTTTGTCCTGGATGGTGTTGAGCTTCTTGAGTGTTGTTGGAGGTGCATTCATCCAGGTAAGTGGAGAGTATTCCATCACGTTCCTGACTTGTGCCTTGTAGATGGTGGAAAGGCTTTGGGGAGTCAGAAGGTGAGTCACTCGCCGCAGAATACCCAGCTTCTGACCTGCTCTTGTAGCCACAGTATTTATGTGGCTGGTCCAGTTAAGTTTCTGGTCAATGGTGACCCCCAGGATGTTGATGGTGAGGGATTCGGCGATGGTAATGCTGTTGAATGTCAAGGGGAGGTGGTTAGACTCTCTCTAGTTGGAGATGGTCATTGCCTGGCACTTGTCTGGCGCGAATGTTACTTGCCACTTATCAGCCCAAGCCTGGATGTTGTCTAGGTCTCGCTGAATGCAGGCACAGATTGCTTCATTATCTTCATTATCAGTGATCATAATACAGTTAGTTTTAGCATAGTTACGGAAAAGGACAAAGACAGAGCAGGAGTTAAAGTTTTCAATTGGGGAAGTCCAATTTTACTAAACTGAGAAGTGATTTAGCAGAAGTAAACTGGAAGCAGCTACTTGAAGGTAAATCAGTGTCAGAGCAGTGGGAGACATTCAAAGGGGTGATTCAAGGAGCTCAGGGTAAACATGTTCCCACAAAGAAAAAGGGAGGGGCTGCCAAATCTAGAGCACCCAGGATGTCAAGAAGCATTCAGGGCAAGATAAGGCCGAAAAAGAAAGCCTATGATAGACACCAGGAACTCAAATACTACAGAAAGCTTAGTGGAGTATACAAAGCGCAGGGGTGAAGTTAAACAGGAAATTAGGAAAGCAAAGAGAGGGCATGAAAAAATATTAGCAGGTAAAATCAAAGAAAACACAAAGATGTTTTATAAATACATTAAGAGCGAGAGGATAACTAAGGAAAGAGTAGGGCCTATTAGAGACCAAAAAGGTAAACCATGTGTGGAGGTGGAAGATGTGGGTATGGTTCTTATTGAATACTTTGCATCTGTCCTCACAAAGGAGAGGGATGATACAGGGATTGAAGTTAAGGAGGAGGAATGTGAAATATTGGATGAGATAAACAAAGTGAGAGAGGAAGTATTAAGGGGATTAGCATCTTTGAAATTGGATAAATTACCAGGGCCGGATGAAATGTATCCCGGGCTGTTAAAAGAAGCCAGGGAGTAAATAGCGGAGGCTTTAACAATCATTTTCCAAACTTCACTGGATACAGGTGTAGTGCCGAAGGATTGGAGGACTGTTATCGTTGTACCGTTGTTTAAAAAGGGAGCAAAGGATAGACTGAGTAATTACAGGCCAGTCAGCCTAACCTCCGTGGTGGGCAAATTATTGGAATCAATTCTGAGGGACAGGATAAACTGTCACTTAGAAAGGCACAGACTAATCAAGAACATTCAGCACAGATTTGTTAAGGGGACGTCGTGTCTAACTAACTTGATTGAATTTTTCAAGGAGGCAACAAGGAGGATCGATGAAGGTAGTGCAATTGATGTAGTCTACGTGGATTTTAGCAAGACTTTTGACAAGGTCCCACATGGCAGATTGGTCAAAAAAGCAAAGGCCCATGGGATCCAAGGGAATGTGGCAAATTGGATCCAAAATTGGCTCAGTGGCAGGAAGCAAAGGTCGACGGGTGTTTTTGCGACTGGAAGGCTGTTTCCAGTGGGGTGCCGCAGGGCTCGGTACTAGGTCCTTTGCTTTTTATGGTATACATTAACGATTTGGACTTAAACGTAGGGGGCATGATTAATAAATTTGTGGATGACACAAAGATAGGCAATGTGGTTGATAGTGAGGAGGAAAGCTATAGACTGCAGGAAGATATCAATGGACTGGTCAGATGGGCAGAAAAGTGGCAAATGGAGTTCAAACCGGAGAAGTGTGAGGTAATGCATTTGGGGAGAGCAAACAAGGCAAGGGAGTACACAATAAATGGGAGGATACTGAGAGGTGTAGAAGAAGTGAGGGACCTTGGAGTGCATGTCCACAGATCCCTGAAGGTAGCAGGACAGGTAGATAAGGTGATTAAGAAGGCATATGGAATACTTTCCTTTATTAGCCGAGGCATAGAATATAAAAGCAGAGATAAAAGCAATGGCTCATCACTACCTTCTCAAGGGTAATTAAGGATGGACAATAAATGCTGGTCTTGCCAGTGACGCCCACATCCCATGAACGAATAAAAAAAAGTGTTATGCTGGAACTGTATAAAACACTAGTTAGGCCACAGCTTGAATACTGCGCACAGTTCTGGTCACCACATTACAGGAAGTATGTAATTGCACTAGAGAGGGTGCAGAGCAGATTTACGAGGATGTTGCCAGGACTGGAGAATTTTAGCTATGATGACAGATTGGATAGGCTGGGGTTGTTTTCCTTGGAACAGAGGAGGCTGTGGGGTGATTTGATTGAGGTGTACAAAATTATGAGGAGCCTAGATAGAGTGGATAGGAAGGACCTATTTCCCTTAGTAGAGGGGTCGATAACCAGGGGTCATAGATTTAAAGTGATTGGTAGAAGGATTAGAGCGGAAATGAGGAAACATTTTTTCACCCAGAGGGTGGTGGGGGTCTGGAACTCACTGCCTGAGAGGGTGATAGAGGCAGAAACCCTCAACTCATTTAAAAATACCTGGATGTGCACCTGAAGAGCCGTGACCTGCAGGACTATGGACCAAATGCGGGAAAGTGGGATTCGGCTGGGTGGCTCGTTTCTCAGCCGGCGCGGACATGATGGCCGAATGGCCTCCTTCTGTGCAGTAAATTTTCTATGATTCTATCTTTCCTGAAGGGACTAACACCTGCTAGGATCTGGTTTTAGAGGTGCTGGCAGCCCCCTAGTACCTCACCCAAGTTTTTCATGTGTAAACTGAGTCAATAGAGCCCTGTTTTTCCGAGTGAGACAAAGATGGGCTTGAGTTGGCACATGAGGCAGGCCACAGAAACTTTTTACTATGATTATTTTTCAACAGAAAGGATTTGGAGAATAGAATTATTTTTGATGCTGGGTATTCACATAAGTTTAAAAAGAAAGATCCCTGAGTCATTATTAGTTAAGATGCTAATGAACTAGCGTTGATGTTATTTCCCCATAGACTATAAATAATGAACAATTTGTTAGACTATCTCAGCCATCGAAAAACACCTTACACCCATTATATTGGAAAGTCCTTGCTCCTATTGGCTGGGAACAGAGGGAGACAAGACAGAGACAGGGACACGGGCAATCAGTGAGACTATTAAGCCAGGAAGGTTGCAAAGGCAGTCAGGTTTCTAAAAAGAAAGCTGTGAGGGCTTTCACTGAGGTGAAGAGGTAAGAAATGCTAGAGGACAGTTAAAAACCATTTTGTTTTAGTCAAGTAAAACAACTCACTGATGGGGGTAGCATGGCAAGCTTTTTATTCTTTATTAATACAGAAAGATAAGTTGTACTATAAGTCTAATCATACATACTGTTCTGTATATTTATCTTGCTGTGAAGTAAACAATTTGTCGCTGCCCTTGTCTCACTAAATCTTTGCTTGATCCATTTTTGGAATGTTTGAAGAAGTACGTGTGCGAAAGAAACAAATATCCAGTTCAGGTCACAAGGGGGTACTATTGTTACACCCAGGTCACACTATATACAAGTAGATATAGGGCAATGTGAGTCAACTCCCATAAAGGTAAGGAGCTTGCACCACTTTCAGCTTCATCTTTAGCTATTTCAACACCATTTATGAAGTATGTGTGTTGCTTATTTTTTCTTCTTACGTGCAGTACTTAACATTTGTGTGCTTTAAATTTCATCTGTCATTTTTCTGTCTACTTACATGTTTTATGCCATTCATTGTGTCATTTCCGAGCTGCCTTTTCCAATTCTGTGGTTCTACAGGGAGGAGAGCAGTTTAGTGCAATTAGGTTTAGATTGCTCTCGCAAAGTGCTGGCACAGACAGGATGGACTGAATGACCTCTTTCTGCACTGTAAACTTCTATGGTTTTCTATGGTTCCATTGCCTCTCTTAGTTTGGTAGCATTTGATAATTTGATGACTTTGCATTGAGTCATTAGTTAGAAACTAATTTGTTAGAAACTAACACCGAACCCTGGGCACCCCATTCAGTACATGCCCCACCTGCCCGACGTAACTCATTTACTGACTACTCATTGTTTTGTGAAGTTTCAGCCATTTTCTTATCTGTACCCAAGACTTACCCTGAATTTACACAGCTTTGAGTTTAACTAACAGCCTTTTGCGTGGAACTTTATCATGTGCCTTTTAGAAGTCTAGATATACCACATTTTAGGGCTTTGATTGTCACTGCCTCAAAGAAGTTGAAAAGGTTGGACAGGTCGCCCCCTTCTGAATCCATGTTGTTTGCTGCTCACTAGGTTATTATTATTGTCAGTATTTAAATTGCACTGTACAAAGTGATGAGGATGGTCCAAATTCACTGCATAATTTAGATGAGAAAGTGAAGTTCTTGTAGGTCTAACCAATGACAGTTTCAATCACACCTGAGGTGTTTGGTCCATTCTCATCACTACACTGGGATGCCACTTGGATATGATAGAGGGGACCTCTCGTCACCGTCTTCACTTCATAAGAGCAGCAGATGCAGAGTTGTACCAATTTCTGCAGGACAACCTGCAGGTAACATCTAGAAGGGAAGGTTATCACTGCATTAAGCTTTCATGTCACCACATCCTTCTAATCCAACACAGGAGACATCTGCCACATCAGACAGTCTTCAGTGTACACCTGTATTAAGCAAATGACAAAAGATATGTTTGTAAACAGCAATACCTTCATCATTTTTACTATGGAAAGGCAGCATCAGCTGCATAGGTCACACAGCATTCACTGGGTTTCCCTTGAGGGCAGGGTGTTGCAGATGACACCCATGCTGTCACCAGGGCTCTTCATCTCAATCAATGGTCCTTATGAAGAGAAACAGTTTGCATTCAATTACACTTTAGGTCGTATCTGATCAGAGAAACATCATTATACATGTCATGGTCATTATCCAGGAAGGGGATATGGTGCCTTCAATATGTGGCAATTCATGGTATCTGCATTGATTGAAGGAGAAGAAACAATGGGTGGATGTCTCTTGGGAGAACAGGGCTAGATCTCTGCATGGCTGCAGACCTTACTGAGAAACCGCTAACAGCAGAAGAGTATCATTGCCCTTTTGTATACTCTTTCATTGTGCGAAAATTGCACCACACACTTTCCTTAAAGGTGGACATGATAGCTGAGGAATATTAAATAGGCAATAGTTGTGTGCAGTACTTCAAATGGTACCTTTTAGAAGGGTCTGTCAGTTCTCAACTCTGCCAAGCTCTTACTCCAGTTGCTAAAGAGGAAAATCTGCCCTGGTGCATTTCCAAATGCAGCTAAATTAGCAAAATTAGTAATCTGCTCTGATAAGCTCCAGGAAACATTGCAATGCATTTCCATATATGACGACTTAAAGTATTTGAAGGCAGATCATGCTGCTAAGCTCTAGGGAGTGTCATGTGCTGTGAAGTGACAGTGAATGCATGTGAAGAAGAAGCACTTACATAAGATACAAAGTAAGAGACCAACAAGACTACAGCAGTAGTGCAGTAAGAAAGAAATGACTGCTTGGCCCCATTGCCAGGCTTTTATTTAAAGAAAGTATAATTGATAAGCCACCTGAAATATTGGCTGGAGTTTTCCATTTCTGCTCTTGCCAGCTCATGATTTTCCACCCATTCACATGGTGTGGCGAGTGTCAAAATAGAAAACCCTAGCCATTTTCTTTAGTTTTATCTGCTTGTTGTCTGTTAGTACAAAATATTCTACAACAAAGTATATCTTCTTCCCCAAAAGCATACTGTCGTGTAGGAAGATAAACACTTATTGTACAAATGAAAAACTGAGGCCTTCAATACACTGCAGTTGGTCTTATTCACAAACAGCCAATTCAAGAGACAGTTGGATAAGTACATGGAAAAAAAAATGATAGAGGGTCTGAGAAGTGTTGTGGGATATGATGAACACCGTTTTAATACGCCGGCGGGAAAAGTCCGGGGTGGGGGGGGGATGATACGCGGGCGCCAAACCCGGAAGGGAAGTAGGCGGGTTGCGATCGCAACCCTAATGAGGCCAAACAAAGCCTCTTCTGGGTTTCGCGCCCGGCAGCCGACAGGAGCTGCACATCTGAGGTGGGGGGGGGGGAGTGGAGAAAGAGGGAGAGAGAGACAGACCTCATCGGCAGTTAGGATAGAGATGGGGGCGGGCAGCAACAAAGATTAGAGTAGAGACATCGGACATCGGGGTCAGAGGGCAGACATCGGACATTGGGATCAGAGTGGGGGGTGGGGTCCAGGCAACATCATTTTTAAGGTATGTTTATTTAATTTGTTTATAATGGGAAATGTAATTTTATTTCGTTTATTTTTCACTGATCCGGCCCACCCCGCCTAGTTTCACCAGGTGTGAATGAGAAGCCATGGGAAAGCTGCCCAGGTAACGTTAAAATCTTTTTAACTATCCAATACACAAAAAATAAACTACCGTAAGTACCTCAATGAGGTACATTTGCTTCTTTAATTATCAGCCTGCTGGATTTAAGTGGGGCGGGACTTCCTGGTGTCTGCTGTACGCACATACACACAGATTTAAATGAGTCCCATTCAAAAATGTGCGGGTTCCAGCCGGGACGTCTGCCTGCTCCCAAAAACATCGATTTTGATTGCCCCCCCGCTCCCTACCCACCTGTTTTTCCCTTTTAAATGTGTGCCTGATATTTCCTAGATACTGGTAGAGGGCAGATGGATCACAATGGATTTTTCCATTCCTCCACATTCTCATGTATAAATATTTCTAAACCAAAAGGCAGAGACAGATAGTATTGATCTTATTAAAACCGCAATCAAAAATTATTATTCTTAGCATGTACATGCACATGATCTATATTAAAAATAATTGCTATAAATTTGGTTAACCAAAATTAAAAAGAACAATATCCCCAGATACTATTACACAGAACAGCAAATACTATCAGACATATGTAAAAGGCCACATAGATATTGGTAGCCTCATTTTTTTCTTCTTTTATATTGAGAAATCTAAGTGAAAGATCACAACTACCAATTAGCTTAGATATGTTCTCATGGAACAAAGCTGTCTAGTGTACAGACTGAACAGTTACCTGTGAATCCGTGTATAAGTGCATCAGGGGAGCAATGAATAAGTCAGCAGTGCCCCTTTCAAATAAAATCCTCTGAGCAATTCAGACAAATCATGGTGTAAGAAGTATAGTGATTCTGCACAAGATCAAAGAGGAAAAGTCTGAAAGTAGGAAAATATCAAGTCATTAAAGCAGAGGCCTGGGGCTCGATGTTACCAGGCCTGCGGGTTTCCGGCGGGTTGGGTTTCGGGAGCGTGGTCAACACGCTCGGTGAAATTAGTGGGTTGCCCGCGCGATCGTAGCAGGCAACACACTAATAGGAATCAATTACCTGCTCCTCCGGGGTCCGCGCTGCTGGTCTGCGCGTCGGGCGGGCTGCGCATGCGCAGTACGATCTGTCAGCTGGAGGCGCTCTATTTAAAGGGGCAGTCCTCCACTGACAGATGCTACAACCAATGGAACAAATTACAGCATGGAGCAGCCCAGGGGGAAGGCTGCTCCCAGTTTAATGATGCCTCACCCCAGGTATCATCAGATGGGGTGAGGAGGAGGGGGAGGACAGAGCTCTTCCACCCGGCGGGCGGGAGGAAGCGGCCTGCCTCTGCCACCAAGAAGGCCTGGCTCGAGGTGGCAGAGGGGGTCACCTGCGCAACCAACATATCGCCCACCTGCATACAGTGCAGGAGGCGCTGCAATGACCTCAGTAGGTCAGCCACAGTGAGAACACGAAGTCTTTCCCCTACACTCCGTCTGCCACAACACTGCCCCCACCCCACATCTCCTTCGGCACCGCCAACACTACTCTGTCACATCACCCCTCATACCCACTCAAACCCCATCCTCATCTTACCTCCACCTACTCACCTCGCCAGTACTCATCCTGCCACTAACACGCGACCCAATCCTCATACAATCTCATGGCTCTATCCCATACTCACCCTCTCGTGCATCTCCCTCACGGCCAGCCTCACTCAACCTGCCACTACCTGTGCTGCAGCCACAGGGCATGCATCACATATGTGCAGTAGGCAGCGTAAGGCAAATGTTTCGTGAGCATGAAGGGGGTGCACAAGGGTGTCGGAGGGTTTGCCATGGGTGTTACCTATATTGAATTTCAGAGCAACAAACAGCACACATTATATTGGCACCACCACTGCCATGTCTCCGCGAATCCTGTCTGTTGTGTCCAATAATGACCGCTCCTGGGTATCACTATGAGGACCCACCACTGATGCCACCCATCGTGTTATTGCAGAGTAGGTGCAGGTGTATTTGCAGGGCTCTTCCGCGCAGACGACTGAGAGACATCGGCGGTGTAGCCGGCTGCACCCTGGAAGGATGCGGAGGAGAAGTTGTGGAGGGCAGTGGTGACTTTGACAGCGACAGGTAAGCAGTTGGTGCTGGGGCCAGCCAGGAGCAGCTCAGCATGAAAGAGCCTGCAGATCTCCACGACTACATGTCGAGCGAATCTGCGCCTCCATGTGCACTGCTGCTCGGAGAGGTCCGGGGAGCTGCGCCTTGGTCTGTGGACCCTGTGGCGAGGGTAGTGCCCTCTGCGATGCGTCTCTCTCTGCGGTAGCCCTCCCTCCTGCTGTGCAGGTGGGCGTGCAACAACACCGTGTTGGGGGGCTCCACGTCTCTGCGGCGGACGGCGTGGACTGCGAGGCTGCTGGGGCTGGTCATGCTGTTCGTCCTCCGAGGGTGTCCACGCACCACCCATCTGGCAGGTGTTGGTCTGAGGGGTTGTGCAGGGTAGGTGGGTGGTTCCTCGGACTGGGGCTGCGGTTTCGTGTCGGTCTGTCCTCTGGCTTGGCGGGGGGTGGTGGGTGGCCTCCTGCGTGGGTGAGGGCTCTCCCCCGTGGAGTGCACCTTGGCACCTGCCACAGGCTGCTGGCTGCAACACGCCTGGTTGGAGAGAGACTGTTTCCCCCGGTGTGTGAAACACTCTGCGATGCAGGTAAAATCCCACACTTCCTCTTTTGACAGCTGATTCAGCTCATTAACTGACCTCAACAAGCAAGGTGAGTACTCTCAAGTGGAACCCCGCTGGCTTTAATTGCCTGCGGGATTCGCACCAGCGGGGGCCACGCACGCAGCCCCGCACGTCATCGGGGAACCCGGAAGTGGTCGGGATCGCGGCGCGATCCGGTCACGTTACCGCATATCGGGATTTTCGGGGCCCCCCCGTTGGAAACCCGCAGGAAACCCGACCCTAAAATCAAGCCCCTGGTGTCAAACAAAGTACGTTCCTTTGAATCTACCTAAAATTGCAAATTATATTGTCAATTGGAAAAAACTACTCCAGAAATGCTTAGCTTGGAACTCATTTCTTAATCACTGAAAGACACAAAAACTAAAGGAAAACAAGCAGTTTTGTGAGAGTCAGAGTGAAAGCATAAGAAGCTGGTTGTTATTTGCAGCAACAGAGTTGTTAAAACCACCAGAACAGCTAAAAATCAAGACAAAGGACATACTACAGATCCAAAGGTACGACAAATAAAACTGCAGTTATCTATGGAACTCGCCATAATTGACAGGCTGGAACATCTGGCAGAGGAGTGTTGGTCTGGGAGGCGGTGGGGTTGTGGGGGTGGGGACTGCGTTTCCCTACCTCAGAAGAAATATATAGGTGCTCCTGTGACCCCCCCCCCCCCCCACCAACAAAGGAAGTCAATTTCAAAATTTAAAAGAAAAAAAATTGTGCTCAAATCTCCAACATGGCAGGCCTCAATCCCAGTCCATACACTCCAACTTGTTCAAAACCCCATCACCAGAATCTAATTCTGCATTAATTCACTACAACCCTCATCTGTGCCTTTGTCACCTTCAGGCTTGACTTCTCTAAAATGCTCCTCCCAGCCTTAGGAGTTCCATCCTACATAAATTCCAACTTATCTAAAACTCTACCACCCATGTCCAAAGCTGTATTAAGTCTTGCACTCTTATCACCTCTGTCCTCATCAACCTTTTTTGTCTCTCCATCTCCCAATGCATTGAATTGAAAATCCGCAATCTCATTTACAAATCCCTCAGTGGTCTCACCACTCCCTATCTGTAAAACCTCCCTCAACCTTATGTGCCCTCTGCTCTTCTTGTTCTGGCCTTCTTTGCATCCTCTGCTCCAACTTCATGCTCCCTGAACCCCTTCACCTGGCTACCTCTCTCCTCACCTTTAAAAGCCTCCCCAAAACCCAACTGCTGCAAAGTGAATTTGAGGAACCCAAAGGATAGTTAGACAAACCAAACAGAATTTATGTTCAGCGCAGGCAGCTTAGAAGCAAAGCAGTGCAACAAATAGAAATAGTCCACACCCTTTATGAAAATATACTTATCACTGCATTGAGGCCAGATTTTCAGTTAGAAGTAAGATCTGTAAGAATATAGATATGTTTTTACTTTACTTTATACAGAACAGGAGAGGCACATATAGATTATTAAATAAAGAAGCTAGGTGGATAATATGGAGCTAAGAGGGTTGATAGGTTATAAACATAGGCTTTTATCACAGTGGGGGGGTGGGGGTGTAAGAAAGGAGATTGCTGCAATATAAAAGGCAGTGGATTCCTGTTGCTACAGAGTATAACAAAAACTGTGATTCAGGAAGCGACAGTATGGTGTGAGGCCCCTCATCTCTGTCTGGCAATCTGTTCAAAGAGCTAAGGGTCATAAAACACCCAATAATGTTTTACCCAGCAGAAACTAGACCATAAAAGAAAATAGTATAAAAAGAGATACAACGTTTTACTCAGAAGGAACTTTGGCCTACCTTGGAGGCCAGGTAGCGTGAACAGGCTTAGCTAAGCCATTTTCACTATTTCCAACCAAATCCTATGCACATGAGTTTTAGACATAAGGCTGGTGTATATTGCTCTGTATGGAGTTTTTTAAGATGAATGTTTTGTAACAATAATAAATGAAGTTAATTATCAGACATATTACTGTCTCTAGCTTTTCGAATCTGTTAAAAGGATAAGGAAGGAATTATCCAACAAGATCCATAAAGCCATTCACTCTGAGAATTCTACTTTTGGTCATAACTTTGTTTGGAACTTTGTCTGGAAGAACTTGAGGACCTTGTTATCCAGTGCTTACATGAGATTCCACAATTGGCACTTGAAAAAAAACCTTTAGTCAGAGGGAAGAGATAGAGAGCCCAGCAGTTTTCTATTGGTAAGTTGGGTCTGACCAAATGACCTTTCAGTTCACAAAGGAACAGGTAAAAAATCAGCTTCTCATCAGAATCAAGGGGAGGGGGTTTAAACCCCCAAGGATGGGTAGTTTGGGGTGGGTGGGTGGGAGGTGAAAATCGCTGTTTTTATGATCGCGACCGCGACCCATCTCTAACGTGCCCACCTCCGGGTTTAATGTGGGCGGTTTTGGATGCGTGCGCGCAATGTACTAGCCAAGGTCGCGTCCCCTATTACTGCTGGCAGGCAGGTCATTAGCGGGGCAATTAACATCGTTAGTAGACGTCAAGTAGCTGTTTTTAAATTGAGAGTCACCCAAGTTCAAATTTAACGTCTCCAGCACGGGATTCCCAGAGCTTTTCAATCTCACCAGTGAAACGGAGGCGAGATTGAACTGCAGTTCTTGTGGGTATTTAAACATTTAATTGCCCCACCTGAATAAAAGCTCAGTTATTGCAGCTGGTTTCTCGGTTCTGTCTGGCAAATGTTTGGCAGCGAGTTCTTGTGTTGAGACAGCTTTTGCAAAACTTTGGAGCCTTACAAACTGACAAGATCAGGATGGGGGGGACAATGGATGTATTCGATAGGACATCTGAGGAAGAAGAAAATGACTGTCCATGGCATCCTCGTCGTGCTGTGTTGAGATCTGCAGATGCACAAGAGAGAGGTGCACAACAAAGATCTGGGGAACAGCAGAGAACAGCTGAGTGGAGAACAGCAGAGAGGGGAGCAACAGACGGGCCGAGGTCGCAGGAGGCACTACCCTCATGAGAGGGTCTACAGACAGAGGCTGAACTTCCTGGACCTTTCTGAGGAGCAGTGCCTATGCAGGCTCAGATTGAGTCAGCAGGTGGTCACAGATATCGGCAGCCTCCTTCAAGAAGAGCTGCTCCCTTCTGGACGTGATGGCCACGCATTACCTGTCGCAGTAAAAGTCACCACTGCCCTCAATTTCTTTGCCTCTGACTCCTTCCTGTGTGCCACCAGAGACATCTCCATGATCTCCCAGTCATCTGCACATAAATGTATAAGGCAGGTGACGGATGGATTGTTTGTCAGGGTGTCCACTTATGTGAACTTCCCCCGCGACGACATCAGCCAGAATAAGTGGGCAGTCGGTTTTGCCTCTCTGGCTGGGTTCCCACAGGTGCAGGGTGGCATCAATTACACACACGTGGCAATCCGAGGACTACCACATGAACCAGGAGCCTTCATAAACTGAAAGGGGTTTCACTCCATCAACGCACAGCTGGTGTGCAACCACAAGAAGAGATTCATGCTGGTGTGCGCCAGATACCCTGGGAGCTGCCGTGATGCCTTTATACTGTGGCAGTCCAACATTCCAGACCTCTTCCAGCAGGAGACAGACTTAAGGGCTGACTCATTGGAGATAAGAACATAAGAACATAAGAAATAGGAGCAGGAGTAGGCCAATCGGCCCCTCGAGCCTGCTCTGCCATTCAATAAGATCATGGCTGATCTGATCCCAACCACAAATCTAAAGAACACAAGAAGTAGGAGCAGGACCCGGCCACTTAGCCCCTGGGCCCGCTCCGCCACCCACAGGGCCTTGACTGATCCGAACTCAGCTTCATGTCCAATTTCCTGCCCGCTCCCCGTAACCCCTAATTCCCTTTACTTCTAGGAAACTGTCGATTTCTGTTTTAAATTTATTTAATGATCTAACTTCCACAGCTTCCTGGGGCAGCAAATTCCACAGACCTACTACCCTCTGAGTGAAGAAGTTTCTCCTCATCTCAGTTTTGAAAGAGCAGCCCCTTATTCTAAGATTATGCCCCCTAGTTCTAGTTTCACCCATCCTTGGGAACATCCTTACCGCATCCACCCGATCAAGCCCCTTCACAATCTTATATGTTTCAATAAGATCGCCTCTCATTCTTCTGAACTCCAATGAGTAGAGTCCCAATCTACTCAACCTCTCCTCATATGTCCACCCCCTCAAGATGAGGGATACCCCCTTCAAACTTGGTTCATGACACCTGTGAGGAATCCCACCAATGAGGCGCAAAAGCGCTACAATGAGAGCCACACAGCCACCAGGTGTGTCACTGAGCAAGCCATCAGCATGTTGAAGATGCGGTTCAGGTGCCTAGATAGGTCTGGAGACGCCCTTCAGTACTCGCCAGTGAGGGTGTTGAGAATCATAGCGGTGTGCTGCGTCCTACACAACATAGCACAGCAGAGAGGTTTGCAGGTGGTCGAAGACGAAGGCGCACATCAAGCATCCTCTGTGGTGACAATATTGAAGAAGAGGGAGAGGAGGAGGAGGAGGAAGAGGAATATGAAGATGGGGCACCCATCGCCAGACCAACCGCGCACATTGCTGCCCGGGATGCCAGTGATGCCCTCATCTCTCACAGGTTCTGTTAGTCAGAGTGGGAAAAAAGAGACATTGAAATGTTCAGGCCGGCTCCCACCACCACCACCACCACCAACCCCCCACTCCCCCACTTTTCACAAAACAGTCCTTCAACCATGCATTCACCCATTGCACATCTGCCCAATGGTCCCGTCATGTATTGACATTCATCATGAAGCAAATAAAAGGATGACTTCACACTCCGGACGCAATAATGGGCAAAAGGTGGAAGTGGTGCTAATCAATAAATTTTATGTGCCAATATTAAAAAAAGGAAACTTCACAACATAACATTTCTTCAAACACCTACGTGCATACCCTTGGTGAACCACAATTTCTTAAACTTAAGCTTCCTACCGCTGTGGCTTCAGCAGAAGTAGTGGCAGGCTGCTCAGATACTTGTCCTGACTGATGAGATGCTTTTGGCCTATGCCCTCTGAGTTTTGGAGCCAGTGAGGGTCTCGCCAAAGACTGCTCCACCTGCACCTGTGTAGGGCAGACCCGGCCATCAGGAGAGGAGGCAGCATGTCGGGTACTGGTTGGGGGGGGCGGGGGGACGGGGAGACAATGAGTGAGACGTGGGAGCGCTTTGTGTGGAGTTCCCACTTCCATGTCTCTTTTGCCATCATCCCTCTCCTGAGCCAGCACCACATCACTCCTACTGCTCTGGTGCAGCTTGTTGCAGATCAGTGACGCTTTGTAAGGCCACAGATAAGGTATTTGTCATCTTGTTTAAGGTGGCAGACATCTCCTGCACGGCCGTGGTCATGGCCTGCCTAGACTCATTTGAGAGCCGTGCTTGATGCTCCACAGAGGCGGCCACTCTCGCAATGCAGACATTCTCGCAATTATCAGGGACAACAACCCACTGGTGTTGGAATTGGACTCCTCCATCCTCTCCGCTATTACGGAGAATGTGCGTGGCACGTTTTCCTGTACCTTGCAAATTTGCAGCTGTACCTCAATCATTCTCCTTCTCAACAATGGTCCCCATCGTTGCTTCTGTGTCCAGCTGAGCAGAGCTTGGAGTGGAGTGCACCCTCCGATGTGGACTCTCCACAGCTGCCCCTGCCACCACTGTCTGCTCATGCTCACTTGTGAGTTGTGAATCACCAGGTGGAAACCTAACTAACTGTGTAACATGACCCACCGAAGTGCGAGTATCAGTGCTGGTGCATGGCTGTACGCCCTGTGATGGTGCACCCTCAGAAGGAATGAGGTCCTCTGAGGAATCGATGTCATGCATCTCCACACATTCTTCTTGTACACATGAAGGCACTGGAAGACAAAAGAAAGCAATATGAGTTAGTCATGGCAAAGTAACAATCTTGCCAATCACCATACTGAGGTCAGTCACAGTTCAGTCATTGATGAAATAAAGTCATCATGTGTGTGAAAGATGTTTAAGTTCTGTCACCAGGCATCAGCGAGCTCTCAGTCTCTCCACCTCTGATGGAGAGGGATGCAGATGTGTCACTCAGTTCCATGGCCTCCTCCTCTGCATCCTGTCAGCTGGACTATCTGTGCTGGTCCATCTCCAGTCCTTGCCCTCTCCCTTGTGTTTTGTGCTCTCTTTTCCTATAAGGGGCGAAGGAACAGACCTGTGTGTGACTGAAGGTGATGTATTCACTCGACGGATGCAATGCCTTGGGTGAGGGTGACTATCAGACAGATGCATCACATTGCATGAGGATTGGGGTGAGTGGTAGCAGTGGATAGATATGTTGGGAGGTGAGGAAGTGCATAGAAAATGAAGGATGGATGCTGCTGAAATTTAAGTGGGCATGAGGAATGATGTAATGGAGTACACTTGGCAAGACAGAGTGAGAGGGTGATGTTGTACAACACATGCTGTAGGTGAATCAGTAACTGTACTCACTTTTCCTGACCTGGTTAGGTCATTAAAGCACTTCCAGCACTGCAACCAAGACCTGGGCATTGTGTTCCTGCTGCTCACCTCCTCAGCCACCGACGGCCAAGCTTTCTTGGTAGCAGAAGCAGGTTTCTTCCTCCCATTGGTGGGGTACATTATTTCCTCCCTGGTCCCCACTGCACCTAGCAGTACTTCAAGGAACCATCTGTGAATCTAGGTGCTGCTTTGCTCTCTTTGAATCTATTGAATCATTTCCTCCTTTCTCCTCCAAAATCCCTTTTTGCATTGGCCCTTTAAATAGTAGACTTCGGATCGCATCATGCAGGTGCACATTACGCCCGCTGCGCAGCTTGGAGACGTGAAATCCGGAAGCAAAAATTATTGGATTCAATTAAATTGCAATCGCAGATTCCGATGTGTTGACTTCACTTCAGGGATTCCCATGCGAAAATCATCCTCCCCTCGCTCTCTCCCCGACTCCAGGTAAAAATCATGCCCAAGGAGTCAAGGGATGGAGGGAGTATATATGAAAGGTTAATTTCTTAGATTTATGTCTTCGTGTTTGAATTGTTAAATCCCTTCACTTTTGCATGTTTAATATGGGATACAGATTTTTCCCATATTTAGAAAAAGGACAAATTTCTATTGAATTTAATCTTGCTTTATAGAACAGAAAAGAGAAAACTTCTATTTACTTCGTGCCTTTCACATCCTCAGGACATCAAAGGGAACTTCACAACAAATGCATTACTTGTACCCAAATGTGACAGCCAATTTGCACACAGCAAAGTCCCACAAGCAGCAATGAGGTGAATAACTAGATGATCTGTTTTGCTGGTGTTGGTTGAGGGGTAAAAATTTACCAAGATACTGGGAGAACCTCCTGCTCTTTTTCAAAAAAGGTGCCATGGGATCTTTTACGACCACCTGAACAGGCAGATAGGGCCATGGTTTAACATCTATATGAAAGACAGCACATGTGACAATGCAGCACTCCCTCAGTAAAATGTCAGCCTAGATTATGTGCTTAAGACCTGGCATAGAGCTTGAATCCACACCTTTCTTACTCAAAGGTTATATCTGTGTACCTTGCCAGGTTGTAAAGTTCAAATACAAGTTTAACCCTGTGGACCAACCATCCACCTGGCAAGGCACACAGATACAAGAAAGCTGACGCAGTAGATTCATGTTTGGTGAAAACATTAAACCACTGCAGGCTGAAAAGTGACCGTTAATCAAACATTGCAACATTTTAGGTAAGGGGTGTACAAAACTTTGATACTTCTGGTACAAGCTACCTAGCAGAGGTGAGGACAGAGGGGAGTAGTAAATATACCCCACTGACGGCTTGTTTTGATTTAAATTGTTTGGATTTAAAGTTCAACTGCTATTGCAGTGGTTTCCAGTGCCATTGTACTTTGTGTAAAGTTAAACCCAGTAGAGCTATTTCATCTCTCTTCATTTTCTGTAAGCCTATTGATTGATTATGGTGGGGAGGGGATATAAATCATACCATGGAGTAGCTGTGGGAAGGGTTGGAACACACCCCTACACCCAAGGTAGATTATGGAAGCCAGTGCCATTAGATCTGGTAGCTCTAGAGGGGAAATTAGATCAATGACGGGAATTAGGGGGACCCTTATGACAAATAAACCAAGGGAAGCGCAGCCCATAGACAGGCCCAATTTGATACAGGTAAACAGACACATTCGTTGGTATCAACTCCTGATAGAAGCCCATTGTTGGAAGTGACAATTACCATTAAGGTAGTAACAGGTCCATTGAATATAAGTAGAAAAGGGTAAGAAACCCATTATGTTTAGTAGAGCAGTCCCTGTGTGACTGCCTGAATCAGATATCATCATATAAGGAAAAGGTGGGAAAGATTGATACCTGGATCATTTCCTAAATCCTTTATTGTCTGGAAGGGGAACTTTACCAGTTTATTGTAGTTTGCCAAGGGGAAATTAGGACATAGGAGGAATTTTCCAAATTATTTAAACATTCTTACCGTCAGTCAGGGATGATTTTATCCTACAGGGAATCCTAGCTAGAAAGCAATGATGTGACGACTCACTGCCCACCATTTGTGTGCTCTATGTCAGCACAATTCAGAAGTTTATTGTTGCCCCCAGCAGTCTAATATCAATTCCCAGTAATTTTGAGAACGTTTATCATGAAATATCAAACTGCACTATGCTGTGTAAATTTGGCAATCATAACTGAGCTGGTGTTACAAAATGTAGAGTAAATTTGGGATACCCGACAAGAAAACATTCCAAGGAATGTTTGGTCCTCAGGCATGGAACCAGCAGCTAAAATGTTTTGGCTTTGATGTACCCAAGTTCACAATTTGTACCTACCCAGGTTGTAATACAACTCTTCAGCAATGTTTTTCCCACAAAGAGTTCATCACAACCAATGGGAAAGAGGAATGACTAACTTTAGGGATAGAAAGAGGACCAAAAGAAAACCCACGCCAATCAAATACGGCTGAAACAATGGAATTCAAATATATTTGCCACCTTAAGGAAGCAACTTTGAAGTGGGCTTTTCTCCAATAAGATTCAGCCCCAGAATGCTACTCACACTTCAGATCTACTGTCCACAGCTGCTTTAAATCCAATTATAAGGGCAGTTATTGCACTTAACATGGGGGATTCTCCAGGCATGGATGCAAGAGCTAAATGCCAGAGGAGAGATGAATCGTAGTGGGTGAATTTCTGCAGAGGTTCTCCTGTTCGTCCACCATAACTGGCGGAAGAGCCACAAAAAGATGGGAAATGGTGGACAAGTGGGAGAAGCTCTGTGGAAATTCACCCTCCTAATGTCTAAGAGTATCTCTAACTGTAACTTGGAAGTGACATCTAGGGATTGGAAATTGTACAGAAGTGAGTACTTAGAATCATAGAAAGGTTACAGCACGGAAGGAGGCCATTCAGCCCATCGAGTCCGCGCCAGCTCTATGCATGAGCAAACCAGCTAGTCCCACTCCCCCGCCCTATCCCTATAGCCCTGCAAATTTTTTACTTTCAAGTACTTATCCAGTTCCCTTTGGAAGACTATGATTGAATCTGCCTCCACCACCCCCTCAAGCAGTGCATTCCAGATCCCAACCACTCGCTGTGTAAAAAAGTTTTTCCTCATGTCATCTTTGGTTCTTTTGCCAATCACTTTAAATCTATGTCCTCTGGTTCTTGACCCTTCCGCCAATGGGAACAGTTTCTCTCTATCTTCTCTGTCTAGACCCTTCATGATTTTGAATACCTCTATCAAATCTCCTCGCAATCTTCTCTGTTCCAAGGAGAACAACACCAGCTTCTCCAATTTATCCACGTAACTAAAGTCCCTCATCCCTGGAATCATTCTAGTAAATCTCTTCTGCATCCTCTCTAAGGCCTTCACATCTTTCAGAATTGGACACAATACTCCAGTTGTGGCAGAACCAATGTTTTGTAAAGGTTCATCATGACTCCCTTACTTTTGTCCACTATGCCTCTAATTATAAAGCCCAGGATCCCGTATGCTTTTTTAACTGCTTTCTCAACCTGCCCTGCCACCTTCAACGATTTATGCACATATACCCCCGGATCTCTCTGTTCCTGTACCCCTTTTAGAATTGTGCCCTCTAGTTTATATTGCCTCTCCTCATTCTTCCTACCGAAATTTATCACTTTGCATTTTCCTGCGTTAAATTTCATCTGCCACGTGTCCGCCCATGCCACCAGAGTGTCTATATCCTCTTGAAGTCTATCACTATCCTCTTCACTGTTCACTGGAGAAGCTGGGGTTGTTCTCCTTGGAACAGAGAAGATTGCGAGGAGATTTGATAGAGGTATTCAAAATCATGAAGGGTCTAGATAGAGTAGATAGAGAGAAACTGTCGCCATTGGTGGAAGGGTCAAGAACCAGAGGACATAGATTTAAGGTGATTGGGAAAAGAATCAAAGGTGACATGAGGAAAAAATGTTTACACAGTGAGTGGTTAGGATCTGGAGGGGGTGGTGGAGGCAGATTCAATCATGGCCTTTAAAAGGAAACTGGTTAAGTACTTGAAAGGAAAACATTTGCAGGGCTACAAGAATGGGGCAGGGACGTGGGACTAACTGGATTGCTCTTGCATAGAGCTGACGCAGACTCGATGGGCTGAATGGCCTCCTTCCGTGCTGTAACCTTTCTGTGATTCTATGATTCTTCTTCCTGCATGATTCTGATTTCATTTCCTGCAGAGGCAAATTGCCTTTTGTTTTCAACTGAAGGATTTGAGATTTTGGTTTTCTGTGGCTTAATTTTTTGCAGATGTTTCAGTTCAATTTCCTAGTGTGCGTTTGGGGACGAAAGGGTTTAACAGTGTTGTAAATTGACTAGATGATTATAAATGCCCATTTGGAAAAGACTTAGCAATAACATTTCTGGAACAATGAGCAATTAAATTTAATACATAGTGATCTGCTAACTGTATCTGACGCATAATTGAATGTGGGGGATGGTGTTGATTGGCACTGTTCTAGACAGTTCCCCAACCAGAGTTTTTTAAATCATAGAAGCTTGAGCACAGGTGTAGACTATTTTGTCCGGGGCTGGCTCCACATTTCCACTATTTTCCCAGTTCTTCAGATTTCTTCAGTCACCGGCATTAATTGAGATATGTCAAGCCGGCGGCAGGGAGGGTGGGGTGGAGAGGGTGGGGGCGGGGTGGTGAGAAGGGCGGGGTGGGGGGGTTGGTGAGAGAAAAAATACAAAGTGCAGGAACATGAAGTGATGACAGGAAGAAGGGAATGGCCTAGAGGGGTGAGAACTATTTTTCCATCTACCTGCAGTAAATAGGCTGACAGGCACAAGGCCAATGGGGGGACCTTTAATCCTTAAGAACAGGTGGTTTGGGGGTGGGACAGAAGTTAAAATAATAGAATTTTGCAGTGCAACCACAACCCGGCCCCAATGCGCTCACTTCCGGTTTTAACAGAGGCGGGTTGGAATAGGGTCAGAGTCAAGTCGGACGTGGCTCAGGGGCGGCTCGGAGGGCAGGTCAGACGCGGGTCGGGGGGCGGGTGACCAAAGTGCTCTCAGGAGGCGGGTCAGTTAGTGAAATCCCCATTTTGCCAAAATTTTAATTTTTAATCTATGGAGGCTGGATTTCTGGGGCCGTGGGATTCTCGGCAAGTAAAAGGAGACGAGAAGGGCCAGATCCATGAGGTAAGTGCATTTACATCCCTGCTTGTAGGCCAGGAGGAGCAGGAATGCTTCCCTTGGCCCCCCGAAGCTAATCACTCTACACACTCCGCGATCTCCAACTCCCTCCACCCCCTCCCGATCTCCGACTCCATCCACTCCCTCCCGATCTCCAACTCCCTCCACCCCCTCCTGATCTCCGACTCCATCCACCCCCTCCCGATCTCCAACTCCCTCCACCCCCTCCCAATCTCCGACTCCCTCCACCCCCTCCCGATCTCCAACTCCATCCACCCCCTCCCGATCTCCGACTCCATCCACCCACTCCCGATCTCCGACTCCCTCCACCTCCTCCCAATCTCCGACTCCCGCCAACCCCTCGCGATCTCTGACTCCCTCCACCCCCTCCCGATCTCCAACTCCCTCCACCCCCTCCCAATCTCTGACTCCCCCCAACTCCCTGCGATCTCCGACTCCCTCCACCCCCTCGCAATCTCCGACTCCCTCCACCCCCTCGCAATCTCCGACTCCCTCCACCCCCTCGCGATCTCCAACACCTTCCACGACCCTCGCAATCTCCGACTCCCTGCACCACTCTCGCGATCTCCGACTCCCTCCACCCCCTCCCGATCTCCAACTCCCTCCACCCCCTCCCAATCTCTGACTCCCCCCAACTCCCTGCGATCTCCGACTCCCTCCACCCCCTCCCGATCTCCGACTCCCTCCACCCCTCCTCGCGATCTCCGACTCCCTTCACCCCCTCGCGATCTCCGACTCCCTCCACCCCCTCCCGATCTCCAACTTCCTCCACCACCTCGCGATCTCTGATTCCCCCCAACTCCCCGTGATCTCCAACAGCTCACTCCCCCATCGATGTCTGACTTCCCCCACACCCCTGCGATCGGCCCCCATCCAAACCCCGAACACCCTGATCTCCCCAGCTCCCCGACACCACTCCCCACCCCCCCCCCCCCACCCCCCGCCACCCCCCCCCCCCCACCCCACCCAATATCAAGCTGGCTATTGGGCAGGAAGCCTTTTGAAAAATGTTAAAACCAGTCCGACCATTAAATTTGGCAAGGCCTGCCAGAAACCCTTACTTCCAGGTTTTCCATCCATAAACCCCACCCCGCTCCCTTTCCGGCTCCAAGTTGATATTGGGGTTAATGAGCTCAAAAGTGAATTTTGGCAAGTGGTATGTAAAGAAGATTGAAATGCACAAAAGGAATGTTGAATGTTTTATTACCTGGTTACAATACAGATAAGAATGATAGAAGTAAGTTCCTAAAATAAGGATATGTTCAGTGGTGCAATTATAAATAGCAAAAATTATCGGTGACCGTGTTTTTGTGGTCAGGATGGCTACAGCCCCGTCTCATTAGTCCAAGTGTCATTTTTCACATGCGTAAATATTTCAAGTCTGACCCCGTTCATCCCAATTCCACATGTGTGCATTTTCCAGCAGGAGTTTCTGAGAAACGATTAGGAGCAGGAACTCAGGGTTTTTTTTTTTGATCCCTGGCCTGGGGTTGCTTTACCTGTGGTTAATCCGCTCCCTCAAGAAATAAAATACATTTGGTGAAGTTCATGATGGTACAAATTGAACATGGTATTGATGGGCCCAAATAATGGCTCTCTCTCTCTCCCACATTTTCTTATGTTCTACGACAACAACAACTTGCATTTATATAGCACTTTTAACGTAGTAAAACGTCCCAAGGTGCTTCACAGGAGTGTTATCAAACAAAATTTGACACCGAGCCACATAAGGAGATATTAGTACAGATGATCAAAAGCTTGGTCAAAGAGGTATTAAGAAGTTTTAAGAAGTGTCTTAAAGGAGGAGAGAGAGGTAGTGAGGTGGAGAGGTTTAGGTAGGGAATTCCAGAGCTTAGGGCCTAGGGAGCTGAAGGCACCGTCACCAGTGGTGGAGCGATTAAAATCGGAGATGCGCAAGAGGCAAGAATTGGAGGAGCGCGGAGATCTCGGAGGATTGTAGGGCTGGAGGAGGTTACAGAGATAGGGAGGGGCGAGGCCATGGAGGGATTTGAAAACAAGGATGAGAATTTTAAAATCTGCGTTCCCAGATCGGGAGCATAGGTAGGTCAGCAAGCACAGGGGTGATGGGAGAACGGGACTTGGTGCGAGTCAGGATACAGGCAGCAGATTTTTGGATGAGCTCAAATTTATGGAGGGTGGAAGATGGGAGGCCAACCAGGAGAGAATGGGAATAGTCCAGTCCGGAGGTAACAAAGGCATGGATGAGGGTTTCAGCAGCAGATGAGTTGAGGCAGGGGCGGAGACGGGCAATGTTACTGAGTTGGAAGTAGGTGGTTATGGTGATGGAGCAGATATGTGATTGGAAGCTCATCTGAGGGTCAAATAGGGCAGTTGCAAATGTCTGGTTCAGCCTCAGACAGTGGCCATGGAGAGGAATGGAATCGGTGGCTAGGGAATGGAGTTTACGGTGGGACCAAAGACAGTGGCTTCGGTCTACCCAATATTTAGTTGGAGGGGTTAAGGGAGGTGGTGGTGAGGTAGAGCTGGGTGTCTTCAGTGTACATGTGGAATCTGACGTGTTTTCGGATGATGTTGCCAAGGGGCAGCACGTAGATGAGAAATAGGAGGGGGCCAAGTTTGATCCTTGGGGGACTCCAGAGGTAACGGGTGCAGGAGCGGGAAGAGAAGCCATTGCAGGTGGTTCTCTGGCTATGACTGGATAGATAAGAATAGAACCAGGCGAGTGAAGTCCCACCCAGCTGGATGACGGAAGAAAGGCGTTGGAGGAGAATGGTGTGGTCAACCGTGTCAAAGGCTGCAGACTGGTCAAGAAGGATGAGAAGGGATAGTTTACCACGATCACAGTCACATAGGATGTCATTTGTGACTTTGATAAGGGCTGTTTCAGTACTGTGCAAGGGCAGAAACCTGATTGGAGGGATTCAAACATGGAGTTGCGGGAACAATGGGCACGGATTTGGGAGGCGACAACACGTTCAAGGACTTTGGAGAGGAACGGGAGGTTGGAGATGGGGCAGTAGTTTGCGAGGACAGAGGGGACTAGGGTGTTGTTTTGAGGAGGGGGGTGATAATGGCAGATTTGAAGGGAAGGGGGAACAGTACCTGAGGAGAGGGAACCAGTAACAATATCAGCTAACCTGGGGGCCAGGAAGGGAAGTTAGGTGGTTAGCAGTTTGCAGGAAATAGGGTCAAGGGAGTAGGAGGTGGGTCTTGTGGTCAAGATGAGCTTGGAGAGGGCATGAGGGGAGATAGGAGAGAAACTAGAGAAAGATGCAAGTTCAGGGCTCGGGCAGGAGGGAACCTTAGGGGAAGTTTGGCTTGGTGGGCTAGGGGAAGAGAGAGAAGTGGCAGAGGCTGCTGAATGGATGGTCTTGATCTTAGTGACAAAGAAGTCCGTGAGCTCCTCACACTTTTTGTTGGAGGTGAGGGTGGAGAGGGCAGGTGGAGGGGTTTAAGAAAATGGTTTGTAGTGCAGAAGAGAAGGCGGGGCTATCTTTGCATTCCAGTATGACTCTGACAAAATGAGCAGTTTTGGCAGAGGAGAGCAGGACCCGACAGTGCTTTATGTGATCCAGCCAGATCTGGCGAATAATGGCTAAACCAGTTGTCCGCCATAAAGGTTCAAGTCTGCGACCCTGGGACTTAAGGTAGCGGAGATGAGGGGCATACCAGGGGGACAACCAGGTTGAGAGAGAGTAATGGTTTTAATGGGGACAAGGGCATCAAAGGTGGAGGTCCGTGAACATTTATCTAATAGCGATCATAATATGATTGAGTTCAACGTTGTATTCGAAAGGGAGAAACCCGCATCAGCTACTAAAATTCTAAATTTAGATAAGGCCAACTTCAATGGGATGAGACAGAGACTGTCCACAGTAAACTGGGCAAATCTGTTAATTGGTAAAATGACAGAAGATCAGTGGGAGGTGTTCAAAAAAGAATTTAATATGATACAGATCCAGTTTATACCCTTAAGGGACAAGAGCTCTACTTGCCAAAAAAAAAACAGCCATGGATGACAAAAGAGGTAAGGAACAACATAAAACTAAAAGAAAAAGCAAACAAAAATTGCAAAAAATAGCACAGATTCTGGTGGCTGGGAGAGATACAAAGAACAGAAAAAGGGTGACAAAACAGATAGTAAGAGCTACAAAAAGGGAGTATAAAAAGAAACTTGCAAGGGATATCAAAATCAACACAAAATGTTTTTACAATTATATTAGGATAAAGAGGGTGGTCAAGAGCAATGTGGGCCCCTTAAGAACTGGTATTGTAAATGGAAAATAAGGAAATGGCGGACATGTTAAATAATTACTTTGCGTCAGTATTTACAGTAGAGGAAGAGGATAGCATGCCGGACACCCCAAGGAAACTAATTTTGAATCAGGGATGGGAACTCGCCATAATTAACGTAAGCAAATTCACAGTAATGAAGAAAATAATAGCACTAAAGAGTGACAAGTCCCCAGGACCAGATGGTTTCCATTGTAGGGTTTTAAAGGAAGTAGGTGAGAACATTGCAGGCATCCCATCTATAATCTTACAAAGTTCTCTCGATTCAGGAACCGTTCCTTTAGATTGGAAAATTGCACACGTCACTCCATTATTTAAGAAAAGTGAGAGAGAGAAACCAGGGAATTATAGACCAGTTAGCCCAACATCTGTTGTCGGGAAATTACTAGAGTCTATGATTAAGGATAGAGTGACTGAACACCTTGAAAATTTTCAGCTGATCAGAGAGAGTCAGCATGGATTTGTAAAGGGTAGGTCACGCCTGATGACCCTGATTGAATTTTTTGAAGAGGTGACTAAAGTAGTGCACAGGGGAATGCCTATGGATGTTATTTATATGGACTTCCAGAAGGCATTCAGTAAAGTCCCTCAAAAGAGACTGTTAGCTAAAGTTGAAGCTCATGGAATTGAGGGCAAATTATTGACCTGATTAGGAAATTGGCTAAGCAGTAGGAGACAGAGAGTAGGGAAAACAGGCTGGTACTCAAATTGGCAGGATGTGACTAGTGGTGTCCCACAAGGATCTCTGATGGGGCCTCAACTATTCACGGTATTTATTAATGACTTAGATGACGGGATAGAGATCCACATATCCAAGTTTGCCAATGAAACAAAGATCGGCAGCATTGTAAGCAGTGTAGATGGAAGCATAAAATTACACAGAAATATTAATAGATTAAGTGAATGGGCAAAACTGTGGCAAATGGATTTCAATGTAGGCAAGTGTGAGGGCATCCACTTTGGACCTAAAAAGGATAGATCAGAGTACTTTCTAAATGGCGAAAAGCTCGAAACAGTGGAGGTCCAAAGAGACTTAGGGGTCCATGTACATTGATCATTAAAATGTATTGGACAGGTACAGAAAATAATCAAAAAAGTTAATTGAATGCCGGCCTTTATATCTTGAGGACTAGAATACAAGGGGGTAGAAGTTATGCTACAGCTATACAAAGCCCCAGTTAGACCACACCTGGAGTATTGTGTTCAGTTCTGGGCACCGCACCTTAAAAAGGATATAGTGGCCTTGGAGGAAGTGCAGCCTAGATTTACTAGAATGATACCTGGACTCCAAGGATTAAATTACGAGGAGCGATTACACAAACTAGGGTTGTATTCTCTGGAATTTAGAAGATTAAGGGGTGATTTGATTAAAGTTTTCAAGATACCAAGGGGTACTGATAGGGTAGATAGAGAGAAACTATTTCTGCTGGTTGGGGAGTCTAGGACTAGGGGGCATAGCCTAAAAATTAGAGCCAGGACTTTCAGGAGTGAAGTTAGGAAACATTTCTACACTCAAAGGGTGGTAGAAGTTTGGAACTCTCTTCTGAAAAACGGCAGTTGATGCTAGTTCAATTGTTAATTTTAAATCTGAGATTGATAGATTTTTGTTAACCAAAGGTATTAAGGGATAGGGGGCTAAGGCAGGTATATGGAGTTAAGTTACAGATCAGCCATGATCTCACTGAATGGCAGAACAAGCTCGAGGGGCTAAATGGCCTACTCCTGTTCCTATGTTCCTATGAGGGTGTGATTGAGCAGATCGGTAGCTGCAGAAACGTCGTAGTGACAGGAGGGCCAAAGGCTAGACAGTTGGAAATTTGAAAGTACAATTGTAAGTGACCTGGGGGGGAGTTTTTTCCAGGGGCGGACACAAAAGGAAGTGTGGTTGGGAGGGGATGTAGGTGGAGAGGAATACAAGGAAGTGATCGGAGATGGCCTTATCCACAACTGACAGAGAGTACAGAGACCATGTGAGATGGCAAGGTCGAGGAGTCGGCCGTGAATATGGATAAGGGAGTTTATATGGAGGAAGAAATTAAGGGAGGATAAGAGGGCAGTGAACTCAGAAGAGAGAGAGCATGATGAGTTGAGATGGAGGTTGAAATCACCGAGGATGAGAATTCACTTGGTGCTGAGGGAGGAAAGCAATGAAGATATCTCGGTGAGAAATCTAACAAGGAAAGAACAATCAAAAATGTGATTGTTGGCAAATATTATTTTGAAGGGGATATTAAAGCTGCTTTAAAACTGAAATTCCATTAGATTACTTTGTAGTTTGAATTAAATCAGTTTGAAAATCCTGTAATTTTAATTAACTACACAGTACGCTTTGAGTACTGGAGTAAACAAAGGTAGATGATATAAAGATTTGTGTATTAAATGTGTAAACTATGTTTTATTTACATACATATCTGAAAATTTCATTTTTCTCTACAGTGTATGACTGTTAAAAAGGCTAAATAAATGTGATTCCTTGATAAATGAGTTATTTTGGAGTCCTCCCCTAGCTCTGCTGCATTTATGACAATGAAATATAAATGAAGTGATGTCCGTGCCTGTGGCAGTGTGCAGTACCACATCAAGAGATGGTTATTTCCTCAGGAGCCAAGGCCACAGCACTGATAGAAAACAAAGATGGCTGACTGCAGCATCGGACACCATTTTGCTGGCTGATGGTGAGATGAGCTCTTGTTTCTTTTAAATTTAAGAATTCAGAATTATAACCTTTTACTTCTATTTATATATTTCATTGTTTTAATTAGATTTATTTAAATAACTCCAAAATAACTCATTTATCAAGTCATCACATTTAATTAGCCTTTTTAACACAGTAGAGAAAAATGAAATTTTCAAATATATATGTAAATAAAACATAGTTTATACATTTAATACACAAATCTTTACTTTGTTTACTCCAGTATTCAAAGCGTTCTCTTCTTCTCCTCCCCTGAAACTGCAAACTCACCCAGGGGTTCAGTTCCTTTGGTGCAGCTCCAGTAGGTACTGATCTCAAACTAGTACATGTAGTTTGTGAAAGGAATTCTGAACTTCTCTTTATTCTCCAGTTCACTTGTTCTTTGATCTTCTGAGTAAAGCTGAGAATCTTTCTGAATTCCGTGATTTATCACAGCACACATGTATCAGACCTTTGTGCCATGATGAGCAATACAGACTCTGTGCTGAGAGTGTGCAGTGAAAACACAAGTGCTCCACTTGAATTCACATTGGCATGACAAAACCAAAGGCCAGAGTTCACATCAGATCTCAGTGTAATAATATCCACATAATATTAGCGGTGCTGTTAAAGTATCAGTTCTGATTGCACTGTGGTATAAATGAGGGCACTGAATTATAGTTATCACTCACACCACTTGGAGGGAAGAGAGATGCATGTAAGTTCTCCAGTTTACTTGTTGTCCTGTAACATTATTCCATTGCTCGACTTTCTACTGATTCAAAGGGATGATGGGACAGTCCACTCTTTTCAACCAGAGGAAAATAGAATGTTGTGCAGGAGGCAGTGGAAGTTCAACCAAAGCAATTGAAGAATTGTTGTCATGCCAGTTGGTGATCTAAGATCCATATAGTACAGGTTGGACTCGTACTAGTAACATAATATTGTACTTTTGGGACTATCATAAGGATAATTGTGGCACAGTACCAGCCTCATAAATGTAGTATAAGTAGCTGAGCCATAGAGACCCAGAAGATCAGTTTCCTAGTCTAGCCAATCTCAGTTGGGGCAACAGCAAAAGTGTTACAATTGGCCTCGCCTGTCTGAGTTACTGGAAGGTTAAATCAGCCAAGGTTCTAACTCGTTATTGCTATTTAGAGACCCTTTAAAGATTTGTATGTATGGTTGTCAGGTGAAAATAGTCAGGTTTGACTGCAATGCCCACCATAGTTGAATAGTCTGATGACACTCAAGCCCTGATTTTAACCTAACCTGCCGGCGGGAACATGGTTGGTTTAGGTCAGATGCCCATATTAAACCCTGCCTGATTTTGCACCAATCAGGCTAGGTTAAAGTCGGGGCTTCAGTGTCAAGGTTCACATGTGAATAATCACCACTTGCAGGGGTGACTAGCATGTGGGAATGACATGAACATGGACTCAGTGCCTTCTGGGCAGGAGGGAGGGGAAAACACTGGAGAAAAAAAAGACATGATCACATCTGTCTGCGTCAAGTGACTCACCTCCTGACTCCCCAAAGCCTTTCCACCATCTACAAAGCACAAGTCAGGAGTATGATGGAATACTCTCCACTTACCTGGATGAGTGCAGCTCCAACAACACTCAAGAAGCTCGACACCATCCAGGACAAAGCAGCCCGCTTGATTGGTACCCCATCCACCACCCTAAACATTCACTCCCTTCACCACCTGCAGTGTGTACCATCCACAGGATGCACTGCAGCAACTCGCCAAGGCTTCTTCGACAGCACCTCCAAAACTCGCGACCTCTACCACCTAGAAGGACAACAACAGCAGGTACATGGGAACAACACCATCTGCACGTTCCCCTCCAAGTCACACACCATGCCGACTTGGAAATATATAGCCGTTCCTTCATCGTCGCTGGGTCAAAATCCTGGAACTCCCTTCCTAACCGTACTGTGGGAGAACCTTCACCACACGGACTGCAACGGTTCAAGAAGGCGGCTCACCACCACCTTCTCAAGGGCAATTCGGGATGGGCAATAAATGCTGGCCTCGCCAGCAACGCCCACACCCCATGAACGAATAAAAAAAAAAATTCCCACAATTTTTGCAACCCTGGCTCTAAAACTTGTTGCTTTCTTTCCTATTTTGTTTAACAAAGCTTCATGCCGTTCCAAGTGACATTCCAAATGTCCATGAGAAGAATAAAGGAGCGGAAGATACAAAAGGAAATACATCAGATAAAAGCCAATTCATAAGGGTTTGTGAAGGTTTAATAATGGAAAGCAAAGTGATAGACTAAGGGGGTAATCATTTAGCACCTGTATTTCTCCCAGTGGATTATCTTTTATTTCTTTTTGTTGGAGGGACTCAGGAGGAGGAGGGGGGAGATTGTGCTGAAGAAAAGTACTTACCAATGGAAATAATTTAAGGCCGAAAGATCAGCATTGCTTTTGAAGCATGTCGTGAGTTGTTTGTCAATCCTTTTGTGAGCGTAATTTGCATTTCATGATGCTGAAGATACCAAAAAGCTGCCATTAATACTGAGTAGAATTTTCTAATGACTGTGGCAGTACCACGCTCAATATTTTTACACAATAATTTATAACAGTTTGCTCTGGGAGCAGCATGAATGAAGTTCTCCAACTGAAATCATTCTCAATTCTTTCTGTTTATTATAAGACATGGACTGAGGTTGCCAGAAAGTAAAAAGATGCCAGGAGTGGTTTTTTTTGGGAAAGGGATTTTATGCTGGCCAAGGTGAAGGATGTCGTTGCTGGGCAACTGACTGTATTAGTTGAAAAGTGTTTTTCTCTTCATTGTATTTGTAATAACTCACCTTTTCTATGATCAGCAATCTCTTACCACCTCATTGACATTTTTCACTGTTCAATATACTCACATATTAAGTTTCCATTTCTGTGTGTATATAGAATAGTTGGGAAGTAATGAGATGCAATCAAAGGAAATTAGGTGACATACCTCTTGAGCAGGGGAGGAATTTTATGCTCATTAAGGTGAGGAATGTCAATGATGAGAAATGGAGCACTTCCCACTTTTTGCTACCCAGTGCCAGTAAATAGTACAGGTCAGGAACAGCACAGGTTAGATGCAGCCGAGAGCTCCCTTGACTGAGAATTCCGAAACATCTGTTCCTGTTATCTCCAAAAGTGCCTTTTGCCCTCCTGGTGGATTTTATGCATTCCAGCCGGTCCTCATTGGCAGTGTAACCAAGCATAATGTTTCTACAGTAGTTTTAATTAGGAAGATGTTAGTTTCTGGTTCTTTTACCAATACAATGAACAGATGGAGCTTTGACCTGCTAAGAGCCGGATTCCAACCATATCTGATGCAAGAGGCTCCCTGGGATCAGGAAGTGGCTGCCACAGCAGCAATAGAACCAGCTGGTCTCATCACTACTAGCGAAAGGAGGATTTGATTTTTGAAATAACCTGCTGTCTAGGTGTTAGCCTTGGCTCAGAGGTAGCATTCTCGCCTCTGAGTCACAAGGTTGTGTCTTCAAGCCCCACTCCATCAACTTGAATATATAATGTATGCTGACACTTCATTGCAGTACTGAAGAAATGTTCAATTATCAGAGGTGCTGTCTTTCAGATGAGATGTTAAACTGAGGCCCTGTCTGTCCACTCAGGTGGACATAGAAGATTCAATGGCACTATTTGAAGAAGAGCAGGGGAGTTCTGCTGATGTCCTGGCCAATATTTATCCTTCAACCAACAAAACAAAAGCAGATTATCAGATCATTTATCTCATTGCTGTTAGTGAGACCTTCCTGTGCACAAATTGGTTGTCGTGATTCCTATATTACAACAGTGACTACACCTCAAAAGTAACTTATTGGCTGTGAAATGGTTTGGGATGAACTAAAGTTGTGAAAAGTATAATATAAATGCAAGTTTTTTCCTTTATTTTAGACCCATCTTTCCTCTTCTTAGAAAATTTGGGTAGAAATTGGAATACGTTGTGTCCATCTTTGGGTGTAAAACAGATGCAAAGCATGTCAATTTAGCTGTGTGAGAGCTGCACCCAAGCTGTGCAGGCATTGGTCCCACTCCTAAATTTGTGGGGCCCTTTTTTAGGTGTCCTAAAACAGACATTTCTCCCCTGAAATATGTAAACTGGGCACCTAACGCCTGTTGAAGGACCCCATTGAGAAATTAGTCAGCGATGAGTGCAACAGGTGTCGGGCCTACCCCATTTAGGATTCTTCAGCCCCTGCAGCTGCCAACAGCAGGTAAGTCAAAAAATTTTTTAAAAAATTGTTTAAAAAATCCATCCTGTGGAGCCAGGAGGAGCAGGAGTACATCCCAACATCACAACAGTCACGATAGCCACCCCCCCACCGTAACCCACTCCAATCCCCCCTCCTGGAACTTAACTGAGGGTTGCTGCCAGTGAGGCAGGTGGCCCGACATTGATATCTTCGCTCGGGCGAGCTGCCTGTGCAGAGTATGTTGATGAGGCCCGAGCACCAATTTCCATCGATCCTCAGGCCTCTCGGCTCAGCACAACAGTTGGCCGATTTCCCACTCTCCTCAACCGTCAAACTACAGCTGGGTGCCAGTTTGGCATCAGTAGCTCGCCAGCCTCATTTAAATGAGGCCCGAAGCTGAATTTAGCTCTGGCCTCAGGCTGGCATATACCAGTGTGCAGAGCCTTCACTCCTCCAACTTTGCACTTGTTTTGGGCACTAGTTGAATTTCTCAACCAAAGGTACTGCAAGACAATAAATCAGTCAAGAACCACCGTTGACATCACTTGGAGCATAAGATTAAACTGCTGTTTGAAAATCTCCACCACCCAATCATAAATTTTGTTGCCCATTTATACTGCGGCAACTGCTTTATCAATCATCGGTCTAGCAAAAGAGAATTTCAAAATTATTTTTATCCTCTGCCACCATTTCTTTGCTGTTGCTTTTTTTCTTATTCATTCATGAGATGTAAGCGTGGCTGGCAAGACCAGCATTTATTGCCCATCAGTAAATGCCCTTGAGAAGGTGGTGATGAGCCATCTTCTTGAGCCGTTGCAGTCCGTGTGGTTAAAGTTCTCCCACAGTGCTGTTAGGAAGGGAGTTTCAGGATTTTGACCCAGTGACAATGAAGGAACGGCGATATATTTCCAAGTCGGGATGGTGTGTGACTTGGAGGGGAACATGCAGGTGGAGGTGTTCCCATGTACCTGCTGCCCTTGTCCTTCTAGGTGTAGAGGTCATGGGTTTGGGAGGTGCTGTCGAAGAAGCCTTGGCGAGTTGCTGCAATGCATCTTGTAGATGGTACACACTGCAGCCCCGGTGCGCCGGTGATGAAGGGATCATTCAAAGTAACGTGGGAACTCACAAAATATCAGGCTGGTGACACAAAATGATGTGGGACATCACAGAGTAATAGGTTCTTTGGGATGATGAATTATAAAGAAAATGAGCATCCTCCACATGATATGCATTCGTATCCTGGCTGGTTTGTCATCAGAATGTTTAATTGACTGCTATTTAATTTGATTGCTGACTCAGCTGAATCTGTCAGAATATTTTCATATATAATCTTTCACGGTGTAAAATTCTGCTCTATTTTGAAGTCATACCTAATTGGCAAATCTACTTAATTCATAAAGAAATGCCATTTTGCTCGCTAAGAAATATGGTTTTAAAATTTTTATTAAAATGGTAATTTTTATGATCATTAAAGTGAAAGCAGCACTGCAGAATGGATTATTTTTTCTCTCTTGGCACTCACTCAATACTCCAAAGTCAGATATAGCACAGCTGGATGTGAAATTAAACTCATTCCAGTCTATATAAAAAATGTGCCTTAACCCTAACTTGAGGGATGCATCCTGTGCCAGCTCAGTATGAGGCTTTCTATTTCCAACGCAAACTATCCTTATGAACTTTGTAAGTAAGATTGCCAACTTAGTGTTAAATTACAGGCAGATGTGAACTATGGCCTCGTGCTCTCTAGTGAGTTGAAAATGGCCAAACTCAATTCTCATTGGACTTTTGCAGTTGACACAAGCAGAAGAATTTCATCCTATCAATCCGAATCAGATTTTAATCCAGATCCCAGAAGTAAAAGGAAAGTTTGTTCATTCACATAACTGTGTAGATCCCCACAGCTAGGCGTTTTATTAATTAACAATAAGATATGCAAATACAACAATGGAATCCCAACATGGAAAGTAGGTCTGAACATTTGTGATTTGTGTTCTTGGTCACTATCAGACACAGATGTTCATGTTTATATGAAACACTGGTTGTAGCCAAGTGATTACAAGTTTGCTGAAAACTTTGAGCAAAGCTTCTGCAAAAATACTGTGCTGTAAGTTTTCTAGGTATTTACAAAGTGTGTTATTGTTGCAACGGCATTCTGTTGCTGAAAGTTTCTGGAATGTCATTATTCTGCATGCAAATATAACGGGGCAACTATTTGGATCTTTATACAGCAGAACTGCTTCAATGTGAAGCTATTCTGCAATGTGCTTCATTGTGAAGCTCTTCTGCAATGTGCTGAAGCTGCTGATGCCCTGGAATCCAGCCCGCTTATATTCACGGGTGGAATTAAGAGCACTGCTGGCAACAGAACAACGAATGCGTGTGTGCCAGATTGCATAAGTATAATTGTTGATAAACTGCAAGCATGACTTTAATTTTCTGCTTGTGAACCAGTCCTGATCTCTACTACCCGGCATGCCAAATATACACAGTGGTTCTCAGGTGCAAGAGTCAGGATAAGGGAGTAGAGACCCGGATCATCGGAAGCCATCCTTCTAATATGGCCACAGGTTTTCTGGGACTCTTCTGGGAGCAGAGCCTGGTGGCTGGCTGGGGTAAGTGGGGGATTTCTATGAACAAGTCCTGAATATGTACAACATTTTTTGTTTACTGGATCATTTTGTGAAGTTATTAAAATCTCCGCTCAAGCATATCAATTGATTTAGCCAGCTCCAGGTATGGTAAGAATTGGTGAAAACTAAAGAAGGTTTCCATCTCTAGGACCTCTTCCCCTGTTACAGACGAATTTATTCCTTATCAATTGACTAGCAAAGGTATAAAATAATTGGCCATTAAGGGGCGGAAATTTCTTTAGGCCCCTTTTCAAGCCCAAGGCTATCCCGAAAATGGACTGTGGGTCTAATTATTTAGGCGAGCTGCTGGTACCCTTTCTCCACATGCAGTTCACCCATTTTAAGAAAATGAATATCAGGCTGCTTGCCTTGCCAGCATCAGTCCAAAGGTAAGTCCTGGGGCAGCCTCGTGTGAGTGGAGGGGGGGGAGTGGAGGGGGACGGACTACTGTGGCGTTGGTGGAGCACTTCTGTTCCTCCTGTCTCCACAGCAACAATTTAACTTTTTTTTTTAATTACCCACTGCCGAAGATTCCCGAGTGCAGCAGGCCCAATATTTGATCCGCTTTTCCATATCCAATTTCGGCAAGGGAGTCTAAAACAGGCATAATTTACGTATGTTGGGGCCTAATACTGTTTTAGGCGGCCGCCAGAGACAGCTGAAAAATGGCCCGTCCCAATATTGGGACAGACGTCTTTTAAGTGTACTTTGGGTGCTGGATGGTTGTCCCCAAATTGGCTCATAAAAAGGGCACAAGGAGGTCCAATTTCTACCCGTAAGTTTGGTCCAGATCTTGATAAGCTTGTGAACTTTAGTCCTACCCCAGTCATCATTAACATTTGGATTGGACATCACTAAATGGAATTCTTTACTTATGTGCTTGTGGGGTTACACTGAGATGATTTAAATTAAGATACTTCACAGTCTCAATTATTTATGATCTTTGATAGCCTTCCTAGTGAATTTGTTTTGAACAGAATTTTGCTTTGGGGTGATAGGAAGCTCCTAATGAGACTTGCCCAAATGTGCAATAACGGATCCTTTTGAGGAAGGGGTAAGAGACTTCCAAGTGTGGAGTGGAAGCCGATAATTATTTCCAAATCGAGTGCCACTCCTCCAGCTTGGCTGACAACAGAAAACATCGTAGCCAGAGAATACTTTTTGCAGTTGATATTGCACATTAAATTCATTTTTTTGATATGCCATATGCAGTTTTTTTTTTAAAAGCCAAGCAGGTTTACTGAGCCAGATATGAGGATTTTTCTGAGAGCCATGTGCCACACTTAGCATTACCCTTATGGAGATTGGCCTCCTTTCAAATGAGTGGCAGACTAATTAACTGTATCATAGTATTATAGTATCATTGTAGGTACTGCATAGGAGAAAGCCGTTCGGCCCATCGTGCCTGTGCCGGCTCTTTGAAAGAGCTATCCAATTAGTCCCATTCCCCTGCTTTTTCCCCAGAGCCATGTAATTTTTTCCCCTTCAAGTATTTATCCAATTCCCTTTTGAAAGTTACTGTTGAATTTGCTTCCACCACTCTTTCAGGCAGTGCATTCCAGGTCAGTACAACTCGCTGCATAAAAAAATGTTTCCTCATGTCGCCTCTGGCTCTTTTGTCGATCACCTTAAATCTGGTTACGGACCCTTCTGCCACTGGAAACAGTTTCTTCTTATTTACTTTATCAAAACTGTTCATGATTTTGAACACCTCTATCAAATCTCTCCTTAACTTTCTTTGTTCTACCCCAACTTCTCCAGTTTCTCCACATAACTGAAGTCCCTCATCCCTGGCACCATTCTAGTAAATCTCTTCTGCACCCTCTCTAGGGCCTTGACATCCTTCCTATAGTGTGGTGCCCAGAATTGAGCACAATACTCCAGCTGAGGCCTAACCAGTGTTTTATAAAGATTTAGCATAACTTCCTTGCTTTTGTACTCTGTGCCTCTATTAATAAAGCCCAGGATCCCATATGCTTTTTAACAGCCTTCTCAAGTTGTCCTGCCACCTTCAAAGATTTGTGTATGTGCACTCCCAGATCTCTCTGTTCTTGCACCCCCTTTAAAATTAGTTTATATTGCCTCTCCTCATTCTTCCTACCAAAATGTATCACTTTTTCTCTTCGTTAAATTTCATCTGCCATATCTCTGCCCATTTTACAGTCTGTCTGTGTCCCCCTGAGGTCAGTTACCATCCTCCACATTGTTTACTACATTTCTGAGTTTCATGTCATCTGCAAAATTTGAAATTATACCCTCCATACCCTCTACACTGTAGATCTGAAACAAAGCCAGAATCTATTGCATAAGGGATTGAAATCATGATTACAAAATATTGTCTTTCAAGGAAATTCATCAAAAGTTTGGAATTGCCACTGATCAGTTTTTTGAAGTTAAGACCATGCTAAATCAAGTAATTTGTGACGCCCAGCTTGCATAATGTTAAGCTTCTTGATAGTGTGATATAAAACCTTCCATAGATTTTATATCACTCTTCTCAATTTCGTGACTGAGTCTGCCAAGTGTTGGATATGGTATTCTACTTATGGGAATCCCATGGTACTTATATGTTGCATTGGGTAATAGCATCCATTAAAGTTACTCTTCATGTAGAGAGCTTTGATGTGCGAAGTGAAGTATAAATGCAGATAGATATAGCGATCTTTTCTAGCTACCAATATATCTAGAAGCGCAAGACTCAAGCTAGAATCACCGGTAAGGTGTTTTGATCAAATGTAGTCACTTTGTGTATTTCCTGTCTTAGAGTTAAATGGATGAGTTGGTGGAGCCAAATTGGGAAGGCCTGTGCTTTCCACTTGGGAGTAGTTAAAGGAGAGCATCCACTCATTCAAGGGATGTAAAGGATCTTTTAGATATTGGTGCTCAAAATTTGTGATCACCTTTTCCAAAGTGCTCTCATGTGACCTCTCTTAATTACCTCTTATTTGGAAGAAAAAAGTTAATGTGATTAAAATAAATTAGAAAATTTACATTGACATTGTAATAATTGAAAGTCTTTTTTTTCTGTTCTTGGCAGCAGCACAAATAAGTTCAGCAAAGCAAAAGTACCACCTGGTTTGAAATCCCAGCCGGGCCATGATTTGCATGTTTGTCTTTCTCCATCTATTAATACTCTGTTTACATATACAAGGTGTGCAGACTTCTCTGCAAACAGTACTCAAGGAAAATTCTCACTAACTGCCTCCAGTGCTCTTTGTTGCTAATAATTATTTTACATATTTTTAAGGTAAAGAGCCGCAGGATTGGGTAACATTTTGCTCACAGTCAGAACTTTTTTTGCAATATGCATCTAGGGAGATTTAACTACCTGTAAACATGACTTCTAACAATCTTTTCTTCATTGATTAAACATTCCTTTTAGAAACAATAAAATGAGCATTATTAACCATTGGTTTAATCAATCTATAGTTTCTATAATCACAGTATCTCCTGCAATAAATACCCCCTGCTTTCAAATTCTCTAAAGATATTATAGCTGATTCTTCAATCGAAATCCCTAGGGGTTTTTGTTCATACAATTTAGAATGTTTATAGAATTGCATAAGCTTACTTGTTTAATTTAATATTTTTGTACATTTTGAACATTTCCTGGCACAATCAACCCTAATCTCAACTGTGTTGAGATGCTTAGCATTTAATCTATTATGATCTATATTTATATGATAAAAGCCAGTACAACCCCTTTTGAAGAAATAGGATGTTGACAAGGTTTTGGAAATATATACAAGTTTCAATGCACTACAAATCCTCCTGTTGAAGAAGGAAATGCTACCAGACAAATAATTCCCGGATCCACAGTTAATAGATTATTTCCCTACCATTCATTTACAGAAAATGAATCATTTAGCTGCTTCTATAATGGGAGTGATGGGAGTCTTTCAGAGTTAACAGTTTAATCAATTACAACCTAACTGCACAATGTCAGCATCTCTGCTTCATAGGTATTGGCTGTACCTGTGCCTGAACAAAAATGAATGGATGGAACACTGAATTCCTGATGTGTATTCCAGCTCTGTAAAGCTGTGCACTGGGAGCACTGAAGATGAAGCTTACCTCCAGATAAACCAGGAAGTAGCAATTAGGTGACAGCAAGATTGGGTTTATAAAACCTTGTGGATTGTAGGAGGAGGTGAGGACTCCGGAGGTAAGGAGATCTACAGTTTTGAGCTCCTGGGAAAAAATGAATTTGATGAGGGGATCATATTTTCCCACCGCCTCTTATAAAGGTGATAGGCCGATTTTAACTTCCGGCGGGAAGCTGCCGGAGTGGACGATAATGCTGAATGATCGTCTTCATCGGAGGACCGGCAGATTTTAACTGCTGGGCCTCATTTCAATGCCGCCAGTCAGCCACTTGCCCAAGAGAAGGCTGCAGGCAGCAAGGGTCTGGGGTTGGGGGTGGAGGAGATGTTGAGATGATCTCATGGGCTGCAACGGTGATATCTAGGCAGCAGACACCTGGACTTTCCTTGTGGGGCCCAGAGGCCACCTGCGGAGAGCAGCTAAATGGCAAGATCATCTGCTGGGGCCAGCCTGCTGTAGTCTCGTGATTAGGAAAGGAGGGCAAGTCCATGGCAGGGGAGGCCTAAGCTTTCCTTGTGGGCCACAGAGAAGCATCATCGGGACCTGACATGCTTATGTAAAACAGGACCCCACCAGCTTTGAGCAGGTGTCTTGCCATCTGCTCAGTTGCGCAGGTTAAAATTGCAACCGGTCAACTCCTGGTGGCTCCAGGGCGAATAATTAGCTTTGGTGATTTTAACTTCACCTGCCCAGTTTTCGGGCAGGTAGGGTTAAAATTGTCCACACTGTTTTTGGTCCCACTCATAGGCACAGCCACCTTCTCCTACATGACCCATCCTGTTGCATGTGATGTCTTTTTCTCTCATACCCCAACTATTCCATCCCTCCCTTCTCTAATTTGGGCCAGCAGCACTTACACATCAGCCTCAGCGGAGTTAGGTGATCTCCTTTTCCTTTCCTTAGCAGCAGCCATTTCAATCCTCTTTTCAGGAGCCTGCTCAGCCCTTTAACTGCTTGAAGCACTTTAAATATGTAAGCTGTGCCCTTGCACCACCTTCTTCCCGGGTTTTACAGGGTCCCTTGTCCGGCCAGCATTCTTTAAATCAGCTGAATCCGGGATTTCTGACAGGATCAGCCTCCTTTGATTTATACGGTTTATAAGTCCTGCTCCACCACACTTACGTTGTCACATCAGAGACCCAGGAATTACAGGCTTCCATTTCTAAAGATTTTTGGCCAAAGTTCACTAAAATGTTGGTGAGTAATGTTTCTGCGGCCAAGGAAGGTTTAAGCATGTACAAAAAAAAAAATGCTCAAACTACATTAAATGTAAAGCAAAACAATTATTGCAACCATAGTGACAGAATGTTCTGACATCATCTGCTTGGATTCAGACTGTAATTTCACAACTTTCCATTTCTCACCTGATGAAAGCTCATCTATGATCCTGAAAGCCAATATAATTCCAACAGTTCTTTGAATATCATTAGAAATCCAATTACTGTAATTATTATGTAGAGTCTTTGTGGGGTATAGAGGCTAAAGATCAATAAAAAATAAAAAATATTTGCACGAGCTGAGGACATTTACTTGTTAGCATATGTTCGTAATGCTTTTGGTCCCTTTCAGATATTGGGATTTAATTGATCTTATTTGATGAGGTTTTTACCCCTCATTTAATTCCACAAATAAAATAAAGATTCTAAACACAAAAAATCTAAAAATGATACTTGCTCAGTGGGTAAGTGCACTATGTGGTGATGAGCTGTACAGACCAGGTAGATTCCAGGTTTGATCCCTGGTCTGAGTTGAGAAAGCTGATCTCAGACAAGTCAGCAGATAAGATGCTACAACGGACGTCAGCAACTCTGGACTAGGGAGAGGAAAATTAACCCGTTACTGATTGATATCCAATGATTCTTGCTGAAAAACGCACCTATATGGGCATTGGATGAGGACAGGGGTGGGCTGAGCTGTGATAGACTCTATGACCTAACAGCCTGTGGAACTTTACCCCAGAAAAAAATCAGCACTTTCAAGAGACAAGGGGAGAAAAATTGAGAAAAGAAAAGGAAAAGTTCCTTAGTGCCTGACGGACATTTTGTTTTTGCCTGATGGAAATTAGGTAGTAAAATCACTAATGGCCCAAATATCTGACCAAAAACTTTAACAAAAGTCTACTGGAGGGATTTTCTCTCCGATGGTAGGGTAGCAGCAGGATGGGACTGGTGGCATGTAGATGAGGCCCAGCAGCTAAAGGTCATCTCTCCACAGATGTTGATTGACCTGCTGTGTGTTTTCAGGTTTTTCTGATTTATTTCAGATTTCCAGCATCTGTAGCATTTTGCTTTTTAAATGGGAGTTTTAATTCTTCAGTTTCACAGATAATCCAATAACAATCGTATTCCTGTTTGAATTCAATGCCAATATTATGTTTTCAGACTCAACATGATGGTACTCCGATTGATAATTGAAAGCATCCAATAAATTTCTAAAATACATTCAGTGATCCCATTTAGGAGGCATTCAAAAAAAATTCTTTATTACTTTTTATTTCCAAAGAAAATAAAATATTTACCATTCTGCATGCTGGAACCTTTACTGAGCTTACTTTGTCAGATAATATAAAGCTAGTTCCAGTACCTTGTTTTTTCAGCAAGACTTATGAGTGAACAGAACAAGATTTTACCCTTTCCACATTGATATAATTGAATAGAAAAAGCAAATAAAATTCATAAAACATGATATTGGAAACAAAATAACCATCACAGCGAGCAGCTGATACCTCTTTGAAATAAAGAATCTTGATAATGTGGGATATTTTGCCAATTTCATTGATTCTGTGAGATGTATCTTATTAACAATTGTACAAATGAGATCTTTCTTTGTTACAAGATGTTAGTAGATATGACAATGTGAAGAAAGTAAATAACAGGGCACTTCTAATGAAGAGATTAAATGAAAGGAGAAGTAGTTACGAGTTTGACTACAGCCTGTGCTTACAAATGGCAGCATTGTCTAGAACAGGTGGCCCTGGATGGAAACATGTATTACATAATTTTGCACTGCCAAATCTTAGCTCCCAGAGACTGTTACTCCGTCCACACAACAGCTGCTCGATTACTGTGAAATACGTTTGTTGTCGGCTCAGTTGTTTATTGCAAAAAAGACCTAGTATTTTTTCTTTATAAAGTTTTATCATTTCAGTTTTTATATTCAGTTGGTTAGAACACTGTCCTTTTGCATCTAGGGCCAAGGTATAAATCCAGTCTAGAAGGATGGGACAAATTCTCCTCTCTATTTCATGTTATACAAAGGTCCTAAATTCATTAAATTTAAGGTGTTCTCTTCCTGGTAGACATAGTTTTACAACGCAAAAGTGCTCATAACTCAGCACAGAATTGCACTATAGGTTTGGCACTGCCACGCTAAGCGTTAAAGTGCTTCACTCTCCTCAGCAAAAGCCACTTTCTATTTTAGGGTCATTCTGGAGGGCAAGGACAACCCAAGACACTCTTGTCCACAATTTATCATCTCCTTAAGTTCCTTTCCTCTGCCTCCTTCACCACCAACAGGAAATTTGAACAGTCTCAGGATTGCTTTGTCCCCAAAATTGAAACCATCCATGTAGCTGCCCCAGATGCTGCCTTCCGTTTCTCTCCCACTGTTCTCTCTTCAGTTTCTCATCCATTCTAGCCCCGATCCCTTTACATTCTGTAGTTTCTCTTCAATTTCCCTCCCTGCCTTCTACATGCTCATCTCTTCTGAGGAGATCAAAAGAGCTCATGCTCTTTTGATCTCCTCTTCAAACTTCTAGTGGTTAGAATGTAGAACTCATTGCCACAAGGAGTAGTTGAGGTGAATATCATAGATGCATTTAAGGGGAAGCTAGATAAACACATGAGGGAGAAAGGAATAGAAGGTTATGATTATAGGGTTAGATGAGGAGGGGTGGGAGGAGGCTCATGTGGAGCATAAACACAGGCATGGACCAGATGGGCCAAATGGCCTGCTCTAGTGGGATACATTCCATGTAATTCTATGTAACTATCCCCTGGGCTGTCATGCTAGCTGACATTGTTACTAGCTCCTTTTCCTCAGGTACTCTCCTATTTTCTTTGAAACTACTATATCACCCCTTCCTCAAAAAAAATCCCTCAGACCTCTCCATCCTTTTCAACTTGTGCCCTATTTCTAACCTTCTTTGCTTTTCTAAGAGCTTGAATTTGTCATTACTTCCCAGTTCTGTGCCCCTCTGTCCCAATGCCCCCCCCACCCCCCCAAGTATAACCCAGCTTCCACCCTTTACAAAGCACTGAGACTGCCCTGGCCAGAATCACAGGTTACACTCTCTGAGTCTGTGATCATGGTGCTTTATCTCTTCTTGCTCTCCATGTCTTCAGACTGTCTGTCCAACTTAAAGTCATGGATGAGTCACAATTTGAACCCCAGGACTTCTTTGCAATGCAGGAAGAAGTTTAATGATGTTACCAGAACAGTCAAGGTAAGCTACCTATTCCCCTGAGTGTCCTTGCAGTCTCTTTTTATGTCTTGCTCTCCAATCATTATCCTCACAGCACCAGCGAAGTCAGAGGTGAAAGTAGCATCTGAAAGAGGGGAGTGGAGGTTCTGCAGAAGTTAACTCTTGGCTCACGAGCCTAAGAAGTCAGATCTCTGGAGCACTATTCAAAAAAGAAAGGATGCTGGATAAATATCACACTCACAGAAGCACTGAGAATTATCTCTGAGGACTTGAGGCAGATGGCAGGGTCACAATAAAGTCCAATGCCTTCCTCAATACCAATATAATGCAGCACTACCTGGAATAAGTGGTGGCACTAGGAATGTCCCCACCAAAAAAGAGGCCTCCGGAGCAGTTAGTGTAACCAAAATGGATGTTCTGACCATTTACCTTCAGGTCTTTGGGGACTGTTTGGGGACAACAATGGCAACCAGCTTCTGAGACTTCCAGGGCACCATCTCTCTTATGAGGGGAACTGACTAAGTTGATTCAGCCAAATTGTTCAATGCGGTAAATGGCTCAAACACCAGGAGGCACAAGTTATAAAGAGTAGGAAGTTAGGAATTAAAAACAACTTCTAAAAGATTTGTAGAATAAAATACCAGAACAGGCCATTAAGCAGGCAGTATAAATCGACCTAAGAGACAATTGATGCATTTGTGGAGAGAGAAAAGTTGAAGGTAAAAAGGCAGACTGGTGGGGTTGATCTGCTGAAAAGTAAGTCTTGTTGACTTTAAAGGCCTTTTTTCTGTTCTTAAAATTCTTATGTTTTTAATCCTGTCCTGCTTTTATGGATATGCTGCACAATATTTTTTCAGTCTTTTTTATTCAATCCCTTCAGATTAATTTTCTCTAAGCTCAAATATCAATTTCAGGATATGGAAAGGTTTCCTACATACTATTGTTTTTCTCCTGTTTTTTAAATTTTATTTTGATATTTCTGTCTCTGCATTCTGTTCACATTGTTTCCAAAGTGCAAGATATATCAGGCCATAGCCCTCTGCTTGCCAACTCCACCAACTTCCATTCCCCTGAGGCAGAAAATTACTATTTTGACCCCAAATAAGAATGGACAAAAATTATTACAGCTAAGAATGACAGATTCAAATGTGACTGAGCCTCAGGAGTTCAATCTATGATCTCTAGGTTGTGAAAAAACAATATATTCTCTGTGACCATTTTCCCCTGTCCATTCCCTTATGATTTTCTTTCTTTCACCTTTGCTTTTTAAAGGGTCTTTTTATTTTAGAGGCCCTTCTGTGATATTTCCAAAGATCTAAAAAATCTGACCCTTTCAGAATTGTATGCAGTTGAACTGCATGTTAAATTTTACATAGTTTTAACTCTTTACTACAAAGAAACCCTTTTGTTAAAGTATTTTGGTGAGAAAAATCCCAGTGAGAAGAAAACAGTGAAAGAAGCTACAGTGCGTCCATTACAATAGAGAGAAAACACTTGCAGGAGAGCTGCCTAACATTTGTCCTCTTACCTCACATCAGGAGAAGGCTCTTGGACGGGAGACTATAGAGAGTGCTAGAGGAGGGAAAGCAAGAGGACAGCTGCTAGCTCAGAGTTCATGGTAACTTTCTGCCAATCTTCCTTCTCATCCTATTCTCTCCACTTACTGCCAGGAAAGAACATATTGAAGTCCTTTACTCAACTCTATGGGTCCGATAATAACGCAGGGATGGGATCTGAGGGGGGTGGTGGCAGGGGCGATAGCAGACACGAAACGCAGAAGATCATAGGACACGTGGGAATGTCCGATTTCAACAAGGATACCTCATTATCGTTTTACTTCCAGGTTTCGCATCGCTGATGCGCATGAGTGGGCGTGATGCACACACACTTGACATGATTTCACCTCGACTATTTAAAAGGCCATTGCAAAGGTGGAATTTGGAGGAGTTGGGAGCATTTCTAGAGAGAGGGAAAAATTCAAACATGGAGTCAGGCGGTCAAAGGCCGCGCCCCAGTTCAATGACGTGTCACTTGATGTACTGCTGGGTATAGTAAGGACAAGGAAGGAGGTACTCTTCCTAAGCAAAGGCAAGAAGAAACCTGCTGCTGTGACCAAGAAGGCATGGTTAAAGGTGGCTGGGGAGGTCAGCAGCAGGAAAGGTAACCACAGTTGCAGATTCACCTACATCCTGTAGGGCACTCCCACCCCCACTCTGTCTTGTCAAGTGTACTCCACCACATCACTCCTCACAGCCACTTAAGTTTCAACAGCACCCATCGTTCCCTTTCTATACACTTCCTCATCTCCCCATTTATCCATCCACCACTGCGACTCACCCTAATCCTTAAGCAATGTGATGCCATCTCAGTCAGCTCATCCGATTCTAAATGCACATCCTCAAATGCATGCCAGTGATACTCGCGACGCATCTGCCTGATAATCACCCTCACCGAATGCATTGCATCCATCGGATGAACACATGCCTTACAGACACTCATTGGTCTGTTGTTCCACCTTGCAGGAGAAGAGAGCCCAAAATACAAGGAAGAGGGAGAGGACCAGAGGTGACCCGCCACAGATTGTGCAGTTGATATCTGCAGAGGAGGAGGCCATGGAGATAAGCGGCATATCAGCATCCCTCACCAGCGGTGATAGAGTGACTGGGACTTTGCTGCTTCCTGGTGATAGCATTAAACATATCTGACCCATATCTCATACAAGACTTAGTTATGTTGAGTTGATTTCAGCACTGAGTGAAATATGATCATTTTAATCATACTGAGTTGCAACATTTTTACATTCCCATTACTAAGACATATCCTTCTCTTCTCTCTTCTCTCTTCCAGGGCCATCACGCGAAGAACAGCAGCCCATGGCCCTGACCGACGAAGTTTCCTCAGAGGAGCTCATTCCTTCTGAGGGTGCACCATCACAGGACACATGCTTACCATGCACCAGTGCAGATACTCGCACTTTGGTGGGTTTTGTTAGTTAGGTGGGCTCTCAGCTGGTTCACAAGTGAACATGAGCAGAGAGTGTTGGTAGGGACAGCTGTAGAGAGTCCGCATCGGAGGGCGCAATCTTCTCCAAGCTCTGCTCAGCTGGACATAGATGCTGAACACTGGACGCCATCAATGATAAGGAGAATGATAGAGGGTCAGCAGCAAATTTGCAAGGTACTGGCAGTCGAGCCACACACGCCATCTACAATAGCACAGAGGATGGAGGAGTCCAGCTTGAACATTTGTAGATTGATGTCGCAGGCCATTGCAAGAATATCTTCCATGGATAGAGTGGCCTCTTCCGTGGGACTTGAATCGCAGTACACTAATCAGACCCTGCAGGCTATGACCAAGGCCATGCAAACTATGGATGCCAACATTTCTGCCACCTTAATTAGAATGAGATACCTTGATGTACATTTTAACATGGTGGCAGGAACTCAGTTGGGGGGGGGGGGGGTCAATATGCTCGTTGGAACCTGGAAAAATTTTGCGTGAGTTGTCTCGAGCGATCGCGACTCAATTAAAAGCCCTTAATGTGACTTCTGGGTTTCACGTTTCCAAGTTGCGCAGCAGGCATACTGCGCACCTGAATGATGTGCTGGGAACTGGAGTATTTAAAGGGACATTGCAACCACGGATTTTGAGGGAGAAAGGAAGAAATTAAAGACATGGAGTAACAAAGGATGAAGCCTGCACCCCGGTTCAGTGACTCTTGAGCTGCTACTGGCTGGTGAGAGGAGAAGGAGGTACACACTCTATCTGTGTGATAGCAGGAAGCGCCATGCTTCTGTCACCAAGAAGGCCTGGCTCGAGGTGGCAGAGGAGCTGAGCAACAGGAGCACCGTGGCAAGGACGCGGGTGCAATGCAGGGAGCACTTTAATGACCTATTCATGTCAGGAAAAGTGAGTACAGTTACTGATTCACCTACATCCTGTGGTGTACGTTATCCCCCCTCTCACTCTGTCCTGCCAAGCCTACTCCATCACATCACTCCTCAAACCCACTTAAGTTTCATTATCAAATTACCTTCACTTTTTGTGCACTTATTTACCTCCCCATTTGTGAACCCACCACTCCCACTCACCCCAATCCTGACGCAATGTCATGAATCTGTCTGATACTCACTCTGTGATTCATCTCTTTCATGGGCAGCCTCACTCAAAGCAACACATCCATTGGGTGACCCCCTCACCCTCACTCACTCACACGTCTGTTCTTTCTCCCCTCGTAGGAGAAGAGAGCGCAAAATGTACGTGAGAGGAGTAGGACTGGAGGGTGGTCACCACATAAAGAGCCTCTGACAGAGACGGAGGAGAAGGCCTTGGAGCTCAGCCACATGGTTGAATGCCTGGCTGTCGGAGATGGTGAGACCGACAGCCCGCAAACTGATGACAGAACTTTAACATCCTTCACACAAATCATGAATTGATGTTATCAATGATTGACCTGTTGCACACCTCAGTATGTTCATTGCAAACTAACTTCTGCGATGGTTCCTAATATTGCTTTATGTTCTCTGCCAGGGCCTTCAAGGATTGCTGAAGCAGCACACAACCTGGATGAGGGCGATTCCTCAGAGGAGCTCCATGTGTATGAGGGTGCACCGTCACATCATATCGAGCCGTGCACCAGAATAGATACTCACACTTCGGTGGGTTCCGTTAGGCAGATGGTTGGGTTGTCACCTGGTGATTCACCACTCACAAGTGAGCATGAGCAGACACTGGTGGCAGGGGCAGCTGTGGAGAGTCTGCGTTGGAGGGCGCACTCCTCTCCAGGCTCTGCTCAGCTGGATGCAGATGATGAACCCTGCGGGCCATGGTTGGGAAGGAAAATGACAGAGGTAGAGCTGCACCTTTGCGAGGTACTGGAAGACGTGCCACACACACTCTCCACAATAGCGGAGAGGATGGAGGAATCCACCTCCAGCATTAGTGGAATGGTAGCGCAGGTAAGTGCAGGAATGTCCCGAATGACTCACAAATGAGTCAATTCAGGCCATGACAACGACCATGCAGACTCAGGATGCCAAACTTTCTGCCGCCTTAAACAAGGCCTTAAGGTTGGTTCCAGGTATGAAGAGGTCGGTGATGTTGGTCTGCTGCAGTGTGAAAGCATCATGACAGCTCCCAGGGAATCTGATGCAGACCTGCATGAACCTTTTCTTGTGGTTGTACACCAGCTGAACATGGATGGAATGAAATCTCTTATGGTTGACGAATGCTCCTGGTTGATCTAGTGGTGCTTGGATTGCTACGTGTGTGCAATCAATGGCACCCTGTACCTGTGGAAAGCCAGCCAGAGATGCGAATCTGAGTACCTGCTCATTCTAGCTATTATCGTCACAGGAGGAGTTTACATACCTCCCAACCCTAACATACAATCCATCAGTCACCTGCCCTGTGCATTTCTGTGCAGCTGACTGCGAGACTCTCAATTTATCTCCGGTAGCGCCCTGGAAGGAACCAGAGGCAAAAAAATTGTGGGCAGTGGTGACTTTCTTAACCACTGGTAATGCGTGGCCACCAGGACCAGCAGGGAGCAGGTCTTTTTCTAGGAGGCTGCAGATGTCTGCGACTACCTGACGTGACAATCTCAGTCTTCGGAACCACTGCTCTTCCAAGAGGCCAAGGAAGTTAAGCCTCTGTCTGTACACCCTGTTACATGGATAGAGCCTCCTGCGATCTCAACCCCTCTGTTGCTCCCTTCTCTGTTGCCCACCTGCAGCTCCCACAACAACAAGCCCTTGCTGCTGCTGATTGTCTTCCTCATCTGAAGTCCCATCAAAAGTAGCCATGGTGCCACCCATCCTGATGTTCTCTGTGTGAACACCTCCAAACTGTACAGATAAGTCTGTCACAACAACTACTCTCACCAAATCGTTTCCCAGTGGGAAGCAGCTGTGAGCACTAAGCCTTTATTTATATCGGGACCCCTGATGTTTAACCATCCCCATGAAGTGTCGTTCAATCTTGCCTCCAACACAGCCTTACATGATGATTTTGCAACACTGCGAAATGTACCATGGAACATTTGGCAGCAGCAGGTACATCTGCCATGGAGTCCCCATGCAAGAGGCCTTAAGGGCAGTCGGTGCTTCTTCCTGCAGTCTGCAGTCAGTGTGGAGCAGGCTATCTCATCTGGTTGCAAAAGGCTTGGGGATTGGTTAGAGACAATCAGAGGCATGACTTCACTGATCATTGATACTTTGATCATCATGTAAGGCTGGGCAGGTGTGGCTATTGGACTGGTCCACCTGAGTTGCCGTCAGCAGCACACAGCTTGGCAGGATTCCTAGTGAGGCTCAGAAAGCGTTCTTCTTTTAAAGAAGGTCCTGTGAAATCCAGACACAAACTGGCCTTCCGGATACCAAGGCCCTGATATTACCAGGGAGGCGGGTTGGCAGCGAGGGGGAGGGGGATGACTGGGCGCGTGGGTAACCCGCCCAGTAAAATCGGTGCACCCCCTACGCGATCGCGGGTAAATTGAAGCCACTTGGCTTCCGGGTTTCCCATCGGAAACCTGCGCAGCGGGTGGATGCGCACCCGCATCACAGGCTGTCAGCTGGAGGAGCCCTATTTAAAGGGGCAGTCCTCCAATGCTGCTCCTGCAGCAAACAACCAAAAGAGCAGCATGGAGCAGACCAGGGGAAAGGCTGCTCCCAGATTTAATGATGCCTCACTCCACGTGTTCCTGGATGGGGTGAGGAGGAGGAGAGAGATATTCTACCCAGCAGACGGGAGGAAGTGGCCGGCCTCTGCCACCAAGAAAGCCTGGCTCGAGGTGGCATAGGAGGTCAGCAGCAGCAGCAGCAACGTCTCTCGCACCTGAATACAGTGCGGGAAGCGCTTAAATGACCTAACAAGGTCAGCCAAAGTGAGTACACTTACTCATTCTCCTACACTCCGTCTTCCACGTTATCGCCCCCACCCCACTACTCTATCACATCACTCCTCATACACACTCAAACCTCATTCTCAACTTAACTGCACTTACACACCTCGCCAGTACTCACCCCACCACTATCACTCAACACAATCCTCATAATGTCATGGCTCTGTCTCATACTCATCCTCTGATGCATCTCTTTCACGGTCAGCCTCACCCAAACCAATGCATTCAGCGGTTGGCCACGTCACCATCCCTCACTCACGCCTCTCTCCTTTCTCCCCTTGGAGGAGAAGACAGCCCAAAATGCACGGGAGAGGGCAAAGACCGGAGAGGGGCAGCAACATCAGGTCATCCTCACGGACGCGGAGCAGGAGGCTATTGAATTGAGTCGCACCCTCGAGTGCCTGTCCATGGGGGATGTCGAGACTTCACCCGACAAACGGCTAGTGACAGAACTTTAACATTCAGCACTCACAATAGCAAATGATGTTAGCATGCCTTGCCATCTTCAGCACCTCAAAATCTGTCATCATGCTTAATATTGCCTTCTGTTCACTTACAGGGCCTTCAGCGACTGCCGTGAAGGCGGAGGGCGATTCCTCAGAGGACCTGCCGGCCTCTGAGGGGACACCGTCACATCTGAGCAAGCCATCCACCAGCGCAGATACACACACCTCGGTGGTCCCCGTCCTCACTTAGTTGGGGTTGCACATGGTGAGTCACCACACACACGTGAGCACGAGCAGACACTGGTGGCAAGGGCAGCTGTGGAGAGTCCGCGTCAGTGGGAGCACTCTTCTCCAGGCTCTGCTCAGCTGGACACAGATGCTGAACCCTGGGGGCCATCCGTGAAAAGGAGAATGATCGAGGGGCAGCAGCACATTTGCGAGGTGCTGGAACAGGTGCCACACGCACTCTCCACAATCGCGCAGAGGATGGAGGAGTCCAACTCCTGCATGAGTGGAATGGTGGCACAGGTACAGGAGGGTATCTCCGAGATACTGTCACAGGGACATGAAGGCATCTCTGAGATAGTGTCACGGGTAAATGCAGGAATGTCTGCGATGGAGGGAAGACTAGCCTCCATCGAGCTTCAAGCACGGCTCAACAATGAGGCCATTGAGGCCCTGACAACGGCCGTTCGGACTCAAGGTGAGCAACTTTCTGCCACCTTAAACAGGCAGGCAGATACACTAGCACTGGTGTTACAAGGCTTCACACATGTCCTCCAGAGTGGTAAGAGTGATGTGGGCCTGGCCCAGGAGAGGGATGATGGTGAAAGGGGACATGGAAGCGGGGATGCCACTCAAAGCACTTCCACGTCTCACCTGTTGCCCCCCTCTCAACCAGTACCCGCAATGCTGCCTCCTCTCCAGGTGGTCGAGTCTGCCCTTGCACAGGTGCAGGTGGAGCAGTCTTTGGAGGGGCCCTCACGGGCACTGAAATCCAGAGGGTATCGGCCCAAAGCATCTAATTGGTCAGGGCATGAACAAGAGCAACCTGCCACTACCTCTGCTGCAGCCACAGGGGAAGCACCACATAGGAGTAGCCGGAAGCATAAAGCAAAGGTTTTGTGAGCACAAAGGGGATGCACAGGGGTGTTTGACGCTTTGTCATGTTTTTTATTTATATTTGATTTTTTTCCCACTCGCAATAAATCTTATTATTATCACCACTACTGCCATGTCTTGTCCATTCTTGACTGGCTTGTGTAATAAGTCCCTTTCATGAGGTTCACCATGAACACCCACACTTGATGCCACCTATTGGGTCAGTCTACAGTGGGGGTAGGTAGAGTTGCACGACTATTTTGTGCAAGGGGCAGGGGAGGGGGCTGGTGAGGCCGCTCCTCTGTCCAGGTGGTGAGGACTGGACTCTTCACACTGTCTGATGTTAGGAGAACCGTTCACATGTCAGTGATCTCTGGCCTCACGAGCAGCCAGGTGAGCCGCTGTTCTGCCCATGGGTTGCTCCTCCTCCTCGGCCTCCTCCTCCTCAATGTGGGTGGCAGATGTGGACGGAGCCTCCTCCAGCAGCACCCCTCTCTGTTGTACCATATTGTGCAAGCACAACAGATGACTATAATGCGTCCCACTCTGTGTGGCGCATATTGAAGCGCTCCCCCAGAATGATCAAGGCACCTGAAGCGCATCTTGAGCAGCCCTATAGCATGCTGAATTGTACACCTGGTAGCGATGAGGCTGTCGTTATATCGACGCTGTTGCTCGGTGGTGGGGTTCCTTAGAGGTGTCATGAGCCATGTGTGCAGGGGGTATCCCTTGTCCCCGAGGGGCCAGCCCTTGCGGGTGTTCGGTGCGTGGAAGAGGGGCAGGATGTTGGACTCCCGGAAGATGAAGGAATCGTGGCAGCTGCCAGGATATCTGGCGCACACGTAAAGGAATCTCTTGCGGTGGTCAACAGATGAGCTGAGTGTTGATGGAGTGATAGCCTTTCCTGTTGATGAACAGTCCTGGCTCGTGTGGAGGTGCTCATATAGCTATATGGGTGCAATCGATTACACCCTGCACCCGTGGGAAGCCAGCCACAGCGTGGAATCCCACTGCCTCTCCGTCTGGCTGAGGTCATCCCTGGGGAAGTTGATATAGTGCGAGGCCCTGCGAAATAAGCCGTCGGTGACCTGCTTTATGCACTTGTGTGCAGACGACTGAGAGACCCCGGTGATGTCCCTGGTGGCACCCTGGAAGGATCCGGAGGCGAAGAAATTGAGGGCAGTGGTGACTATGACAGTAAGAAGATGCTGCTCGACCCAGCCGGGAGCAGCTCGGCATGAAGGAGGCTGCAGATGTCTGCGACTACCTGGCGACTGAGTCTGAGTCTCCGAATGCACTGCTCCTCAGAGAGGTCCAGGAAGCTGAGCCTCGGTCTGTAGACCCTGTTGTGAGGGTAGTGCCTCCTGTGATGCCACTCTCTTTGTTGTTGCCCTCCGTGCTGTTGTGCAGGTGCCTGTGGTGCAGCACTGTGTTGTGGAGCTCCACGTGGTGGAGGTGGACGGTGTGCCTGGTGAGGCCCGGGGATGTTGCTCGTCCTCAGATGAAGTGATGAATGCAGCCATGGCGTCCCCCCCATCCTGACGGTGTGATTTGAGGGGGTCCGCAAAGTAGGTTAATGTGTTTGCACAGCAGAGTTCAGGGTATAAATTAATAATTTTGAGTGGAAAGACAAAGGTGTTGCAGCCAAACCTTTGAAGTGACAGAGTGCCCTGCTCCAATAAATGAGGTTTTCTCCCCACCTGTCAAATAATCCTTTGCATCTCCCACTGGCTGCTGGCTGAAACACATCTGCTTCAACAGGGAGTGTTTCCCAAAGCACGGGAAACACGCTGAGGATCCTTGAAAATTGCACCCCTGCCAAAATCTCCTGTCAATGAGGTCTGTCAAGGACCTCAACTATCTAAATAAGTATATAAATTGTCATCCCGCCGGCTTTAATTACCGGTGGGAGTCCCGCATGCGGGAGCTGCGCGCGCACCCAAAGGCGTCATTGGGGAACCCGAAAGTGGGCTCCGGACCCGCTCCAGGATTCCTCCATTTTCGGAGCCCCTCCCCCGCCCCCAACGCAACCGCTCGGCCATCCGAAAATCGACCCCCAAGTTTCTTTTGTTCTACCGTCAACACTGCTCCTGCTCAGTGGTGCTGTGTGCTACCATACGCTTCCTTCTGGCCCACTGTCTATATGCTATGGGGTGGATAGACCTGACTGGTACTTGCAATGTATAAGTGATAATGTGTGCTGTGAAGTGCTGGTATGTTGAAAGTACTGGGCCCTGCCTCTGCAAGAAGAGAAGAAAAGGAAGACAGATTAGAGTTGCGATCACACTGATCAGTTGCTATGGTGAGGCTGTGCCTAGCAGCAGGGCCTGGCTGGAATGGATAATCATGATCGTGTTGTCTTTCAGGATGTTAACACATTTGAATCCTCCCATCAGTATGCTCCAATACCTGCATATATGTGTGCATGTGTAATTGATTGTTCATCCTCTGACTCTTTTTACATTAGCTCAGGGCTTCCCCTAAGCCCTGTTCTTTTACCCACTGTACTGCTTCTTCATATCAATGACCTCCTCCCCTTATCATCCAACTTATATAATCATGCTGGTAATTCCACTCTACATTCATTAACTTTCTTCAGGTCACATGCTCAGTGTACATAACCTGCAATCCTTTTGTAATGCCAGGAATGAGTCACTGCATTATTATCTCTTCAATGCATTTTAATGTGGCAAATCTTATTTCTTTCAATCCTTCAAAGACTCAATTTCTTGATGTCTCTGACAATTCTAATCAACATCTAATATCTTTTACCATTGGCTCCTCCTTTTGTTCTTCTTCACCCATTGATAGGACTGGCCCACAGTAGCCCCAACGGGGGAAGGAGGAAGGGAGAGGCACATCGGGCGATGGGTTTCACTGCTTGAATTTCCCAGCATTCATTATCACCATCCCACCTGACTTCAGGTGGGATCATGAAGGAGAATCCAGCCCATAATATTTTTAAATATAAAATGATACGAACAGCCGTTTTCTTCTTGGCTGTCTGAATGTAGACTGGAAATGATTCCATTCTATAGCATTATCATTCCTCACCATACTAAGCACCAATATATTTTCATTATTACTTATTGCCATATCCTTACTATAGCATTTATGCATTCTAATTTTTAGGTTTTTGTTGTCTATCGCAATAGAATAGTGATAGAAGCTGCTGATGATGCTACTCATAAATCATCATAATTTTAAATAAATTATTATACTTGAAATGAATTATGTAGAGAATATGTAATCCTCTTTTATCAGGCTTGCCATTCTGGATTCATATACAATCAGCAAGATGTCTCCCTACCTTCAACCACACCATCAGATCTAATCCCACACAACCTTGCTATACAGAGAGAGCTGCATTTGGAGGAGGCACAGCGACAGCAGCAACCCTCGTTTTCCATAAAAAGAACATAAGGTTGCTTTGACATGCTAGTGATACCCCAGGTAAACCCAGTACACCATCATTTAGAGGCTTGTTTAACCTGGTTTTACAGCAGAGTGTATCGATTCAGCTGCAGTGTGAGAATGCTGGTGCAAATGCTGTCAGAATGCACATTCCACTTGTATCAATACAGAAATCTAACTATTAGGTTGCTCCAGTTGACAGAAACATGGTATGTGAAATAGTCTCTGGAGTTCAAGGCAGAACCTTACTCTCTGCCAAAGAAGGATACTGCCTCGCGAACAGATGGTAGCAAGATGACGTCATCTCGACCTGGCATTGTCCTGCTAATTTGTATATCACTGCACCACTATCATTGAATAGAGCTGTCAAACTACATCTGTGGTTTCATTAAACCGGTTAAGTTGTGATTGTATGAGCGGTATCTGAGTAAACTTTACTGGATTTATTCTGTACACTAATAAAAATGCAGGTTAATATACCTTTGGTATGAGCCAGGGGTCACTGGCTGCCCAGCTGTCCCTCACCTGTGCTCCTCAGCAGACCTGCTGCTCCATGTGTCTTTTGGCCTTAGTTCATTGCTTGCCCACTCTGGGATTTTGCCAGAGCCATGATTTAGGGGAGAGGAAAGAGATACAGAAAGACACAAACAAACAAAAAATTGGTGTTGCTTTATGTGGCACTGCCAACACTCATTTTGTTAATAATTGTTTTGTGTTTTTCACATTACTTTAATGCACACAATTCACGGGAGTGGAAGGGAGGCAATTTCTCTCTTTTCTATCCCCGTATTTCATATGCATTAAACATAGTACAAAATCAATAAATTAAATTAATGGAATCATGAGTATTAACAATGCTGTTTCAGGTAGGTCTGCAAAACTTGTTCTTACAAAATGTTAGTTTTATTAACCCTGGGATAAGACTGTTCATTTTTTGCAAGCAACACTTTATACTGAGTACCTGTGAAACACCAATACCATAACTTGGCATATGACATCGCTAGGACCACCAAATCCAGGTAAGTAATCGTACATGCTCAGCAAAAAGCATTATTCAGAGTTTATAACCACTCTGAATAGTTGAACTCCTGTATATGCACAGCATACACAAAATTGTCTTACAGCTTTGAGTGTATTTTAACTATAATTTGTCTCACAGTTTTTGATTATGCTGATTAGCCAATCTCATTCAAATACTTGGTATGTATGTGTTAGAAATACAAAACAATCTTTCACCATACAGAAGGAACATGTCCAAGATTACTAGTCACTGCTAATGGATCTAAATGTTTGATCTCAAAAATTCCAATTCATATTCCTCAATTTACATAGAGCTTCTATTTGTTATACTTACAACATTCAAAGGAAGGAGCTATTAAATTATAGTCAACCCGTGACAAATTTCCATTGTAATTATCACCTTCCATCACAATATCAAGATATTGTAAAATGCAAATAACTTGATTCTTATTATTCATTATTTTTAGTGGCTTTGCAGAAATGTAAATCAACAAGGCAACAGTGCATGTAATTATTTCTTCATGTGGGAGGGTGATGTATTTAGCCAATGAAGAGGATGTGTAGGGAGAATTACTACTGACTTGTATGCTGTAGTCTTTCCTGGATTTCTGGAGTTCCAGTGCACTTTTCCCCTTGGGTTTCAGTTGGGGTTAATGATTAAAGTAAATTACCTGATTGGTCAAGTACAACAATATGGAGATAAAATAGAAGTTGGGTTCCCCTAATAGCTCAGACGGTAAATGCATCACCCACTGTTGTACTAAGGTCAAAGTTGACCCTCTGGTCAGCACTAGTTGGTATGATCCAGGGCAATGGTGGAGCTGCTTCAATTTGTCTCTGTCTCCAAGCCAGGGAGGGGAAAAATCAACCAGAGTTGAGCTCCTGATCAATATCCAGTAACTCCTGCTGAAAAATGCACATGGATAGATGCCTGGTGATGTCTGGATCAGGCTGAGTTGTAATGGCCCCAGATTCAAATAGCCTGCTGACACTCACTATGAAGAATGACCAGTTGGATGAGACACTAGAGGGCTATCAGTGCCTATGGAACTGTAGCCCAGCATAATCATTGCTCTTAGGACTGGAGGAAAGAAAGGAGAGAAAAATAGGAGAGGGAAATCTGTGGTAAGGGTATATATTTTTAAATCAAGTAAATATTAAAAGTTGTGTAAAAAGTTTGTCCTACAAATAAAGAGAATCAGTTTTAACAAACAGTCAGTGGGAATGACCATTAGTTAACTGTATTAGTGATTGGAAAGAAAGGCAGACTGATGATCAAGGGGTTGTTGGCGTTATTATCCTGCTGCTTACTGCTACAACCTATAGACCCAATGGTGACGATGAGCCTAGTGGAAGCTGTTCAATTCCCTGTTATGACAATCTGTTACAAATATCTGTTCTATAGGCCAAGACTGTCATGAAGATGAAATTTAAGAATGCAGTCTTATCACATAGGTGCTATTACTGTCCTGTCACTGCTTGGCAATGTCTGAAGTCGACAGCCTCTGTACTATGTAAAGCCCACTTGGCTTGTAGCAGAATATTAAAATTGCTGATTAGAGGGAAATAATCAGGATTTTGGGCAGTATGGGTTAGACATTGGCAGCAAATAGGTTAAATCCAATATTACCCATGCTGAGAAGTACCCATGATGATATTACTGGAAAATATCAACATCATTATGCTGCTCAGTTGCCTTGTGCACATCAGTGAAAAGATGCAATTTTACTTGAAAGAATTTTTCCATGTTCTAGTAGCGTTGCAAATGCTCCTGAATTATTTGCCAGCCCAAGTGATGTTTGTGACCTTTGCATTTATGCCTGGACAGGACACCATTTGCCAACTGATAGAACAAACAGTGAGCTAGTTCCCAGGTCTCTGCCTGTGCTTTTATTCCACTACTCGCCTTTAAACAGCCACCCAACCTCAAACAGACCAACGTTCGCAGCAAATTACCCAGCTTTCAGGAGAACAGCGTCCACGACACCACACAACCCTGCCACGGTAACCTCTGCAAGACATGCCAGATCATCGACACAGATACCACCATCACATGAGAGGACACCACTCACCAGGTGCATGGTTCATACTCCTGTGACTCGGCCAATGTTGTCTAACTCATACGTTGCAGGAAAGGATGCCCCAGAGCATGGTACATTGGCGAGACCACGCAGACGCTGCGACAACAGATGAACGGACACCGCGCAACAATCGCCAGACAGGAGGGTTCCCTCCCAGTCGGGGAACACTTCAGCAGTCAAGGACATTCAGCCACCGACCTTCGGGTAAGCGTACTCCAAGGCAGCCTTCGAGACACACGACAACGCAAAATCGTCAAGCAGAAATTGATAGCCAAGTTCCGCACCCATGAGGACGGCCTCAACCGGGATCTTGGGTTCATGTCACGCTACACGTTACCCCACCAGCGAACAAAAGTTATCTGTTTTTAATATAACGGGTCATTTGCTGTATTTCTCTTCCTTCCGGATGTTTCTATGTTTCTGCCTCTCTCTCTCTGTTTTTTTTTGGTTGTTTGTATATTCGGTGGCCCTGTAGGTAACACCTCTCTGTCTGAACACTTTGATTGCCTTGGCAACGGGCAGTTGGAAAGACTCTCTGTAATCACCAGGTATTGTTCTGTGATTTATAAATGCGAAAGGTTCGAGGATTTCTTGACATTCACCTGAAGAAGGAGGAAGCCTCCGAAAGCTTGTGATTTTCAAATAAAATTGTTGGACTATAACTTGGTGTTGTAAAATTGTTTACAATTGTGCTTTTATTGAAAAATGCACCATTTTACATGCACCATTTTACCATCACACAACATGATGTCCTTTACTAAAAAAAAACAAATGCCATCATAACCTAGAAATTACAGTTGTTGGTGTTAGTGAACAAACAATACTTGTTTGTGTGATATTCCTCTGTCTTTTATTTTAACTGAGGCATTAACAATTTATTTTAAATGGGTTAAAGGTCCTGAAAATCCACAGACTGTTGATCCCTGCATAAGTGGGATCCACCCACTTGGAACCTCAGACACTGACCCCACCGGAGCTCATGGGGCAGGAGAGGTTCCCTAATTAGAACAGTATTGGTGGGCACCCATGCCACTATGGGGGCATCTCGGGTGCCCACCTGATCAGGGACCAGGGGTGGTAGGAGAAGCATTGCTGATTAATCCTTCAGATTTTTCCCGTCAACCCTGACTTACCTTTAAATTTTCAAAGGACCTGTTGGCCAAAGAGCATCGATGTGGAGTTTTTCGGTGCTCCAGGCCAAGATCCAAGACCCTCAGGTTGTCCTCACTGAAGCCAGGAAAAATGATGGAATGCTTCCTCCCTACTGGCATACCATCTGTCCAGTGTAACCCAGGCCGGTGTGAGGAAAGTCCTAACCTGTGAATCCCTTTCCTGGATATGTACCCCCAATATCGGGACTATGTTTGGGCAGATAGAGGTTCCATCCCAAAGAAACCCATCTGGAAACAGAGTGCAAGCCAGGACCTGGAATTTCTGGGCTCAGCCTAATTTCCGGGCTCTCCACTGCACTCAAGGCATAATGTCAAAAGTGTGCTGGAAAGGCAATTAAAAATTCAGCACCAATGTGCCTATTAAAATTTGTAAACAATTTTACAACACCAAGTTATAGTCCAACGATTTTATTTTTAATCCCACAAGCTTTCGGGGGCTTTCCCCTTCCTCAGGCGGTGGAAAGAGGAATATCACACAATGGCTAACGGCAATTTCTACCACTTGTTTGTGGTGCCATAGGTTGTATTAACTGAGTCCTCATGTGCAACCAGTGTGTATCAGAAAATCACAGGTGCACTGTGCATGATTTTCTGTTTATTGAAGTCAATGGACAGAAAATCATGGGCAACACTTCCACCATTGTACATTATACACGGGTGTTGGGCAAAGGCTTGGAAAATCTACCCTTATAAGCCATCATGATAAATGAAACGTATTACTTTTCCAGTCCTTTCCTCTCCTCCTCAAAAACGAAGTCAAACAATTTTCATGAACACAGTAGCCCTTTAAACCAGCCAATAGCAGGTCGATGACTGGTATGTGTTAATCTCTTCCTTTGATGTTTCCCTCATTGCTGTTTAGTGTCACACATATGCTGGCTGCCTTTACCAGTTGGCTCAGGTGAGAGCAGGATTTCACCATGTGAAAAATCAAGAAAGCTAAGCTACTTTGAACCACACTAATGCTCCTATGTGCCAGCACACCCTGTCATTGAATTTCTTTTCCATTTTCACAACTTTTAATAACCCAGCTGGGTTGCATCTGAAGATTATGATTCTATTTATTGCAGACATCCCCTAGTCATTAGTAGACTGAGATTAAACAAGAGACTGTTTAATAAAGCATTAAGTATGTTGAGTGACTGGGAACATTAAAAGTAGCACTGTATTTATTGAAGAGATTTCATTACTTAAAATTGTTACTTATTACATGCTGTCTATTATAATCAACAGCAGTGTTGAATGATTGAGGAAGGATGGTATTTACTATTTGTTCATTTGAGAACCACAATATTCACTTTAAATACAAACATTTCACAGTTATTTAGCTCTAATGATATGCTGGATGATAACGTTGACCTTTTTTCCCTCACTATAGCAGGAACATTTAGTCTTAACGAAGATTCTGCTATAATTCCAGACTAGGGACTGATCGTATCTGAAGCACAGCTCTAAGTGCTGACCCTAAAGAATAAGACGTAGGATGTCTAAAATGATGTAGGCACAGCATAACGAATCAGTGACTCAGACAGTTAATCTACCTTCAATAAATGAATCATTCTATCAGACTGGCATCTCTGTTAAATAGCTCAATTACCAAATATCTACGCCTGTCAAAAATGCAATAAAGTTTCTTACACGTGTACCTACACATTTTATTACTGTTGGGAACGGTGAAGAGTTTAAGCATCAGACTACAGAAGTTAAAAATATTGAAGTTAAGGGTGAGAAGGGAAGTTAGATGGAACTGTTTTTATACAAAGATACACAAAAGTGACCATTGAACTGCACAGTAAATGAGTTCAAGGGGTAATTGGATGTTTTTTAAGAGATATAGGGAAAATTATGTCAGTGAGGACCCATGCTGGATTTTTCAATTTCAGGCAAGGCTCCACCTCCAGAGAGATGCTCCATTTTAACTGCTCCCCTGCTTCTTTTCCACCAACTGGGGAAACTTACAATTTCCCCTTGTGAATCGGTGCACATGCAGCATGTACGTATCTTGTTTTGGTAGTGTTCTTCGTGTTTGTTGCTTGCTACATTTAATGGGCCACATGAGGGGGCAACATTACACAGCATCTTTGGAAAGTAAATGAAGAGTTGCTAAAGTGCTGTGCATCCTCTATCTGTGATGCCCGACCGAGCTAGCTGTAAAAGTGCTAGTGAGGTACATTGTAAGGTAGCATTGTGCAATTAAATAAAGTTTGAGTACATTGAACTTGGCAACCGTTCTGAGAATAGCAAATCTCTTCCTCACCCCCCTCAGGTGGGGCACAGGTTTGATGGCATTCACTCTTGCACCCACCTCCATCCAGCAATCTCTGCCATTGCTTATGACTGGAGGATGGCCTTCAGCTCCAAAAAGCATTCAAATGTGCTTCAGTGAATGGAGCACTTCTGATTCATGCTCTTGCTCAGCCATTTTGATCTCTTTGCAGTAGCAGAACAGTTTTGAGGAAACCACCAGCTTATCAAGAGTTGCTGGTGTTAGATAACCTGCCCTTTGACCCCAATGCACACTTAATGCAGTATGCATTATGTGCCAGGCATGCCACAAATTTATGTCAATCAACTGACTTCACATTATAGTACAAGACCAACTCACTGCACTGCTGGGCATGTGCAGTGCTGAGGAGCAGTGGTCCCAATGGCACTGTGGTGGGACCATATTATGCTTGCTTCGAGTCCTACCAGTGTTGAATGATTCACTCATGCTGATTACCAGTGTCCCACACATTTCTTCCTTGAAATACTTTAGCACAGTAGGATATATGCAATTTGCTCAGAGTATTTATTAGTTTTTAGCCCCTTAAACCTATCCATTCCCTCTACAATATTGATTTCAAATCATCTATAATATTTGAAGTATTACAAAAATTATTAAATTAGTATAATCCTCTTCACTAAATACTTCTAGACACCCACCCCCCACTGGAAAAAAAGTAGCAGAATTACATGATGCATCCAGCAGGAAGGTTTTCAAGAAAGCTAAGCTCTTGATGGACAGCCCCTTTTCATTTTCTTACAGGTTACAAGGAAAAGTTACCATTATACCTGTGACACATATGTTCGAAGCTGTCACAGGGAAAAAAAAAGCTGTTTCTTTAATGCCTATGTAGAGTTTTCGATCTACAACAAGACCGAAACTGAAACCTCCCAAGCTTTGTTGACAGTGAAAGCTTCCTAAGTGCAATTAGGGCTGAAATTCTTCAGACAGCTGGCCACAAGAAAGAGATCACGGTAGTAGAGGAGCAAATTAATGAAAATGTATGCAAAAGAGAAGTGTACTGTAAATTCTAGAAGGGTACTCAGCCAATTAAAATCCAGGCACAGCAATTTCAAAATTAAGCGGCTCCCTAAGGATCTCTTTATAATGGCACTTGTCTCATTAAGTTGACTCTAAACCTAGTTGGGAAAATTCTTCCATTCAGACATCAGTTGGAAACAGAGGAGATTGCCATGAGTAGCAGCGCCCCCCCCCCCCCACCCCCCCCCCCCCAACCAAGCAGGCAAAATCGTCACCCATTCTACATCAGATGGTTATGATAATTGGCAAAGGAACCAAAAGGGAGGTGAGGAGAACATTGTTTACACAGCGAGTTGTTATAATCTGGAATGCACTCCCTGAAAAAGGAAATAAAAGCAGATTCAATAGTAACTTTCAAAAGGGAATTGGATATATACTTGAAAAGGAAAAATGTGCAGGGCTATAGGGAAAGAGCAGGGGAGAGAGACTAATTGCGTAGCTCTTTCAAGGGGCTGGCAGAGACAACATGGGCCAAATGGCCTCCTTCTGTGCTGTATTCTATCAGGTTGAAAGATGTGGTCATTACTAACTAACTAGATACTTTATCTCTGACCTCTTTGATAAAATCTCTTAACTGGAGAAAATGGTTTGATATAATCACACTTCAGTTACACCTCATCAGCTTATGATACTACCAAAAAGTTAGGAAAAAGGATCCACATATAACATTTTTACCCGTTGATTTTCAACCCTGCATCATGGAGCACAGTAATTCTTTATGTTATCCGATAAAGCTTAGAGTGAATTTGACAGTCAAGTAAGTAATGCTACAAATGAGATGAAGGCTCATGCATCTCGTGAACACAGAAAGTCATACCTTTCAAATGAGATCCTTATTCAGGTTAGGCGTTGGACTATAACTTGGTGTTGTAAAATTGTTTACAATAATTTATAGAAGGCATGACTACTTTACTCTTCATGGAAATGTAATATCTTAATTCCCTTCCGCTCCCCCCTTACCAGTTCCAAGCAAGTAAAAACTAGTTTGTGATCTTTCTAATTTTACCTTAAGTTCTACTGGATTACATTCTGGGTCACCCACATTTCTCTTGATAGGGTAAAATGCCAATAATTTGTAAAGCTCCTTAACTCCAATTAGGATGAAGTTACTCCAATAGATTTACAGTTTTAAACTTTTCCGCCCAATTTTATCTCCTTTTCTCCCCCCTTCTGAAGGTGTTGCTTCAATATGGTTCCATGCGTCCCAGCACTCCCAGTAGCTCACCCAAGTGGCCATTTTTCAAGAGTGAATGAAGTTAGTGAGTGTCAGCAGGCTATTCAAACATGGAAGGCATGATAGCCAAGCTCAATCCTGTCCTCATTCACCAGCCACATATGTATCCTTTCCAGTCAGAGACTACTAAATTGGCTTTTTCTCTTCTCTAGCCCAGGGATCCTGAGGCCCATGGCAGCTAAGTTAGCACAGTCCTAGAACCTCATGGTCTATATGACTTAATACCACACTGAGAATTGTATCTACCAAGCCACCATGGTAGCTCCAATTGTTATTGTGTAGGGTTCACAATAGAATTGTTTGTAAAAATTAATAATACTTGGAAAATATCAATGAGTAATTTTGAATAAGTGTCAGGATTTTCTTGTTTTCAATTGCTGAACATGGGAATGCTGCTGCCAAATCAGGAGGAGGAGGATCAGCAGCAAGGAAGGCAGCAAAGACCTGCACAGGCTGCAAGAAGAGGGTGAAGGAGGCAAGAGGCTCAGGCTCAGTATTACAAAGTGGGAGTATTCAGAAATCGAACATCATACCTGAACCTCACAGAGAAGCAGTATGTAAGATGACTGTGTTTCAACAGTGAGATAGGCACGTACCTGTGACACCTGATAACTGGAGCCCAACACCAGGGCACGCACGGCACTATCTGTGGCAGTGAAGATCAGCATGCCTCTAAATGTTTATGCCTCTGGCTCCTTCCTAACTGCTCCTAGTGACATCAGTTAGTTTGCTTGCAGATGGTGATTTAGCAGGTCCCTAATGCACTGTTTGGAAGTCATCAACAGTTCATTAGCTTCCCCATGGAGTCTGCCAAGTAGGAAGAATGAGCACTGGGATTTGCCCGCATTGTTGGATTCCTGAAGGTGCAGGGCATTATAAACTGCATGCATGTAGCCCTGCGTACTCTCCATCATGAACCAGCACTGTTTCTCAACAGAAAGGACTTTCATTCACTTAATGTTCAACTTGTTTGTGACCTCAGGCAGCGAGTCATGCAGGTCTGTGCCCAGATTCCTGGCAATAGTCATGACACTTTCATACTGCGCCAGTCCTCAATAGTCAGTTGGTTAGCAGGCTGGCTGCTGGGGAACAAGGGCTATCCCTCACCACCACCTGCACGTTCCCATCCAAGTCACACAACATCCTGACTTGGAAATATATCGCCGTTCCTTCATCGTCGCTGGGTCAAAATCCTGGAATTCGCTACCTAATAGCACTGTGGGAGTGTCTTCACCACACGGACTGCAGCAGTTCAAGAAGGCGGCTCACCACCATCTTCTCAAGAGCAACTAGGGATGGGCAATAAATGCTGGCCTTGCCAGTGACGCCCACATCTACCTTTCTCTTCTTGGATAAGTACACGAGGGCTACTTGTTAGTACAGAACTTAAAAATCAGGGATCAATGATACAAGACATTGAAACGCACGACAAGAGGTGATCAATGATATAAGAGATTGAGAAACTGGGTCAGACAAACAGTGGCAGACATGATTGCCATCTCTTGACAATAATGGCTATTAGATGCGAGAGCTTGCATAAGTGATTTCAGCTTCTTATAAAACCCGAACGGTAGACTTGGCTAGCAGTGCCACCCTAACAAGCTAAATAAAGAAATGAAGATTCAGGAGAAATTTGAGGGCTGGATGAAACTGTTCCGTGATATGTTTGACACCCGGGTTAGATTTTCTTCCTTTTATATCCAGGTCTAAATATTGTTATCATAAGGGATGATGTTCAACCTGTAATTTTGAAATTCCATTTCAATGTACAACAGCTATGAATAGATGATAGCTGCTTTCCTATTGTTGGACCCCCCATGTTAGTGCCACTGGCTGGTGATGTGCAGATCTCGGTAAAAGAATTGGTCTTTTCAGTTGTCTTAGCAAATCCAGCAAGATTATTTAGGAATTGCCACCAGCTGCTAAAAACCTGTGCATTGGGAGCCGGCAGTACGAACATGGCAGCACAGTAATATAATATGCTCCAAGTATGCTATTTTGGATGTTCTATCTGCCTCCTGCATCCTCACTAGGGTTCCTAGTTGATTCTTTTCTCTATCTAGCCTGAGGAAGGAGAGAGCTTCTCACCTGGGCCCATTAGGCATTGGATGCGCAGGTGGCATGCCACTAGAAGAAGGTCCTGCAAGGACATCAGCTTCACTGAGATGATTGACACTTCAGTCCTTGAGGGCTCCATCGATACAGTCCAAGTCACAACCTGACACCGAGGTAGCACAATGTAGGAGTAAGAGATTAGGGTCAAGGGTGAGAAGAGTTTTAACGCAAAGAACAGTCAAGATGATAAATAGCAGTAGTAATAGGGCATAATGAAGGGATAATGTGGTAGCAAACAAGTGCAGACAATTTCTTAGGTCGCTTTCTACAAGTGTATGTCCCATTGCCTTGTCCTCAGTGCTCTCAGAGATGTATATTGAAGTACTAGAGAACAAATCCTTTTTGAATCACTGCCTGATAATTACTTCAGTCAATATAAAGGGCAAGCAAAAGCTCTCAGCTGTGCAATAATTACAGTGCTCTCTGTCTCGTCAATATTAACTATAACATCCAGGCCAGGGTGTTCACCATTAGATTAGAAATGGAGGTCACAAAAGAGAAGAGTTATCAGTAAATAATATGATACTTTACTTGTACCCGTTGTGTAGCGAGGTCTGAGATTCTAGTTGAAGCAGTTTAGTTCAATAACAGAATGGAGTGGGTCTGCTCAGAAAACTTAGCTTTAATAAACTTTATATAGATGCCATTCAAACCTTTTATACTGAACATATGTGGGGTAAATTTCCTTACCATATTCAGCACATTAGCAGTACAGAAGATGTTTCAGGCAGGAGAATTGGGCTGAAGCCACTTCTGCCTGATTTCTGCTATTAAAGCACTTCCCAGATTCCATTTTGAACCTTCCCACAATCTGCCACCTAGCCCAGGTTGGCCTCATTTACATTTATTATAATGAGGGCCAGTGGCGCTACAACTCTGTGTTTTCTGATTTTACACTCCTAATGCACTCTGGCTAACTTAGACCGGGATCTATAAGATGCAACAGCTGCCAGGATCAGCTGATACAGGTGAAAGTGAGGAGTTTCTGAGCCTGAGGAGTCTGGAGAGTTTCAATAGCGATTTCCGCAGTTCATAGAATCATACAGCACATAAGGAGGCCATTAAGCCCAGCGTGCCTGTGCCGGCTCTTTGAAAGAGTTATCCAATTAGTCCCACTCCCCTGCTTTTTCCCCATAGACCTGCAAATGTTTCCCTTATCCAATTCCTTTTTGAAAAAAACAATTTTTTTGCCATTCTACTTACAGACTTCTGACAGAATTAGACCACTGTCAGATTTTTGGCCCCTACCCCCTGCACTGAGGGCTTCTCAGGGGCAGGAATGGCATTTCCTATGGCCATTCTCCTGTATGCCATTATCATGGAGGAGAAGGAGCAGCAGCACATGATGGAGCAGAGGAGAGACAGGCAACAGTTAAGGAGATGCAGCCAACAACACAAGTCACAAGAGGTCCTGTCTGGGCAGTTGTGCACAAGAAGAGTGCACTTTGCCAAAGAGGCTCTGTCAGCCATTGCAAGAGAACCTGCAGCCACATTCATCTGCCTGGAGTACTCTCTCTGTGGCTAGGAAGGTGATTACTGCCCTCAACTTGTTTTTTTTTCCAAAAATATACTTTATTCATAAAATATCACATTCCAAACATACACAATACAGAGTATACAATTTGCAGGTTACATCAAGTACAGTTCAAGGAACACATTGTACATAATTACAGTTCATGACACTCCAGGGTGCCTCATTGCATTACACTCAATACAGATGGTTGATTACAGATTCATTACAAGTACATTACAGATTCATTACAGGTACATTACATCAATTTGAGTTCTACATTCTGCCCAGGGGGGTTTTTCCCTGATTTCAGCCCCTCGGTATACAATGGTGGGAAGGCTCTAAACGGTTGCCTTTCCCCACAGAGTCCCTGAGCACATAGTCCTGGACCTTGGAACATGCCAGTCTGCAACACTCGGTCGAGGACAGCTCCTTGCACTGGAAGACCAACAAGTTTCGGGCAGACCAAAGAGCGTCTTTCACCGAGTTGATTGTCTTCCAGCAGCAGTTGATGTCTGTCTCGGTGTGCATCCCTGGGAACAGCTGGTAGAGCACAGAATCCTGTGTTACGGAACTGCTCAGGACGAACCTGGACAAATACCACTGCATCTCTCTCCAGACCTTCTTTGCAAAGGCACATTCCAGAAGGTGATGGGTGACGGTCGCATCCCCACCGCAGCCTCCTCAGGGACAACACGCGGTAGCGCTGAGAGTCCGGCAGTGCATGAAGGATCTGACGGAAAGGGCCCTTCTCACCATCAGCCAAGCTATGTCTTGGTGATTGTTTGAAAGCTCTGGCGATGAGACGTTCTGCCAAATGACATTGACAGTCTGCTCGGGGAACCAACCGACAGGATCCACCATCTCCTTTCCCCTCAGGGTCTCGAGGACGTTATGTGCGGACCACTTGCTGATCGCCTTGTGGTATTTCAGGCAGCCACAGGAGACCTGTGCAATATCAGCCAGCTAGCAGTATGGGCACGCATTCATCAAGTGACTGACACCCTTTAAGGTGAGCTGGGGAATTCATCACCATCTCATCACTGCAAGGCAGCTGCAAGATAGGGCCATTCAGTTTTGCGGGATTGCTAGCTTCCCCAAGGTCCAGGGTGAAAACACTGGCACCCACATTGCATTGCATTGCGAGCTCCCACTGAACAATCCCTCAACTTCATTAACAGAGGATCTTCTACTCCAAGGAGATTGGATGAATGCAGGGGAGAGGGGTTGGGTTTTACGGTGTGGGCAGGTCGCAACATGTGGGCTGGGACAGGCTCGATGGACCAGCTGGTCTTTTCCTGTCCTCTTTTTCCGTATGTTTTCAGATGAGGCACCTGCACCCAATGAACAATTGTCCCTGTCCCCAGCCAGGCATCACGTGGCCTTCCATCAGCAGGGAAGGCACATAAGGATATTTAGTCCTGCAAGAGCTGCAGCGCAGGCCTGCTTCCTGAACTTTCTTGCCAGGAATTTCCTTGGGATTTCTCCCGATCGGCCACTGTAACTTTGGCAGAACATTGGTGGAAACCCGTTTATGCAAACTTCAGGTGGCATCAGAGACCTGATGTTACAGATCTGCTGACAGAACCCCTTAAAGTAAATAAAAGATTATTAAAGCTTTGCATGCAGCTCAGGCTTATATTACATGATGAAGAGTTAGGGAGCTTTTGAACCATGGAGCAGCGTGAAGGAAGTGTGTTGGTTACCATGGTGCCCAAGGAAAAAAAATAAACAGTGGTAGTGCCAAACAAAATTATTTTTCTTTATGTTCTTTGGGGATCCAGGCATCAATCCCAGCCTGGACCCCCACATGGGCGTACTTCCATCTCGGCCAGCAAGATATACCTGGTCTGACTAGACATGCCTCCAATTGACCATATACCGAGCCTCCTCACTGAAAGCCTGAGGCACAGAATCTCCAACATTTAGATACCTCACCCATAGCCCAACCCCACCCCCGAAAACGATGGCCATGTTTGTGACAAGTGGGACAGGTTTTTAAACAGTACAGTGCAGACACATATTACATCTTCCCAGGGTTTTAATTCAGCTTAGCATGGTCCTTCTCAGGGAGTTTCTGGACATTCGGATTTTTGGAAGCTGCAGCACAATTATATCCCCCACAGTTGGCCCAGGTATTGCGTTTCTTCAGTGCTTCTATTACGTCAAATGCACTTTCAAAATGACGAAATGTAGCCAAGTATAGTATAAGAAGTGGGTAAAGAGGATTGCACCAATTACTTTATTTGAGTTACTATTACTAAAATTTATGGTTACAGTTAATAGATTACAGGAAATGTAATTAACATGCATGTGGGGGAAATCCTACATTATTAATGAGAATAAGTCTTTATAAATGATTTCACTTTGGATCCAAGCATCGGATCCCAGTGTGTTAAATTATTCCTTATTGGCCATTATTTAAACTCCCAGTCAAGGTGTAAACGTTTCCCTCCCAAAAGTCATTTATGTTTCGAATGCTCAGCAACAGTCTCGATACTGTCAGAATTCTATGTTTATTTTACCCACAGAAATCTGCTTGTTTGACAACCCACTATTCTGTACTTCACCACCTCTTGAAATGACAGAATTTCTTACATTTACTTTACTTGCAAAGCATTTCCTTTCAGTTAGACTGTTACTAAAGAAGTGATTAAGTGTGCTCGTTACCAATAATAGAAAACGTTTTATTGGGCTTTTGACATTCCAAGTAATTCAATGGATTGGAAATGGGACAGGGGGAAAACATTTAATCATAAAATAAATCTTACCAGCAAATCCGAGAGACCTCCTGCAATCCGGCACCCGAGGAAAGACTACAGCTATCTTCTGATTGGGTCTGAAGCTCTTTGTTGTGGCCTACAAATAACTGCTTGACCTACCAGCACACATTTTATTTTCCAATTTTCTCCCCTCCTCTCTTGGGTGCTGACCCTTGCTGGGATACAGTTCCATGACGCTGTACCTCATACAGAGGCTACTCTTCATATGTGAATTCAGAGAGTGAATGCCAACAAGTAATTCAACTGTGGTGGGGCATCGCAGAGAAGTCCAACCCTGCCCACACAAAACATCCACAAAAGTACTTTAAAGCAGAAGACACTGGATAAAGATCAGGAGCAGGGACCTTTGCTGAATTTGTTCCCTCCCTAGTCCAAGAGTATAGAGGCCAATTATAGTACACCTGATATTGGAAAGAAAAATGGGGTGGGGTGTAAAAAGGAGTGAGGTGGAAAACATAAAATGGGGCGCGGTGTAAAACAAGGCGGGGTGGAAAACATAAAACGAGGCAGGGTGTAAAACGGGGCGGGGTGTAAAATATAAAACATGGTGAGGTGGAAAACATAAAACGGGGCGGAATGTAAAACGTAAAATGGGGCGGGGTGTAAAATGTAAAATGAGGTGGAGTGTAAAATTTAAAATGTAAAACGGGGCGGGGTGTAAATTGTAAAACGGGGCGGGGTGTAAAATGTAAAACGAGGTGGAGTATAAAATGTAAAATGTAAAACAGGGCGGGGTGTAAAATATAAAATGTAAAACAGGGCGGGGTGTAAATTGTAAAACGGGGCGGGGTGTAAAATGTAAAACGAGGTGGAGTATAAAATGTAAAATGTAAAACAGGGCGGGGTGTAAAATATAAAATGTAAAACAGGGCGGGGTGTAAAATGTAAAATGTAAAACAGGGCGGGGTGTAAAATGTAAAATGTAAAACAGGGCGGGGTGTAAAATATAAAATGTAAAACAGGGCGGGGTGTAAAATATAAAATGTAAAACGGGGCGGGGTGTAAAATATAAAATGTAAAACGGGGCGGGGTGTAAAATATAAAATGTAAAACGGGGCGGGGTGTAAAATGTAAAACGGGGCGGGGTGTAAAATGTAAAATGTAAAACAGGGCGGGGTGTAAAATGTAAAATGTAAAACAGGGCGGGGTGTAAAATATAAAATGTAAAACAGGGCGGGGTGTAAAATGTAAAATGTAAAACGGGGCGGGGTGTAAAATATAAAATGTAAAACAGGGCGGGGTGTAAAATATAAAATGTAAAACAGGGCGGGGTGTAAAATATAAAATGTAAAACAGGGCGGGGTGTAAAATGTAAAATGTAAAACGGGGCGGGGTGTAAAATATAAAATGTAAAACAGGGCGGGGTGTAAAATATAAAATGTAAAACAGGGCGGGGTGTAAAATGTAAAATGTAAAACAGGGCGGGGTGTAAAATGTAAAATGTAAAACGGGGCGGGGTGTAAAATATAAAATGTAAAACAGGGCGGGGTGTAAAATGTAAAATGTAAAACGGGGCGGGGTGTAAAATATAAAATGTAAAACAGGGCGGGGTGTAAAATGTAAAATGTAAAACGGGGCGGGGTGTAAAATATAAAATGTAAAACAGGGCGGGGTGTAAAATATAAAATGTAAAACAGGGCGGGGTGTAAAATGTAAAATGTAAAACAGGGCGGGGTGTAAAATATAAAATGGGGCGGGGTGTAAAATATAAAATGTAAAACGGGGCGGGGTGTAAAATATAAAATGTAAAACAGGGCGGGGTGTAAAATATAAAATGTAAAACAGGGCGGGGTGTAAAATATAAAATGTAAAACAGGGCGGGGTGTAAAATGTAAAACGGGGCGGGGTGTAAAATGTAAAATGTAAAACAGGGCGGGGTGTAAAATGTAAAATGTAAAACGGGGCGGGGTGTAAAATGTAAAATGTAAAACAGGGCGGGGTGTAAAATATAAAATGTAAAACGGGGCGGGGTGTAAAATGTAAAATGTAAAACGGGGCGGGGTGTAAAATGTAAAACGAGGTGGAGTATAAAATGTAAAATGTAAAACAGGGCGGGGTGTAAAATATAAAATGTAAAACAGGGCGGGGTGTAAATTGTAAAACGGGGCGGGGTGTAAAATGTAAAACGAGGTGGAGTATAAAATGTAAAATGTAAAACAGGGCGGGGTGTAAAATATAAAATGTAAAACAGGGCGGGGTGTAAAATGTAAAATGTAAAACAGGGCGGGGTGTAAAATGTAAAATGTAAAACAGGGCGGGGTGTAAAATATAAAATGTAAAACGGGGCGGGGTGTAAAATATAAAATGTAAAACAGGGCGGGGTGTAAAATATAAAATGTAAAACGGGGCGGGGTGTAAAATATAAAATGTAAAACAGGGCGGGGTGTAAAATATAAAATGTAAAACGGGGCGGGGTGTAAAATATAAAATGTAAAACGGGGCGGGGTGTAAAATATAAAATGTAAAACGGGGCGGGGTGTAAAATATAAAATGTAAAACGGGGCGGGGTGTAAAATATAAAATGTAAAACGGGGCGGGGTGTAAAATATAAAATGTAAAACGGGGCGGGGTGTAAAATGTAAAACGGGGCGGGGTGTAAAATGTAAAATGTAAAACAGGGCGGGGTGTAAAATGTAAAATGTAAAACAGGGCGGGGTGTAAAATATAAAATGTAAAACAGGGCGGGGTGTAAAATGTAAAATGTAAAACAGGGCGGGGTGTAAAATATAAAATGTAAAACAGGGCGGGGTGTAAAATATAAAATGTAAAACAGGGCGGGGTGTAAAATGTAAAATGTAAAACGGGGCGGGGTGTAAAATATAAAATGTAAAACAGGGCGGGGTGTAAAATATAAAATGTAAAACAGGGCGGGGTGTAAAATGTAAAATGTAAAACAGGGCGGGGTGTAAAATATAAAATGTAAAACAGGGCGGGGTGTAAAATGTAAAATGTAAAACGGGGCGGGGTGTAAAATGTAAAATGTAAAACAGGGCGGGGTGTAAAATATAAAATGTAAAACGGGGCGGGGTGTAAAATGTAAAATGTAAAACAGGGCGGGGTGTAAAATATAAAATGTAAAACGGGGCGGGGTGTAAAATGTAAAATGTAAAACGGGGCGGGGTGTAAAATGTAAAATGTAAAACAGGGCGGGGTGTAAAATATAAAATGTAAAACGGGGCGGGGTGTAAAATGTAAAATGTAAAACAGGGCGGGGTGTAAAATATAAAATGTAAAACGGGGCGGGGTGTAAAATGTAAAATGTAAAACAGGGCGGGGTGTAAAATATAAAATGTAAAACGGGGCGGGGTGTAAAATGTAAAATGTAAAACAGGGCGGGGTGTAAAATATAAAATGTAAAACGGGGCGGGGTGTAAAATATAAAATGTAAAACGGGGCGGGGTGTAAAATATAAAATGTAAAACGGGGCGGGGTGTAAAATGTAAAATGTAAAACGGGGCGGGGTGTAAAATGTAAAATGGGGCGGGGTGTAAAATGTAAAATGTAAAACAGGGCGGGGTGTAAAATATAAAATGTAAAACGGGGCGGGGTGTAAAATATAAAATGTAAAACGGGGCGGGGTGTAAAATGTAAAATGTAAAACGGGGCGGGGTGTAAAATATAAAATGTAAAACGGGGCGGGGTGTAAAATGTAAAATGTAAAACAGGGCGGGGTGTAAAATGTAAAATGTAAAACGGGGCGGGGTGTAAAATATAAAATGTAAAACGGGGCGGGGTGTAAAATATAAAATGTAAAACGGGGCGGGGTGTAAAATATAAAATGTAAAACAGGGCGGGGTGTAAAATATAAAATGTAAAACAGGGCGGGGTGTAAAATATAAAATGTAAAACAGGGCGGGGTGTAAAATATAAAATGTAAAACGGGGCGGGGTGTAAAATATAAAATGTAAAACAGGGCGGGGTGTAAAATGTAAAATGTAAAACAGGGCGGGGTGTAAAATATAAAATGTAAAACAGGGCGGGGTGTAAAATGTAAAACAGGGCGGGGTGTAAAATATAAAATGTAAAACGGGGCGGGGTGTAAAATGTAAAACAGGGCGGGGTGTAAAATGTAAAATGTAAAACGGGGCGGGGTGTAAAATATAAAATGTAAAACAGGGCGGGGTGTAAAATGTAAAATGTAAAACAGGGCGGGGTGTAAAATATAAAATGTAAAACGGGGCGGGGTGTAAAATATAAAATGTAAAACAGGGCGGGGTGTAAAATGTAAAATGTAAAACAGGGCGGGGTGTAAAATATAAAATGTAAAACGGGGCGGGGTGTAAAATATAAAATGTAAAACAGGGCGGGGTGTAAAATATAAAATGTAAAACGGGGCGGGGTGTAAAATATAAAATGTAAAACGGGGCGGGGTGTAAAATATAAAATGTAAAACAGGGCGGAGTGTAAAATGTAAAATGTAAAACGGGGCGGGGTGTAAAATATAAAATGTAAAACAGGGCGGGGTGTAAAATGTAAAATGTAAAACGGGGCGGGGTGTAAAATATAAAATGTAAAACGGGGCGGGGTGTAAAATGTAAAATGTAAAACAGGGCGGGGTGTAAAATGTAAAATGGGGCGGGGTGTAAAATATAAAATGTAAAACGGGGCGGGGTGTAAAATGTAAAATGGGGCGGGGTGTAAAATGTAAAATGTAAAACGGGGCGGGGTGTAAAATATAAAATGTAAAACGGGGCGGGGTGTAAAATGTAAAATGTAAAACGGGGCGGGGTGTAAAATATAAAATGTAAAACAGGGCGGGGTGTAAAATATAAAATGTAAAACGGGGCGGGGTGTAAAATGTAAAATGGGGCGGGGTGTAAAATGTAAAATGGGGCGGGGTGTAAAATGTAAAATGTAAAACGGGGCGGGGTGTAAAATGTAAAATGTAAAACGGGGCGGGGTGTAAAATATAAAATGTAAAACAGGGCGGGGTGTAAAATGTAAAATGTAAAACGGGGCGGGGTGTAAAATGTAAAATGGGGCGGGGTGTAAAATATAAAACGGGGCGGGGTGTAAAATGTAAAATGAGGTGGGGTGTAAAATGTAAAATGGGGCGGGTGTAAAATGTAAAATGAGGTGGGGTGTAAAATATAAAACGGGGCGGGGTGTAAAATGTAAAATGAGGTGGGGTGTAAAATGTAAAATGAGGTGGGGTGTAAAATGTAAAATGAGGTGGGGTGTAAAATATAAAACGGGGCGGGGTGTAAAATGTAAAATGAGGTGGGGTGTAAAATGTAAAATGAGGTGGGGTGTAAAATGTAAAATGAGGTGGGGTGTAAAATATAAAACGGGGCGGGGTGTAAAATGTAAAATGAGGTGGGGTGTAAAATGTAAAATGGGGTGGGGTGTAAAATGTAAAATGGGGCGGGGTGTAAAATGTAAAATGAGGTGGGGTGTAAAATGTAAAATGGGGTGGGGTGTAAAATATAAAACGGGGCGGGGTGTAAAATGTAAAATGAGGTGGGGTGTAAAATGTAAAATGGGGTGGGGTGTAAAATATAAAACGGGGCGGGGTGTAAAATGTAAAATGAGGTGGGGTGTAAAATGTAAAATGGGGTGGGGTGTAAAATGTAAAATGGGGCGGGTGTAAAATGTAAAATGGGGCGGGGTGTAAAATGTAAAATGGGGCGGGTGTAAAATGTAAAACGGGGCGGGTGTAAAATGTAAAATGAGGTGGGGTGTAAAATGTAAAATGAGGTGGGGTGTAAAATGTAAAATGAGGTGGGGTGTAAAATGTAAAATGAGGTGGGGTGTAAAATGTAAAACGGGGCGGGGTGTAAAATATAAAACGGGGCGGGGTGTAAAATGTAAAATGAGGTGGGGTGTAAAATGTAAAATGAGGTGGGGTGTAAAATGTAAAATGAGGTGGGGTGTAAAATATAAAACGGGGCGGGGTGTAAAATGTAAAATGGGGTGGGGTGTAAAATGTAAAATGGGGCGGGGTGTAAAATATAAAACGGGGCGGGGTGTAAAATGTAAAATGAGGTGGGGTGTAAAATGTAAAATGAGGTGGGGTGTAAAATGTAAAATGAGGTGGGGTGTAAAATATAAAACGGGGCGGGGTGTAAAATGTAAAATGGGGTGGGGTGTAAAATGTAAAATGAGGTGGGGTGTAAAATGTAAAATGGGGCGGGGTGTAAAATGTAAAATGAGGTGGGGTGTAAAATGTAAAATGAGGTGGGGTGTAAAATGTAAAATGGGGTGGGGTGTAAAATGTAAAATGGGGTGGGGTGTAAAATATAAAACGGGGCGGGGTGTAAAATGTAAAATGAGGTGGGGTGTAAAATGTAAAATGAGGTGGGGTGTAAAATGTAAAATGAGGTGGGGTGTAAAATGTAAAATGAGGTGGGGTGTAAAATGTAAAATGGGGCGGGTGTAAAATGTAAAATGAGGTGGGGTGTAAAATGTAAAATGGGGCGGGTGTAAAATGTAAAACGGGGCGGGTGTAAAATGTAAAACGGGGCGGGTGTAAAATGTAAAACGGGGCGGGTGTAAAATGTAAAACGGGAGCCAAATTTCAATCAGCTGTTTTTCGCCTGGCACTAAAAGTTAAAATTACTCCCATCGAGCCGCCATTTGATGAGAACCTTTAGCAAAATGAGAGAGAACGCAGAGGACATTGGGGATGGTGAAGAAACAGGAGGGCTCCAACAGTTGGCTACAGTCAGAGATCTTTGGCTGCAACTCATTGACGAAGCTTCAGCTGAACAATCCCTGCTCCCCAGCACGAACAGTCATATCCAACTTCTCTCCTAGTCCATCCACCCTCAAATATACTACATCTTACCAAAGACCAACACTGATATTCATGTTAGCTAACATTGTAGAGTCACCATCTACTAGGGAACATATTGCACACAAAAGATTTTAAAAAGGATCATAATGTTCATGCCTCATTCAACTTAAGAAGCAGTGCGGACAGTTTTTTTGCCACCAAAGGAACACCTATTCCCCGATGCAAAGGTCAGAAAAAAGGTAGAGGAACACATTGGGCTTGGATTCGACTCCCTTTATATTGCCACGGGAATTCCAAGGCAAGGTCTCCACCTACATTCCTGCTCCATTATGGATCATGAATTGCACTCATTAATGGGGAGCAAGAGAGTCAAAAATCTATCCTATCACATCCTATGCAGTCATCCTCTCTGCCCTTAAAAACCCAACGATACTTAATAAGTTAAGGGACTCATTAACATCATTGATTGGTTTCCGAGAAGATTTTAATTGACTGTTAAAATTTACTGCTGACTGATCTATAGCCACAAACATAACCCAGTTCTAGTTCAATGCATTTACAACCACATTACCACCAAAAAGCACACCTACCACCGAGCAAATAGAAAGTCCAACTCACAGCCTCAACAAATCTTACAACAAACAAAAGCTAAAATGCACCATGCTAAAAAGAATATATTGTAACTAAACAAATCCAGCAACATGATCCATAGCACTAATACTATGTAGTGAAGAACCAAAATGTGACACATTTTAATGCCACCATTTGCAGCTGTACAGAATTGCTGTGATGGTGATGCACGAGGAAGGTAGGTGTCTTTTTGATGTGCCAGACACAAGTCAAAATTTGATTACTGTACAACTACTGGCTGCTGTCTCCACACTGGGGGTGCCTGATAATGCTCCGATCACATTTCCGCCCCTGCCACAATACAGAAACGGCCCTTATCAAATGATATCCTATGTGACAGTGACGATGGTAAACTATCCCTCCTCATCCTTCTCGATCTGTCTGTGGCCTTTGACACGGTTGACCAATCCATCCTCCCCCGGCGTCCAGCTGGGTGGGACTGCGCTCGTCTGGTTCCATTCTTATCTATCCAGTTGTAGCCAGAAAATCATCTGCAATGGCTTCTCTTCCTGCTCCCGCACCGTTACCTCTGGAGTCCCCCAAAGATCCATCCTTGGCCCACTCTTAGTTCTCATCCACATGATGCCCCTCAGCAACATCATTCGAAAACACGTCAGATTCCACATGTATGCTGATGACACCCAGCTCTACCTTACAATCACCTCCCTCGACCCATCCACTGTCTCTCATTTGTCACATTGCTTGTCTGACATCCAGTCCTGGAAGAGCAAAAATTTCCTCCAACTAAATATTGGGAAGACCGAAGTCATTGTCTTTGGTCCCCGCCACAAACTCCATGCCCTAGCCATGTACTCCACCCCTCTCCCTGGACACAGTATGAGGCTGAACCAGACCGTTCACAACCTTGGCAACCTATTTAGCCCTGAGATGAGCTTCCGACCACATATCCGCTCCATCACCAAGACCATCTACTTTCTGCCTCCTTAACATCGTCTGTCTCCGCCCCTGCCTCAGCTCATCTGCTGCTGAAACCCTCATCCATGCCTTTGTTACCTCCAGACTGGACTATTACAATGGTCTCCTGGCCGCCCTCCCTTCTTCCACCCTTCATAAACTTGAGCTCATTCAAAACTCTGCTGCCCATGTCCTAACTTGCACCAAGTCCTGTTCTCCCATCACCCCTCTGTCCCGAAACGCCTCGATTTTAAAATTCTCATCCTTTTTTTCAAATCCCTCCATGGCCTCACCCCTCTCTATCTCTGTAGCCTCCTCCAGCTCTACAACCCTCCGAGATCTCTGCGCTCCTCCAATTCTTGCCTCTTACACAGCCCCAATTTTAATCGCTCCACCATTGGTGGCCGTGCCTTCAGCTGCTTAGGCCCTAAGCTTTGGAATTCTCTCCCTAAACCTCTCTGCCTCTCTGTCCTCCTTTAAGACGCTCTTTAAAACCTATCTCTTTGACCAAGCTTTTGGTCATCTGCCCTAATATCTCCTTACATGGCTCAGTGTTAAATTTTTTTTGAAAACGCTCCTGTGAAGCGCCTTGGGACGTTTTACTATGTTAAAGGCGCTATATAAATGCAAGTTGTTGTTGTGTGCTCTGTTAAAAAATTCCCTCTTCCGCTAATTTTCTCCCTTCAACTGCCAAAGGCATTGAGTCACGGTAGCATATAGTTCCACGGATGCCATCTTCCCTCCAGGATCTCACACAACTGACCATTTCACTTGTGCGAATATTGAATGGTGACAGGCCAAATGATCATGGAGAAGCATCACAACCAAGTCCAGTCCTGTTAACATGCAATGTCCACACACATGCACCTTTTTCAACAGAAGTCACTGGATAGCAATCAGGAACAGGAGTCCTTGTTGAGTTACACCCACCGTAGCCCAGACATACTGATACCAATTGTAATGCTCCTTCTTCTCTCCAGGTTAATATCAGCTAACTAAAGACAGACTGGGGATTGAACTTGGGACCTTCATGGTTTGCCTGGTCAGTACTTTCAGTAATTCAGCCTTGCTTTTTAACATTGTTTAACGTTCACTTTTTTTATGCTAAACCTTTATAAAACACTGGTTATGCCTCAACTGGAATATTGTGTTCAATTCTGGGCACCACACTTTAGGAAGGATGTCAAGGCCTCAGAAAGGGTGCAGAAGAGATTTACTGGAATGGTGCCAGGGATGAAGGATTTCAGTTATGTGGACAGACTGAAGAAGCTGGGGTTGTTCTCCTTAGAACAGAGAAGGTTAAGGGGAGATTTGATAGAGGTGTTCAAAATCATGAACGGTTTTGACAGAGCAAATAAGGAGAAACTGTTTCCAGTGGCAAAAGGGTCAGTAAGCAGATTTAAGGAGATCGGTAAAAGACATAAGGAAACATATTTTTACACAGCGAGTTATAATGATCTGGAATGCACTGCATGAAAGGGTGGTGGAAGCAGATTCAATCATAACTTTCAAAAGGGAATTAGATAAATACTTGAAGGGAAAAAAATTACAGGACTATGGGGAAAGAGCAGGGGAATGAGACTAAATGGATAGCTCTTTCAAAGAGCCGGCACAGGCATGATGGGCCGAATGGCCTCTTCCTGTGCTGTACCTACTATGATACTATGATATCAGCAGATTGAGTACAGCTGAATATAATGACATTATTTATAACAAATTATGTAATTGTAGCTTTCTCCTGACACTACTGGTGGGTAATTCAAGCCAGTTCACAATTTATGGCTGAATTATACAACCTGATTTGCTTGAACTAGATGCATTTAAATTCATCCCATATCACCCAATCCAGAATTCAATATAAACTGGGCATTAGAGATTCAGTCAGCACACAGGCAGAAATTTAGGACTTGTGACTGGAGACAGTTTCTATTTATCTGGGTGCAGCATATTTCCCTGATTAACCAAAGGAAGATTATCACTCAGATCAATTTTGCTATAAGTGAAGTGGCTAATAATTTCATTGTGACATAACATTTATTTGTTCGCTACTACATTCATTGGAATGTATAAAATTTCAATCAGAAAAGTTTCACTACAGCAGACGTCATTGCCTATTGTGAATTTGTCCAAGGAAAATTCCAGAGGGCATTGGGCCATTGAATCAGACACAGAAGGTATTGGTTATACAGGCTGATTGGGATGGGGATTGGGATTTGCACATTGGAAAATAAAAGATTCATCATGTATTGATCTGAGGTTGGGAATGCAAGGTAATGGCCCGAAATTTCCTGGAAAGGTGTGAATGGTGACGTACCCCATTAATTATGCCAATCGTCTAGTTATGAACTTACTCCAAAATTTCCCGGAAAAGCTTTTTGAATATGCTGCAGCAAGTGTAATGGGAGGTTAGAGACCTCAGAAGCATTGCTGCCAATGGCTAACCCTGAAAACCTTCACATGCCATTACAACAACTTGTTGAATAAAAGTTTTTCTGATGTCGTTTGTTCGATAAAAGTTTAATAAAGCTGTTTCATTTTCATTGACGTTGTTCACTGATTGGAAGTTTAATTTCACTTCTTCATGAATAAAAGTTCTATTGTTTGTTACCATATCTGTTGTCCCTCGAGTTTGCAGCCCTCTAGGGATCAGTGCACGACGTCATTGTTTCGGACTTCCTCATGCCACTTGATTCCGTGGGTTTGACATGGTGGGGCGGGGTGGTGGGGGGGGGGGTTTACGAGTGTTGGGGGTTATCACCAGCAATCATCTGTGCTCCCAGCTACTATCTGGCTGCCCTGGTGGATGTGAGCGTGGATTCCTCTGAGGGCCACCACCCCTGGGTGCGGGGACATGCAGGTCGGGATCCTTAGGTTCCACAGGCATCTTGTCTTTCAAGTGTAGACTAAGCCTTTCTCGAAGGGCCAAATTTTGCAGTGTGCAGCAGACCACCATAATCTTTGTCACTTTATCAGGGGTGAACTGTAGGACCCCCCCACCACCCCGCTCACTCCCCACCCCCCAATCTGTCCAGGCACCTAAAGTGAACTTTCAGCAACCCAATGGTTCTCTCCACCACATGCCGGGTAGCCGCGTGTGCGTGGTTTTACCTCTCCTGTGCTGCATTGTTGTTGAGATGGGACAGTGTCATCAACCAAGGCCTCAGGGGGCTTGTCCCCCAGGACCCATTCTCCTCCTTGTCTCTCCCTGCTGCATAATTCATAGATGGCAGAATGCTGAAGGACGAAGGTGTTGTGACCGATTCCCCGATGCTCAGAATTTACATGCAGAGCCCTTTGTTAGGCATCACAGATATTTTGCACATTTAGCGAGTGGTAACCCTGCCTGTTTATTAATGTGACAGGATCCTTGAGTGCAGCCTTCAGCGACACCTGGATACCATCGACAACCCCCGCACAATGTGGAAGCCAGCAAGCATGTGGAAGTTGATAGCCCTGACTCTTTGTTCTGCAGGTCCGTTGCCCTGCGGAAGAGGGTATCTGTCACCTGTTGAATGCAGGCTCTCACAGCTCACTGGCTGATGTTGCAGGGATCTCCAGTGGATGACTGGAAGGAACTGCAGCCATAGAAATTGAGGGCCATGCTTACCTTCATTTCAACTGATAAGACCCTGTGGGAAGTAAACTATGGCTTCAGGTCTTCCTGCAGCATTTCACAGAAGTAGCCAATTGCTGCTCTGGTGCAATGCAGTCTGTGCATGCAAAGCTCCTCTGACAGCTGCTGGTATGATATGTGTTCCCTGTACACTTTCTGGGGGTGGGGACTAGTAGCGAGTCCAGTGCAGTCTCCAGCCATGGTGCCTCATGCACCGTGCATCCTGCCTCTGTTCCTCCTCCTCTTCCTCATCCCTGATAATACAGAATGGGAGAACGCTCAGTGGAAAGGCCGTGGCAATCCTTTGACCTTTAATGCCTAGAAAAAGGTAGGGGTCCTGGAAGTATTGCCTTCAGACACTAACAGGACTCTGAGCGGCAAAACTGAAGATAACAAAGAAGCAGAGAAAAAAATCTGAGAGATCAATTCCAGATTGCAAAGACCAAGCTCCACAGCTTTAATGGTCTCCCAGGATGAGAATCATGTGAGAGTCATAAATCATGTCGTTACCAGGTGACCAAGGGCACACCTGCGCCATTATTTTTCAGCCTAAATGACTGTGGTGAGAAAACTAGTGTAAATCCAGGGAATATGCGATCACAGTGAGTGGAGCTATGATAATCAACTTTTCATGGTGAAGGTTTCAGCAAAGCAGTGCAAAAGTCATAGGATATTATGGCATGATGTTAATAGTGACGTAACTCGCTTGTACCATCATTCCTGGGACTTTTGCTCTGAAATACGACATTCTGATGCTGGAATTTTCCAGGAAATTCCTGCCCAATGTATACTGTGCCTGGTCTGAAATATACAAATCTGGGAGCTCACGATGCTATCACAGGAGTAAAAGTAACAGGAACTATTTTATAGTTTTCAACAACAAAAATCATTGTATCATTGTATGCATTTTATACAATAATGCTTCGCATATGACCTTTAGTGAATCTGAATAAAGGATACGTTTCAGAACTATGGTATAAAATGCTTGAGCTTAAACAAGTTCCAGGTCACTGTATTATCTGAACATCATAACTCTGTGTCTGCCTTGTAACTCCTTACAGCCATCTGTTGTAGGACATGTTGTCAAATCAGCAGTTTTGCACAATGCATCCAGGGGTCAGACTGAATGTGCTGTGTAATCAATTACTGGTGCTTGAAATTCCTCAATTTTACTGTGATTTTTAATATTCTTGTATCTTATAAATTTAAACAAGTTGCTATGCACAGCAGAGGAAGCATGGATTAGTCTTTTATATTAGTGCACAAAACATATTGTTAAATCATCTGTGAGTGTTGAAGGAATCAGCTTCAAAGTTAATAATAGACTAGAAGCTTTGCATGAATAAATAGCTGTCTGCAGATTTCAACCTCCTAGGTCTTTCTGTTTTTTTTTGGTATAGTTGCTCATATCCTTAGCAACATAAATTAAATTATTTATTAGAATAATTAAAAAGTGTGGCAGCCAGCCTGATTCATTGCTTAATGATTCCATTCAGCACTCAAAAATGACAAATAATAATGCCTTTTAACATTCCCCATATACAATATATATTGAAATGTTCTTTAAAAGGCAATTCCATAAGCACATTTACAATCTTTATTTTCCTTTCATTTTTCTCTCTTTCTCTGCTTTCCTGGTAGCAGTGACTCTCACTGGGGCATGATTCTGTGAGTTCAGGAATTCCGTTACTGTAAAGTGCCCATTCCTTATGTGTATCCAGACAGTGAATGCTGGCAAGCTACTATTCTGCAGCGGGCATCAAAACCAAGCCCATCCTGTCCTCACCTGAAGGCCACACATCTGAAGGGTAATTTTAAGTTTTATTGCTGGGCGAAAAACAGGCGAAAGCTAATCGGCAGCTTGTTGGACGAGGTGTAAAATGGGCTGTCGATTCGGTATCACCAGTTTTTTGCCCAGACATAAAAGTTAAAATGTTCTCCTTACAATTTCCAGCAAGATTTGCTGGATAATGATTAGAAGGGAGAACACAAAATGATTTTTCCTTCTCTACCTGAGAGCCCTGAAGCCAATTGTAACATCCTAAATACTAGCCTAACCGAAATCAGTTAACTCAACACAGATTGGAAATCAAACCTGGGACCTTCCTGTTCTATATGGCTCAGTATAACACTATCAGTACCTTAATTACGCTATTAAAGAAAGGTTTCACAGAAGTGATTGAAATCAGTGGCAGATAAGCTAAAATCAATTCTGCAGCATTTGGTGGCAGGCTCACGTCTGAGACTCCTATAGAACCATGGAGGTACATAAGGAGACCATTTGGCCCATCGTGTCTGTACCAGCTCTTTGGTAGAGAAATTTAAAACTAATCCCACTTCCTGCTCCTTTCCTATAGCAATGTCTTTTCCTCTGCTTTAAATATTCATCCCAATAGTCCCTTGAAAGATACAACAGTTTTCTGCTTCAAAGGTTCCCTGTGGCAAAGCATTCCATGCCCCAAGCCCCAACAACTTTCTGTGTACAGAGATTTCTCCTAATCTCTCTTCTCACACCCTAGTGATAACTGAAAATTGCTGAACCCTCATTATGACTCTCCAAACAGAGGAAATAGCTTTTCTCTAATTTCCCTATCAAAATCCTTTAGAATTTTAAAAACCTCTATTAAATCTCCTCTTGGTTGTCTCTGCTCCAGTGGAAATAGTCCCAGTGTCTCATGTCTCTCCCGGTATTCTTCTATGGAGTTGAATTTAGATGGGGATGCTCCTGATCATCCACCATAACATAGGCTGAAGGTCCAGGTAAACCCTGGAGAAATGGCAGAAGCCTCATTTACTCTGGTACTCTGGGTTTTCTGTGGATCTTCTGCCGAAGTTATGGCGTTGGATTGGGAGAACCCCTGCAGAGATTCAACTTGTATAATTTTAATGCCCTTTCTATAATGGGGCTCCCAAACCTGCACATTGTACTCTTACTATGGCCTAACCAATGTTTTCTATGAATTGATCATTACTCCTCTACTCTTGTATTCTATGCCCCTATTTATGAAACCAAAGATTTTATTGGCCTTCTTTATAGCTTTATCTAACTTGACTTGCATTTTCAGGGAATAATGTATTTGAGCCCCTAGGTCTCTCTGTTCATCCACACTCTTCAGTGTCTTTCTATTTAGTATATACTGCCATTCCCTGTTTTTTTCTTACAGAATGTGTTACCTCATGCTTATCCGCAGTAAGTTGCATCTACCACTTGTTTTCCCATTCTGCCAATCTGCTTATGACTTCCTGAAGCCTTTTACAGTCCTCCGCACTGTGTGAAACCACCACTTTTGTGTCATCAGAATATTGAGATTGTGTTTCCTGTACCAGAGTCCAAATCATCTAAAGATACTGAGAACAAAAGTGAACCCATCTTTGACCTCTGGGGTACCCCACTTCCAATCCAAGCAACATCCATTTACCTTAACTCTTTTTTTCTTGTCTGACAACCAACTTTCTCTCCATGTTTCTACATTTCCTATTATATCATACACCTGAATCTTCCTAACAAATTTCTTGTGAGACACCTTACCAAATGCTCTCTGAAAATATACATTATATTTACTTCAGTCCCTTTATTTATTCAATCAATCACTTCTGCAAAAAATTCCATTAAATTTGTCAAACATGACTTAGATTTAACAAATCCATGTCTTTGGATAATCGATGCATTTCTAAATGCTCAATACTCAATGCCCTCCTAGATGATGAGTTTCAGGACTGGGGGCATCCAGGGTCTGGATGAAATAAAATATTACTTTCTGAGCACCATCAATTCATAGAGTCATTTGAAAATAAGAACCACTTTACAAGAACTGACGGTTGTTGTGAAGGAGTCCACTAACTATATCTATGCAATGGTGTCTTTATAGAACTTCAATCTACCTTGGAGCATGCAGCACTTCCTGGTTTATCTGCAGCAGAGCACCCCCACCCCCACCCCCACTTAATAGATGCACCACCAAGCTTTTCATCACAGCAGGGGGTGATGTAAGAGAAGGAGGTTGTTTACAACAAAGCCATGGGCCTCTCATCCTTATCTGGTAATCTGTCCAAAGAACTGGGATTCATAAAATATTGGAGTGTTGCATCCAACATATGATATACTATAAAAGCAAATGGTATATGGAGCGGATTTGAAACAATTGAAGCAAATATTGGAGATGTCAAGACTATTGAGAATGTCTGTGTATAAAATGAAAGGGCCAATCTCTGCACGGAAAGCCATAAACAAAGATAATAAAGAGACCTCTCACATCCATGGTTGAGATCGCTGCTCATGGTTTTAACTACATCAAAGAGACACAGCCCCAGTAACAAATGGAATGATTGGACAAAAAGAACGACAATTTCTCCCAAATCCCCCAATTGGTCCAAAACAATATAAAAAGAAGATTTTGCGATGAAATCTCTCTCTCTCTCTCTCACTGCAGTCAAAGAGTTACAAGAAAGTTCAACAACAGGAAGAAGAAAAAGCCTAAAGTGCTGAAAAGCTGATCACCCTTCAGGCCTTGATGAAAAATCCTTGGTTTAAGGTTATATATATTAATGATTTACCTGATGTGTGTATGAATTGTTGAATCATTAAATAATAATGTTGCGAATTACTAAGTGTATAACAGGTAGAGTAAGGTAGAATAAGTATGTACGGTTTGATTTTGCTTTATGAATGTTCGTATGGATTATAACAGCATTAAATAATTGCTTTTAATTAACGAAACTACAGTGAGGATGATTTTCTTTGCTTGACTACTGTCCAGGTTCAAAACTCACTGGAAAATCAGGTTTTTCCTACAAAGTGAAATTGTTCTCTATTAGACACTTGTCCATCAGTGGAATGTTAGCTTCAACATGCCTATGGTATGTCACGTCATGTCACGCTACACGTTACCCCACCAGCGAACAAATGTTATCTGTTTTTAACACAACGGGTCATTTGCTGTCTTTTCGATGTTTCTGCCTCTCTCTCTTTTTTTTTGGTGGTTTGTATATTCGGGGGATCTGTAGGTAACACCTGTCTGTCTGCACACTGATTGCCTTGGCAACGGGCAGTTGAAAACACTGTCTGTAATCACCAAGTATTGTTCTGTGATTTATAAATGCGAAGAGTTCGAGGATTTCATTTCCACATTCACCTGAGGAAGGAGGAAGCCTCCGAAAGCTTGTGAATTTCAAATAAAATTGCTGGACTATAACTTGGTGTTGTAAAATTGTTTACAATTGTCAACCCCAGTCCATCACCGGCATCTCCACATCATGCCTATGGTATGTTTAATTGTATCCTTGTGCCTTATTCTATTTTCTTTCAGTTAAAGTTCCATTGTAAAAAGCCAGCTAGCTCAATCCTACTGCTGATTAACCATAGGCCTAATTCTGGGGTTTTCTGACTGCTCCCATGCTGATTGCTGACCTGTGTGTATTACCCACTTCACCATCTAGCTCTCCTACTGCACAATGACAATGAGGCGGAGTGCTCCTGTTGTGCAACATGTTGTACATATGAAACACTTCTGTACAGAGTGGTAGGGATATTGGGTAACATCACTCAGATATCAGAAACCAGTTACAAAGCAACATAACCTCTTGATTGGAGAATTATGCGTAGCGAGAGGTCAGAATGGAGGAATTCAAAAAGAGGTAAGGAGACTTTGAGGTCCCAATTGAAATTTTCAAGATAGTGAAGGGAAATAACAAAGCTGATCCAGCCAAGTTGTTCACTGTGGCGAAGGATTCACATACCAGGAGACACAAGTTAAAAAAAATAGGAAATTAGAATTAAAAAGGGAAGTTAGGCAAAACTTTTTACCCAAAGGGTAGTAGAGTTACTAGGAAAAACCATTGAAATGGACAGCATGAACAAGTTTAAGAGGCAACTAGATGTATTTCTGAAGAGAGAAAGGATCGGAGGATATACTGAGCATACATACCAGCCATCAGCTTTTCATGCTGACATCAATGTTTTGGGGCCAGTCCATGTAATAATCAGCATGGCTGGCCTCCTCTCTCCTCAGTGCTGCTCCTACCCAAGTCCTGTTACGACTGGAAATAATTCCGACTATTGCATACTGTAGACCTAGTACTGCAGGAATAGGAATTCCCACCTACAGTAAACAGCAGCCGGAATCACTTCTAATAGCAGCAGGATTCAGGTAGGAACAACACTGAGGGAAATTAATGGCAATGAAGGGAAAAGAAAGGTGGAAATAAACAGCAATGAAGGGGAGAGGGAAGGGGAAGCGGAGAAAAATGGATGGCAATGAAAGGGATAAGAAAGGTATAAATGAAGGAGAAAATATAAGGGGCAGAAGCTGGGAGTGGCCTTTGGGGCGGGAGAGGAAGGAAAGTGCCAGCATGAACTGAGAGGGAGTGGGGTGGGAATGTGCCGAGATTAACTAAATGGAGGGGGAGTTGGAAGAAGTCTACCAACTTGAATCGGGTTGGAGGGGGATAAGAGTTCTAGGTTGAACTGAGTTGGGAGAAGGAGAATTGTAAACTGAAATTGTTGGAGGAGGAGGGATTGTCTCTATGAAAGAATGGGGAATTGGATGGAGTATAGTGTGAAATGCATCTGGAGGTGATATGCTTCTATAAACTGGGCAGAGGTTTGGAGTGGCAAAGTAGCTGTTGAGGTAACTTTTGGGAATTGGATGAACTATTGAAAATCCAAATGTAAGTTTGGACATTCCTTTTCTTTAGATTAAAAATCTATCAATTCTGAAGTAAAGAAGTACAGTATAGAACTAACCAGAATGCATCATTTTTTATGTAAACATTTTTTTCAAAGGAGGGTCCTCCTAGAAATATGCCACCAATTCTATGCCTTGAACAATTGGCTTTCCTGCTTCAGGTCTTAATATACTCTGTTTCTCCAATACAAGTGAAAGAATGTTGGTTACATTCACAGTGTAGAGTACAAAGCCTGTGGAACTATTTGCTTATAATCAGGACCATTCTTGAGTTGTCACCTTTGTGGGGGCTGCGTCAGTGTTTTTGAAGCTATAGGTCAGCTTTTGCTCATCTCCTGGTGATCTTGTTTCTGTGAAGAAGTGGGTAGGTGGGGCTGATCTATGATTATTGGGGCTAATGGCAATTTCCTGTTCCTACAAATTCTTGTTTCAAAATTATCATAAAGTGTTGGATTTTCACACAATTTTAATTTTTAGGTTTATTTCATGAATGTTGTCCATTAAGGGATATTCTGCAGTCTGTACATCCTGCTGGTTCCACTTCATAATATTCATGATATTACAAAATATTACATTATTACATTATGTTGAGTATATTCAAGGCTGAGATCGATAGATTTTTGGACTCCAAGGGAATCAAGGGATATGGGGAAAGGGTGGGAAAGTGGAGTTGAGGTCGAAGATCAGCCAGGATCTTATTGAATGGTGGAGCAGGCTCGGGGAGCCGTATGGCCTACTCCTGCTCCTATTTCTTATGTTCTTAAGTTTTCATTATTGAAAACTATTGAAACTATTTTAAAACTGAAATAGACACGTCATCTTAAAGGGTTCCCGCAGATAATCAGAAGCCCTCTGTGCAGAAGGATTTTAACATTTAGAGCAGTGTGATATGTAGTTTGTGATCTCCATTTTTTTCTATTCTTACGCTGTGACTTTTTTTTTAATGCAGGACATGATATTCATGAAAGGAAGAATCTTTGGGCAAAGAGCATAGGAATCCATTACAGACCTTAATGATGTATTAATAATCCATGATTTTCCAACAGTGCCTATAAACTTCAGTCATGGGCACCACACTGCGTATCTACAATCAAATAAGGAAATCAAATTTTCTTGAATGTTTAAAATGATTATGTCACTCCTTAACTCATTGTTTATTGTGTATGCCTCATTATGGAGTTGTTATTAATCTTCATCATCGCAGTAGGGGTTATATGTTGATGGATACTGTAATAATGAATATGGTTATTACTAATCCAGTGTATGTGAATGTAATATAGTACTGTTCATTCATAGTAAAAGGTGTAATCTCATACAGTGCTCAGGAGCACTATACTGTATCACGTTCTTGGCTATGGTGGTGAGGCAGTTATCAACAAGTGCTAATCAAGTACTGGGATGTTTCTATAGGACATTTAATTACAAATCAAAAGATAGCATTTTAATCCTGCACATCTCACTGATTAAACCACATATAGAATATTGTGTGCCATTTTGGGCAGCCTAACTTCAAAAGGAGTAAACTTGTCTTGAATATAGAAAAGAAAATTAAGAGGAACCATGGCCCAGGTCTTTGAAACACTGAGCACCATGGATAATGTAGATTTAAGTAGGCAATATAGTTTAAACATGCGAGTGCTACTGACAATCGCATCAGGACCCAAATAGGCTGACATGGCCACCACTTACGTAACTCATTAAGCAATAGCACTTCCACCCAAACTATTTTGCTCTTTCAGATACTGACTGACTATCTTTGTTTCAGATGTTTTCAAGTGTAGCAACATGTCTGACAAGTGATGTGTGGTACTATACTTCTGAGGGAGAAATAAATCAGCCCCTAAGTCTCAGTGGTGTGATACTGAGCCAAACAAGATATCTGCGTTCAATACCCAATCTGAGCTGAGTGAGCTAATCTTAAACAGGATGGCAATGGGACTATTAGCGTCGGAGTCCCTATACCAATGAGGAGAAAAATCAGAGTTGCTGCTCTATCCAGTGAGCCCTGTTGGAAAGTGTGGATGAGGACAAGATCCAGCACATCTTGTGACGCCTTTCAATGGAATAACTGACATTCACTGACTAGGCTCACAAGTGAAGAATAGCCACTCAGTAAGATGCTGCAGGGATACACCCATGAAACCCCACCCCAGTTGGAGTTAATTGGATGCACTCTCCAGTCTGTGGCTACAAGAGCAGGTCAGAGGTTGGGTATTCTGCAGCGAGTGACTCACCTCCTGACTCCCCAAAGCCTTTCCACCATCTACAAGGTACAAGTCATTTCCACACCGTTCACCTGAGGAAGGAGGAAGCCTCCGAAAGCTTGTGGAATTTAAAATAAATTTGTTGGACTATAACTTGGTGTTGTAAAATTGTTTACACAAGTCAGGAGTGTGATGGAATACTCTCCACTTGCCTGGATAAGTGCAGCTCCAACAACACTCAAGAAGTTCGACACCATCCAGGACAAAGCAGCCCGCTTGATTGGCACCCCATCCACCACCCTAAACATTCACTCCCTTCACCACCGGTGCACTGTGGCTGCAGTGTGTACCATCCACAGGATGCACTGCAGCAACTCGCCAAGGCTTCTTCGACAGCACCTTCCAAACCCGCGACCTCTACCACCTAGAAGGACAAGAGCAGCAGGCACATGGGAACAACACCACCTGCACGTTCCCCTCCAAGTCACACACCATCCCGACTTGGAAATATATCGCCGTTCCTTCATCGTCGCTGGGTCAAAATCCTGGAACTCCCTTCCTAACAGCACTGTGGGAGAACCTTCACCACACGGACTGCAGCGGTTCAAGAAGGCGGCTCACCACCACCCTCTGAAGGGCAATTAGGGGTGGGCAATAAATGCCGGCCTTGCCAGCGACGCCCACATCCCATGAACGAATAAAAAAAAAGTCGGGGTCACTGGATAACAATAAGGTTGGGAAATGTGGTTGATTTTTCTCCCCTAATGCATCGCTGCTTTGTCAACAAATTCAGAAAACTGGTATTTTGGATCCATCAATAAAAAATGACTGCGATATCTTCATGGTGTTGAATAAATTGAGAATTTATCAAGGAATCTTTGGCATAGTACGTGTGGTGGCAAGTTGTATTCCTCAAAATTTATTATAATTTTATGCAAGTTTTATATATGCACCTTATGTTAATATTTATAGAAATTAAATATGAAAATCTTTTAGCCTAAATGACCTGAGTTCTCAAACCAACTGCACGATTGTCAGAATTATGATGAAACTAAAATCGGCAGAGCAGTAGAAACTGAGGACATGGCTAAGGATTTGGATCATTTATGCAGACAGGCAGACATTTGGCAGATTAAATTTTAATCTTAACAAATAGAAAGTATGGTACATTGGATGAAATAATGTGCAACATACAGTACAAAATGAATGGAATAATATTGGCACAGGGTGACTCAGAAAGAAACCTGGGAGCAATAATGGACCTGTTACTGTCAATGTCTGGACTCTGTGGTAAGGCAATTTAAAAAGCTAACAAAATGATGGGATATACAGCCAGAAGAGTGGAATCCAAGTTTACTGAGGTTATACCAAGGTTATATAATACACTGATTATACTAAAACAACGACAATTTGCATTTATATAGCGCCTTTAGCCTAGTAAGTTAGGCTAGTTTACTAAAATAAAAGGCACTATATAAATGCAAGTTGTTGTTGTAGTAAAATGTCCCTAGGCACTTCACGGGAGCGTAATCAGACAAAACATTGACACCAATTGAAAGGAGATATTAGGACAGGTGACCAAAAGCTTGGTTAAAGAGGTGGGTTTTAATGTGCGTCTTAAAGAGGAGAGGTGGAGAAGTGGAGATGTTTAGTGAGGGAATTCCAGAGCTTAGGGTCTAGACAGCTGAAGGCACGGCCGCCAATGGTGGGCGAAGGAGATCGGGGATGTACAAGAGGTCAGAATTGGAGGAGCGCAGAGTTCTCGGAGGGTTGTAGGGCTGGAGGAGGTTGCTGAGAAAGGGAGTGGCGAGGCCATGGAGGGATTTGAACACGAGGATGAGAGTTTTAAAATCGAAGCTTTCAGGGACCAGGTGAAGTGTTGTGTACAATTCTGGTTACCATGCTACAAAAGGAATGTGCAAGCATTGAAGAAGTGTAACAAGAATGATTTCAATAATAAGTGTGATGACTGGAGAGCAAATGTTAAAAAATCAATCTCCAGAGACATGAGAGAGGACAGATAAGGAAGGATTTAATTGAAGTATGTAAATACTAAATGATTTAGTTAATATAAATCCTGATTATGACTTTAAAATAACGCAGGGCAATTGGCCCAGAGGTCTTAAATGTAAACTAGGCAAAAATAAATTTGGAATGATAACTGCCTGAAAAATCTCACAGGCAGGGTAGTGGGGATGGCAATTTTAGAAGATGTGGACGCATGGCTAGGAAATTTAGAATAACAGAGAATAAAACTTCAGTAGCCTGAATAACTATTTCTCATCTTTAGGATTTTTAACATAAATTTTGTGCAAATAGTCTAGATTTCTGAAAAGGTTGGGAAACTTGCAACTAAAATATTCATATCAAAACACTGTCATAGGTAAAGAAGAAATCACTATGTAAGCTCACAAGACCACACATTGTGCCAGAAATTGCTGCAATGACGGGTTTGGTGGCGAACGACGTTAATTGAACTTTTGTGCTCGCCATTGACTTCGCACTATATAACGGCACAACAATGTCAATGTTGCTTCTGGGACCTTGCAGACATCATGCTTATCTCCTTCACCAAACACACGGCACTATAAAAAGTTGAAAACAGACGCAATGGGGGTCATTTTAAACCCCAAGGATGGGTGGGTTGGGGGCGGGCGGGAAGGAAAAAATTGTAAAAATGTAAAACCCGACCCCAATTTGCCTCCAACCTGCCCACTTCTGGTTTTAACAGAGACAGGTCAAGGGGCCGGCGACCAACCCGCTCAAAGGAGGCGGGTCAGTCAGTAAAATGTTTTAAGGAAGCTGCTTGCCTCCATTTTAATAGTTATTTTTAACTCCTGGGAGTCGGGAGTCCCAGGCCTTCTGATTCACGTCACGTAAGAGGAGGCGAGAAGGCCCGGATCAACAGATAAGTGCCTTTAATGCACAGCTAGTGTGCCAGGAGGAGCAGGAGTATTTCCTCCAGGCCCAACAAGCTTACCTACCGCGATACGACACACGCGATCGGCTGAACCCACCCATCAATATCCGACCCCCCCCCCCGATGTCCGAACCCCAACCCCAATGACCAATGCCCCGCAGTTTCTCTCCCCCTCCCCCCCACTGTCTCCCACCCCCCTGCTGCCTCCCACCACTCCCAGTGTCCAACCCCCCCCCCCCCCCCCCCGGTGATGACTGACCCCCCAGATGAGCGACACCCCCTCCTCAATGGCTGCCCAACCCCCCTCCCCGATGAATGACCCCAAGCCCCCAGTGTCAGATTTACCTATTGGTATCCGCTCCCTGGCTGCATTCCCGTCCAACTGACAGCCAGCCTGTCAATCTGGCTGGCTGTCGCACAGGAAACATGCAGAAAAAATTTAAAAGACGTCCTTACATCAAAATTGTAAGGACGTCCAGGAAACCTATACTTCCGGGTTTCCCGCCCGGAAATGCTCCCACCCACTCTCTCCACAGCTCGGAGTAAAAATCCAGGCTTATAACTTAGATCGAGGTGTGGCACTGAGAAGTGAGTGACCTGCAACTTCTAAAATGACCTTAAATCAATTTTTAACAGTTACTAACGATCAAAAAAACTTTTTACAATGCAGTAAAAAGTAATTAACAGTCTAGCACATACACTTTTCCACAGAGAAATGTCTCAAGAAGTAACGACCGCAGAACTTTGAAGTGGAGGACCTGCAGGCCCCCCGAACGAAGTGGAGAAGAGGCATGAGCGGCTGTTGGAGACTGCAAGGGTGAGGGCTCCCTGGTACATCAGCATGGTTGTGCGGAGGGAGGTGGCGGAGAGCCTCACTGCAATCTCAACGGTCCCACAGTCAGGGGACGAATGCGGGAAGAACTATAACGACCTGACCAGGCAAGTTAAGCATTCTCAGAACCTCAATTCAGAACTCTCTAGTAAAAGTACAAAATGTGTCTGCTTTTTTAAAGGTTGGCTGGTCATTACTTGTTTGTTTAAGGCAGAACCCAAAGGCAAGTAAATCGTAAAACTCAGTTGAAGTGGAAGACTACCCAGTGATGAGTTTCACAGCTTTTGTCTGCTGAAGTGAAGATTCCAATGCATGATAATAAGCCTCTCACACTAAGCAACCCATGCGACGGTCTCTGTGTTTCTCCACGCACGGCAAGTCGGCACACAATTCACGGGAGCATGTACAGACGGGAGGAGGGATCACCTTCCTCAAGGAGCTTTCTCCTCCCGGGGATACAGGCCTGCAGCTGCAAGGCTTCCATGGTGAGGTGAATGTGGCCCGTGCGGAGGCTGGAGCTGTATTAGCACGGCAAGGTGAGTGTCAAGGCCTCTTGCTTTGTTTCCTGCCCAGGAACTACCCAAGGATGAGACAGAGACAATGGACATTTGAGATTTGTGAAATGCATGTGTTCAATGGGCTGCGTGTTTACAACCTGTTTAATGGCTACAAGGAAATTAAAGTGGGAGGATGCTTGTGCAGCATGTGAGCATTGGCATAGGCAGCTTGGGGTGTATGCCTTTTTCGGTATTGTGCATTGAATGTGAAGATAACTATTATGTGATGTGGCAAATGAACATGTTGCACCATTGTAACATTTTGTTCTTCCTTCCCACAGGTTCACAACAACCCCAGCTGGACAACCTCTGCTAGGTTGTTACGCGGGCTGTTGATTTGCTTGCCGCGAGCAGTACTGGACTGCAGCTGATGCCCGTGTCCCCCCTTGCAGCGCCACCCGCTGCGGAGACAGTCCAAGGCCATGAGGGACATGCCTCTGACGAGCAGGAAGGCAGCAGTTCCCAGGGCCACCTCCTTCCATCCCTAGGCTTTGTGACAGATGCACAGGCCTTGCAGAACCCGGCTGCTAAAGGTGATCCTCCAGTGTGCTAGCCGCCCATCACAGGAGGCAGCTCCCAGTAGTCACAACCCACCTACTCCCGACGTCCTCTTGGAACAACATCCGGAACTCAACTCCCAGCTCCCAGATCTCGACCGACATGTCAGATGCAGAGGCCGTGCTTGGCATGTCATATGAGGACCGTAAATCACGTCATTAACAGGGTCCTCTACGACATTAATTACCAGCCCTAAATGGCTGTGGTGGGAATAATTCATATTAACGTCGTAAATCCAGCAATTTCATGATCGCCATTAAGTTCAATGGAGAGCCTCGCAGCAAGAACGGACTTTCATCGGCTTTGGTGAGGCTAACGGTGGAGCGGTGCAAATTGTCCCCCAATTCCCAGAGGATCGGATTGCTTTTACTCCGCAAATTGCTGGATTTTTTTACAAATTAGTAACGGCGAGCGCCGTTAATACATCATTCTAATGATGAGTCTTCCTAGCAATTTCTGGTCCATTAACAATATTCTCCAACAAAAACAAAATAAGATAGCACTGTCGAGATAGGATGAGGTGGGGAGAGAGAAAGACAGGAAACAGCAGGTGTGCATAATAATGAGCAGTGACAAAACAGCTTTGACTGATTAAATTGCAATTAAGTAAATTGCACAATGTAACAACAACAATGCATCAAGTTGAAACCAGGTGGCAAGGGCTAAACTGGCAGTAATTTGTGCCAAGCAAGTAAAACTAGAACAGGCCATCTGATCACAATCAAACCAGGCACCATATAATTCCTATAATAAACACTTCCCAGGAGCTGAGTTGACAAAACCTACCGAGTCAGTAAAGCTTCATATATTAGTCCGGTATATAATTCCATCCAGTAGGTTGTCTTTAGTAAATAAAATATTGTCTACCAGAAATCTTTTTCTGCTTGTAGGAAAATCCGCATCGGAGCAATGGGAGTCTTTCAGAAGGGAGATTGAGACCATACAATGGCAACATGTTCCCGTAAAGGTCAAGGGTGGTTCCAAGAACTCCAGGGAACCTTGGATGTCAGGGGATATACGAGAATGGATTAGGAAAAAAAGGAGGGCTTTTGGCAGATACAAAAGGCTAAAGACGGAGGAAGCCCTAGAGGAGTACAAAAAGTGCAGGGGGATACTTAAAAAAGAAATTGGGAGATCAAGGAGGGGCCATGAAATAACACTGGCGAGCAAAATAAAGGAAAATCCTAAGATGTTTTATAAGTATATTAAGGGTAAGAGGATAGCTAGGGAAAAAATAGGGCCCATTAGGGACAAAAATGGCAATCTGTGTGTGGAGCCGGCAGATGTAGGAGGGGTTCTAAATGAATTTTTTGCATCTGTTTTCACTATGGAGAAGGACGATGTAGACATAGAAATACGGCAGGGGGACTGTGATATACTCAAACATATTAACATTGAGCGGGAGGAGGTATTGGCGGTTTTAGCAGGCCTAAAAATGGATAAATCCCCAGGCCCGGACGAAATGTATCCCAGGCTACTGTGTGAGGCAAAGGAGGAGATTGCGGGGGCTCTAACACATATATTCAGAACCTCTCTGGCCACAGGGGATGTGCCAGAGGACTGGAGAACCGCTAATGTAATACCATTATTCAAGAAGGGGAGTAGGGAAAAACCGGGGAACTACAGGCCAGTGAGCCTAACATCAGTGGTAGGAAAATTATTGGAAAAAATTCTGAAGGACAAAATTAGTCTCCACTTGGAGAAGCAAGGATTAATCAGGGATAGTCAACATGGCTTTGTCAAGGGAAGATCATGTCTGACTAATTTGATTGAATTTTTTGAGGTGGTGACTAGGAGTGTGGATGAGGGTAACGCAGTGGATGTGGTATACATGGATTTCAGTAAGGCCTTCGATAAAGTCCCCCACAGGAGACTGGTCAAGAAGGTACGAGCCCATGGAATCCAGGGTGCCTTGGCACTTTGGATACAAAACTGGCTTAGTGGCAGAAGGCAGAGGGTGATGGTCGAAGGTTGTTTTTGTGACTGGAAGCCTGTGGCCAGTGGGGTACCACAGGGATCGGTGCTGGGTCCCTTGCTGTTTGTGGTCTACATTAATGACTTGGATATGAATGTAAAAGGTATGATCAGTAAGTTCGCTGATGATACAAGGATTGGTAGGGTGGTAAATAGCGAGGAGGATAGCCTCAGTCTGCAGGACGATATAGATGGGTTGGTCAGATGGGCGGAACAGTGGCAAATGGAATTTAACCCGGAAAAGTGCGAGGTGATGCACTTTGGAGGGACTAACAAGGCAAGGGAATACACAATGAATGGGAGGACCCTAGGCAAGACAGAGGGTCAGAGGGATCTTGGTGTGCAAGTTCACAGATCCCTGAAGGCGGCGGAACAGGTAGATAAGGTGGTAAAGAAGGCATATGGGATACTTGCCTTTATTAGCCGAGGCATAGAATATAAGAGCAGGGAGGTTATGATGGAGCTGTATAAAACACTGGTTAGGCCACAGCTGGAGTACTGTGTGCAGTTCTGGTCGCCACACTACAGGAAGGCTGTGATCGCTTTGGAGAGGGTGCAGAGGAGATTCACCAGGATGTTACCAGGGCTGGAGCGCTTCAGCTATGAAGAGAGACTGGGAAGATTGGGTTTGTTTTCCTTGGAGCAGAGGAGGCTGAGGGGGGACATGATTGAGGTGTACAAAATTATGAGGGGCACAGATAGGATGGATACTAAGGAGCTTTTTCCCTTCGTTGAGGGTTCTATAACAAGGGGACATAGATTCAAGGTAAAAGGCGGGAGGTTTAGAGGGGATTTGAGAAAGAACTTTTTCACCCAGAGGGTGGTTGGAGTCTGGAACTCACTGTCTGAAAGGGTTGTGGAGGCAGGAACCCTCACAACATTCAAGAAGCATTTGGATGAGCACTTGAAATGCCATAGCATACAAGGCTACGGACCAAATGCTGGAATATGGGATTAGAGTAGACAGGGCTGATGGCCGGCGCGGACATGATGGGCTGAAGGACCTCTATCCGTGCTGTATAACTCTATGACTCTAACTCTATAATATTCATTACTTGCATGTCAGGGATCAAGGGACAAGGTGAGGCTCCCTTCCACCCTTCTGGATGCCAGTACACCTCCGGGTCAGCCTCCGGGCTCACATTGGGTCCCTTATAGAGGAGGAAGCAGAAACCCCCAGTGTAGGGGTTCTGCCCCCTCTCTTATGGCTGGTCTTGTAAGGGGTGGGCAGAGGTTCCCCCCCCAACAAGACCACGCAGGATTTTCCAGCGTAGCCTGGTCTTTTTCCGAGCTATTCTGCCAGAATCCCACAGGAGTCCAGCGGAACAGCCAATGAAATTCGGCCCTACATTCGGCCCTACAGCTACATTTTATTGTTTTTTGTAGAAATCATTAGCTGCCACTGCCCGCCTGCCATCGCTTCCCTCCACCACCCCTCTCCCCCAATCCCGTTCCTCCATTCCTCTCCCCCCACCCACCCCTTCCAGGACTTATCTTAGGGTTGCTGTTGGCAAGGCAAGCGGCCCAAATTGGCTCGAGCCACTGAGCCGAGCTGCTTATTGAGGTGTGACAGGTGTCAGCAGTTCACCACGATTATTAAAATGAGGCCCGAGGCCCAATTTCTGACAAGCGTTGGGCCTCTAAGTCGGCTGTCAAATGTCTTTTGTAAGAGGTGTTGAGGTGACATCACATCAATACATCAGCGTACTCTGTCATGGAGTCGCAGGAAACTGATTTTTACACATAGCTCTCAGGCCACAAAACTTTTACCTTGGCAATACAATCAGTGAGAGGCACTTGCTCAAAAAAAGGAAAAAATGAATAATACTTTAACGTACTTCTTGACAAAAATGCCAAATCCACAGAGACCCTGGAGAAGGAGTACATCAGAAAAGAATGATTCATTGTTTGTGGGGTGAACGAAAAAAGTTGGGAGAAAATAATGTGTGGGGACATATTTTAAAAAGTCTAGAAATAGGCTCAGTCCAATTTACTGCTGTTATAAGTCTCACAATTATTTTCCATTATTTCATCTCAACTTTTGTTCATTTTTCTATGATTTTATGTTTCAATTTTTTTTGCTCTATTTCTAATTGGAATATAAATGAGTCAATTTTAAAGTAGGTACAGTGTGAAAGAAATAATAATTGTCATGCCTTATACCTACATCTCCTGGAGACTAAATCACTGGCCAACTAACTTCTACAAGCTTTGCCTTATGATACGTTAAAACCCTAATTTATCTCTACACCAATTCTGAATTCTTAGTGCTTTCTCAAAATTGTTTTCCACTTATTTCTGTATTATCCAGAAACTGCCGTGATGCCAAAACAAACTACTTCGCACTTTCCCCAGCCTCTGTGAGTGTTCACTAGGAGATTTCTTTGGAGGGTTGGGGGGGGGGGGCGGAATTGTCCTCCTCAGGGTGGAGTTAACACAGGACAGGACTTCTGCCCACTCCATCGGATTTGGCTCAACTGCAACCCATTTTTCACTTGTTGGGTTTCATTCCATACCCACAGAGGGCTTCCGGCAGGATTCCTACCTAGAGGGAGCCCACCAGTGTGAGGGCAGAAAATCCTGCGTATGCTGTGGAGAGGATGCTGCTGCAGCACCAGAAGAGGCAGTGAGAGATTTAACGGAGCAAAAGCACTACAAAGGTGACAGCAAAGCGCCCGCTGAAGGCCTCATGTGAGACTTGGAGGGAGAGGAGGCCACCTTAAGGCCCTCTCCATTGGGAGAACCCGAAGCCTTCCCAGGACTTATTACCACCTTGCACATGGCAGCCCTGGGAAATGGCAATTAGTGGGGTAGACGGCAGGGAAATCCACCACTCAGCTCCTGCCCCATAGATGCCATTTGCATGTGGCGGGTGAGGAAGCAGCAGCCAGTGACGGTCCTGGCTGGGGCAGGGAGAGGGAAATCTGGGTCGAGGCAGTGAGGTGGCGATAGTCCTCAGCACCCAAATTTTCCCTCATTCTTCACCTGATTTCGGTCAGGACCATGGAGGAGCATTCACCCCTCATTGTTCATTTTTCCCTTCCTATTTGTGGGAAGCACCCAATTTCTAGTTGTTGTCTTGTTCTGATGGTACTGCCAAGAGCTTATTGTGTGGGACCTGTGTGTAAAAATTCACATTCTAGGACTATGTGAGACAGGTTAATATTGTTGCTTTACTACAATAATTCACCATTTCCAAACACTTTTAACTAAAGGTATATGGCTTTAATTTCCGCATGATCATCTGCTGGAACTTCAATGGTAGATCCGTTTTCTCAGGGTTTCTGATCTTCAGCCAAAGTTACGGCGAAAGATTGGGAGAAATCGCAGCAGAAATTCTACCCCCTAACATTTTGTTATGTTTGTGTAAACTGAACTATAAAGTAAGCAAGAAATGACTTAATTTATAATCCAGCACCCCAATTATTCCCTGAGCAATTCCTATGTAACAGTAGTAACTCATCTCAATGCCCAGATCACATATGCAATTCTATTGATTGTTGTTACTAGGATTCAGAAGGGCATAGTATCTATTAGCCTATAATCAGTGCAAACTGCTTCCTAGTTACAACTTTGGCTCTCCATATTAACAGCAACTGGAGAGGAACTTGGAAAGGAAGGGGTAAACTCCAGTTGTCGTGGTCCATGTTGGGACCAAAGACATAGGGAAGAAAAGGGAGCAGGTCCTGCTAAAGGAATATCAGAAGCTAGGAACTAAATTAAAAAACAGGACCTCACGGGTGATAATCTCGGGATTACTACCCGAGCCACCTACTAATTGGCATAGGGATAGACAGATCAGGAAAGTGAATGCGTGGCTGAAAGACTGGTGTGGGAAGGAGGGATTCCATTTCACGGGACACTGGCAATATGGCAGTGTTATTCATGTTAAAGGGATATTGCCAGCTGCAATCAACGGACCAGCACCAACTTCCTCTCCTGCCCAGCTGGAAACTAAATAATATCGCCAAAAAACAGGTACACTGAAAAACATCAGGTCTAAACTAAGTTTAACAGCATGGTAAGTCTTAATGACTGCCTGCCAAACAACTAAAAATTAACTTTTAAAACTATGGAGTCTCATTACTCCTACTTTAATCATTTTTGGTAATTTAAAAAAAAAATTCTAAAATGTTTTTAAAACTTTTTTCTTCTGTCTCTTTTATTTAATTTATATTTCTTACCCGCTCTTTTTTCACTGTCTATAACTGTTTTTACAAATGATTTTAGTATTGCACCTTTCACTTCCTGAATTTTACGTTCCAGCTTACAACCTTTCAAAAATGCTGCAGCCTGATTGGCCAAGGGGAGAAATCGATCTTCTCGCTTCTCTCATGGGTCCTAGCTTTGCTGGAGCTAATGCTGGGCTCTTCTTGCTTTCAACTAGAGGACGTGTCTGCAGTAAAGACCGCAGTAAGTTTAGACATTATTTCAGTCGAACAAGCTGTGGCCCGCGTTGCTTTTCCGCTCGGAACAATTTACGGGCCAATATAGAATAGTCAGCACATATTTCTAAAGGGAAGGTCATGCTTGACCAACCTTATTGAATTCTTTGAAGAAGTAACAAAAAGAGTAGATGTGGATAATGCAATGGATGTAACATATTTAGATTCTCAAAAGGCCTTCGATAAGGCCTTCATAGTAGACTCGTGACTAAGATCAAAGCAAGTGGAGTCAAGGGATGAGTAGCAGAATGGATAGCAAGCTGGCTACAAAACAGAAAAGAGAGAGATGGGGTTAAGGGTAGCTACTCAGACTGGCAAATGGTGGGAAGTGGTGTTCCATAGGGATCGGTGCTGGGACCACTGTTATTCACTATTTACATAAACAATTTGGACTCGGAAATCAGAAGTACAATTTCAAAATTTGCGGACAGCACCAAATTGGGGGGTATAGTTAATACAAAGGAAGAATGCGACAAAATACAAGAAGACATTAATAAACTTGCAGGATGGGCATGTAATTGGCAAATGAATTTCAATATAGACAAGTGTGAGGTGGTGCATTTTGGTAGGAAGAATAAGGAGGTCACATACTGCTTGGATAATAAGAGTTTAAATGGGGTAGAGGAGCAAAGGGATCTCGGGGTACGGATACACAAATCACTAAAAGTAGTGATGCAGGTTAATAAGGCCATAAAAAAAAAACCAAGCAATGGGGTTCATTTCTAGAGGGATAGAATTGAAAAACAGAGAAGTTATGTGAATCTTGTATAGAACCTTGGTTAGACCACACATGGAGTACTGTGAACAGTTCTGGTCCCCATATTATAAAAAGGATATAGAAGCATTGGAGAGTCCAAAACTAGAGGCCATAAATTTAAGATAGTCACTAATAAATCCAAGAGGGAATTCAGAAGAAATTTCTTTTCCCAAGGAGCGGTAAGAATGTGGAACGCGCTACCGCAAGGAGTAGTTGAGGCAAATAGCAGAGGTACATTTAAGGGGAAGCTAGATTAGCACATGAAGGAGAAAGGAATAGAAGGGTATGCTGATAGGGTTAGATGAAGAGGGATGGGAGGAGACACGTAGGGAGCATAAACACCGGCATAGACCAGTTGGGCCAAATTACCTGTTTCTGAGCTGTAGACTCGATGTAACTCGATGTTACAGCAAAGCCCACTTTGCTTGGCTCCCGACTCACAAGATAGAGGTGCGGAAGGCCATTCGGCATATCCATCCATCCATCCGCCCCCACATTGTAGCATCCAATTGTTTCTTAAATTATTCCAGGGACACGTCGATCACTATTTGTTTGATGAATTTCCTGATATCTACTGTAAAAGTAACTTCTCCAGTTTGAACCTGTGTGCCCTAATTCTACCCCTGCAGTTTAATTTAAAGTAATATTCTGGGTTAACTGTTTTCGATACCTTTAACAATTTTATGTACCTCTATAAGATCTTCTCTCAGATATCTCAGCAGCCCAAGTTTCTGCAGATTTTTCTCATTACTCAGACCCCTGACACTGGAGATCAGCCTGTACTGTCTACAGCATTTAAATACCTCTCTTGTTTCTTAGGATGCACAACTGGACAGAGTATTCAAGGTGCGGTCTGCAGTATGAAATTTGATCATTACCTCCTCTGACTTACATTCTACTGTTCTGATTATGTAGTTCAACATCCTTTTGGCTTTGTGGATTGCTGTTCTGCGTTGGTTGGATATATTCAGCGTCGAGTCCACTAAGACTCTGAGGTCTCCTTCAACTTCACCCTTAATTATTTCAACAACGTTCATAGAGTATGGGTGTTATCTATTTTTTCTTTCCATATGTAGCACTTTACACTTGTCTGCATTAAATTTCATCCACTATTGTTCTGACCAGTTACATATCTCATCTAATTCATCCTTAATGCCCTCTGAAGTGGTCTAGCAAACCATCCGGTTGTAAACAATTGCTACAAAGTTCAATAATAAATTTAAAAATCAAACAGATCTACCAGCAGGTACCAAACTCAAACATACTGCATGAAAGATGCTGCCAGATAGCCAGCCATTAGATATCCCCCCATGGATCCGGTTACAGTAAAATTATTAATTACGGCTGAAGTTAGGAACTGACACACAAATATATGATGATCCTTGCATACTGTACCACCTACACATTTACTGAGCAGAAACCTTTCCTATTGCAGTAAACGTATTGGGGGAAATTTTAATGCCTGCTGGAAACAGGGTGGGGGTCAGTTAAAATGGAGGGGGGAACTTTCCCACTGGCCCTGATTTGTCGGACAGAAATTTTAAATTGCAGGCAGCAAGGACACCTGCCTGAAGCCAGCGAGATCCTTTTTAAAATATGCCGAAAACTGCAATATTAATCTGAGGTCTGAGTGGGGCAGCAGTAGTGGCTTCCCCATCAGGCCAAAGCTATCAGGATGTGAATGCTGGGCCAGAAGAAACCCAGAAGGATGCTTTTAATTTTTTTCTTTAAAGTTTCCTTGTATGTCAGGGAACAGGAGTTCTCCTCCAGGCTCTACAGGGAAACCTTGGGCCTCGGTTGGAACCCCATCCTGATCACTTACTTTAGTGCCGGTGACCATGTCCTCTGGTTTTCGGTGGAGGCCTCCTACCGCCCAATTTTAACGGCCAGAGAGCTGCTTCCCACCGATGTCAACAGCAACAAAAACTTGCATTTATATAGCGCCTTTAACATAGTAAAATGTCCTAAGGCGTTGGCTGACTTCCAAGCCTCTTTGGTCAGAAAGTCAGCCAGTGGCATGCTAATGAAGTCCGGCCATTAAAATCAACTGGGCCACTTGGCTGTTGCTCCCTGATGAGTCGGCAGCTTGCTAGGCCTTGTTCCTGCCCAGGACTTAAAATCGACCCTACTGACTTAGTAAGTGCAAGGATAAACATACGGGGGTAATTGACAGCACCACTGTGCTAGATCAATATAATTTTCATCTCTTGGACCTGGTTTTGAAGTTAGTCCAGATTCATGGTGTGATTATCTTCTATCTCTGATAATAATAAGGGTATTATCATAGTAGGTACAGCACAGGAGGGGGCCATTTGGCCCATCGTGCCTGTACCAACTCTTTGAAAGAGCAATTCAATTAGTCCCATTCCCCTGCTCTTTCCCCATAGTCCTGTAAATGTTTCCCTTCAAGTATTTATCTAATTCCCTTTTGAAAGTTACTGTTGAATCTGCTTCCACCACCCTTTCAGGCAGTGCATTTCAGATCATTAAAATTCGCTGTGTAAAAAAATGTTTCCTCGTGTCACCTCTGGCTCTTTTGCCAATCACCTTAAATCTGTGTCCTCTGATTACTGGCCCTTCTGCTACTGGAAACAGTTTCTCCGTATTTACTCTATCAAAACTGATCATGATTTTAAACACCTCTATCAAATCTCCCCTTAACCTTCTCTGTTCTGAGGAGAACAACCCAACTTCTCCGGTCTCTCCGCATAACTGAAGTCCTTCTATTAATAAAGCCCAGGATCCCATATGCTTTTTTAATAGCCTTCGCAACTTGTCTTGCCACCGTCAAAGATTATATGAAATAGTATAAGGTAGTCTAAAGCCACTAGATCTAAGCCAAAAACTACCCACAACTTGGTACAGATTGGCAATCTTAGTGCAAACTGGTTCCTGGTTACAACTTGGGTTCTGTGGGAAAGGGAGAATTATAATCACAGAATCGTAGAATGATACAGCACAGAAGGAGGCCAATCAGCTCATCGTGCCTGTGCCTGCTCTTTGAAATACTGAGTGCAACGGAGCACAGGGTGAACAGCTGAGAGTTTGGTGAGTGTGGGAGTTCGGTGAAGTGGGGTAAGGAGGTGCTGCTTTGCCTTGCTTTTCCTAACTTTTTCTGCAGAGCGGCAGCGGACCTGAGCAGCAGAAGACTGATAGCGGGGATAAAAGCAGCAGCAGACCTGCAACAAGAGAAAACTACTGTGCGACGTCACAGGTGAGGCAGGAGAGTCCGAGAGCAGGAGGAGAGTCTGAGAGGTGAACGCAGTGTAAATCTAAGGCAAGTCATGGCAGCACAACTCGCACCCGTGATATGCTCCTCCTGTACTATGTGGGAAGTCATGGACAATACCAGTGTCCCTGGCAACCATGTGTGCAGGAAGTGTGTCCAGCTGCAGCTACTGGCTAACCATATTTCGGAGCTGGAGTTGTGGGTGGATTCACTGTGGAGCATCCGCGATGCTGAGACTATCATGGATAGCACGTTCAGTGAGGTGGTCACACCGCAGGTAAAGATTACGCAGGCAGAAAGGAAATGGGTGACCGCCAGGCAGAGTAAAAGGACTAGGTAGGTAGAGCAGGAGTCCCCTGGGGCCATCTCCCTCTCAAACAGATATAGCGCTTTGGATACTGTTGGGGGAGATGGCTTATCAGGGGAAAGCAGCAAGAGCCAAGTTCGGGGCACCACGGGTGGCTCTGCTGCACAGGAGGGGAGGAATAAGAGTGGCAGGGCTATATTGATAGGGGATTCAATTGTAAGGGGAACAGATAGGCGTTTCTGCGGCCGCAAACGTGACTCCAGGATGGTAGGTTGCCTCCCTGGTGCTAGGGTCAAGGATGTCACGGAGTGGCTGCAGGGCATTCTGGAGGAGGAGGGTGAACAGCCAGTAGTCGTGGTCCATATCGGTACCAACGACATAGGTAAAAAAAGGGATGAGATCTTGCAAGGTGAATTTAAGGAGTTAGGAGCTAAATTAAAAAGCAGGACCTCAAAGGTAGTGATCTCAGGATTACTACCAGTGCCACATGCTAGTGAGTATAGGAACAGGAGAATAGACCAGATGAATGCGTGGCTGCAGGGATGGCGTAGGAGGGAGGGATTTAGATTCCTGGGACATTGGGACCGGTTCTGGGGAAGGTGGGACCTGTACAAACAGAATGGGTTATACCCGAGCAGGACCAGGACCAATGTCCTCGCGGGGGTGTTTGCTAGTGCTGTTGGGGAAGGTTTAAACTAGAATGGCAGGGGGATGGGAACCTGAGCAGGGAGACAGAGGAGGGGGAAACAAGGATAGAAACAAAAGACAGAAAGGGAAAAAGCAATAGTGGAAGGCAGAGAAAACAAGGGCAAAAAACAAATAGGGCCATAGTGCAAAATAAAACTAAGATGATTAGCAATCTTAAAAAGACAACTCTAAAGGCATTGCGTCTTAATGCGCGGAGCATTCGCAATAAGGTAGATGAATTAACAGCGCAGATAGATATTAACGGTTATGATATAGTTGCGATTACGGAGACATGGCTGCAGGGTGACCAAGGTGGGAACTGAACATCCAAGGGTATTCAATATTTAGGAAGGACAGGCAAAAAGGGAAAGGAGGTGGGGTAGCGTTGTTAGTAAAGGAGGAAATCAATGCAATAGTGAGGAAGGATATTGGCTCAGAAAATCAGGATGTGGAATCTGAATGGGTGGAGCTAAGAAACAGCAAGGGGCAGAAAACATTGGTGGGGGTTGTCTATAGGCCCCCAAACAATAGTGGAGATGTAGGGGAGGGCATTAAACAGGACATTAGAGACGCATGCAAGAAGGGTACAACTATAATCATGGGTGACTTTAATTTACGTTTGGATTGGTCAAACCAAATTAACAATAATACTGTGGGGGAGGAATTCCTGGAGTGTGTACGTGATGGATTTCTAGCCCAATATGTTGAGGAATCACCTAGAGAACAGGCGATCCTAGACTGGGTATTGTGCAATGAGAAAGGATTAATTAACAATCTTGTTGTGCGGGATCCCTTAGGGAAGAGTGACCATAACATGATAGAATTCCTCATTAAGATGGAGAGTGAAGTAGTTAAATCTGAAACTAGGGTCCTGAATCTAAATAAAGGAAATTACGAAAGTATGAGGTGTGAGTTGGCTAGGATAGATTGGGGAACTTTACTAAAAGGGATGACGGTGGATAGGCAATGGCTAATATTTAAAGAACGTGTGCAGGAATTACTGTGGCTTACAAAAGAAATTAGGGATAGTATTAGATCCAAAGAGGAGACATGTAAAATTGCCAGAAAAAGCGGCAAGCCTGAGGATTGGGAACAGTTTAGAATTCAGCAAAGGAGAACAAAGAGATTGATTAAGAGGGGAAAAACAGAGTATGAGAGTAAACGAGCAGGGAACATAAAAACTGACTGTAAAAGCTTCTATAAATATGTCAAGAGAAAAAGATTAGTGAAGACAAATGTAGGTCCCTTACAGTCAGAAATGGGGGAAATTATAATGGGGAACAAAGAAATGGCAGAACAATTAAACACATACATTGGTTCTGTCTTCACAAAGGAGGACACAAATAGCCTCCCAGAAATGTTAAGGAACCAAGGGTCTAATGAGAGGGAGGAACTGAAGGAAATCAGTAATAGTAAAAAAAATAGTGCTAGGGAAATTAATGGGGCTAAAGGCTGACAAATCCCCAGGGCCTGATAATCTACATCCCACAGTACTAAAGGAAGTGGCCCTGGAAATAATGGATGAATTGGTGGTCATCTTCCAAAATTCTATAGACTCTGGAACTGTTCCTACAGATTGGAGGGTGGTAAATATAACATAGGAACATAGGAACAGGAGCAGGCCATTCAGCCCCTTGTGCCTGCTCCACCATTTGATAAGATCATGGCTGATCTGTGATTTAACTCCATATACCTGCCTTTGCCCCATATCCCTTAATACCTTTGGTAGCCAAAAAGCTATCCATCTCAGATTTAAATTTAGCAATTGAGCTAGTATCAATTGCCATTTGCGGAAGAGAGTTCCAAACTTCTACAACCCTTTGTGTGTAGAAATGTTTTCTAATCTCGCTCCTGAAAGGTCTGGCTCTAATTTTTAGACTGTGCCCCCTACTCCTAGAATCTCCAACCTGTGGAAATAGTTTCTCTCTATCCACCCTATCCGTTCCCCTTAATATCTTATAAACTTCGATCAGATCACCCCTTAACCTTCTAAACTCCAGAGAATACAACCCCAATTTGTGTAATCTCTCCTCGTAACTTAACCCTTGAAGTCCGGGTATCATTCTAGTAAACCTACGCTGCACTCCCTCCAAGGCCAATATGTCCTTCCGAAGGTGCGGTGCCCAGAACTGCTCACAGTACTCCAGGTGCGGTCTAACCAGGGTTTTGTATTGCTGCAGCATAACTTCTGCCCCCTTGTACTCTAGTCCTCCAGATATAAAGGCCAGCCTTATTGATTATTTTCTGCACCTGTTCATCACACTTCAATGATCTATGTACCTGAACCCCTAAGTCCCTTTGGACATCCACTGTTTTTAACTTTTTACCATTTAGAAAGTACCCTGTTCTATCCTTTTTTGATCCAAAGTGGATGACCTCACATTTATCTACATTGAATTCCATTTGCCACAGTTTTGCCCATTCACCTAATCTATCAATACCGCTTTGTAATTTTATGTTTTCATCTACACTGCTTACAATGCCACCAATCTTTGTGTCATCGGCAAACTTAGAAATGAGACTTTCTATGCCTTCATCTAAGTTGTTAATAAATATTGTGAATAATTGAGGCCCCAAGACAGATCCCTGTGGGACTCCACTAGTCACATCCTGCCAATGTGAGTACCTACCCATTATCCCTACTCTCTGTCGCCTTTCGCTCAGCCAACTTCCTAACCAAGTCTGTACTTTTCCCTCTATTCCATGGGCTTCTATCTTAGCTAACAGTCTCTTATGTGGGACCTTATCAAATGCCTTCTGGAAGTCCATATAAATAACATCCATTGACATTCCCCTGTCCACTACTTTAGTCACATCTTCAAAAAATTCAATCAGGTTTGTCAGGCACGGCCTACCTTTCACAAATCCATGCTGGCTCTCTCTGATTAACTGAAAATTCTCGAGGTGTTCAGTCACCCTATCCTTAATTATAGACTCCAGCATTTTCCCCACAACAGATGTTAGGCTATAACAGAACTCTTGGAAGGCATTAACGGGATTGAACAAAGTCAGCATGGGTTTATGAAAGGGAAATCATGCTTAACAAATCTACTGGAGTTTTTTGAGGAGGTAGCTAATAGAATAGATAGGGGAGAACCAGTGGATGTGGTGTACTTGGATTTTCAGAAGGCTTTAGATAAGTTCCCACAGGAAAGGTTAGTGTGCAAAATTAAAGCACATGGAATTGGGGGGAATATACTGGCATGGATTAAGAATTGGTTGACAAACAGGAAACAGAGAGTAGGAATAAACGGGTGGCAGGCAGTGACTAGTGGGGTCCCACAGGGATCAGTGCTTGGGCCCCAGCTATTCACAATATATATCAATGATTTGGATGAGGGAACTGAATGTAACATTTCCAAGTTTGCAGACGACACAAAGCTGGGGTGGAATGTGAGCTGTGAGGAGGATGCAAAGAGGCTCCAATGTGATTTAGACAAGTTGGGTGAGTGGGCAAGAACATGGCAGATGCAGTATAATGTGGATAAATGTGAGGTTATCCACTTTGGTTGTAAAAACAGAAAGACAGATTATTATCTGAATGGTGATAGATTGGGAAAAGGGGAGGTGCAATGAGACCTGGGTGTCCTTGTACACTAGTCGCTGAAAGCGAGCATTCAGGTGCAGCAAGCAGTTAAGAAGGCGAATGGTATGTTGGCGTTCATTGCAAGAGAATTTGAGTACAGGAACAGGGATAGCTTTTGTACAGGGCCTTGGTGAGATCACATCTGGAGTATTGTGTGCAGTTTTGGTCTCCTTAGATGAGGAAGGATGTCCTTGCCATGGAGGGAGTGCAACGAAGGTTTACCAGACTGATTCCTGGGATGGCAGGACTAACGTATGTGGAGAGATTGGGTCGACTCGGCCTATATTCACTGGAGTTTAGAAGAATGAGAGGTGATCTCAACGAAACATAAAATTCTAACAGGATGAGACACTCTAGATGCAGGGAGGATGTTCCCGATGGCTGGGGAGTCCATAACCAGGGGTCACAGTCTCAGGATACGGGGAATGCCATTTAGAACTGAGATGAGAAGAAATTTCTTCACTCAGAGGGTGGTGAACCTGTGGAATTCTCTACCACAGAAGGCAGTGGAGGCCAAGTCATTAGATGTATTCAAGAAGGAGATAGATATATTTCTTAATGCTAAAGGGATCAAGGGATATGGGGAAAAAGCAGGAACAGGGTACTGAGTTTGACAATCAGCCATGATCATTTTGAATGGCGGAGCAGGCCCAAAGGGCCGAATGGCCTACTCTTGCTCCTATTTTCTATAATTCTATGATTCTATGAACTATTCAATTAGTCCCAAGTCCCTGCCCTTTCCCCATAGCCCTACGAATGATTCCCCTTCAAGTACTTATCCAATTCCCTTTTGAAAGTTACTATGAATCTGCTTCCACCACCCTTTCAGGCAGTGCATTCCAGATCACTACAATTCGCTGCGTAAAAAATATTCTCCTCATCTCACCGTTGGCTGTTTTGCTAATTACCTCAAATCTGTGTTTTCTGGTTACCAACCCTTCTACCACTGGAAACAGTTTCTCCTTATTTATTCTATCAAAACCCTTCATGACTTTGAGCACCTCTATCAAATGTCCTTTTAACATTCTCTGCTCTAAGGAGAATGACCCCAGCTTCGCCAGTCTTTCCAAGTAACTGAAGTCCCTCATCTCTGGTACCATTCCAGTAAATCTCCTCTGCACCCTCACTAAGGCCTTGACATCTTTCCTAAAGTGTGGTGCCCAGAATTGAACATAATACTCCAGCTGGGGCCTAACCAGTGATTTATAAAGGTTAGCATGACTACCTTGCTTTTGTACTCTTATGCCTCTGTTTATAAAGCGAAGGATACTGTGCACTTTTTTAACAGCCTTCTCAACTTGTCCTGCCACCTTCAAAAATTTGTGTATGTGCACTCCCAGGTCTCTCTGCTCCTGCACCCGCTTTAAAGTTCTATCATTTCGTTTATATTGCCTTTCTACTGAAGTGCACCACTTCACATTTCTCTGGGTTAAATTGCATCTGCCATGTGTCTACCCATTTCACCAGTCTGTCTATGTCCTCCTGAAGTCTGTTACTATCCTCCACATTATTTACTACATTTCCGCAAACTTTGAAATTATACCCAAGTCCAGGTCATTAATATATATCTAAAAGAGCAATGGTCCTAATACGGACCCCGGTGGGCCACCACTGTTAACTTCCCTCCAGTCTGAAAAACAACCGTTCACCACTGCTCTCTACTTTCTGTCTCTTAGCCAATTTCATATCTACACTGCCACTGTCCCTTTAATCCCAAGGGCTTCAATTTTGCTAACAGTAATTCAGTATGTGGTGCTCTTTTGAGGTTCGGAAATCTGAGTAGAGGGAGATTTACTTTGCATGTGGCCACTGCTATATCTGATCTGAGGGTACTTGTCATGACTGGGTGCCAAGAGTGAAACGTGTATTCCATTCCTCCATACTGACACTTGTTACCTTGATAGACACTAAAGTCCACCAAAAAATAAAATGCTGAAAGATATAGATATAGCCTACTCTCCTGTGCAAGGGACCACCAACCCAAGCAATACTATTAGTCACTCCCACCTAACTAATATCCGTAGTTCGACAAACTGGAGTCTACCAGTGCCGTGGAAGGTGAACCCTGGTGATGCCCTTACATTCCAAACTCTTTCTAAATTCTTTGTTACGTGCCATAATATTTCTGTTTGGTCTAAGATGCAGGAAGTGCAGATTGTCGAGCAATTCATAAAATAAATCTGCTACCTTTAAATCCTTTGGAATCGTGCTGTTGCCCAGTGTATTCAAAAACTATCAGCCATTTATGACAGTTTTAATGGCCTTAGTCACAGCTGGCTTTTATAAGCTGTACTGTGATTAATGCTGCTGAAATGTGGTACTAATTATGATGTTGAACATTACCTGTTAATGCCTCAATAGGACAATAAAATAATAAGTGAGGCATAAATACTCTGGTAATCCTCACTTTATAATGAAAATTAAGAGTGACTGTGATGTGGTGCATGGTGTTGGTTTGCTGCACAGTGGAAACAATGGTGCTAACCCAGGACGATGCTTCCACTTAGTGCAGATGTGATTAGTGCTGATGCTAATTGGGATAAAATCTATTCCGAAAAGTCTCCACAGAGACATTCGGATTTGGCAACTATTGCCATTGTGATGCGGAATCCAAACAAAACTACTCGAGTGTGGTTGAACATGTCCAGTGTTTTGTGATGGATCCGCTCCGTGTTTTGTGACAGATCCAATCAGCTGGGAGAACAGTTCTCGTGCTGCTAGTCATGATGCCTTGTCGGGGGGATCGTTACCACTCCACTCCCTCCTCACTCCTGGTTCAGGCTCCTATGTGAAGCTGTTGTGTCACTCCAGGTATGCACTCTCTGTTCTGCGCTGCAGAGGAATTCTTGATCTCACAATAGTTTTGCCAGATCAGGAATTCCCGCTTACAGTGCATACAAGGGTATGGGGAGTTAGCAGGAAAATGGGATTTGACTAGATAGTTCTTGTGGAAAAAACAGTGTCAAAGGCTTGATGCACTGAATAGCCTGTTTCTGTACTATAACATTCTATAATTTTAACTGTAAGGTTAAATGGAATTGAGGTGCAGATCATCCATTGTCTAAGTGAATGGCGGAGCAGGCTCGAGGGACTGAATGTCATACACCTGTTCCTAATGTTCCTATGTTCTGACAATTCTAACAGAGTCTGCTCCTGGAGCAAAGCAACAACTTCAATAGGAGCCATGACTGACAGCACGAAGGATCAGACAAGAGCCTCTGAGGGCAGCTGCTGGATAGTGCCCAAGGAAATAAGGTGACAGCAGGCTCAAGAGGAGGTGAAAGTGCCTCATGAAGCAGAGTAACATTTTAGTATTTAGTTATTAACATCATGGTTGTAGGGATTGTGAAATATTCAGATTTCACAAAAGAGGACCCAATACTAAAAGAAAGGTTGAGAGCTGCTGAGATAGGTGATTCACCAGGCAGTGTTCAGGCTATTAATGTGAGCCAGAGCACAAGGTTGAAGATGGTGATCTTATGAACAGCATATAAATTCCAAAATGCAATAAACAAAAACTTCTGTGTTCTTTATTCACTACAAGAAAAAGAATATTTAACTAGCCTTATAGCGCAAATTGGCTGCCACATTTCCTACATTACAACAGTGACTACACTTCAAAAGTACTTCCTTCCTTCCTTCCTCCTGTTAATTGCATAGGATACGTGTATGTTTATTACATATTAGGGTGTCTAACTGAAAAATACATCTATATGTTAACCACAACACCACAAGATACAATACATCATGAGGACACTTATGAGAAATGAATCCTAGGCAATTATTGTATTTGGCATTTCACCTTTTCACATATTTTACTTTAGACTGCAGTGTCTTTTCATAGCAGCTTCTGACTCTACACTGTAAGTGTGCCATTCGTATAAAAGCTGGCTGAATAGTTTCAAAGTTCTTTAATGCAGAATTAAGGGAGTGAAGGAGTTAACAAGGACTGTTAATGCAGAGGGGCTTGTGTAACTTTCTAGCAAACATTTGCTGCACTCTTTCCGTGGCTGTATTGTCTTTCCTATAATGGGGTGCCCAATATTGCATGCAATATTCCCACTGTGGCCTAACCAATGTCTTGCATAAATTCATCATTTCCGTGTTCCGTAAAGATTTGCAGAGACAGTCTGCATTGCACTACCAGTGGCAGTGAAGGGCACCACTGACTTCAACTTCTATACCACAGGAACCTTCTTAGTACCCATGAGGACATGACAGTGGTCATCCATCTCTGCATTATGAGATAACTGAAGTATTTTTCTTTGTCACAGACCCACCTACATATACTTCAGTAAGGACCACCAATAGCAGACACAGCTAAAATTCGACCAAATTGGTGGATTTCCCAGATTCAGGACATCATAGATGTTATGCATATAGTCACTGTGTGACCACCCACAATCCTATAGTATACCTAAATAGGAAGGGCTATTATTCAATCAACTATTAAATGCTGTAAGATCCCTAGCTAAAGATTATTCATGTCCAGGGGAGTACATAATACTTTCATTCTGAGGTACTCAAACTCAGGCTACAAGGTGCATCCATAGCTGATGATAGCTAAGTAAAACCCCTATACCCCAGGAATAAAAAGGTACAATGAGGCATATGGGCGAATTTCCCACCTCAGTGCACAAAAATTTGCAGTTCTAAAGTAACCTTTCAGATGGTTGAACTGGAAGGGGAGGGGCTATCTGTAAAATTTGACATTATCGTATTCTATATGCTACACAATATTGCCAGGGACAAAAACCTCCCCATGGACTTCAACAAGCAGTGCTCGAAAGACCAGGAGGGTGACGGTGTGCGGCAGCAGACCAGTTACTGTAGCCAGGTGCATCACTGTCCACTTTTGATGAGGTCTGTAATTGCCTATTATTACTTTCTATTGGACATATTTACACAAATGTAATCCTTTCATTAGGGGAATGGCCATTGGTAATGGTTGTGACACCAACAGATAGACAACAGTAGCAGACTTCGTGCCCTCTCCATCCTAACATCTGATGATGGTTATGAGGAACTCATGGGTTTATTCATCTCCAAAGCTGAGGCTATCGGCGCAGCCTTCTCCAGCCACCCCATTCTCCCTGACCATCTCTAATTCTGATTCAGAGGCAGCTGCTCACCGCACTCATAGGATCAGGAGTAGGCCATTCAGCCCCACGAGCCTATTCCTCCTTTCAATTAAATCATGGCTGATCTAGTACCTCAACTTCATTTATTCTCCTTTGTTCCACATCCCTTGTCTAACCTTAGCCGTTTTGGGCGCTACTTGAAAATCACCCCCTATAATTGTTTTTAACAACAATCTGGCAGCTTTCATGGTCAATTTCTGGTGGCAGCTCACAATTTACCAGATTTATAGAATTCAATTTCACAACCTGTCATGTTGGGAGTTGAAGTTACAATCTCTGGATTGCTAACCCAGTACCATAATTGCTAGACTACCATACCCATGTTAACTACAAAAAACAGACATAAGTGGCATTTTTTTAAAGTTTCAACACGCTGGGGGGATATTCCCAATTTCATGTGCAGATGGTGGCGGATGGGCAGGGCCTGGGTCAATCATGGATTTCTTTCCTGTCCATCCCACTTAGCACTGTTTCCCAGGGCTGCAATATGGAAGGTGGAGGTAAAGGATACGGCTCCCCACTGGAGGGAGAGGGCCTCATACTGGTCTCCTCTCCCTCCAAGTCTGTCCCAGCAGTTCATTACTAAAGGTCTCAATCTTGGTGGGCTCCCTTTTGATGGTGGGTACCTTGCCAGTACTCGGCTGTGCATATGGAATGAACCCTAACCCAGGAAAATGGGTCAGGTTTGGGGTGGATCTGGGAGGTAGAGATACGGAAGTCTTGCCCAGCATGAATTCCATGCCAAAGAGGAGAAGCCTAACCCCGCTATCTCTAAGTGGTCACCATGGCAACTTAGGTCTACCAATTCTGTGAAAGGCCTTTCTTCCATTTGAGCATCCATGATTCTTAGGAATATCACTTTCTGTTTCCCAGAGTTCAGCTAAGGCATTTTTTAGGGCATTTTCACTCCAATATTCCATTCTTTGAAAGTTTACCTATTTGCTAAGCAATTATATTCACACAGTTCTTTAGGTTTCTTTTTTGACCATCATTGGCTGTTATTGATTACATTAATCTGACACCAATTAGTAAAGCTGTGTGCGTAACTTTTAGAAAAGCTGTTTAATTGAACAACGGCAATAAGAAAAAATGATAGTAAGACTGAATGAATGATGAGGAACCCAAAAGTTCCCATTTATTGGTGCCAAAATAGAAGCGTTGGGTATTTTTGGATATGCTTGCTGTGTTTGACCTATTTTGTTTAACAATGAAATGTAGAACCTGATTGTAAATTCCTCGAATCAATATGCTGGAAAAAATTCTTGGTGAACTAAAGGTTACCAAATCTCTCAACAAAAATGAGCACGGTCATTATGCTGCCTGCAAAAAATTGGCACATTGTCAGTTCTGAATTATTTTTGTGAATGATAATTGTAACAGGGAAGCCAGAATATACCTGTTACTAGAGCAGACATATCAGGAGATGTGTTATCTCTTACGATCGATTTTGTTTAATTTAGATGACCCACTTAACAAACCCAAGAAAAGTAATTGCTGTTGATTTATCTTTGCAAACTCTGACCCACAAAGAATTTTTCGGTTAAGGATAAAAACCATTACACCAAACTACTTATGTCTTTTTGATAAATATCAGCCCCAGCTCCCCATCATATCCCTCAATCCCTTCTATCACCACAAATGCACCTACTCACATGTTGAACCAATTTATATTGTCCACTTCTGTGACCGTCCCTGACAATTTATTACACAACTCTTTTTGAACAAACAATCTTACTGACTTCCTTTTTTGCTCCGAACTTTCTCATTTTGCTTAAGACTTGTCCGTTGAACTTCAATTACAAGACATAAATTTGTTAATTTATAGATGAATTCCTGAAAGGAGACATGAAGTCCCGAAGCTCTAGTCCATTGAACAGATTAAATGCAGTTGAGATATTTTTCAGGCAAATGCTTTCTGCTTCATAACTTTTTTTTCCCATTTATGCGGGCAAGGAAGTATTTTACCTCCAATGCTCAGTCCCAAGAACACTGAAGAATAGTCTTTGCTAATATGTGAAACAGATTATATGCCATAAACTAATAAACAAGATATACTGGGCCTGATTTTTATCTTGCTACCGCCCCTTTTTTGGTGTGAAGGGGACAGAAGCAGGACGAAAATCACATTTAAAAAAAAAATCACTGTCTTGTCATTGGAGGCCACCCATTCCAATTTTCAGGCAGACCTAGATTTAGGCAGCCAGCGCTCCTGCCAGAAACAGGTGGGGGCCTCATTAATATATTTAAATAGGGATCAGATGATGTAATTAGGATCCTGTTCCACTGTGGTGTCAATCAGTGCTGCCACCGCTGCTTCCTCAACCCGCCCACAAACCATTGGTGATACAGGTCGGGAGGCAGCCACTGACAGCGCTGCTTAAAAGGATCATTAGCTGCATTCCAGTAAAGTTGGAAGCATGTCTTACAATGACTGTTTCTTCATTCTTCTTGGGATTTCTAAGCCTTAGATTTAGCTCCTTGCTGCTTGGTGTGTTCTTTACATTTCCGTGACACGTAAATGTGCTGCTCCGATGACCCCCCTCACCATCTTTTCAGCTTTTCCCTTTAAGGTGCTGTTGCAGGCCCACAACAGCCTGTGCCCTGTCAGATTTCCCACCCCTCCCAATTGGCGACACGCCTATAAGCAGTGTGATTAGCTCCAGGAGCGCCTTCTGTATTTAAATGATGCCTGATTATGACGCTCACTCACCGCCCAACCGATATATGCCAGAAACGAAAATCGACCCCACCACGTCACACTTAACTAGTATCCAGAGTGGAACGGTTCAGCACAAATTGGTTACCAATTATTATGGGACCAAATACACTGATCAGCCAGGAGTTGTTGCAAGGTTTCAGATAATGGAATCCTGCAAAGTCAAGTGATAAAGTCATTATGAACGTGTCTATGGACATTTTGGTCGAGTACTGTAATGACCTAACTGAGAAATGAGATAAAGTGGTCAGTATGCGACTCACAGCTCACAGTGTTGAGGTCGTGGCTCTTGGGAAAACAGCAGTATGATGCTCATGAGAAAAGGAAGAAAAACAGATGCAACTGTCAGTTACAAATACATTTCAGGTCATGTTTGCTGACCTCGTCAGCAGGTTTCCCCAGACTTACATCGCACAGCATAAAGGAATCAAATGATTTCAAAAACTGTATTGAACTTTTTCTAGATATATTGGTTTACAATGCCTTTGTGGTGCACAAATCTGAAGTGACTTAACACCACAACTGATTACTATCAATTCTACTCGCAACTGATGGAATCTATCCTGATGGAAACATGAGTCTCATGGTGGATTAAAAAAAAACCTACAGCAGTTCATTGACAAGTAGTTCCTATCAAAATCATTTAGCAGAAGCAAAAATTGCTTGGAATACTCACTACCCAGGAATACCATGCAAGAACATGAATTGTTTTGGGGGTGCCTCTATAAGCCTAAGCTTCCAAATGCACCATGCTGTGAATCAATTTGCACCAGACGTACTGCTGAATATGAAACTAAGAATCAACATGATTATTCTTGTATGCTTCAGAAAAATATAAGAAAAATTACTTCAGCTATTATTACCATGCTGTTCTCACACTTGTGATTACTGGTGTTACAAATGCAACGTGGCAGGCATATTGATTTAATGCATCAAGCACCTAGAAGCAGAAGTGTACCATTTTTTTGAAGACTGGTAATACTAATTTTAAGCGTGTGCATCCATTTTCTATATGGTGTGGAAGAGTCCACAATGTAGTCCCCAGTACTAGCAATATTGTTTGTATGCAATCGGTAGTATCCTTTCTCCCCAACAGGCATTGATTACTTACGATGGTGTTGTTCCATGAGGACCAGGTATCCTCTGGTACTCCAGCTAAGTGACTATTGTCCACGAGTTCTGAAAGTGAGCATCAGCACTATCTGACTGCAGTGGGCACAATAACCGAGCCCAATTTTATCCTCAGCTGACATATAAACTGCGCACTTCCAACAAGAATTGAGGAATAGTGATCAGGAGCAGGAGACTTGGCAATTTTAAATTTTTTTATCTGCTTTCCCCTTTATCGCCCAGGGTGCTAAGGCCAAATGTAGCAATCCTACTGCCACCAGGTTGAGAATGTCTAATTCATCACCAATCAGTGGTTGAACATGGGACATCCCTGGTCTGGATAGACTCACTGAACCATCAGGGGAGCCCGTTAGCCTTTCAAACTAAGTAACCTAAAGCAAATCCTGATTGTGTTCCACGGTAAGTGGGTATCAAAAAGTTGGTAATGATTTCACCTCTGGTCATCAGTTTTTTAAAATATAATTAGGGTCCTACGGGGGACATGGCTCACAAGAGCTATTAATGATACTGAAAGACAGTGATGGGAGTACTCCATTGTTCAGAGGTGCAGCCCTTCTGACAGGTATGATTCTTGTAAAAGTTCCTGGGGTTATGTTTCTTTCAAAAGAAAACAAAAGGCTTTCAAATGATTGGACAGGTGTACACAGTAAGTAGCAGAGCCATACAGACCTCAATGGTCCCAGGGCTAATCCCAGTTAAATACCGAGTTAGCTGATATTAGCTGGGGGAATAGTAGGGGCATTGCAAGGTAACCAGCACCCCCAGGTTAACACTGGGAAAATCAACCAATGTTCCCATTCTTGATCACTATTCATTAACCATTACTTGAAGTGTCCATATATAGATGTTGTGTGAAGACAGGATCTAACTCAGCTATGATGGCCATGCTCAGTGTACATGAACAAAGGTAATGGGTGAGATACCAATGGGCAACCGCTGCCTCTGGAACCATACTCCAGAAAGGAGTCAATGCTTTTAGGAGAAGGGGATGGACGAGGAACAAAGTTGTGAGAAGGGGACAATGTGTCAGGTCCATTCAACTTGAAAATAAATCATCGAATCTACCAACACTCGCAGTTATACTTTGCACAGAATTGAACTTGACTGACTTCTTTTGGAAATTACTGAGAGATTGAAGTATTCTACTGGAAATTTCACATGACACATGGAAGCATGCAACAAACAATAAATCACCATGTCCAAAAGCTTTGGGGGGTGATTTTCCTGTGGTTTATGCCTGCAGAATGCACAAGAAAAAGTAACAGAGGCCCATGATACCAGGTTTCTATCACTTTTATAGTGCCCTGAGATTTCTGGCACGTCCTCCGGGGAACGGATTGCCTGCATCTACAGATGATACTGTAACCATATCCTGTTCATGGAATTAATCAATCCAAATTGTTCAGCACATTTGATAAGTGTACGGAACTACATATACAATCATTTGAGTATTGTGTTGAAAAGGCGATGGAGCTGATTTTCGTGTAGCCCCTTGTGCCTGGGCACTAATCAGAGAAAGTGCACTCGAACTGCACTGCACCTGACCAGACTTGAACCCACCTGGATTTCACAGAAGAATCATAGAAAGGTTACAGCATGGAAAGAGGCCATTCGGCCCATCGAGTCTGTGCCAGCTCTATGCAAGAGCAATTCAGCTAGTCCCACTCCCCCGCCCTATCACTGTAGCCCTGCAATTTTTTTCCTTTCAAGTACTTATCCAGTTCTCTTTTGAACGCCATGATTGAATCTGCCTCCACCACCCCCTCAGGCAGTGCAGTCCAGATCCTAACCACTCGCTATGTGAAAAAGTTTTTCCTCATGTCACCTTTGGCTCTTTTGTCAATCATCTTAAATCTATGTTCTCTGGTTCTTGACCGTTCTGTCAATGGGAACAGTTTCTCTCTATGTACTCTGTCTAGATCCTTCATGATTTTGAATACCTCTATCAAATCTCCTCACAACCTTCTCTGTTCCAAGGAGAACAACCCCAGCTTCTCCAGTCTATCCACGTAACTAAAGTCCCTGATCCCTGGACTCATTTTAGTAAATCTCTTCTGCGCCCTCTCTAAGGCCTTGACATCCTTTCTAAAATACGGTGTCCAGAACTGGACACAATACTCCAGTTGTGGCTGAACCAGTGTTTTATAAAGATTCATCATGACTTCCTTGCTTTTGTACTCTATGCCTCTATTTATAAAGCCCAGGATCCCGTATACTTTTTTAACTGCTTTCTCAATCTGCCCTAGCACCTTCAACGATTTGTGTACGTATACCCCCAGGTCTCTCTGTTCCTGTGCCCCTTTTAGAATTGTGCCCTTTAGTTTATATTGCCTCTCCTCATTCTTCTTACCGAAATGTATCGCTTTGCATTTTTCTGCATTAAATTTCATCGGCCATGTGTCTGCCCATGCCACCAGCGTGTCTATATCCTCTTGAAGTCTATTACTATCCTCCTCACTGTTCACTACACTTCCAAGTTTTGTGTCATCTGCAAATTTTGAAATTGTGCCCTGTACACCCAAGTGCAAGTCATTAATATATATCAAAAAAAGCAGTGGTCCCATCACTGACCCCTGGGGAACACCACTGTACACCTCCCTGCAGACCGAAAAACAGCCGTTCACCACTACCATTTGCAGGTTCAGGTTATTTAAATGGTGCAGACATACCCTGTCACAGGCCTTCTCCCACCAGGCTCATAAGTGACAAGTAACATTCGCGCCAGATAAGTGCCAGGCAATGACCATCTCCAACAAGAGAGAGTCTAACCACCTCCCCTTGACATTCAACGGCATTACCATCGCCGAATCCCCCACCATCAACATCCTGGGGGTCACCATTGACCAGCAACTTAGCTGGACCAGCCATATAAATACTGTGGCTACGAGAGCAGGTCAGAGGCTGGGTATTCTGTGGCGAGTGACTCACCTCATGACTCCCCATCTACAAGGCACAAGTCAGGAGTGTGATGGAATTCTATCCGCTTGCTTGGATGAGTGCAGCTCCAACAACACTCAAGAAGCTCGACACCATCCAAAATAAAGCAGCCTGCTTGATTGGCACCCCATCCACCACCCTAAACATTCACTCCCTTCACCACCGGCGCACCGGCGCACAGTGGCTGCAGTGTGTACCATCCACAGGATGCATTGCAGCAACTCGCCAAGGCTTCTTTGACAGCACCTCCCAAACCCGCGACCTCTACCACCTAGAAGGACAAGAGCAGCAGGCACATGGGAATAACACCACCTGCACGTTCCCCTCCAAGTCACACACCATCACGACTTGGAAATATATCGCCGTTCCTTCATCGTCGCTGGGTCAAAATCCTGGAACTCCCTTCCTAACAGCACTGTGGGAGAACCGTCACCACACGGACCGCAGCGGTTCAAGAAGGCGGCTCACCACCACCTTCTCAAGGGCAATTAGTGATGGGCAATAAATGCCGGCCTCGCCAGCGACGCCCACATCCCATGAACGAATAAAAAAAAATTTATGCATCTGAGTGGCTGAGAAAATCCAACAAGCCCTCCCTTTCTACAACTGCCCACCTTCTCTCGATCTACACGAAAATCAGCTCCATGGACTTTTCAACACAATGCTCAAATGATTGTATATTTAGTTCTGTACACTTATCAAATGTGCTGAACAATTTGGATTGGATGAACAGGATATGATTACAGTATTATCTGGTCTAGAGAATATTTTGTTTTAATATTAGAATGTGACACAAAGGGGGGAGTTTTAACCTCCGATGAATGGCGGGAGAGGGACGGAGGGGGTAGGTTAAAATTTCGAAAATCTGAAACTCGACCCCAACCTGCCTTGAACATGTCCACTTCCGGTTTTAATGGAGGCGGGTTGGGAGTGGGCGACTAACCTACTCTCGAGAGGCAGGTCAGTTATTTAAATACATTACTGAGGCTGCGTGTCTCAAATATTACAGACTTTTAGATTTAACGGCTGCGGCCGGGTTTCCCAGGGCTCGGGAAACCCGACAGCTGAAGGCTGACGAGAATGGCCAGATCCAGCAGGTAAGTGACTTTCCAGCACTGCTTGTGGGCCAGAAGTAGCAAGAATGCTTCCCCCCAGCCCCTCAAGCTATCTGCTTCCCTCCCCGCGATCAGCCTCCCTCCCCACAATCTGAAGCCCCCCCCGACCCCGCGATCCGAAGCCTCCCCCGTGATCTCCCCTCCGACCCGCAATCTCTTCAAATCCCCACCCCCCCGTCCCCCTATGATCTCTCCTTCCCTCCCTCCGTCCACTCCGCTCCGCTCCCCGGCTGCAGCCTTCCAGCGCAGGCCTTCCCACCTGACAGGCAACCAGCCTCTCAATCTGGCCGGCTGCCGGCCGGGTAACGGAGAAAAAATATTCAAATGAGGTCCTGCCATTAAATTCGGCAGGACCTCCGCATTACCTAGCCACTACGACCCTTTCCACCCACCCCAGCTTCTCTGTAAATATCAGGGCCAAAATGTCAGTTGAGGATTTTATAAACTGATTTCTTCATCAGTGAAATAATTGAATATGTATTGATCTAATCAACATGATTACACACCAGAATTATACTCTTGAATCTCTAGTAATGGGCACAATCATGAAATGTCAGCAGTATATTATGTTTGCTGTAATCACCTAGTTTTATTTGCTAGATGCCTTCTGCCAAATGGAACTATATTGCTGTGAGAATCCTATACATTTGTCAGTACTGAAGTGAAAAGGAGTTGTGAAAGAAATCTGAAGCTTTTATTTATGGTTTTACACGAAAGTTATTTTAAGGGTTGTTAATGATTAGTGTCGATGTTACTAAGTTGATGCGAATCATGCTGTGACTTTAACACTCCTGCATCTCTAAACAAAAGTTCATCAAGGCTAAGCAAATTAAATGTTTCAAATTATAGTTTCATCTGGTTTGGGACAGTTTTTACAACTATTTAGATTTTTCAAATTTTGTTCTGATCTAGTCAATTTGGGCTTAGGATGGCATAAGGAAGCATGGAATAGAGGTGACTTATTTAGTCTATCAAGTTGCTTTCTTTTATTGGCCATCTTTTATTGAACATTTAGGGAACAGTGATCATACTATCATAAAGTTTAGATTAGTTATGGAAAAGGACAAGAAGCAATCTATAGTAAAAATATTTAATTGGAGGAGGGCCAATTTCAGTGGGTTGAGAACGGATCTGGCCTGAGTAAATTAGAATCAAAGATCAGCAGGCAAAACTGTAATTGAACAATGGGCGACCTTTAAAGAGGAGATGGTTCGGGTACAGTCTAGGTACATTCCCATGAGGGGGAAAGATAGGGCAACCAAAGGCAGAGCTCCCTGGATGATGAAAGAGATAGACAGTAAGATGAAGCAGAAAAAGGGGGCTTATGACAGATGTCAGGTTGATAATACAAGTGAGAACCAGGCTGAATAGTGAAAGTAGAGAGGAGAAGTGAAAAAGGAAATAAGAGGGGCAAAGAGACAGTATGAGAATAGATTGGCGGCTAACATAAAAGGGAATCCAAAAGTCTTCTATAGGCATGTAAAAGGTAGTAAGAGGAGGGATAGAGCTGAATAGGGACCAAAAAGGAGATTTACGCATGGAGGCAGAGGGCATGGCTGAAGTACTAAATGTGTACTTTGCATCTGTCATTACCAAGGAAGAAGATGCCACAGTAAAAGGGGAGGTAGTTGAGATACTGGATGGGGTGAAAATTGATAAAGAGGAGGTACTAGAAAGGCTGGCTATGTTTAAAGTAGGTAAGTCACCCAGTCCAGATGGGATGTAGCCTAGGTTGCTGAGGGAAGTAAGGGTGGAAATTGCAGAGGTGCTGGCCATAATCATCCAATCATCCTTAGATACTGGGGTGGTGCCAGAGGACTGGAGAATTGCAAATGTTAGACACTTGTTCAAAACAGGGTGTAAGGATAAACCCATCAACTACAGGCCAGTCTGTTTAACCTTGGCGGTGGGGAAGCTTTTAGAAATGATAATCTGGGACAAAATTAATAGTCACTTGGACAAGTGTGGATTAATAAAAGAAAGCCAGCATGGATTTGTTAAAGGCAAATTGTGTTTAACTAACTTGATTGAGTTTTTTGATGAGGTAACAGAGAGGGTTGATGAGGGCATGATGTTGATGTTGTGTATATGGACTTTCAAAAGGCATTTGATAAAGTGCCACATAATAGGTTTGTCAGCAAAGTTGAAGCCCATGGAATAAAAGGGGCAGTGGCTGCATGGATACGAAATTGGCTAAGTGACAGGAAACAGAGGGTAGTGGTGAACGGTTATTTTTCAGACTGGAGGAAGATATACAGTGGTACTGCCCAGGGGTTGGTACTAGGAACACTATCTTTTTTGATATATATTAATGACTTGGACTTGGGTGTACAGGGCATAATTTCAAAATTTGCAGATGGCACACAACTTGGAAGTGTAGTAAACAGTGAGGAGGATAGTAATAGACTTCAAGAAGACATAGACATACTGATGGAATGGGCGGACACATGGCAAATGAAATAAGTGCAAAGTGATACATTTTGGCAGGCAGAATGAGGAGAGGCAATATAAACTAAATGGTACAAATCTAAAAGGGGTGAGGAATAGAGAGATCTGGGGGTATATGTGCACAAATCTTTGAAGGTGACAGGACAGGTTGAGAAAACAGTTAAAAAAGCATACGGGACCCTATGCTTTATAAATAGAGGCATAGAGTACAAAAGCAAGGAAGTTATGTTGAACCTTTATAAAACACTGATTCGGCCACAACTGGCGTATTGTGTCCAATTCTGGGCACTGCACTTCAGGAAGGATGTGAACGCCTTAGAAAGGGTGCAGAAATGATTTACTAGAATGGTTCCAGGGTTGAGGGATTTTAGTTACATGGATAGACTGGAAACATTCTCCTTGGTTGTTCTCCTTAGAGCAGAGAAGGTTGAGTGGAGATTTGATAAAAGTGTTCAAAATCATGAAGGGTTTAGATAAAGTAAATAAAGAGAAACTGTTCCCATTGGTGGAAGGGTCAAGGACCAGAGGACACAGATTTAAGGTGATTGGCAAAAGAACCAAAGGCGATGTGAGGAAAAGCTTTTTTATGCAGCGAGTAGTTATGATCTGGAATGTGCAGCCTGAAAGGGTGGTGGATGCAGATTCAATCATGGCTTTCAAAAAGGATTCGGATAAATAATTGAAGGGAAAAAATTTGCAGGGCTATGGGGAAACAGCGGGGGAATAGGACTAACTGGATTATTCTTACAAAGGGCCGGCACAGGCTCGATGGGTCGAATAGCCCCCTTCTGTGTTATAACAATTCTATGATTCTATTCTATCTAAAATTTGCTCTATCATTGGACAAAGTCTATCAATATAATCGCTCATAAAAAAGTTCTGTAAATTTCTCCAACGACCAGTTAAGGAAGATATGGATTCATGTTTGTGAACACAGTTCTTACAGTTTATGAAAGAGAATTAATGCTATCAAAGGAATCTAAATCTGAGTTCAACACATTTCCTGTAACTTTCCTGTTACTCCAACATTACAGGACAAGAGTTTATTTATAATGTTGATAGCAGGGTCTGAGAAAAATTTTCAACAATCTACTACAAAAAGTCCACCTATAGATTATAGTAGCACCTGATACTACCTCATATCTAACCTCTCTTTCTTCAAGGTCATTGAACTGTTGATTGCCATCCAGCTCTCTGCTCAACATAGCCACAATTCTGTGTGCCCACAGCATTGAGACCACCCTTGTCGAAGTCACCAACTTCATCCTTTGTAACCTTGACGTGTTACCCTTCTTGTCCTCTTTGATCTCACCCAGGCATCTGACATGATTGACTTCCAATGCCTCTCCTCCATGGTCCACCGTTGGAGCACTGCCCTCACCTGGCTCTACTCCTACCTGACCCAAAGGAGTCCTGCTTGGTCATCTCTGGACTACCAATTCTTGAACCTCCTTTTCCTTGTTATTATTTTACCCCTCGTCAACGTTACCTGTAGGCATGGAATCATTTTCAATATGTATGCTGACAACACCCAGCTCTCCTCTCCACCACCACCCTCAACTCCATGACCATCTTTATGTTGTCAGACTGCTTGTCCGATTTCAAGATGTGATGACTCAGAAACTTTTCCAACTGAACATTGCAAAGACTCGAACTATTTTATTTTGTTTCAAAATCTTTATTCCCCTGCCTGACTCAATCCTGCTCCCTGGCTGCTCACTCCACCTGACACCTTGGTGTCTAGTTTGTAAGCTGTGTTTCAAACCCAATATCCTTTCTGTCACCAAGACTGCTTAATTACACCTCCACAAAATTTCCTGCTCCTGGCTTTACCCCACCACCCCCGCTGCTGAAACACTGACACACACTTTTCCAGTTCCAAACTTAATTTCTACTCACTAGCTCTCTGAGCTCTACCCTTTACAAACTACAGTTCACCCAAAAATCTGCTGCCTACATTCAGTCTGCACCAAATTCCATTTGCCCATCAACCCTGCTGTCGCTATCCTGCACTGACTTCCTGTCAACATTGCACTGAATTCAATGTCTTTGTCCTCATTTACAAATCCCTCCATTGCCTTGTTTCTCTCTTCTTCTGCATTTGTTTCAAGCCTATGTTTCACCCCATACATTTTGATCCTCTGACTCTGACCTCCTATGTCTCACCTCCTCCTTCACTCCACTGAGAAGCTTCAGCTGTCTCGATCCTACTCTCTGGAACTCCCTCCCTAAACTCCTTCTTTTCTCTCTGCTTTCAAAACTCACGTCAACCTTTTCAACCATAGGCCATCTCTCCTAACTCTTTGGAGATTTCACTACATTAAAAGGTGCAAATGGTAATTAATGTCAGAAAAGGCACAAAAAGAATATTTTCTGGATTTTTTCAGAATGATGCTATTTGGTGACACCCAGCCAGAGCCCACCAATTCCATAGGAGAGTTGAAATTGAAATCGCCACCATGTTTCTGTTCTGCCAAATTTTCTGGAATAATATTATTTAGGGACAGCACATAATGCAAATTATAGCTTTTAAATCAGGTATTCTGGTATTTATGTATAACCAATTCCATTTATCAATATGTATCAAAATGAAATTCCTTTCCTGCCTCTCCCTCTAGCTCTCTCCCTTACTTTCCTGAAGGCACCGGCTGCTCTGTGGGTACAATTTCCACAGTCTCTCCCAGGGAATTATTCTCCATGAGTGGGAATAGAAGGTGGGGGCAGCAGAGCCAAACCTGATCCTAACGTCACTTAATTCCACCACACATGCATAGAGGCTAGTGCTTAGGAACGGGAACCAGGGCTAATATTCCCTCTCCCTAGCCAAGTAAGTGGCATTGTGGTGATCGTGAGCTAATTCTTTTTAAATGTTCTACATCAGAATTACAATGGCTGGGATGTGAGAAGTACCAAAATCTGTACTTGCTTTAAAATTCAGTGTAAAAGTCACACATATGACTTAAACATTGCTTGTTTAAATGGGGGAGAATCTTTCACGGTCTCCCTGACAAAGGCTCAGCCTAAGTCACTGTCGGACACAAAGGAATGCAGTTTGAAACATAGAAAAGCAGCTTATTACTCAGCGTTATGCTATGCTGTAAGTCAGTCTGCTGCACCATGTTGGAAGCAATCTCTGCACATAATAAGTATCATTGTGTATACAATTAAAGCAACTTGAATTATACACAGCACTTCCTACGTCACAGGCAGGCACACTGCATTGAAACCAGGCTCAGCAATATGTTGCTTCTGCATCAGCACATCTTCCAGTCTGAGGAGCGACACTGCAAAAGCGCTTCTCCCATAATTACTTTTTGCAAAGTCCATCACCATGGTGATGGTCTCAAAACCCCATTGGCTCTTCAGACAAAACACTGCTCAGAACAATGGGCTGAATTTTCCTCAGCTATCCTTCCCAAAACCAGGTGGAAAAGGGGGCAAAATCAAGCAGTTAGACCTATAGCTTTGTTTCTGCCTAGAATACATTTTCACCAGTATGACCTGTACATAAATGCTGGCGGTGTAACCCAGTGCGTGAGGCTCAGGTTCCTGGCCAATTGCCCTTCTTGCCACCATTGTCTCCCCAACCTCAAAGACCGCCGGGAGAAATGTAGCAGTAGGCCCTGGGGCAGTAGCAGTAAATCCCTAAAGCTGATCAATGGCAGGAGAGGGTCTAGTGGTGGTCTCCTTTCCCTCCATAATGGCCCTAAACGCCTTTTAGACCTAGGTCTCAGCCTAAAAAATAATATTTATTTCTTCCAGGGCTCTCCCACCCCTTTAAATGTGTGGCCGTCTCTTCTGATGCTGCAGTGATGGTCCCACTGCAGTTCCACCAGGATTCTCCAATTCTGCATCAGTGGGCTCCTTCTTGGTGCCAGGGATCCCCCTGGGAGAACGCTCTGCATACCAGATGAATCCTGACTCAGGAAAATGGGTTAGGGTTATAGCAAGGATCACAGTGTTGAGCACCTCTGCCAAAAAGAGAAGAATCCAGTACAATGGGGCCTAAATTCATTAGCACCCAAAACCTGGCATGATTCTGGTGGCATGCAGGGCAGGAGAGGCCTGAAGACAGGCCTAAATTTGTCCTCAGGCCTTATCATTATAATTCAGATGTGCTGCAGGCACCAATCAGCTGCCCAGATGCAGCTCTCCTGTTGGGGCCTAACCAATTTCTGATGGTTAGTCCCCAACAGGCAAGATCCCTAAGGCCCTCAGGCATTTCCAGGAAGGGGGCGAGGTGATTGGGAGAAAAGGAGGGCAGGCTGGCAGTGACCTGCAGTTGCTTTGTGGAGCTCCGACTTCATAAAAGGATATTTCAGGAAGTTTTGTGGTGTTTTGTTGAGTGGCCTCATGTGCACTTGTTTGATATTCACGATTTGCAACTTAAGTTACATAGATTTACTTTACATAGAATATACAGCACAGAAACAGGTCATTCGGCCCAACTGGCCTATGCCACATGAGCATCAACAAGCACAGGTTTTCCCTGCCAGTCCTTCCCAACAGCTGGCACAGATCCACACAAGCCAGAGAACCGAGGAACTCCATTGCTGGCCTGTATGTATGCCGAGAAAATCATTGGGTCACTGATGCCTCCAGAAGGATTGGTGATCACCCAGTTCTTTCAAGTGCATCTGGTACCCCCAGAGGTAGCAGTTCCACATCACTTGCTGAGCATTTCCAGCATTTTCTGTTCATTTTTCTGCCACATCACTTACCTTGCCGTTGTACCAGCGTTAAGGTAAAAGCACGTCATGTATGGCTTGTGCACCAGATTTTATGATAATATGCACTTTGGATTTAATATACTTTGATCTCAAAAGTGGGGTTCATTTGAGACATGTCTCATTTCATGATACCAACATGTCCACAGTCCACGGCCATCATTCTGAAAAAAATATAGCACAGCCCGAGTGCAACTGTTCTCTCCCTGCCTTCAAATAAGATGCATGCTTTCACAAGTTTATTTTTACTCAGGCTCTCAGATTTCTGGCTATTCCCCTGCCAGATGTCCACCAAGGATTGATTTTTTTTGTCGGCCAGCTGCTCTCCAGTACTCATTTCTTGATGCCTCTCTAGATCTCAGTGACTGACTGTCAGTACAATAATTATACTCAACCAATGATTTTATTCCCTCTCACTTCTAAAGTACTGGCAGGAGCTGCTTAACAGAAAGTAAATTTACGGCAGATTTGTACTTATGTGTATTTTTTTTAAAAACAGTTCTTATGGCAATCACCGCGATCTACATACGAACATACAAATTAAGAGCAGGAGTAGGCCATACGGTCCCTCGAGCCTGCTCTGCCATTTGATAAGATCATGGCTGATCTGATTGTGACCTCAACCCTACTTTCCTGTCTACCTACTATAACCTTTGACTCCGTTGTTAATCAGGAATCTATCTAACTCAGCCTTAAAAATATTCAATGACCCTGCCTCCACGGCTCTCTGGGGAAGGAGTTCCACAGACTCACGACCCTCTGAGAGAAAAAAATTCTCCTCATCTCCATTTTAAATGGGAGACCCCTTATTTTTAAACTGTGGCCCCTAGTTCTAGTCTCTCCCACATGGGGAAACATCCTCTCAGCATCTATCTCTTCTGGTCCCCTCAGGATCTTATATGTTTCAATAAGATCACCTCTCATTCTTCTAAACTCCCGTGCATACAGGCCCAACTTGTCCAACCTTTCCTCATAAGATAACCCCCTCATCCCAGGAATCAGTCGAGTGAACCTTCTCGGAACCACCTCCAAAGCAATTATGTCCTTTCTTAAACAAGGAGACTAAAACTGCACACAATATTCTAGATGTGATCTCACCAATGCCCTGTACCATTCTAGCAAAACATCTCTACTTTTATATTCCATTCCCCTTGCAATTAATGACAACATTCCATTTGCCTTCCTAATCACTTGCTGTACCTGCAGACTAACTTTTTGTGATTCATGTACTAGGTCACCCAGATCCCTCTGAACCTCAGAGTTCTGCAATCTCTATCTGTTTAAATGATATACTGCTTCTCTATTCCTCCTGCCAAAGTGGACAAGTTCACATTTTCCCACATTATACTCCATCTGCCAAATTTCTGTCCACTCACTTAACCTATCTATATCCCTTTGCAGACTCCTGATGTGCTCTTCACAACTTACTTTCCTACCTACCTTTGTGTCATCAGCAAATTTAGCAACCATACATTCGGTCGCTTCATCCAAATCATTGATATAGATTGTAAATAGTTGAGGCCCCAGCACTGATCCCTGCGGCATTCCACTCGTTACATCTTGCCAACCTGAAAATGACCCATTTATACCTACTCTCTGTTTCCTGTTAGCTAACCAATCTTTTATCCATGCTAATATGTTACCCCCTACACCTTGAGCTCTTATTTTGTGTAGTAGCCTTGTGGTACCTTGTCAAAAGCCTTCTGGAAATCCAAGTATACCGCACATCCACAGGATCCCCTTTATCCACGTTGCTTGTTACTTCCTCAAAGAACGCTAATAAATTAGTCAAACACTATTTCCCTTTCACAAAGCCATGTTGACTCTGCCTGATTGCATTGAGATTTTCTAAGTGCCCTGCTATAACTTCCTTAATAATAGATCTAGCATTTTCCCTATGACAGATGTTAAGCTAACTGGCCTGTAGTTTCCTGCTTTCTGTCTTCCTCCTTTCTTGAATAGAGTTACATTCCCTATTTTCCAATCTGATGGGACCCTTTCACAATCTAGGGAATTTTGGAAAATGAATACCAATGCATCTACTATCTCTGCAACCACTTCTTTTAAGACCCTAGGATGAAGTCCGTCAGGACATGGGGACTTGTCAGCTTTTAGTTCTAATAATTTTTTCAGAATCCTTTCCCTGGTGATTGTAAATGTTTTAAGTTCCTCCCTCCCTTTCAACTCTTGATTCACAATTATTTCAGGCATGGGGGTTATTTGTATCCTCTACAGTGAAGACAGACGCAAAAATAACTCTTCAATTCATCCGCCATTTCCTTATTCTCCATTATTAATTTCCCAGACTCACTCTGTAGAGGACCAATGCTCACTTTACTCAGTCTTCCTTTATAAATACCTGTAGAAACTCTTACTATCTGTATTTATATTTCTAGCTAGCTTTCTCTCATGAGAAGTGTAAAGGTATCTAATCCGCTCTCCTGCCAAATTGTATCCAAGATATTGTAGGTCATTTTATTTTTTAGCATTGGTGTAAAATGGGCAATATCAGATCCACCGCCCGTTATACAGCCTGCCCATTTTTCACCCTGCCGTCATACAGCCTGCCCATTATACACTCTGCCCGTTATACAGCCTGCCCATTATACACTCTGCCCGTTATACAGCCTGCCCGTTATACAGGCAGCCCATCATACACTCTGGCCGTTATACAGCCTGCCCATTAAATACCCTGCCCGTTATACAGCCTGCCCATTAAATACCCTGCCCGTCATACAGCCTGCCCATTAAATATCCTGCCCGTCATACAGCCTGCCCATTAAATACCCTGCCCATCATACAGCCTGCCCATTAAATACCCTGCCCGTCATACAGCCTGCCCATTAAATACCCTGCCCGTCATACAGCCTGCCCATTAAATACCCTGCCCGTTATACAGCCTGCCCATTAATATCTTGCCCGTTATACAGCCTGCCCATTAAATACCCTGCCCGTTATACGCTCTGCCCGTTATACAGCCTGCCCATTAAATACCCTGCCCATTAAATACCCTGCCCGTTATACAGCCTGCCCATTAATATCCTGCCCATTAAATAGCCTTCCCGTTATACAGCCTGCCCATTAAATACCCTGCCCGTTATACAGCCTGCCCATTAAATACCCTGCCCGTTATACGCTCTGCCCGTTATACAGCCTGCCCATTAAATACCCTGCCCATTAAATACCCTGCCCGTTATACACTCTGCCCGTTATACAGCCTGCCCATTAAATACCCTGCCCATTAAATACCCTGCCCGTTATACAGCCTGTCCGTTAAATACCCTGCCCGTTATACAGCCTGCCCATTAATATCCTGCCCATTAAATACCCTGCCCGTCATACAGCCTGCCCATTAAATACCCTGCCCATCATACAGCCTGCCCATTAAATACCCTGCCCGTCATACAGCCTGCCCATTAAATACCCTGCCCGTCATACAGCCTGTCCGTTAAATACCCTGCCCATTATACAGCCTGCCCATTAAATACCCTGCCCATTATACAGCCTGCCCATTAATATCCTGCCCGTTATACAGCCTGCCCATTAAATACCCTGCCCGTTATACACTCTGCCCGTTATACAGCCTGCCCAATAAATACCCTGCCCATTAAATACCCTGCCCGTCATACAGCCTGTCCGTTAAATACCCTGCCCGTTATACAGCCTGCCCATTAATATCCTGCCCATTAAATAGCCTTCCCGTTATACAGCCTGCCCATTAATACCCTGCCCGTTATACACTCTGCCCGTTATACAGCCTGCCCATTAATATCCTGCCCATTAAATAGCCTGCCCGTTATACAGCCTGCCCATTAAATACCCTGCCCGTTATACACTCTGCCCGTTATACAGCCTGCCCATTAAATACCCTGCCCATTAAATACCCTGCCTGTTATACAGCCTGCCCATTAAATACCCTGCCCGTTATACACTCTGCCCGTTATACAGCCTGCCCATTAAATACCCTGCCCATTAAATACCCTGCCCGTTATACAGCCTGCCCATTAAATACCCTGCCCATTAAATACCCTGCCCATTAAATACCCTGCCCATTATACAGCCTGCCCATTAAATACCCTGCCCGTTATACACTCTGCCCGTTATACAGCCTGCTCATTAAATACCCTGCCCGTTATACAGCCTGCCCATTAAATACCCTGCCCGTTATACAGCCTGCCCATTAAATACCCTGCCCGTTATACACTCTGCCCGTTATACAGCCTGCCCATTAATATCCTGCCCGTTATACAGCCTGTCTATTAAATACCCTGCCCGTTATACAGCCTGCCCATTAAATAGCCTGCCCGTTATACAGCCTTCCCATTATACAGCCTGCCCATTAAATACCCTGCCCGTTATACAGCCTGCCTATTAAATACCCTGCCCGTTATACACTCTGCCCGTTATACAGCCTGCCCATTAAATACCCTGCCCGTTATACAGCCTGCCCATTAAATACCCTGCCCATTAAATACCCTGCCCGTTATACAGCCTGCCCATTAAATACCCTGCCCATTAAATACCCTGCCCATTAAATACCCTGCCCATTATACAGCCTGCCTATTAAATACCCTGCCCATTAAATACCCTGCCCATTATACAGCCTGCCATTAAATACTCTGCCTGTTATACAGCCTGCCCATTAAATACCCTGCCCGTTATACACTCTGCCCGTTATACAGCCTGCCCGTTATACAGCCTGCCCATTAAATACCCTGCCCATTAAATACCCTGCCCGTTATACAGCCTGCCCGTTATACAGCCTGTCCATTAAATACCCTGCCCGTTATACAGCCTGTCCATTAAATACCCTGCCCGTTATACAGCCTTCCCATTATACAGCCTGCCCATTAAATACCCTGCCCATTATACAGCCTGCCCATTAAATACCCTGCCCGTTATACACTCTGCCCGTTATACAGCCTGCCCATTAAATACCCTGCCCGTTATACAGCCTGCCCATTAAATACCCTGCCCATTAAATACCCTGCCCGTTATACAGCCCGCCCATTAAATACCCTGCCCATTAAATACCCTGCCCATTATACAGCCTGCCTATTAAATACCCTGCGCATTAAATACCCTGCCCATTATACAGCCTGCCATTAAATACTCTGCCCGTTATACAGCCTGCCCATTAAATACCCTGCCCATTAAATACCCTGCCCGTTATACAGCCTGCCCATTAAATACCCTGCCCATTAAATACCCTGCCCATTATACAGCCTGCCCATTATACAGCCTGCCCATTAAATACCCTGCCCGTTATACACTCTGCCTGTTATACAGCCTGCCCATTAAATACCCTGCCCGTTATACAGCCTGCCCATTAAATACCCTGCCCATTAATACCCTGCCCATTAATACCCTGCCCGTTATACAGCCTGCCCATTATACAGCCTGCCCATTAAATACCCTGCCCGTTATACAGCCTGCCATTAAATACTCTGCCCGTTATACAGCCTGCCCATTAAATACCCTGCCCATTAAATACCCTGCCCGTTATACAGCCTGCCCATTAATATCCTGCCCGTTATACAGCCTGTCCATTAAATACCCTGCCCGTTATACAGCCTGCCCATTAAATAGCCTGCCCGTTATACAGCCTTCCCATTATACGGCCTGCCCATTAAATACCCTGCCCGTTATACAGCCTGCCTATTAAATACCCTGCCCGTTATACACTCTGCCCGTTATACAGCCTGCCCATTAAATACCCTGCCCATTAAATACCCTGCCCGTTATACAGCCTGCCCATTAAGTACCCTGCCCATTATACAGCCTGCCCATTAATACCTTGCCCATTATACAGCCTGCCCATTAAATACCCTGCCCGTTATGCAGCCTGCCCATTAAATACCCTGTCTGTTACACAGCCTGCCCATTAAATACCCTGCCCGTTATACACCCTACCTGTTATACAGCGTGCCCGTTAAATGGCCTGCCCATTATATACCCTGCCCGTTATACAGCCTGCCCATTATACAGCCTGGTTTTCCTTTCCATTGACTTCAAGAGGCAGCCGATCTGATATCGCATGCTTTTCACTATCGCCAAAAGTTAAAATGATCCCCCAATGAATTGAATTCTCCTTCCATTGGTGGGTTAGCAGCGGAAAAGGAATACCACCCTCCCACCTAAATCTGCCGCTAACCCGTTACAATTTCTTCCCAGGGCCCTCATCTGCTACGCAGGCCGGGTTTAGAGTGGTAATACTACTCCTGATACGTTTACTACTGTTGTGGGGCTGGGGGATCTTTCACTGTGTCCCTTCCCAGCTGTTTTAAAAGGTGGCAGCCCATTGAAGTCACCTTGTGAGGCTCCATCTGCCTGTTCAGGTGGACGTAGCACTACTGCCTTTGAGTCAGAAGGTGATGGGTTCAAGCACCACTCCAGGGATTTAAGCATATAATCTAAACTGACATGACAGTACAGCACTGAGGGAGTGCTGCCTGGTCAGAGCTAGTGGGCAGTAGGGGGGGTAAGACGGGCGATAGAAGATTGGTTGCCTGCTATACACTCCACCCTATTCTCCTTTTCATTTACTCCTCCACTGAAGTTCTAAGATCTGCCAAGTATATTGGGATGAGATGTTAAATCAAGACTTCTTGTTCAGGTGATGTAAAAGATTCCACGGCACATTTTTTGAAGAAAAGCAAGGAGGTCTCCCTCAACTAACACCACCTTTGCCATATGCAAATTTGCTCCTGCATTTCAAACTCCAAACTGTCTGGTCTTTGGCCCTCCATTCACCATGATATCTCTTCAGTGGATTTGCTTAATCATCCCCTCACCTCCACCTTTCACATCCATTTCTACAGAAAAACCTTCACTGTCTCCCTTCCCAGTTGTTCCCCTATGGATAGGTTGAACCAAGCGGTCAGGAATGGCTTCAAATTGTTTAGGATTCCCTACTTCTAGCCCCTCCCCCTAGCTGAATAAGTAATAGTTGTAGGTGATTTCTACTAAGGGACCTGCATTAGCATCAGGTATATCTTTTGCTCTAGTTGCTTGGAGCTCGTTGCTTTTAAAGGCAGAGCTTGCAATGAATTGTAGGTGTTACACGATGGCATAGAGCTGCCACTTATAAAAGTGTCAACAAGCTGCTCCTGTGCAAATGCCTTTACTGGAGGGCATCTCATCATTGTGCTATCTGACTTCTCTGAGAGTAAAACAAGTAAGACAAGTATGAGTTTCCTGAATCCCTTCTTTATGATTATTTGCAGGCATGCACTAAGCAATTTGTAGCCATTCCCGACTGCTTAGTTCAACCTATCACTGCTGTATTTATGAGTTACACTGTTTTACATTGAGTCTACAGCACTGAAACAGGCCATTCGGCCCAACTGGTCGATGCTGGCATTTATGCTCCACATGAGCCCCCTCCCTCCCTCCTTCATCTACCCCTATCAGCATATCCTTCTATTCCTTTGTCCCTCGTGTGCTTATCTAGCTTCCCCTTAAACACATCTATGTTATTTGCCTCAACTACTCCACGTGATAGCACGTTCCACGTCATTATTAGTCTTTGGGTAAAGAAATTTCTCCTGAATTCCCTATTGGATTTATTAGTGACTATCTTATATTGATGACCTCTAGTTTTGCACTCCCTCACAAGTGGAAACATTTTCTCTATGTCTACCCTATCAAACCCTTTCATTATTTCTATCAAGTCACCCCTTAGCCTTCTCTTTTCTAGAGAAAAAAACTCCAGCCTGTTCAGTCTTTCCTGTTAAGTATAACCTCTCAGTTCTGGTATCAACCTTGTGTATCTTTTTTGCACCTTCTCCAATGCCTTTATATCTTTTTTATAATATGGAGATCAGAACTGTGCACATTACTTCAAGTGTGCTCTAACCAAGGTTCTATACAAGTTTAACATAAGTTCTCTGCTTTTCAATTCTATCCCTCTAGAAGTGAACCCCATTGCTTGGTTGGCCTTTTTTATGGCCTTATTAACCTGCATCACTACTTTTAGTGATTTGTGTATCTGTACCCCGAGATCCCCTTGCTCTTCTACCCAATTTAGACTCTTATTATCCAAGCAATATGTGGCCTCCTTATTCTTCCTACCAAAATGCACTACCTCACACTTATCTATATTGAAATTCATTTGCCGATTACATGCCCATTCAGCAAGTTTATTAATGTCTTCTTGCATTTTAACGCATTCTTCCTTTGTGTTAACTATTAGTCCCAATTTCGTGTTGTCCGCAAATTTTGAAATTGTACTTCCAATTCCCGAGTCCAAATTGTTGATGTGAATTGTGAACAACAATGGTCCCAGCATCGATCCCTGTGGAACATCACTTCCCATCTTTTGTCAGTCTGAGTAGCTACCCTTAACCCCTACTCTCCCTTTCCTGTTTTATAGCCAGCTTGCTATCCATTCTGCTACTTGTCCCCTGACTGCACATGCTCTGACCTTAGCCATGAGTCTACAATGTGGCATCTTATCGAAGGCCTTTTGAAAATCCAAATATATTACATCTACTGCATTACCCTTGTCTATTCTTCTGTTACTTCTACAAAGAATTCTATAAGATTGGTCAAGCATGGCTTTCCCTTTTGAAATCCACTCTGACTATTCTTTATTAATATTTTTGTTTTCTAGATGTTTTTCTATTACATCTTTGAGTAAACTGGCATTAATCTACGTTAAGTCCTCTGGCATTATTCCTATTCTAATTAATTTTTATATATATGTAATGGTGCCTCTGCTATCTCTTCCTTAACTTCTTTTAATATGCGCAGATGCAATCCATCTGGACCAGGGATTTTATCCTCTAAGTTTGGCTAGTTTATCAATTATCTCCCCCCTTTCTATCTTAAATGTCTTTAGATTTTTATTGATCTCCTCTTCTAATGTCACACCCACCTTATTAGTCTCCCTGGTAAACACTGAGACAAAGTAACTATTCAATATTTCTGTCATTTCGTTGCCATTACCTGTGAGTTTATCTCATGCATCCCTTAGTGGCCCTATCCCTATCTTGATTTTTCTTTTGTTAATTATGTATCCGAAGAATATTTTACTATTTCTTTTTATATTCCTTGATAATTTAATCTCGTAGTTCCTCTTTGCTTTCCTAATTTTTTTTTACATCTTTCCTAACCTCTTTGTATTCCCTTTTGTCATCCTCTCCTTTATTGTCAGTGTATTTAGAGAATGCCTTCTTCTTTAGTTTCAATTTTACCCTTATTTCTTTATTCATCCATGGTGTTTCATTATTGGCTAGTTTGTTCTTGTTTTTTTTTAAGAAGACTATATTTCTCCTGAACTCTATTGATCACTGTTTACCTCTAGACTTGACTATTCCAATGCTCTCCTGGCCAGCCTCCCACCTTCCACCTTCCATAAACTTGAGTTCATCCAAAATTCTGCTGCCTGTATCCTAACTCGCACCATGTCCCGTTCACCCATCACTCCTGCGCTCGCTGACCTACACTGGCTCGAGGTCCGGGAAAGCCTCGATTTTAAAATTCTCATCCTTGTTTTCAAATCCCTCCATGGCCTCGAACCTCCCCATCTCTGTAACCTCCTCCAGCTCTACAACGCTCCGAGATCTCTGCATTCCTCCAATTCTTGCCACTTGCACATTTTAATCGCTCCACCATTGGCGGCCGTACCTTCAGCTGCCTAGGCCCTAAGCTCTGGAATTCCCTCCCTAAACCTTTACACCTCTCTACTTCTCTCTCGTCCTTTAAGACGCTCCTTAAAACCTACCTATTTGACCAGGCTTTAGGTCACATGTCTTAATATCTCCTTATGTGCTTCAGTATTAAATTTTGTTTGATAATCGCTGCTGTAAAGCGCCTTGGGTCGTTTTACTACATTAAAGGTGCTATATAAATGCAAGTTGTTGTTGTTATTTTAAATATTTCCCACTGCTGTTTTATCTCTGTCTGTCAACATTTTTTTCCAGTTTACCTTCCCTAGTTCCATTCTCATCCCCTCAAAACTATTTTTTTTCCAAATCTATTACTTCTTACTTATGTCTTTCTCAATCATTATTTTAAACCTTATTATGTTATGATCGCTATTGTCTAGATGTTCCCCTATGCTTACTTCTCTTATCTACTCTGGTTCATTTCCGATTACTAGATCCAGCAGTGATTCCTCTCTTGTTGGACTTCTCACATACTGGGTAAGAAAGGATTCCTGTGCACACTGTAAAAATTCAATTCCCCTTTCCTATCTCTTCTTGCCAGTTTATTTGGGGGTAGTTGAAATCTCCCATGATTATTATTCAATGTTTTTTCACTCATTTCATAGATTTGCTTACTGGTCCCATTCCAGTTCAGGTGGAGCCCATCCCAATGGTACAGCTTCTTCCTGTCCCAGTACTGGTTTATAAAGACAAGTGACTGCTCCACTAAGTCTGTAACCTGAGACAAATTGGAGGAGTCGCAGTACCCTGGACCTCTGTCCTACATTTGTTCATTCCTCATCAATCTCCACCTCTGCTAGCCCCTGTGGTTCACTGTATGCTTCCTCATCCAGTTACATTATATATATATATATATATATATATATATATTACAGTTATATATTTATTGCGATGTATCTGTTTTGTGTTGGCACTGGATTCAAGCCTGGATAGTGATAGTTGGTTAATTGGGTCCTCTTCATGTGGAAGCTGCAGGAGGTTAAAGAGATGGGGTGGAATGAGACCATGGAGAGACTGAAACACAAAGGATGAGAATTTTACTAGCGCTCATATGTTTAAATGAGGGCATTTGGGACTCGGATTGTGGATCACCAGGAAGGGCCAAAAAGCATTAGGAAATATGGTGGGGATCAACCTTGAGTTGGGAAACTGGCATAAATAGCTTTCACTCCATTTTGCTGCGGAAAAAAATCACTTGCCCCAATTTTATGCTGAAAATGGTGGGGAAATTCTCAGCAATATTCTATGAATTTCACCATATGTTACATTATATGCGCACCCCCACCAATTATGCAGAAGTGCTTAATAGTTCGTGTAATGACAATACAATACTCAAATGGACAAGTATACATTTTGTACTCAAAATAGCCCATCTGCTCATTTCACAAAGTAAGAAAAACCAAGTGATCTGCAGCTTCCAGTGTCTGCCTTGGCAATTGTGCACCATTTTATCCTGCAACAAGCTTGAGCAAAAGTAGATGACGGCTTGCGATTCGGGAGTGTGTGCCATGTGGCATGGGAGAGCTGAAGTAAGAGACGTGGTAGTATTACCCTGCTAAAGTAATTGCTATTAGGGGAGATCCCAAGTTAGCTCCCACCATAACCAGAGCACATTGTGGAAGGTTAGCTGTACTGCTATTACTATTAGAGGGTGGAGAGTGTGCTGATGTCCAGGGTGCCCAAGGAAGAAAAGGGAGCATGGCCCGTGTGTTGCCTTGCTTACCTTGGTCAGGTCATTTAGCTTTTGTGGCATTGGTCTGCAGCCCTGGGAGTGAGGGAGTTGCCACTCAGTGCCAGTGCCACCTCCCTCCACAGTTTTAAAAATTAATTCTCGGGATATGGGCATTGATGGCAAGGCAAGCATTTATTGCCCACCCTAGTTGCCCCGAGAAGGTTGCAGCAGAAGAAGTTTGATACTTCAGAGGGCAGTTAAGAGTCAACCATGTTGCTGTGGGACTGGAGTCACATTTAGGCCAGACTGGGTAAGGACTGCAGGTTTCCTTCCCTAATGAACATTAGTGAACCAGTAGGGTTTTACAACAATTCGACAGCTTCATGGTCACTTTTCCAGCCATGGTGGCATTTGAACTGCCATAGTGGGGTTATTAGTCCAGACCTCGAGATTACTAGTTCAGCAAGATAACCACTACATTACCACACCCAGTCTAGGCCTTTATGTTTAATAAGATATAACATCTGTTCCGTGCATATCCAGTTTCATCTGGCATAAAATCCAAGAGAGCCTTAACTACACAATTCTTTGGCCAGAAAATTACTCGGAGCTGCTTCCAGTCTGCTACCCCCAATATAGTGCCTCGGGCCTCATTGCAATGCAGCCAGTGTGGCATTGTCAGCCAGTCAGCAAAGAGGAGACAACGATCAGGACGCTGCAACATTAGTGTCAGTGTACGCTCGCCACTTTTCCAACTCTGGTCTCCTGTACATCCTGCTCTTCCACTGTTCCACTTTCAGTGGCAATACTTTCAGCCATCTTAGCCCAAATTCTTCCACCTTGCTACCACCTCTCTCCCCATCTTCAAAGTCCTCCCCAAAACTTTGACACGACTTATATCAACGTACTGAGCTCTTCTCCTACTAGTACTCAGTGTCCATATTTAACTCTCTTGAGAAGCATCTTCTACATTAAAAGGCAGTGAAGCTAATAGTACAGAACATCAGTAAGGTTGAAAAGTAATAGGAGAGAAGATGGATAAATCAAGAAGTTCCGGTTAAGTGATATCAAACTAGGGTGTTAAACCTTGTAAATTATGGGGGTAAGGTCCTGATGAAAAATGTGTGAGCAAGAGATGATGCAGTGAGCTTTGATTTCAACACAGTATGATCATGTCACATCAAGCAAAAAGTGAAATTAATAAGTAATTTGGGAAAGCAATAAGATGGAATGAGCTGAGTCGAGGGTACTTAGCAAACAGATTGCTGTATCAGTTAGCACACTATGATGTGAATCTAGGGCGCCCTGCCTATAACTCACGATACTCTAGTTTTGCCTGCAGCAGATTCTTCCTCTTGCCCTCTGCAGGAGACAGGAGACATGATGGAAACATGATTTCCTGCAGTAGTTTCAAGCATTTGAGTGATGCAATATTACTACACAGATTTTCAAAAGAAAGAAATTAAGAACTTGCATTTATATAGCACCTTATACCAAAGCACTTCACAGCCGATGAAATACCTTTTGAAATGTAGTCGCTGTTGTTATGTAGGCAAACATGACAGTCAATATGCACACGGCAAGGTCTCACAAACAGCAAGGGGGTAAATGGCCAGTTCATCTGTTTTGGTGGTGTTGGTTGAGGGATAAAATGTTGACCAGGACAATGGGAGAATGTTCCTGCTCTTCTTCGAATAGTGTCATGGGATCTTTTACCTTCTGGAAGGGTGGCACAGTCACCTGCCCAAAAATGGCAGTGTCCTTCTTTAAATGTACAGATTAGAGTTCGATGGTGTCGTTGGGCCACAACTGAGATTTTAACTTTGGCCTGAGTGGGGAAGTCACTGTGGCTTTCTTGCCAGGCTGAAGAGAGTCAGGATGAAGAGGCTCAAACAGGTAAGTATATTACTTTCCTTTGTGGGGCCCGGAGTAGCTGAAGTGTTCCTCCAGGCCCCACAAGAAAAATCACAGCCTCTCCTGCCCCAGAATCTCTCCCCTTCCCTCCTGCAGGCCCTTCTGGGAAGCTCCTTCCCTACACGCACCTTCATGCCATCAGGCAGCCTTTAGCTGTCTGATTTTCCCAAGTCCAGCAGCAGCTTCCCTTCTATTTTGCACCTGGAATGGGTATCCTGAAGCACAAATCTGGCAAGATTCTGTCCTGAACTTAGGTTGTGACTACAGAGAACATTTAAGCTATTTAACCCTAGGGTGGAGTGCTGGTGGTTATAGATCTGTCACTGGTGATGATAGCGATGGGAATGATTAAGATCATCACACAAGGAGAGTATTGGCACAACATTAAAATGTATTGATTTAAGTGCAGTTTTCCTACAGAGTATTGGTAAGCCTGGTAACAAAACTATGAAGTACAGAATTGTCACAAATTGTGCTCCATGGTAATGGTAGGCCAGGGTTCAAATATGGCTCCATTATTGGGATCACCAACTCAATCAAATGATTGGCAATATTCTATAAGAGACAAAACATTGTTCAACCTCAGAGCTGAGAGTTTGATGCTGTCATTGTGATACCAGTGCAAATGTAGTACAAACAGGGATGTTGAGTGTAGCATCTTGGAAAATTGATTGAGGGAGACAAAGCTGAAAAATAGTGGCCCTGAAGATTTATCGGGGCCTATTTTTCTATCTATAATGTCTTGTTATGCCAATTTGGCAGGTTTTACACTCATGAGAAAGGAGCAGAAACCCTTAATACTTCGGTCTCCACCCATTGCGTGAGTGTTTAGAAAGGACAGAGAGGACCAAAAGGAGGTGCTTTAGCAAAAATATCAGGGGCAACTGGGAGGTAAATGAAGTTGATCCTGTGCTAGGGGATAAGCTACATAAAGAACTACTCTGGATAGAAATCTCTAATGTGAAAAAACACAAGCCAAAATTAGGATTATGTTACAGACCACCCGGATCAACACAAGGAGGATAGTTTTCTCTACAAAGAGATAAGTAGGGTGTATAAGAACAGGAAAGTTATTTTAATGGAAGGTTTCAACCAACTGAATATAAATTGGAAAAACTCAAGTGGTTTAGAGTGAGAGTTCGTAAACATAACGCATGACTGCTTTTTGATTCAGTCATGATGCAGTGCATAAGTAAAACCAGGTGAGACAGCCCTCATCTTGACCCAGTATTCGTAAGTGACCCTAGAAATGGAAGTCATAGCATTCTTGTGGAACAATGACACAGACTGATCAAGTTCAACAATGATGAGGGATTCAGTTACACCAAAGACCAGGAGACAAGTTTATAACTTTAAAAGGGCTAAATTCAAAGAAATGAGGGAAGAACTAAAACAATTGGATTCAAGGAGGATGTTCATCAACATTTCAGGAGAAGGCAAATGGAATATCTTTAAAAGAATAATGTTTGATATCCATGAAAAATACATACTGAAGATCAGCAAGCTCAGACTAAACAAGTGTGACTTTAAATGGATGAACAAACAATTAAAAGTGAAATAAAGAGGGAAAATGACCTCCACAAATTTTGCAGGGAAAAGTGGAAGGGTTCACTGAAATAAATATAGGTTCATGTAGCATAAGGTTGATCAGACAGGCAGACAGAGTTTGTTCGGGGGTGGGGGGGGGGGAAGAGAGACCTAGAAAAAAAGCATAGCTGCAGAGGCAAAACATAACAGTAAAAAATTCACTATTACAATAGTCAGAGGGCCATCAGAGAAGAGGTGAGAACAAGAAAGATAAAAATGGGTTTGAAACTAAGGACACACACAAAATAATAAATATGTTGAATAATTATTTCTTAAGGTATTCAAACGGGTCGACATGAAAAACATGCCCTCCCCCAGAAAAAAGTACCAAAGCAAAATTTAGAGTTTCAATATAAATGAGATGGAAGTCCTAAAATTTGCAGATAATACCAAATTAGGAGAGACATTGGAATCGAAGGAGGAAGGCCAGAAATTACAGAATGAATTAAATAAAATATGTGAAGGAGCCAAACAATGACAAATTAAATTTAATGTAGACAAGTGTAAAGTATTGCTCATAAGAATGAACAATGGGAAACGTACATTCTCCATGAATGTTGTTGAAATAGCTCAGAATGAAGTTGAAAGAGACCTCAGAGTCCAACCACTAGAGAGCAGTAACAAATGTTCACCTACATAATCAGAATAGTAGAATACAAGCCAGAGGAAGTAATGTCCGCACCTTGAGCACTCTGACCAGTTCTGGTCACCTAGACACAATGGAGACATTCAAGAGCTGCTGGAAGTGCAGAAAAGACCAACAAGGCTGATCCCTAGTATAAGTTATGAGGAAAGACTAAAGAAATTTAGGCTTTTTCAGCCTGGAAAGAAGGCATCTGAGAGATGATCTTATGGAAGTATACAAAATAATAAATGGGAAAGCAAACGTTAATCTGGAATATTACTTTAAATTGAACTGTGGGAGTAGGATAAGGGGACACATGTTCAAACTAGTAAAAGTTAACTTTAAGACTGATATCAGGAGCTTCTTCTTCACACAGAGACTGACCTACAATTGGAACAGATTTCTAGACAGAGTGGTGGAGGTGAAAACGCTGGAATCATTTAAGAAACAATTAGGTACACTAATGGGTTGTTCAGGATGGATAAATTAAGATGGGCCAAATGGTCTTTGTCATCCGTAAATGTGTGATCATGTGAAATGCTTTTACAGTCAGTAAGGCCGCAAGCAGAGACGTGAAACTGAGGCCCTGTCTGTCTGTACAGGTGGTTATAAAAGATCCCCTAACATTTATTTTGAGGAGATCTGGGCAGTCTCCTGGTGTTCTGGCAAACATTCATTCCTCAACCAACACCACCAAACAGATTAACCAGTCACTCATCTCACTTACCGTTGTGGAACCTTATTGTATTAAAATTAATTGCCGCATTTACCCACAAAATAGTGACTACATTTCAAAAGTATTTCATTGGCTGTGAAGCACTTTTGGATATTCAGAGGATGTAAAAGACACTGTACAATACAAGTTTGTTTTTTAACTGAGTGTCCAGATTTGCTTGGCGCTAATCAGTACAGGCAAGTAAATGTAGAGAGCCGGTAAGAGGATTCCTGTAGCAGTTCTGATGCCACTTGAGACCTAATTTTCTTCAATTATTTTGCGTTTTTTTCTGTTGGCACTTAGGCTTTCAGAGACTTTATGCCACTTGATTTATTTATTTTTTGTCTGAAGCACCATTACAGGCATCAGTAGGTTTCCCAACAAGATGCACCCACTCTGAAGTGCTGGGAAGAAGAAGGAGATTACCAACGGAATGTCCGGCTGGTTGGACTACACAAGAGGTGCTCTCTACCTCGAGCAGTATCTGCACACCTGTATCTGCCGACAGATTTGATCAGACTTTGCTTTGGCAAATGGTTAGTACTTAGGGTGGGCTCCAACTCTGATGGTAGGTTATGACAGCAGGTCTGATGGCATAGATACGTGTGAAGACTTGACAACCTGTTATTCTCAATGGTTCTCAGACGCACCCTAATCACTGCATGTTATGCTTTACATTATACTGCATGAAAGAAGGCATGTCAGGGTGATCATCAGCCAATGAAGCCTAATTAGCAACAGCCACAAGATGACACCAACCATATTTGCAAGCATTGCTGCACTTATCTGGCAAGAGCTATAGGAAACTGTCTATACATGGTTCAGGGCAGCTGTGAGCCAGATATAGAGCTGGTCCATCTGCTGAAAGGACTCCTGCTGCTAACATGCACAATTGGGCTGCGATAGCCAGTGACTGAACTGGACAGCTGGGGTCTCAAGCCTGCATGTAGGGTTTCCTTTCCCTTTATTTTTTGTTATCATTTCTTAATCTGCTGCCTTGGAAGAATCAGATAATAGATTGAGATTCCTTTTGAGCCTTTCATAGTGTCATAGTATCAAAATATCATAGTAGGTACAGCACAGGAGGAGGCCATTCAGCCCATTGTGCTTGTGTCAGCTCTTTGAAAGAGTTATCCAATTAATCCCATTCCCCTGCTCTTTCTCCATAGCTTTGTAACTTTTTTCAGTTCAAGTATTTATCCAATTCCCTTTTGAAAGTTAGCATTGAATCTGCCTCCACCACCCTTTCAGGCAATGCATTCCAGATCATCACAATTCACTGTGTAAAAAAATGTTTCCTTATGTCGCTTCTTGCTCTTTTGCCGATCACCATAAATCTGTGTCCTTTGGTTACTGACCCTTCTGCCACTGATTAGAGTTTCTCCTTATATAGTCTGTCAAACCGTTCATGATTTTGAACACCTCTGTCAAATCTCCCCTTAAGCTTCTCTGTTCTAAGGAGAACAACCCCAGCTTCTTCAGTCAATACACATAACTGAAGTCCCTCATCCCTGGCACCATTCTAGTAAATCTCTTCTGCACCCTCTCTAAGGCCTTGTCATCCTTCCTATAGTGTGGTGCCCAGAATTGAACACAATACTCCAGCTGAGGCCTAACCAGTGTTTTATAGAGGTTTAGCATAACTTCCTTGCTTTTGTACTCTATGCCTCTATTAATAAAGCCCAGGATTCCATATGCTTTTTTAACAGCCTTCTCAACTTGTCCTGCCACCGTCAAAGATTTATGTATGCGCACTCCCATGTCTCTCTGTTCCTGCACCCCCTTTAAAATTGTACCATTTAGTTTATATTGCCTCTCCTCATTCTTCCTACCAAAATGCATCAATTCACACTTCTCTGCGTTAGGTTTCATCTGCCATGTGTCTGCCCATTTCACCAGTCTGTCTACATTCCCCTGAAGTCAGTTACTATCCTCCACATTGTTTACTACATTTCCGAGTTTCGTGTAAACTTTAAAATTATGCCCTCTACACCCGGGTCCAGGTCATTAATATATATCAAAAAGAGCAGTGGTCCTAATACTGACCCCTGGGGAACACCACTGTATATTTCCCTCCAGTCTGAAAAACAACCGTTCACCACTACTTTCTGCTTTCTGTCCCTTAGCCAATTTCGTATCCACACTGCCACTGTCCCTTTAATCCCATGGGCTTCAATTTTGCTAACAAGTCTATTATTTGATAGTTTATCAAGTGCCTTTTGAAAATCCATATACACAACATCAACCGCACTACCCTCATCAACCCTCTTCATTACTTCATCAAAAGAACTCAATCAAGTTAATCAAACACGATTTTCCCTTAACAAATCCATACTGACTTTCATTTATTAGCCCATACTTTTCCAAGTGCCAATTAATTTTGTCCCGGATTATTGTCTCTAAAAGTGTTCCCATCATTGACATTAGGCTGACTGGCCTAAGGGTTTATCCATCTCCCCTTTTGTGAACAGATGTGTAACATTTGCAATCCTCCAGTCTTCCGGCACTGTCCCCATATCAAAGAAGGATTGGATGATTGTGACCAGAGCCTCCGCAATTTCCACTCTTACTTCCCTCAGTAACCTAGGATGCAGACCATTAGGACTGGATGACTTTTCTACTTTGAGTACTGACAATCTTTTAAGTACCTCTTTATTTTTATCCTATCCAATATCGCTACTACCTCCTCCTTTACTGCTACAATGGCATCATCCTCTTCGCTCGTGAAGTCAGATGTGAAGTATTCATTTAGTGCCTCTGCCATGCCCTCTACCTCCACAAGATCTCCTTGTATGTCCCTAATCGGTCCCACACTTCTTTTGACTATCCTTTTACTATTTACATGTTTGCAAAAGACTTTTGGATTCCCTTTTATGTTAGCCACTAATCTATTCTCATACTCTCTCTTTGCCCCTCTTATTCCCTTTTTTAGATCTCCTCTGTACTTGCTGTATTCAGCCTGTTTCTATACTATATTATGAACCTTACATTCATCATAAGCCTCCTTTTTCTGTTTCATTTTAATCTCTATATCTTTAGTCATCCAGGGAGCTCTAGCTTTGGATGTCCTTCCTTTCCCCCTTGAAGGGATGTGTCTACTCTGTACTCGAACTAACTCCTCCTTGAAGGCCTCCCATTGTTCAATTACTGTTTTGCCTTCCAATTTTTGATTCCAATCCACATGGGCAAGATCCCTTTTTAACTCACTGAAATTTGCCCTCCTCCAGTTAAGCATTTTCACATTTGATTGTTCCTTGTCCTTTTCCATAACTATCTTAAAGCCAATGATATCATGATCACTGTTCCCCAAATGCTCCCCCACTGAAACATGCTCCACCTGCCCCATTTCATTCCCCAGAATTAGATCCAGCACTGTTTCCTTCCTGGTTGGGCTGGAGACACAATTTTCCAGATAGTTCTCTTGAACACATTTCAAGAATTCCTCCCCATCTTTGCCCTTTACACTGTTACTGTTCCAGTCTATAATGGGATAAAGGCTTTCAGAATTTTGTCCCCCAAATGTGACATACCTCTTTAATTATTCCCAGCCCTATAAATTTCACTTACTTGCAATTTTCCACTCCCACCACTAGAGTGCTCTGTACATTTGCCCTGGTGTGCCCCTAGATGTGTGAATAATTATGCAAATGAGCTGATGCAGGAAATGTAGATGTTTTAACATATTACCTTTCAGACAGATTAGCACCTATTCTTATCCTTTGACACATGACTTAAATCAGTGGAGGAAAATAAGCTCCCTGTTTGCTTTCTTTTGTGAATTTTGTGCTCATTATGGAATAGAATGAGTGCACTAAATGTTTCCAGGTCGGGTGTAGCATGGTTAGATGTAGAGCAAATCTCCCTGTTACACATCAGTGTGACACTTTTTTCTTTCCCACACTAGCGTTCCCATGGTCTCTGAGTGAAATTGTGAATTAGTGCCAAATTATGAGTAGTTTTATGCAGTCAACTCGTATCAACTTGGAACTTACTTTACAAAGAGCCTCTAAAGCTAACAGACAGAAACTTTCACCCAATCAGTCTGGGCTTTATTGAAGCCAAGTCACAGAGATTAAATAGTTTATTGTTTTTTCTTCTTGCTTGTCCATCTGGTGGATCTCTAGCCAAATCTGTTAGTGTGGTGTTCAGTAATTTATCATCCGGAAGTAGAAGATCCATCTTTCCACGGGGAAGAGACATGTTCATTTACGTTACAGACATTCTAAATGACAAAGGCCTTATTAGGCTTGTCCAAGAAGTAACTCATACTGCAGTAAGTAGCTGACTTGCAGTTCATTATGCTGCACAGGAGACAAAATCGACACAGGACACCACAGAGAATTGTCAGCGAGAAACCAGAGTTATTATCAGCACAAGCATCGTGTGCACACATGCAGGACCACTTCATCAGGATCGACGTTTAATTTATTGTGACAAACATTGATGTTTGTAATTGCAGATTTTAGAACATAACCAAAGTTCTACAGCAGAAACGCTGGTAAATTATGATGTAGCAAAATAAGGTACTACAACATGTAGAGAGGCGAAGAAAAGTGGACACTCAATACTGTTAACAGAATACAAAATGGAAGAGCTTGCATTTAGATAGCGCCTATTCAAGTCCTCCAAACATCCCACAGCATTTCACATCCAATGAGTTAATAACAGTAATTACATTTCAATATTATGTCAGCAAATGCAACAGTCAACTTGTGCGAGCTAAGTCCCGCAGGCAATAAATTAGATGAATGACCAATTAATTTGTTTTTGGTGGTGTTGGTGAATGTTTTATTGTTCATGTCTCAGTATCCAGTAATAATCTAAATCATTGGCTGGACATTCTATTATTGAGTGAATTATTAATATCGATCAGACAACAAGCTCTTACCTGTATCCTGTCCGGGAACATGAAGAAAAAGTTAGGAAAAACGTCCCTAAATTGTGGCTCAGTAACATGGCACATTTCAGTGTGCACTACTCCACACAGCAATACAATGTGAAGCAATCTGACTAAAAAAAGACAAAAATGCAAGGCAGTGTTTGGTTTCACATGAAACAAATAATGAGAATAGATCTTTTTTCACAAGAGAATGGTAAAATTAAAATCACATCACATTGACAATAATGTTATACATCCTGTGATTTTATATAATACAGCATAGCCACCAACAATGCTAGATCAGATAGAAAACTCTAACCCCACAAACATAAAATAATCCTAACCCAAGCCAAAAGAGGTTTATGGTTCAATGCAGAACAACATTTCGGGTGGAAAATGAGGGCAAAAAGGAACAATTTTGTGGGGCTACGTCCCGCACCTTAAGGAGGCCTGAAATAAGTCCAACACCATATTGGCCTCAGACGATATTCAGGCATGTCGGGTGACTGCCTTAACCAGGCATTAGGCCCCTCGAATATGAGGAGCCTAACGCCTGTTTAAGGATCCCTTCAGAAATTGGGCAGAGCCGAGCGGAACAGGTACCAGGTCTGTTGTGCTCAGGTTTTACAACGTTTGCTGCGGCCTAACCAGCTGTCGCCAACAGGTACATTTTTTTTTCCAATTTCACCTTCATGTGCTCCTCTTGATTTCACAACACTCCTAAGGCCTGCGCTCACCCTCTATGGCCTCCCTGAGGGCCGCTGCAAGGTGAGGTAGCTAGCCCAAAGTGGAAATGATCAAACCGCCGAGCGTCCTCCGGAGATGTCAGCAGCTCGCCGATAATATTGAAGTGACGAATTTCGGAGAATCCTCGGGCCGACGTCTTCTGGCGTGCGTTACAATCATGCCGCCCTTTTCGCGCCTGTAGTCGGGCGCTAACCAATATCTCCTCTGGCAAGTCTTGCGATGATATATGAATGGCCATCAATCATAACAACATTCTGGAAGTTGTATACACAGATGCATTGTGGGAGCTGTGGCCTGCAAGCTTGATCCTGATTAGCCGACAGTGATGGATTTAGGAACCAACTCAAGCTTCAGATTTCTCACATCGACACAAACCTTCCACAGAAAACAGGACTGCAGTCTTTGAAATGCAGAAAATACTATTTCTTAGGTAAGTGTAACTGTTTTCTTGATTTTTTTCAAAAAAAACATTTTAATGTATTTATCATGCTATAAACTTCATTTTCATTAATAATGGTTCAACTTAGTGGTGAATCCAAAATAATAGATGTAAGAATTTTCAAAAAAATATATGGAGTGATTTGATTGGCTTCCCTTCTGCTCCTTACTATAAGTATTGCCCTGTACCACATGCCTTTGCCTAAAGCATTAATACATTCATTTTTATAAATAAATCAATTTAATTAAGTCTGCTTGAAATTCCATTGCAAGTACAGATGAGGTGTGATAGCTGATGATACAGTGTGGATTGAACACTTAAGTGTGACAAGCTACAAAGAATTAATGTAATTTTATAGAAAACCTCAAATACTGTTGGGGCAGTCACCAGAAATTCTAGATTAGTTTGCAGGCAACTTCAGCACAAAAGAATGGGATTTGAATATCTGAAAGGTTTCTCTTCTATTTCCCATATCAAGTAGTAATTTTGCTGTGTAAATGTCTTTTTTATACTATGTCTCCACTTCTACTGAAGGTTCGGTTTTGAAATAAAAGGAATTGTGGTGGATAGCAGTAACTTTGAGCTCCACCCTTCTCCACGGAAATGCCACGAGAGAAAAATAATTGATAACATTGTTTTTCTGAAGTTACAAGCCACATACTTCAGGTAAAGAGGGTAATATTTTGACACCGGAGCTAAAAATTATGAACTGAGATATCCTGCTATACATGGCATTTTTAACCTGTCCAATGCAACAATATCCTGCAAATTGGCAGGAGCTCCCTGGAATGACCCAAAGAAGTATAGCATATACCGCGGGTACGGTAGCATAGTGGTTATGTTACTGGACTAATAATCCGGAGTCATGATTTCAAATCCTGCCACGGCAGCTGGGGAATTTAAATTCAATTAATTAAATAAAATCTAGAATTAAAAGAACTAGTATTAGTAATGGTGGCCATGAAACTACCGGATTGACGTTAAAAACCCATCTGGTTCACTAATGTCCTTTAGGGAAGGAAACCTGCTGTCCTTACCCAGTCTGGCCTATATGCGACTCCAGATCCACAGCAATGTGGTTGATTCTTAATTGCCCTCTGAAATGGCCTAGCAAGCCACTCAGTTGTACAATCTTGCTTGAAAAAAAGTCATGTTAATAATAAAACCAGACGGACCACTAGGCACTGGACACGACAAAGGCAAACCAAGCCTTGTCGACCCTGCAAAGTCCTCCTCACTAACATCTGGGGACTTGTGCCAAAATTGTCCTACAGACTAGTCAAGCAACAGCCTGACATAGCTGAAAGGTATGATCACAGAATCATACCTTTCAGCCAACGTCCCAGACTCTTCCATCACCATCCCTGGGTATGTCCTGTCCCACCGGCAGGACAGACCGATCAGAGGTGGCGGTACAGTCAGGAGGGAGTAGCCCTGGGCGTCCTCAACATTAACTCTGGACCCCATGAAATCTCATGGCATCAGGTCAAACATGGGCAAGGAAACCTCCTGCTGATTACCACCTACCGTCCTCCCTCAGTTGATGAATTAGTCCTCTTCCATGTTGAGCACCACTTGGAGGAAGCACTGAGGGTAGCAAGGGGCACAGAATGTACTCTGGGTGAGGGACTTCAATGTCCATCACCAAGAGTGGCTCGGTAGCACCACTACTGACCGAGCTGGCCGAGTCCTGAAGGACATAGCTGCCAGACTGGGCCAGTGGCAGGTGGTCAGCGAACCAACACGAGGGAAAAACTTACTTGACCTCGTCCTCACCAATCTACCTGTCGCAAATGCATCTGTCCATGACAGTATTGGTAGGAGTGACCACCGCATTTGTCGTGGAGACAATTTCCCATCTTCGCACTGAGAACACCATCCAACATGTGTGGCACTATCACCGTGCTAAATGGGATAGATTCAGAACAGATCTAGCAGCTCAAAACTGGGCATCCATGAGGCGCTGTGGGCCATCAGCAGCAGAATTGTATTCCTCATGGCCTGGCATATTCCTCACTCTACTATTACCAACAAGCCAGGGGATTAACCTTGGTTCAATGAGAAGTGTAGAAGAGCATCCAGGAGCAGCACCAGGCGTACCTAAAACCGAGGTGCCAACCTGGTGAAGCTACAACTCTGCACTACATGCATGCTAAACAGCGGAAGCAACATGCTATGGACAGAGCTAAGCGATTCCACAACCAACGGATCAGATCAAAGCTCTGCAGTCCTGCCACATCCAGTCGTGAACGTTGGTGGACAATTAAACAACTAATGGGAGGAGGAGGTTCTGTGAACATCCCCATCCTCAATGATGGCAGAGTCCAGCACGTGAGTGCAAAAGACAAGGCTGCAACCATCTTCAGCCAGAAGTGCCGAGTGGATGATCCATCTCGGCCTCCTCCCGATATCCCCACCATCATGGAAGCCAGTCTTCAGCCAATTCGATTCACTCCACATGATATCAAGAAACGGCTGAGTGCACTGGATACAGCAAAGGCGATGGGCCCCGACAACATCCCGGCTGTAGTGCTGAAGACTTGTGCTCCAGAACTAGCCGTGCATCTAGTCAAACTGTTCCAGTACAGCTACAACACTGGCATCTACCCGACAATGTGGATAATTGCCCATATATGTCCTGTCCACAAAAAGCAGCACTAATCCAATGCGGCCAATTAACGCCCCATCAGTCTATTCTCAATCATCAGCAAAGCGATGGAAGGTGTCATCGACAGTGCTATCAAGGGGCACTTACTCACCAATAACCTGCTCACCGATGCTCAGTTTGGGTTCCACCAGGACCACTCGGCTCCAGACCTCAATGCAGCCTTGGTCCAAACATGGACAAAAGAATTGAATTCCAGAGGTGAGGTGAGAGTGACTGCCCTTGACATCAAGGCAGCATTTGACCGAGTGTGGCACCAAGGAGCCCTAGTAAAATTGAAGTCAATGGGAATCAGGGGGAAAACTCTCCAGTGGCTGGAGTCATACCTAGCACAAAGGAAGATGGTAGTGGTTGTTGGAGGCCAATCATCTCAGCCCCAGGACATTGCTGCAGGAGTTCCTCAGGGCAGTGTCCTAGGCCCAACCATCTTCAGCTGCTTCATCAATGACCTTCCCTCCATCATAAGGTCAGAAATGAGGATGTTCGCTAATGGTTGCACAGTGTTCAGTTCCATTCGCAACCCTTCAGATAATGAAGCACTCCGTGCCTGCATGCAGCAAGACCTGGACAACATCCAGGCTTGGGCTGATAAGTGGCAAGTAACATTCGTGCCAGGCAATGCCCATCTCCAACAAGAGAGCGTCTCACCACCTCCCCTTGACATTCAATGGCATTACCATCGCCCCATCGCCAAATCCCCCACCATCAACATCCTGGAGGTCACCATTGACCAGAAACTTAACCAGACCAGCCACAAATACTGTGGCTACAAGAGCAGGTCAGAGGATGGGTATTCTGCAGCGAGTGACTCACTTCCTGACTCCCCAAAGCCTTTCTACCATCTACAAGGCACAAGTCAGGAGTGTGATGGAATACTCCCCACTTGCCTGGATGAGTGCAGCTCCAACAACACTCAAGAAGCTCGACACCATCCAGGACAAAGCAGCCTGCTTGATTGGCACCCCATCCACCACCGGTGCACTGTGGCTGCAGTGTGTACCATCCACAGGATGCACTGCAGCAACTTGCCAAGGCTTCTTCAACAGCACCTCTCAAACCCGCAACCTCTACCACCGAGAAGGACAAGGGCAGCAGGCACATGGGAACACCACCACCTGCACGTTCCCCTCCAAATCACACCATCCCGACTTGGAAATATATCGCCGCTGGGTCAAAATCCTGGAACTCCCTTCCCAACAGTACTGTGGGAGAACCTTCACCACACTGAATGCAGCGGTTCAAGAAGGCGTCTCACCACCACCTTCTCAAGGGCAATTAGGGATGGGCAATAAATGCTGGCCTCGCCAGCGATGCCCACATCCCGTGAATGAATTTTTAAAAAAAAGTTGCTCCAACTTTCTCCTGTACTGTATGTAGCATCCTTGTTCTTGATGTGGTTCTGAAGGATGGAGCAAAGATCTTTTAAATCAGTCATGAAACTAAGCCTCCTGAAGTATAACTGTACGGAGATGTTGGTGAAGGTGCATCTTGATCTGTAAGCTCTGGTGGTAGGGTATCCCCGAGAAGGTCTCACTGTTCTCTGGAGCTTCCTTACCTACCTCTTCACTCATCATTTTCTGCCTCCAACATGTAAAGTGTAAACAGGGGCATCCCATTCAGAAGCCATTGAGCATTTGACCCAAAATTTCCTTACTAGAATGGCACTTTCCCCAGAATACTACAAGATGCAGCTTAAACCTCCCAAAGCTCAGCCCTGAATTTTTTTTAATTGTCCAATGGAAACAAGTTACATCTACCTGATTGACTTTGGCCTTGCAGTGGCCCTTAAGAAACCACTTACACCTTCATCATCAAGGTCAGCAGGGAAACAACACTTAAATTCTTGTGCAGTTTGTGTGAGCAAAGTCAAGAGTGCAAATCACATGACTTAGGATGGGCGATGCCTTCCCATCCTAACCCCGTCATTTGCATAGCTGCACTGAACAGTGGGTGGGCAAATCTTTCTGGCAGCAGAATGGGATTAAAAACCTAATGGAGCACAACATGGGGCCACCTCAGGTGGATCGGAGCTCCACCCGAAATTCCAATTCTTTCCCCCACCCCCCACCAAAATAAAGTTACACTCTTCTTCCACCCGATCCCATCATTAGAATTTTGGGTCCTTTTTCTCCCCTCTTCTCCTGAAGGTGGTGACCCATATTAGGGCATGGTTACATGGCTGCCAACGATCCTCTGTGACTTTACCCAAGTGGTGTTCATCATGCTTAATCTGGCTATTCAACCACCGGGAGCATTCTGGCCAAGCTAGATACTATCCAAGCCTAACTTTCACACCTATGCATTTTCCATGGGATAGCTATTCAGATCTCTGTATATAATGAAGCCAATTGTTGAACCCTCATTGCTTCTGGATAAGACCAGCAAACACAGCACAGATCATGAATTAAACCTGGGATACTCCTGGTCTGTGTGGATTGGCGCCATACACAGGTAGTGCATTTACCCACCAAGCCATTGGAGAAGGCCTGAAAATATTTTAAAAGGAGGTTGTTACTGCAAAAGTTTAGTTGCTCTTTTTTTCATTACGCATCAGTGTTTCAGTTCATGCTGTTATTAGAACGTGCAGCGTTTTAGATTCACAGAAAACGAGGTGAAGAGCTTCCCCAAGGATTAAAAGGACCTTCATCTATTTTTCAAACATAAGACAACAGAAAGGACATACTCTAGACGCCTTGATCGAAGAAGGGAAATCAGAGCAAATTGACGAGAGACATGGGAGGATACAAGGTTTCTGTCATGACCTAGAAGTTCCATTGAACAGTTATGTTTTCAAAAATAGATCAATATTACCTTGCCCTTACAGGAATATACACATTAATCTCTCCAATTTTCCTTAGGGATGGCTGAATGGGAGTAACTGGAAGGGCAGGATATGATGCCCCGAAACATGTGAAATATGAGGCATGGATATTCCTGCTTCAAACACAAGCACTAAATGCTATATTTTTGAAGGGTAAAATAAATTGTAACCAAGCAAAGCAACACAGTCAATAAACAACAAATACATTGATTATTCTCAGCCATTATTCTAAGTTGTCAAACCTCTAGATGACAGTTTCTGTTATACATATATGCTGCAAGTCTACATAGCACTTTTGATAACTAATTTAAATGCCTTCCCCCCCCCCCCCACAATTTGTCCCTTCCTCTCCTGAAGGCATTATCTTTCCACGGCATTGGCAATTTTCCAATACCTCAGCCGTAGCATCATAGAAATTATAGGCTGAAAGGCCTCCTCCTGCACTATCAAGCTTATGTCTATGCTAGCTCTTCATCTGGATCAGTCTACCATAGGTTATTTCTCTGCACATTCCGAAAATCTTTTATATTCTTATAAATGGCTGCTCTTCAATGAGCCTGGACAGAGTCAGTAGGTTATTTGACTCTGCAGGGCATCACAGCTGATGTCAGATACTGCCCACAAGAAACATCCACACATGTTCCCTTTTGGCATAGGGTCACTCATTAGGAACAGGAGTAGGAACATTAGCTGATTTCCCCCCACACCCCCACACCAACCACACCCCCACCCCAGTAGCATCAAGGCCAATTGTAGTGTTCCATCTGCCATCCTGGCTGAGAGAAGCTAATTTGGTGTTGGCTGGGAGTCGACCCTGAGACCTTCTGGTCTCTATGGCTTAGTACCATGCCATACCACAGTTTACATTTATCCCACTCGGCCATAGAGAGGGCTGACTGAATAGTTTTAAGTGTTAAACTTGTCAGTAAGAATCATACTATTTAGTTGAAACATGGGCAATGTGGAGAAGAATCTTGTTTACTTTGATGTCAGTTTGTGGAAGGATTTAGCTAGGCTACAAAATGGAAAGTGGAATTGTGGATCAAGAAGAACATTAAAAAAGTATGAAATGAAAATCCCATTCAGTTAAAGATGTCTGTTCTTTCCATACACTATTACAATCTGCTCTACTCAATCCATTTAATCTTCTGAATAGATTGCAAGTTTGTTGCCACTACCCAAATGTAAACTGTGCAAAACTGCAGAATATCTACCTAATCTTACAGACTACATTATTCATGACATGATGCTATCATGGTCCAGCAGTTCAGGAAATATATTGGTTCATAGAACACTTCATTATTTCCATCTGGACTTATCCTTGTAACCCTCAATCTTGTTGCTAAACAGGTATCCATCCAGCTCACTTTAAAAAAGTGTTATTTGGCACAACATTAACTGCTTGAGCTGGGAGCCGGTTCCATTTCACTGTGGGAAAGGGGAGTTGGGAATTCTTCTACTATCAAGTCTTTCTCAACGCTTGTTAATTTAATACTTGTGTTCTCTTGATCTAGGCTTACAAGCCAAGTTAAAAGCAGCTGAATCAAACTGCTCTCAATCTTTTCTCCAAAGAAAATAAATTTAATTTTTGGAGTCTTTCATAATTTAGAGACTTATGTCCCAAAAATCATCCTTGTCACTCTTTTCTGAACTCTCCAATGCATCAACATCTTTTTGAAGGTAGGGTGGCAAAGAAATATTAGGAACGTTGTAAAAAAATCTTCAATACAGTTTCCACTAATTGAAAAGAATTGATTAATAATGTCTTCTTCAACCAATACTTATGGATTAACTAACTGGCTTATCTTACTACAATGCCCCAAGAGGACATTTAAAGGACAGTTTAAATATATTAATGTACACATCATACCTAAAAAAAAAACCCAACAATAACACACCATGTATTTTCAGAAAAAAGTCCCGTCCTAATGGTGGAATTTGTTATTTTGGCTTACGGTCTTGAAAAAAAACCAATAGGTTTCACTCAGAATACTCTGCCATTACCTTGCTGTAATGGCCATCAGATAAGCTTGCAGTGTAGAGAAAGAGAAAAAAAAACTTACATTTATATTGAGTCTTTAGATCCACTTCACAATTAATTTTTGAAGTGTAGTAACTGTTGCTATGAAGGCAAATGTTATATTGTGTAACCTGCTATCCCATAAATTTCTGCAATAAAGTTTATTATTCCTGTCCTTCCTTAAAGTTCTGTGTCATGTATCATTCCTTGACTGAAACCTGCTCATCAACAACATCTGCTAAAGCCTCTGTGCAGCTGGCCACTAAGAAGTGAGTAACAGCTCACCCTTATAATATTCCTGTTTATAATAGATTCCTGCATGCAGGAAGTACTGAATTCTACTTGGCACCTCCCCAAACAGGCTGGCCAAAACCAGGAACTCATCATTTACAAAATTATGCCCAACCCTTGCAGAATATGTTTAAAAAAAATCTTTAGTTGTGAAAAAATTACATTACTGCAAGTCATTTATGTGCATTATTGCTGTCAAACCTAAAAACATAACACATTTTACAATGGGCTGTTAAGAACAGAATAAGCAACAATAGACAAAAGCAGCATTTATTAAAATCCCACTATAGCTCTAGTTAAGGCCAGCTATATCATTAACCTTGCTGGAATTTAAAAAAATTTTAATTACCTAAATTAATAATAGAAACCTAATTCCCATGAATCTCACATATGCACATAAAACATGTAAATAACAAAATGATGTACATAATATTCCAAACTACTTTAAAAAGTGTAATTACCCCTTTTAGAACTGTGACCACAGCTTTTTTTTAAATCCCTAAACAGCTCAGAAATGTGTTATCTCTAAAATTGCAGTTCAGTGCATTGAAATACCATGTTAATATGGATGAACCAACATTTATTTCCTTTGTTAAGTGATTTGCTCTATTTTGTCATTCTAACCTTTTCATGCTAATTAGCAAACAATTTAAACTAGTGCCAGCTGTTTTTCAGTTAAATACCCTCATGCTTTGAAATGAAGGCATTCAATTGCTAATTGAGCAACCAAAGAATTGAGGGCAATTTTAAATTATAGATGGGTTAATTAGTCGATAGGATATCATGAGTTAAGTGGTGGAATCTGCATTTTATATCTCAAATGAGAATATCATGTAACAAATACTACAATCCAATTTCTTTCAAAAGATTGCAGTCTTTAATACTATTTATTTCCAATTTTTAGAATCCATCCTCAATGTTGCTTTTTGACATAAACGTTATTACCATTTTCTTGTCAAAACTGTCAAATACAAGTGTCTGCAGTTCTCTCTAAATTGGGTGATGTAATCAAAATTTACATAAAATTGCAGTGGTAATCATTGAGCAAAGTGACTGATTTACCTCATAATTACTTTATTACAAAATGGCTCAGCTCAAATATTTCTTCAAATAGCTACTAACAAAATCTTATTGGAGTAGACATTACCATTGTCAGATTTTTTGGCTGCTAAACTGGACGTACAAAATTCCACTGTTCCATCTTTTCTTGGCTTAGTTGGTAAAGTCTCAGCCATACTGGCCAGATCACCATCCCATCTTTGCACCTTTTCAACATTTCCCTCTAACTCTTCTTTCTCCAAACATACATCTCTAATTGTCTCTTGAGCCCACTTACATTGTCCACTTCGATGACCTTTCTTCACAACTTACTGCAGAGGCCTATTACCCTTTGGATGATAAGTTACATAGAATTTACAGCGCAGAAACAAGCTATTCGTCCCAACTGGTCTGTGCCAGTGTTTATGCTCCACACGGGCCTCCTCCCACCTTACTTCATCTAACCCTATCAGCATATCCTTCTATTCCTTACTCCCTCATGTATTTATCTAGCCTCCCCTTAAATGCATCCAGGTTATTCGCCTCAACTATTCCATATGGTAGTAAGTTCCAGATTCTAACCTCTCTCAAGGTAGGTATTCTGTGAAAGATGATAACAAATGATGCAAGGTTAGACATATTATGGAGTTTTGCTAGATTTATCTTTGGTTGACAAGGCTAAACTTTGCAGAGCCTTTTCTCCAGAGATTAAATGGTTTGGGCATGATGGAAAAGATTGGTGTAGAATTAATGGAAGGAATGGATTTGGGCTAAACACCACTTTGTCATTCCATGCTTTCCTCTGTTCTTATGATCCACAACTCACAATATTCTATTTACTAGTGGGCCTTCTGTAGCATTGCTAATGGTAAGCTGGCTGCTATTTGTTCTGTAAATGATGGGAGCATTATCCATGAAATGCACGATGTATTATTCTATTGCTACGATGGAGCTGTGCCAAAGTTGGCCTGCCCCTTTAAGGCTACAAATTGTTGTAAATCCTAAATTCACTTAGAAGTTTTTTTTCATTGGTGAGGGCACTTTGCAGATTGGGAACTGCTTGTAATTTTCTGGCTCAGAAGAAACCAGCATGAATTAACTGTCATTCTTTCTCTCTTTATATTTTTGACACTTTAAAGTGTGATACCTGAAGTGTGACAATCACCACAGCATTGTTCATGGTGACTCAGAAGTTACAATATCGCAGTGATGAGGTGGAGGGAGGGATGGACGAGGTCATTGACTGGATTTGGAAAGAAGGTTGTGAGAGCTGTGTTGCAGACATTTGAAGTGGTTTTTTTTGATTGGTTTCTAGAAAATTTGAGGAATGTTTGTACATCGAACTCATGCTCGATGCAACACTCTTTAATATCTCTATAACAATAAACATTGTGTATCGCACAATACATTTTACTCATCACATCTTAGGCAACTACACCTTCTTAACTGCAAACTTTTGTGCCACTCTCGTGTCTGATTGACTCAAATTCATGTTCATAAAACAGCAGCAAATCACAACTGAGCTGATAGGGACTGTATCAAACGCAAGTAGCTAGCAGGAATGAAATCCACCAAACATGAAGTTTAGCCCCAAAATTTCGATCAGGACAAAGCAGTCCACTTTATCAGCGCCCCTGCCACTGAATTCAGTATCCGCCCCCTCCATCACTGGCGCACTGTGGCTGTACTATGTACTATCTACTGGAAGCACTGCAGCAACTCGCCAAGCTTTCCTCAAAAGCACTTCCCAGACCTGTAACCTTTACCAGCAAGAACAAACTAGCCACGAGTAAGATGCCATGGATAAATGGAGATGAGGATAAAGTTGAATCTCAGGAAAAAGGCATACGCAAAGTACGTAAACAGTACAGGAGAGGATGACAATAGGGAATATGATGAACTTGGGGAAGAGATTAAAAAGAGGTAATTAAGGCAGGGATAGGGCCACCAAGGGATGAACAAGATAAACTGGAAATGATACTGAAATGGCAGAGATACTAAATAAATACTTTGCCTCAGTTTTCACTGAAGAAACCAGCAAAGAGGAAATGACAATAGTAGAACAAATCAAGAGGGATATTACAACAGTTAAGATAGAAAGAAATGAGATACTAGCCAAACTAAAGGAGGACAAGAACTTAGGTCCAGATAGATTGCACCCATGGATACTTAAGGAAACTAATAAGGAGATAGTAATGGCAGTAATATCCATATATAAAAATTCAATAGAAAAAGGAATAGTGTCAGAACAGCAAATGTAATTTCTATCTTCAAAAAGGGAGATAGAACTAATCAAGGGAACTATAGACCAGTTAGCTTAATGTCAGTGGTAGGAAATATACGAGAATCTTTACTAAAAAATCATATAACAAAATATCTAGAGATGGAATGTAAATGGTATCATAATTTGTCTCGAATTGGGGAGGTTTGCTAATAGTGGAGAACTGAACCAAAATACAGAAAGACATAAATAGACTTGCAGAGTGGGCGGATAAATGGCAAATGAATTTAATATAGCAAAGTTTGAGGTGATTCATTTTGGTAGGAGGAATAAGGAGGTCACTTATTCTTTAGAAGGTAAGAAACTAAATGGGGTAGAGGAGCAAAGAGACCTGAGAATATTGTTACATAAATCAATAAAAATAACAATCAAGTTGATAAAGCCATAAAGATCCAAATATAATACTGGGTCAATTTCTAGGGAAACACAATACAAGAGCACGGAGGTAATGTTAAATTTATATAGAACCTTTGTTTGATCATACTTTGAGAACTGTGTGCAGTTCTAGTCTCCATACTACAAAAAGGATATTGAAGCACTGGAGAAAGTGCAGAAAAGATCTCCAAGGATGGAGATCAGAATTGAGATGATGCAACTATCAGGAAAGATTGAGCAGGCTGGGGCTCTTTTCTCTGGAAAAGAGAAGAGTAAGAGGCCTTGATAGAGGTCTTTAAAGTTATGAAGGGGTTAGGGTTAGGGTTAAGGTTATGAAGGGGTTTGATAGGGTGAATATGGAGAAACTGTTTCCATTTGTAGGTGAGTCCAGAACCAGGGGGTATCAATGTAAGATGTTCACTAACAGATCAAATAAAGAATTTAGGATGATTTTTTTTTTACACAGAGAGTGATTAAAGCAGATAGCAATGATGCTCCTCCATTCAATAAGATCATGGCAGGGGAACAGAAGCTGAAAAGTGGTACAACATGCTATCACTATGCAGGAGATACACTTGGGAGTTTACTGCACCCTCCCTCTTGATCTGTCAAGGCAAGCAAAACCTACCCTTTAGAGTCCAAAAATCTATCGATTTCAGCCCTGAATATACTCAACGACTCAGCATCCACAGCCCTCTAGGGTAGAGAATTCCAAAGATTATGACATCTGTGCCTGCACGTAGCTGACATACTATGTGACTGTGACCATGGTAAAATATCCTTCCTTATCCTTCTCAACCTGTCTGCAGTCTTTGACATGGTTGACCAAGCCATCCTCCTCCAACGCCTCTCCTCTGTCATCCAGCTGGGTGGGACTGTGCTCGCCTCGTTCCATTCTTATCTGTCCAGTCATAGCCAGAGAATCACCTGCAATGGCTTCTCTTCCCTCTCCAGCATCGTTTCCTCTGGAGTCCCCCAAGGATCTATCCTTGGCCCCCTCCTATTTCTCATCTATATGCTGTCCCTCAGTGACATCGTCTGAAAACATAACATTAGGTTCTACATGTATATTGATGACACCCAGCTCTACCTCACAACCACCTCCCTCGACCCCTCCGCTGTCTCTCATTTGTCGCACTGCTTGTCCAACATCCAGTACTGGATGAGCAAAGATTTCCTCCAACTAAATATTGGGAAGACCAAAGCCATTGTCTTCGGTCTCCACCACAAACTCCATTCCCTAGCCACCGACTCCATCCTTGTCCCTGGCCACTGTCTGAGGCTGAACCAGACCATTCGCAACCTTGGTGTCCTATTTGACCCTGAGATGAGCTTCCGACCACATACACGCTCCATCACCAAGACATCCATGTCCGTAACATCGCTCATCTCCACCCCTGCCTCAGCTCTTCTGCTGCTGAAACCCTCATCCATGCCTTTGTTACCTCTAGCCTTGATTATTCCAATGCTTTCCTGGCTGGCCTCCCATCTTCCACCCTCCATAAACTTAAGCTTATCCAAAACTCTGCTGCCTGTATGCTAACTTGCACCAAGTCCCCTTCACCCATCACCCCTGTGCTCGCTGACTTACATTGGCTTCCAGTTCAGGAATGCCTCAATTTTAAAATTCTCATCCTTGTTTTCAAATCCCTCCATGGCCTTGCCCCTCCCTATCTCTGTAACCTCCTCCAGCTCTACAACGTTTCGAGATCTCTGCGCCCCTCCAATTCTGGCCTCTTGCGCATCCCCAATTTTCATCTCTCCACCATTGGCGGCCGTGCCTTCAGCTGCCCAGGCCGTAAGCTCTAGAATTCACTCCCGAAACCTCTCTACCTCTCTCTCCTCCTTTAAGACTCTCCTTAAAACCTACCTCTTTGACCAAGGTTTTGGTCACCTGTCCTTATACCTCCTTATGCAGCTCAGTGTCAAATTTTGTTTGTTAGTGCTTCTGTGAAGCGCCTTGGGATGTTTTACTACATTAAAGGCGCTATATAAATGCAAGTTGTTGTTGTAGGAGGTGCAATGTTCCTCAAATATCCTTCTTTTCAGGCAAGGACACATGAAATCTGAACCAGCGGAACTGGCTTGAGGGGCTGAATGGCCGACTCCTGTTCCTATGTTCCAATATTTCTATGTTCCTAATGTCTTGGGATATAGTATATACGTGCTTTTAAACATGACATATGGTAAGTGTAGCATGCTTGGGAGGAACTGGTGACTTTGGACCTATGGTTATTGTGATGTTACAGACCTGTTGGTAAAACTCTGTTAAAGTTAATGAAGGATTTTTAAAGAGCTGCCTGCAGTTTAATCTTGTAAGGCAAGCTGATGACACATATTGCAGAGTTATGGAGCTCTTAAATCACACATCAGTGAAGGAAGACTTATGTTCTAAGTTTTAAAAAAAATGGATGCTCAATGTGTTGACTCCCATAGCACCCAAGAGAGAAAAGGGACAGTGGCAGTTCTCTTACTTTGCCTGTCATCATCAGATCATTGAACTTTTTCCTGCACTGATCTGTTGCTGTAGAGGCTATAGAGGTGGCACCTAGTGGCACTGCCACCTCTCTTCACATGGCTCAAAGAAAATTCCATAAAAGTATTCAATCATGAGAATCCAGCAATATTTCCTTCCTTACTTACAACACATCTATAAGGATCTAAATCATCAGACTTGTTGAAGTTATGAGCTCTGTTTTTGTGCTACCTTGCAGTGACTGCTTCCTTCTTTGGTTCTCACTGGCTCTCCTGAAGTTGAAGCCATTCTTGCAAAATTACACACATCTTCTGGTAAGACATCTATCCAGAAAATCTGACATGGAATCCAAGCTACTAAAGCAATCAGTACTTACCTACTGCTGCCCAATCTGCTTCCGCTCTTCGATGTTGCTTGGTTTTAAAGGCAGCTGGAGTAAATTTCCATCACCCTCCCTGCCTCCAGTGCAGCATTCCCATTTTACATGGGCAATGAATACTCTGGGCCCACAGTGAGACCAAGTGACACAGAGAACCAGGAAGAGTTCCTGTTCCTACTGGCTCCACAATCAGGTAATTATTTTATATTTAGCTTTTTGTGGTAGCCTCTAGCAGCCTGTTTCAGGACCACTAGTTTGGCTGCTTTAGGAACGAGCAAACTGACCACAGCATGCGTGGCTCATGCTGAGATCTGTTGCAAACCAAAATGGGAAAGGGGACTGAATTGGACATTAGACCCTGGATTTGCATGGGAAATGGGCCAAATGCTGGACCTTTCAGAACCCTTTTGTCTCCCCAAAAAAATAGAAAAATGGATGCTGCATGATCCAATTTCTAGGCCAATGTATTTGAAAAGGGAAAGTATTGAAAAGTGGCAAGCAACATGAACAGAAAGTGGAAAGGAAGTTCTGTTAACTTGTACGACTGAGAGTCATCAAGAGATATATTTTTGTTAAGTAATTAGTACAACACTTTTCCCACTAAAATGTATAACTTGTTGAAATTTATGCTTAGAAATGTTTAATTTATTTTATTTGTTCTTGCAATATGGGTGACACTGGCAAGGCCATATTTATTGTCCTGGCAAGGTGGTGTTGGGCCTCTCCTTTTAACTGCTCCCACCATCAACATCCTGAGGATTACCATTGACCAGAAGCTTAACTGGACTAGTCATGTCAACATCATGGCTTCAAGAGCAGGGCAGATACTAGGTACTCTGCATGGTGATGATGAAAACTAGGGAAACCCAGGATTTTGACTCTGGAATAATGAATGTCCAAATCAAGATGGTGTGTGACTTGGAGATGATGGTGTTCCCATGATGTTGCTGTCCTCATCCATCTTGGTGGTAAGAGGTCAAGGGGTGGGAAAGTGCTGTTGAAGTAAGCTTGGCGAGTTGCTGCAGTCCATCCTGTAGATAATACATACTGTAGCTACAGTGCGCCGGGTATGGTGGGGATAGACACTGAGCTCGTGGCAGGGGAATTGATTAAACATCAAGCAGATAGTTCTGTATGGATGGTGTTGAACATCTGTAGTATTGATGCAGCTGCACCTATCTAGGCGAGTGGAGGGCGTTCTGTTACACGGATGTATTAAGCCTTGTAGATGGTGGGAGGCTTTGAGGGGTCAGGAGATGAGCCACCCTTCATAGAATACCAAACATCTGCACTTCTTTTGTAGCCACGGTGGGGGTCATTGAATTTGAGAGTATCTTATTCAATCACTGGCATTCTAACTTTTTCCTAAGTTAACACTAGTGTTTCCTAACACTAACAGGGTGAAATCACACTGTGGTATCCGTGTACAGTGCTTAACAGGTGTGTTAGTCCATTTATTTTATGCAGGTTAACACCTTTGCTAAAATAGTGAACAAAGGAATTTCATTTGAATGCTTTAAGTGACTGCACAGGGCAATTTCACCCTGAAACATCATAACAGTTTTAAAAATTCTTAAGAAAGCATCACATTGTTTCAATTTCAAAGAAAGATTTGATAACTTTCATTTTGTGGGGGAAAGGATGGTAGAAATTCTGATCGAAGTTCACATATGAAGTTAATGAGAAAAATTCATACTATATTCCTCTGTATGCTTTTTCAACAACAACTTGAATTTATATAGCGCCTTTAACACCAAGTCACATAAGGAGATATTAGGACAGGTGACCAAAAGCTTGGATAAAAAGGTAGGTTTTAAGGAGCATCTTAAAGGAGAAGAGAGAGGCAGAGAGGTTTAGGGAGAGAATTCCAGAGCTTAGGGCCTAGGCAGCTGAAGGCACGGCCGCCAATGGTGGAGCGATTAAAATCAGGTATGCACAGGAGGCAAGAATTGGAGGAGCGCAGAGATCTCGGAGGGTTGTAGGGCTGGAGGAGATTACAGAGGTTGGTTGGGGCGAGCTCTTGGAGGGATTTGAAAACAAGGACGAGAATTTTAAATCAAGGCATTCCCGGACCAGGAGCCAATATAGGTAAGCGAGCACAGAGGTTATGGGTGAACGGGACTTGATGCAAGTTAGGATACAGGCAGCAGAGTTTTGGATGAGTTCAAGTTTATGGAGGGTGGAAGATGGGAGGCCGGCCAGGAGAGCATTGAAAGTGTCAAGTCTGAAGGTAACAAAGGCATGGATGAGGGTTTCAGCAGCAGCTGAGCTGAGGCAGGGGCTCAGTAAATGAATGGATTGGCACCTGTGTAAAAATAGCGCACATGGGCATGTAGTGTGGGTATATTATGTGCACTTGCATAAACTTCACTGGTTGGATTTCCTATGCTTAATTCACTCCCTACCTCCTCTATTATAACTCTCTTCTCCCTCTGCTGCTCTGCACTACAATCCCCTGAAATTTCTCCCCAATCTGATGTGCTATCTTAGATTTTTCTTTCTATTGCTCGTAGCTAGTTCTTTTTGATTTGGTGCAGCCAACATTCCTGTTGCTTGCTTGACCACTATGGACACCTCACAGTGCTTAACAAAAAAAGGCAATAGAACTGTATGAGACATAGTGAAGATAATTGATAAGAAAATGAAAAGGATGCAGGGAAATTAGAAGTCATAAAAGAAAAAGAAAAAGCAACAATGGAAAAGTACTGAGGAAATAAAGAAGGAAAGGTGTTTAAAGGGAAAAAAAGGATAAATCGAAAATGATAGCAAAAGATGAGGGAGAAAGCATGAGAAAAATAAAAGAAGGCAGATACTGTAAGGAAGAAATAAATCAAGAGTAAACAAAGGAGTAAATGGGATTTGCAGGTCTCAGTATGGTCTGGTGTTTGGTTATTTTTCTCATTAACTACCCTAATTGACGCTGAGTACTGTGCTGCCAATGATATAATCATGACTACACTCTCCTGCTCGAGTCAATCCACTGGGGAGCTTTTGCACAGAAGAATATATCAACTGATGTATACTAGTTACATTCAGACGCTATGAAAGCAGCTGGCAAATTACAACGGAGTATTTTTCTCTCTCTCTCTCAACCTTAGATGCAATAAGCAAAATCAGAACACAAAGCAGTGCTAAAAAGCAGTATTAAGACTTAGAGAAAGCTACCATAACTGGAAAAGTCCTGATCATAAGAACATAAGAAATAGGAGCAGGAGTGGGCCTTACGGCCCCTTGAGCCTGCTCCGCCATTCAATAAGATCATGGCTCATCTTCTACCTCAACTACACTTTCCTGCCCTATCCCCATGTCCCTTGATTCCCTTAGTGTCCAAGATAGTCAGCTTAAAAGGATTGTTTGTCTTACAGTTCCGGGCCTTTCCCTCCACTCTCTTGACCAAAATTTAAGTTGCAATACTGGCATATATGGGCCTCAATATAACTGTATATTTATTTAAAATAGGTCCTTCATCCAAATCTCTGGCTGTGAGGAGAGGGACAGTCTACAACAGGCTGTTTGTGCCATTGAAGTGGATGTATTGAGGATCACAGATTTAGCCCTTTGTAAGATTTCATTGGTTCCTGTTATCCCCAGAATGTGATGATAAGAATGTACAGTTGATCACTCGCCACCTGTCACAATGTTTTCGAAACTTGAAGTGGAATGGAAAAATAAACACACAAAGCACAGAGGGGTATTTTGTGCCACTGCATGCACACGGCCATTTTATTTAAAGGGACATGTCAACAAGAAACTCATGATTTAAATTGGGGAAAAAAATTTACATTTGCTGTTTTATCCAAAATTACTTAGTTAATTGCTAACATCTTAGTCAGTTAACGCACCAGTCGCTTTGATGCTGAAGCCTGCAGACCAGAAAGATACCAAATTTCATGCACAATTTGTGCTCAGTCAGCAGACCTCAACTGGAGTAGTGAGGGGTAAGTATAAATGGCTGCAGTGTTCGAGGCTGGAAAGGAGAGAAATCAGCTGCTATTATCCAGTGACTCCTGCTATAAGGTGCGCATGTTTGATGTTGATGTTGTAGTAAATTATATAGACCAAGAAGACCCCAAGTTCCATCTCCAGTTAATGCTGAGTTACCTGATCTTAGCCACTGCAGGTGTGGTACAATTGGCCTGATTCAGACCAGGTTTCCCTCCTGATCACCATTCAGTGACCTCTGATGGAAGTGTATACATGTGGACATTGAATGAGGACAGGATCTGGCAGGCTCACTGTCCAGGCTCTCACATGAAGTTGCACTTGGGCAAGGTCCAAGTGGGCTGCCGGTTTCCATGGAATTGTACCTTTCAGGAGAAAAATTGGAGGATGAAGAACTCAGTGGCAATTCTCACTTCATTTCATATCTCAGTAGGAATCAAAACCTTTAGTTCTGTCAGGAATATGTTTCAGGAATGGCAGATTCCTTTGTAATTCAACATTCCAAGGGATCTGACATTCTCTGGGGTCCTGCATCACTTTGCATAATTACCTAGTGGCAGAAAATAATCAACAGTGACAGTGGATAAAACATTAATATAATGCTGGACAGGTGATAGAGGATCACGAGCAGTCATCCAATCTTGGGGTTCAGATGGTTGATTTGAAACCTCATCTGACCACTTGGCTGCGATCAATCGATCCAGTGTCCTCTTGCGTATTAGATTTAATTAATATGTAAATATAAAATTCAACCAGCTCAGTAGATTGTTTTGTTGAAAATCAAAATTCAGGCTCTTCCAATTTTTATGAATTCATAAAATCAAATAATGCATTGAGTATGTTGGTTTCTGTGCAGTGTACCAATTGCATTCTGAATTAGAACAGGCACATTCATTATAATGCTAATCTCCCACATGGTGTGATTTGTGTTAGCAGGTCTGCACTCATACCAAACACTGTTATGGAAATAAGGTCAGGTCACTCGGGTGAAGGATGGCACAACATCTATGCTGGCACAGGTCCACAGATTCGAGCGGATACACGAACAGCAGTGACACACTATGTGGATGTCAGTACTATATGAAATAAAATGCAAATTATATGGAGAGGAATCGTAATCTATGCCATGGGAGTGTCAAACATATGTGAAAAATGGAAATATCGCTATAGAATTAAGAGATTTACAGCATCTTTGTACACGAGCAGCTGTTAATAGCACATACAAGAAATTGTCAAACGCTAATTTATTTAAAATTAAAGAATATCTGAATTCAAAATGTAATCAGACTTACAGATATAGATTCCTCTGGTCAAAATTCTTGCCCACAAGGTAGAAAATCTTAAGATTTGCACACTCACACTGTACATTCCATGATAGTTACTGTAAATCTCCTGGTTTCCAACTAGAACATAAAAACATAAGAAATAGGAGCAGGAGTAGGCCATATGGCCCCTCGAGCCTGCTCCGCTATTCAATCAGATCATGGCTGATCTTCAACCTCAACTCCACTTTCTCACCCAATCCCCATATCCCTTGATTCCCCAAGAGTCCAAAAATCTATCGATCTCAGCCTTGAATATATTCAATGACTCAGCATCCACAGCCCTCTGGGTTAGATAATTCCAAAGAATCATAAACCTCTGAGTGAAGAAATTCCTCCTCATCTCAGTCTTAAATGGCCAACCCCTTATCCTGTGATTATGCCGCCTAGTTCTAGACTCTAGCCAGGGAAAACAGCGTCTCAGCATCTACCCTGTCAAGCCCCCTCAGAATCTTTTATGTTTCAATGAGATCACTGCTCATTCTTCTAACTCCAGAGAGTATAGGCCCAATCTATTCAACCTCTCTTCATAGGACAACCCTCTCCTCTCAGGAATTAATCTAGTGAACCTTCATTGCACTGCCTCTATGGCAAGTATGTCCTTCCTTAGATAAGGAGACCCAAACAGTACGCAGTACTCTAGGTGAGGTCTCACCAAAGCCCCATACAATTGTAGTAAGACTTCCTTACTCTTGGACTCCAACCCTCTTGCAATAAAGGCCAACATGCCATTTGCCTTCCTAATTGCTTGCTGTACCTGCATGCTAACTTTTTGTGTTCCTTGTATGAGGACACCCAAATCTCTCTGAGCACTAAGATTTAACAGTTTCTCACCATTTAAAAAATATTCTGTTTTTATATTGGCTGGTGACTGGTAAGTAGTTTTTCTTTCCTTTTTTTTTTCTCTTGACATTGTAGTTGTGTTAAGCTAACTTAAGGGTTAAGTCATGGCAGGAGATCCCAGAGCCGTGTCATGTTCCTCCTGTGGGATGTGAGAATTCAGGGATCCTTCCTGTGTCCCTGGTTCCTTCACCTGCGGGAAGTGTGTCCAGCTGCAGCTATTGTTTGACCGCTTGACGGCTCTGGAGCTGCGGATGGACTCACTTTGGAGCATCCGCGATGCTGAGGAAGTCGTGGATAGCACGTTCAGTGAGTTGGTCACACCACAGATAAAAATTACTGAGGGAGATAGTGAATGGGTGACCAACAGACAGAGGAAGAGTAGGAAGGCAGTGCAGGGGTCCCCTGCGGTCATCTCCCTCCAAAACAGGTATACAGTTTTGGATACTGTTGTGGGAGATGGCTCACCAGAGGAAGGTGGCAGCGGCCAGGTTCATGGCACCGTGGCTGGCTCTGCTGCACAGGAGGGCAGGAAAAAGAGTGGCAGAGCTATAGTGATAGGGGACTCAATTGTAAGGGGAATAGACAGGCGTTTCTGCGGACGCAACCGAGACTCCAGGATGGTATGTTGCCTCCCTGGTGCAAGGGTCAGGGATGTCTCGGAGCGGCTGCAGGACATTCTGGAGGGGGACGGTGAACAGCCAGTTGTCGTGGTACATATAGGTACCAACGATATAGGTAAAAAACGGGATGAGGTCCTACAAGCTGAATTTAGGGAGTTAGGAGTTAAACTAAAAAGTAGGACCTCAAAGGTAGTAATCTCAGGATTGCTACCAGTGCCACGGGCTAGTCAGAGTAGGAATGACAGGATAGCTAGGATGAATACGTGGCTTGAGAGATGGTGCAAGAGGGAGGGATTCAAATTCCTGGGACATTGGAACCGGTTCTGGGGGAGGTGGGACCAGTACAAATTGGACGGTCTGCATCTGGGCAGGACTGGAACCAATGTCCTAGAGGGAGTGTTTGCTAGTGCTGTTGGGGAGGGTTTAAACTAATGTGGCAGGGGGATGGGAACCGAAGCAGGAAGTCAGTGGGAAGTAAAGTGGTGACAGAAACAAAAGGCAGTAAGGGAGAGTGTACAAAACATGACCGGACAGATGGTCTGAGAAAGCAGGGCAAAGACCAAGGGAAGTCTAGATTAAACTGCATTTATTTCAATACAAGAAGTCTGATGGGCAAGGCAGATGAACTCAGGGCATGGATGGGTACATGAGACTGGGATGTTATAGCTATTACTGAAACATGGCTAAGGGAGGGGCAGGACTGGCAGCTCAATGTTCCAGGGTACAGATGCTATAGGAAAGATAGAGCAGGAGGTAAGAGAGGAGGGGGAGTTGCGTTCTTGATTAGGGAGAACATCACGGCAGTAGTGAGAGGGGATATATCCGAGGGTTCGCCCACTGAGTCTATATGGGTAGAACTGAAAAATAAGAAGGGAGAGATCACTTTGATAGGATTGTACTACAGACCCCCAAATAGTCAACGGGAAATTGAGGAGCAAATATGTAAGGAGATTACAGACAGCTGCAAGAAAAATAGGGTGGTAATAGTAGGGGACTTTAACTTTCCCAACATTGACTGGGACAACGATAGCATTAGGGGCTTGGATGGAGAGAAATTTGTTGAGTGTATTCAGGAGGAATTTCTCATTCAGTATGTGGATGGCCCGACGAGAGAGGGGGCAAAACTTGACCTCCTCTTGGGAAATAAGGAAGGGCAGGTGACAGAAGTGTTAGTGAGGGATCACTTTGGGACCAGTGATCATAATTCCATTAGTTTTAAGATAGCTATGGAGAAGGATAGGTCTGGCCCAAAAGTTAAAATTCTAAATTGGGGAAAGGCCAATTTTGATGGTATTAGACAGGAACTTTCAGAAGTTGATTGGGAGAGTCTGTTGGCAGGCAAAGGGACGTCTGGTAAGTGGGAGGCTTTCAAAAGTGTGTTAACCAGGGTTCAGGGTAAGCACATTCCTTATAAAGTGAAGGGCAAGGCTGGTAGAAGCAGGGAACCTTGGATGACTCGGGAGATTGAGGCCCTAGTCAGAAAGAAGAAGGAGGCATATGACATGCATAGGCAGCTGGGATCAAGTGGATCCCTTGAAGAGTATAGAGATTGCCGGAGTAGAGTTAAGAGAGAAATCAGGAGGGCAAAAAGGGGACATGAGATTGCTTTGGCAGATAAGGCAAAGGAGAATCCAAAGAGCTTCTACAAATACATAAAGGGCAAAAGAGTAACTAGGGAGAGAGTAGGGCCTCTTAAGGATCAACAAGGTCATCTATGTGCGGAACCACAAGAGATGGGTGAGATCCTAAATGAATATTTCACATCGGTATTTACGGTTGAGAAAGGCATGGATGTTAGGGAACTTGGGGAAATAAATAGTGATGTCTTGAGGAGTGTACATATTACAGAGAGGGAGGTGCTGGAAGTCTTAACGCGCATCAAGGTAGATAAATCTCCGGGACCTGATGAAATGTATCCCAGGACGTTATGGGAGGTTAGGGAGGAAATTGCGGGTCCCCTAGCAGAGATATTTGAATCATCGACAGCTACAGGTGAGGTGCCTGAAGATTGGAGGGTAGCAAATGTTGTGCCTTTGTTTAAGAAGGGCGGCAGGGAAAAGCCTGACATCTGTAGTGGGTAAGTTGTTAGAGGGTATTCTGAGAGACAGGATCTACAGGCATTTGGAGAGGCAGGGACTGATTAGGAACAGTCAGCATGGTTTTGTGAGAGGAAAATCATGTCTCACAAATTTGATTGAGTTTTTTGAAGGGGTAACCAAGAAGATAGATGAGGGCTGTACAGTAGACGTGGTCTACATGGACTTCAGCAAAGCCTTTGACAAGGTACCGCATGGTAGGTTGTTACATAAGGTTAAATCTCACGGGATCCAAGGTGAGGTAGCCAATTGGATACAAAATTGGATTGACGACAGAAGACAGAGGGTGGTTGTAGAGGGTTGTTTTTCAAACTGGAGGCCTGTGACCAGCGGTGTGCCTCAGGGATCGGTGCTGGGTCCGCTGTTATTTGTTATTTATATTAATGATTTGGATGAGAATTTAGGAGGCATGGTTAGTAAGTTTGCAGATGACACCAAGATTGGTGGCATTGTGGACAGTGAAGAAGGTTATCTAGGATTGCAACGGGATCTTGATAAATTGGGCCAGTGGGCCGATGAATGGCAGATGGAGTTTAATTTAGATAAATGTGAGGTGATGCATTTTGGTAGATCGAATCGGGCCAGGACCTACTCCGTTAATGGTAGGGCGTTGGGGAGAGTTATAGAACAAAGAGATCTAGGAGTACAGGTTCATAGCTCCTTGAAAGTGGAGTCACAGGTGGATAGGGTGGTGAAGAAGGCATTCAGCATGCTTGGTTTCATTGGTCAGAACATTGAATACAGGAGTTGGGATGTCTTGTTGAAGTTGTACAAGACATTAGTAAGGCCACACTTGGAATACTGTGTACAGTTCTGGTCACCCTATTATAGAAAGGATATTATTAAACTAGAAAGAGTGCAGAAAAGATTTACTAGGATGCTACCGGGACTTGATGGTTTGACTTATAGAGAGAGGTTGGATAGACTGAGACTTTTTTCCCTGGAGAGTAGGAGGTTTAGGGGTGATCTTATAGAAGTCTATAAAATAATGAGGGGCATCGATAAGGTAGATAGTCAAAATCTTTTCCCAAAGGTAGGGGAGTCTATAACGAGGGGACATAGATTTAAGGTGAAAGGGGAGAGATACAAAAGGGCCAAGAGGGGCAATTTTTTCACTCAAAGGGTGGTGAGTGTCTGGAACGAGCTGCCAGAGGCAGTTGTAGAGGCGGGTACAATTTTGTCTTTTAAAAAGCATTTGGACAGTTACATGGGTAAGATGGGTATAGAGGGATATGGGCCAAGTGCAGGAAATTGGGACTAGCTTAGTGGTATAAACTGGGCGACGTGGACATGTTGGGCTGAAGGGCCTGTTTCCATGTTGTAAACTTCTATGATTCTATGATTCCTCCTACCAAAGTGAATAACCTCACATTACCCCACATTATACTCCATCTGCAACCTTCTTGCCCACTCACTTAACCTGTCTATATCCCTTTGCAGACTCTTTGTGTCCTTCTCATAGCTTACTTTCCTGCTGCCATTTTGAAAGGGGCCTAACCCTGGCAGCCGCAGCGCCCTCCAGAAATAGATGGTAGGCTTCTTACCCATAAAAATCAATGTCTACATGACATTGTTAGGACCCCGAATGCAATTTTAAAGGAGACATGAGTGGACCATGCACTGTGCACACTTTGCCCATGTGCACTACTGTTAAGCAACGGTCATTAAAGTGACTGCTGCTGGTCGCTCAGTAAACAGCAACAAAAATGTTTTACACTTCTATTTTTGTGCAGCTGGAAGGAGTAGGAGTGCTCTTCCTGGCTTCACAAAAATACTGCGGGCCACTGTTGGCACAAGTTCGTCACCCCTCGGCCTCACCTCCTCCCCCAGAACCTACCCGCAGCTGCAGCCCCACTCCCAAGCAGCTGACGTTCCTGAGGCCCAAAATAGTCAAGCTGCTTTGGGGCACCTGGTTGGATTGAAGAGGCCCAGGCCTCAAAATCACAAAGGCCTCCAAAAGTTAAAATCTATCCAAATTACATCCAGTAGCCCACATTTGAAACACTGACATGCTGTTATGAAACATAGTAAAATGGCTTGGTGAAATCTGCAATACACCAGTCCACGATGCGAAGAATTGCTAGATGGGGTCTCTCCAACTGCTTGCCCATGTTTAAATCTTTAGTACAAAACAGAACCTGTCCAATTTTACTGTCCCTTTAATCAAGTGGGCTCCCCATCTGATTTTCCTGCAGCTAAATGATTACTTACACCCAAGCAAAAAAAGAGGAAGATCTGCCCTATGCTGTCTAAGCAAGAAGAATGGCCATGTGGCTGAGGTACTGAAGGGGTGCTGGCACCCACTGAACTGTGCACCGGTAGAATTAGCATCTCCAGAAGAGGGGAGAAAATTGGAGAAAGAAATCTCACCCACTGCTACAATGTGCCATGTATACTATAGTATATGCACTACATATGATGAATACAACATAATCAGACCAACTGTAACACTCCCAGAGTGGCTGGTATTCCTGAGATGGGAAAGGGAAAAAAAAATCATCTAGGTTCCTGTTGCCAGTCACCATGCAGAACTCTTTATTGGAGAGTGTTTGGGCGATTACAGGACCAGGTTCATCTGATCAGCCAGTCACTGTGTGACACTCATGCAGTGAATAGCCACTTCAGTGAGGTACTTAAGGGCACTGCCAACCATGAAACTACCTCAGCATGAAAGGCCTCCTTCAGGAAAGGATGGGAGAAAATTAGAGACAAAAGTTCACATTCAAGAAACTTGCTCTTTGGAGAATGTATAATCCTTGGCTTTGCTTCCCTGGCTGTAAACAGAAACTGCAGTACACCTCTACCATTGTGATTTCATTGTATGTAAAGCAGCTTTGAGATGTTTTTGAGAGACACGATGAAGTGCTATATAAATGAAAACTTCTTTTCTCTTCCGCTTCAACACAATTTGCGTCACCAGTACCACAAGAAAGAAATGCCATTGTCACTGCTTGATGCAGCAAATTTAAGAGCACACTGGTGCATAATGAAAATCCTAAGGGAGAGAAGTAAAATCTGTTGCTATGGCTATGTGCTGCTAAATAGTATTTCTCATTTGTTATACAGAGCCTTGGTCAGACTCCATCTGGAGTACTGTGTTCAGTTCTAGGCACTGCACCTCAGGAAGGATATGTTGGCCTTGCATGATACCGGGGCTTAGAGAGTTAAATTATGAGGACAAGTTGCATGAATTTGGCTTGTATTCCCTTGAGTATAGAAGATTGAGGGGTGATCTGATTGAGGTGTTTAAAAAGTTTAAAAGAATTCGATAGTATAGATAGAGGAATTATTTCCTCTGGCCATAATCTTAAAATTAGAGCTAGGCCATTTAGGAGGGAAATCAGGAAGCACTTTATCACACAAAAGGTAGTAGAAATCTGGAATTCGCTCCCCCAAAAGGCTTTAGATGCTGGGTCAATTGGAGATTTCAAAACTGAAATTGATAGATTTTTGTTAAGTAAGGATATCAAGGGATATGGAGCTAAGGCGGTTAAATGGATTTAAGATACAGATCAGCCATGACCTAATTGAATGTCAGAGCAGGCTCGAGGGGCTGGGTGGCCTACTCCTGTTCCCATGTAACCCAAAGATTATTTTTCAGCAAAGCAATCAGAATCCAATTCTAACCCCAACCCAACCACCAGATCAACCTTACATTGCAGTGAAAACTGCCAGTTTCATCTTGCCATGAAGTTGGCTGTATAAATATAAATGACAACACTTTTTTGCTGCCACTTTTCTTAGTTAAGCTCAGACGTGTGACCTGTTGTTATATGTAAGCTGCTCATATAATTGGTGGTGTTACAAAAAAAAGCTTGCATCAATTATGCATCATTCTTGTTATTGGCAGATGAACACATAACAGCTACCTGTTACACATAAAATAAGTAATAATCCAGCTCAAGCATTGTGTTCAACAGTTTTTAAATCTGATCTCCACGAGCCCTTTTAATGCATTGGCATTGATGAACTAAGAGTATTAAATGTGCTCAGCCGTGAAGCAGCCATTGATCGTGGCAAACATCAGCTGTGCTGTTGTACAGTGTCCACGAGGAGAGTAAAGATAGAAATGGAAAATGAAATGTGATTTAGCTCCTGATGCTGTGAACATTATGAAGCTAGACAACAAGGCATAGCTATTTAATGAACAGCATGAATGGAATTTATATCAACTGCCTCAATCAAGAGGGCTGTTTCTCCTCACTGTAACACCTACAGCGTCCTTTAAAAAGCATTAAGTAACCATTGAACAGCACTTGTCAACGAATCTCAGTTCATCTCTTTTACATCCACCTTATCAATGTATAAACAGACCCATATGGAAAAGAAAAAATGTTGTTGTATTTAAGTGTCTTTGAAACCTGTAAATTTAGCCACGTGTATGGATTAGATAGATTAATATCAGTCACATATTGATACATTGTTCAGTAGGCATTGCTCAGACGCTGTGAAATCACAAGAAGCAGCAAACTGCTGCTGATTAAAGTGTAAATAAAATGATAGCAAAAATATTTACTATTGCTACAAAATGTTTTCCCTGATAATTCCTCAATGTGGTGGCTACATGAATAAGGGGCCGGAAAACGAAAGCTGTAGAACAAGCAAGAAAAACATAAATGGAATCTTTTGTAGCTTACTGTATAGTCGAAGAAATGCAGTTCAATTTGATTTTCTCATCTTGGTGCAAAAGTAACACATAACAAGCAGTCAATCCTATGACTAGAAACACACTTCATATGAGGAAATGAGTTATCTAGGAAGGAGAGTCTGCGAGATGCTTGGACTGTGGAGTTGGGTGTGTTTAGAAACATTGGTAAGTACTATATTAGTTCTATATTCTATCCTATATTTTTAAATGCTAAGTGCATAATAGTGCATGGAGTGACAATACAACACTCAAATGGATAGATATGCTTATGTATTTATAATATCACATCTCCTCCTGGAATTTCCATGGGGGCTCTTTGGTGGGAGATCAGAAGATCCGCAGAGAAAGGGCATAAATGGCTAAAAATGGCCATTTATTCTGAAGTTACAGCAGGAGATCGAAAGAACACTGCAGAAATTCAGCACCCTGGTCTTTTCAGCACTGCTGCCTCTCCTGGCCAACAAGGAAAGCTGAAATATAACTTTAAAATGACCTTCTGGGCCTCTTGTGGCCCAGGGTCCGGCTCCCGACAGGTTGGCTTGACAGGAGAGCCGACACTACCCCGCCACCCCATCCCTGCCGTTCAGACCTCAGGTTGAAATTGCAGATTGAGTCCTGGGCCTCGATATTAGCACCCGCTATCGGGTGCGTTCCTGGCTGGGGGGCTCCGAAAATCGGGGAATCCCGGGGCGGGTCGGGAGCCCGGCTCCAACCCGCCCACTTCCGGGTTTCCCACAGACGCGCTGACGTGCGCACGCAGCCCCCGCATGTGGGACTCCCGCAGGCAATTAAAGCCGGCGGGGTGCCACTTAAAGTATTTATTTATGTATTTCAGGTCGTTTAGAGACCTGATTAAGGAGATATTTTACATGGGGTGGGATTTTACAAAAAACTGGGACTGTTTCCCATACTGGGGGCAACACTCCCAGTTCAAATGGACGTGTCGCAGCCATCAGCCTGTGGCAGCTGCAAAGGTCCATTTGACAGGTGGGGGAGGGGGGTGGGGGGGGAGACCCTCACTCATTGCAGGAGGCCACTCTGTCACTTTGGACAAAGTTTGGCCTCCACCACCCTCCTCCTAACAAGAAAATTCACCAACTTGCACACTTACCCCAGTGTCCAGACACATGTACCTAGCTTGCGGACCCCCTCAGATGTACATCTTCTGGATGGGAGCCGCCGTGCTGCAGTCATGACCTCCTCGGAGGGCGAACAGCATCACCAGCCTTGCCAGCCACCTCTGACACGTGGAGCTCCACAACACAGTGCTGTGACACATCCACCTGTACAGCAGGAGGGAGGGCAACCGCAGAGAGAGATGCGTTGCAGAGGGCACTACCCTCGCCACAGGGTCCACAGACTGAGGCTCAGCTTCCTGGATCTCTCTGAGCAGCAGTGCACACGGAGGCTCAGAGACACTCGACATGTAGTCATGGACATCTACAGCCTCCTTCATGCCGAGCTGCTCCCGACTGGCCCGAGCACCATCTTCTTACCTGTCGCTGTCAAAGTCACCACTGCCCTCAACAACTTCTCCTCCACATCTTTCCAGGGTGCCACCGGGGACATCGCCGATGTCTCTCAGTCGTCTGCACAAAAGAGCCCTGCAAATACACCTACACCCACTCTGCAGTGACACAATGGGTGGCATCAGGTGTGGGTCTTCATTGTGATCCTCAGGAAAGGGCATTATTGCACAAACCAGACAGGATTCACAAAGATGTGGCAGTAGTGGTGCCAATATAATATGTGATGTGAGTTGGTCAGAAATTAAATGTAAGTAAAAACCATGATAAACCCTCAAACACCCATGTGCTCACGACATGTTTGCCTTACGCTGCCTACTACACATGTGATGCATGCCCTGTGGCTGTAGCACAGGTAGTGGCAGGTTGAGTGAGGCTGACCGTGAAAGAGATGCATGAGAGGGTGAGTATGAGATAGAGCCATGAGATTGTATGAGGATTGGTTTGAGTGGTAGTGGCGGGATGAGTACTGGCGAGGTGAGTAAGTGCAGGCAAGATGAGGATGAGGTTTGAGTGGGTGTGAGGGGTGATGTGACAGAGTAGTGTTGGCAGTGCAGAAGGAGATGTGGGGTGGGGGCGGTGATGTGGCAGACGGAGTGTAGGGGAATGAGTAAGTGTACTCACTTCGGCTGACCTACTTAGGTCATTGCAGCGCCTCCTGCACTGTATGCAGGTGCGTGATATGTTGGTGGTGCAGGTGACCTCCTCTGCCACCTTGAGCCAGGCCTTCTTGGTGGCAGAGGCAGGCCACTTCCTCCCGCCCGCTGGGGGGAAGATCTCTGTCCTCCCCCTCCTCCTCACCCCATCCAATGATACCTGGAGTGAAGCATCATTAACCTGGGAGCAGCCTTCCCCCTGGGCTGCTCCATGCTGTAATTTTTGCTGTTTGTGGCAGCATCTGTCAGTGGAGGACTGCCCCTTTAAATAGAGCTCCTCCAGCTGACAGACCTTACTGTGCATGCGCAGTCCGCCCGACGTGCAGATCAGCAGCGGGGAACCCGGAAGACCAGGTAAGTGGATCCAATCAGCTTGCGATTGTGCGCGGGGCAGACTGATTTCACCGGGCGCGTGCAACAGACCTCCCGCCGCCCTGGTAATATCGAGCCCCTGATGTCATTATCGGACCCAATCTGTAAATTTAAAGTATGACCCGCTTCCTTCCAGTGAGTAACCTGCTCTTTGGAGCAGGTTAATAACGTGACGGGGCAGGAAAGAAGCGGGATCAGTGGGGGCCATGACCATGCAGCATGCAAGTTCCTGTTGTTGCAGACATGAGGCTGAAATTCCAGTGGCACAGTGGTGCTGTGAGAAGTCTGTGGGGCAGAACTTCTGCACACCGCTTTGGCCCTGCCATGACCTCTATCTGCGTCCCAGGGATGGGATTATTGCCATAAAAGAGACGAGTGTCCATACCAGTGATGGTACACCAGTGGTGCCAACCTAGTGGAGCACATAGAATCTCGGAGCAGTACCCTGCTGCTCTGGGAGCTACAGGCAGTTAGAAGGGAAGCCATCAACTTGTTATGCAACATGCCGGAAATCAACCTAAAGACCATCTTCACCACAGGTTCAGAAGGTCTCTATCATCCAGATTTTTTGTGCATTATAGTCTTTTCAATGTGTTTCTGCAGATATCAGTAAAATTACACAGTTAGCAGTGCACCGATGAATCAAGTAAATCACAGATCTGTTTTTTTGCTTGAAGTAGCAGGTACATTGGCTTCCCCATAGACATTCACCCTGAGTATAATGGGGCACTGTAATTTTCTAGAATGGCAGGATTCCCCCAAGTACACAGTGATGGACTGCATTCACATTACCATGGCCAGTCCCATCAACTAGAAAAGATTCCACTCACTCAGTGCCCAGCTTGTTTGTGACCAGTGGCATCACATCATGCATGCTCACTTTCCCTGCCACTGGCATGATGCTTTCATTTTGAGGCAGTCACCACTGCATCTCTCTTTTGACCAAAAAGCCAAGTATTTGTGTGGATCCTAGGCAATCAAGGCTACTCTCTAAAAATCATAGGCAATGAAATATGTATATTCAGATACCAGCTAAGCACTGCTACAACGAGCTCCATTCAGGCTACAGATTCATCATAGAGTAGGTTGTTAGCAGTCTGAAGGTGTACTTCAGGTGACTGGATCAGTTGTTGGGTACTCTGCAATATAGTCCAACTGTGGGTGTCAAGGATCATGCTGATGTGCTGCTTGCTGCACAACTTTGCCTTACAAGGAGGCCTTCTTATGGATGTCCCAGAGGAGAAAGAGGAACGTACCCATGGGCAGCAAGTTGGTTGGGCAACAGAACAACAGCAACATAAAAAGAATGTTGCTGCCAACTGCAAGTGACAAGCTGATATGGGACATCTTCTCATGACTAGTAAATATGCCCACTGAGTTAGCATTCCTGCCACCATCTTCCCCTCCCCATTTCATGTACCTACACTTATCTATCAATACGTAAGAAGCAAATTCACAGACGTCGTAAGTCAGAATTGCAAATAAATGAAAGAAATACTGTTCAACTCTGGACTGCAGCAAAAAAATTCATGATCCATTACCAGTTTTGTCCCCTACTGTGAAGTTGATTAATGGGCTTTTCTCCATTACCAATTGTTCTCCCGCCCGGAGATTCCCCATCTTTTGCTTCCATTCAAAGACTGCACCAACAACTACAGAGATTAAGAACTGTACCTTTATAATTTAACTCCTTCACTGTTTTAAGCATTTAACAATAAACATTTGAAATTTTAGCTCCTTAACTTAAGAAAGGCTACAGAATTAAATCTAGAATTATGTAGAACCAAGTTATTGGACAAGGGATGTCATTTAAGAACTGCACTATGAATTACTGTGGGAATGTTGACTCAAATCAGGGTCAACTGATGCAGTTAAGACCCCAACACAATTTTCTTCTCTACCCACAGGTACTACCAGGTCTTCAACCTGTCTAGAAACCATGGGCAGTACAAGTTGGGAGGTGGCCATTTCCAGAGATAATTAAAGGGATCCTTAGCAGTAATAAGGGAAAGCTAGAAGCAGGTCTGGTGCTCATTTTTTACTGTGTTTTGAGTCTTAAAGGCTTCCAATATTTGATCACCTTACTGCTGTAGGTGCTGCAAAAATGTTCTCTTCCACTATAAAGCATTGCTCCCCTTTACTCCTGACACTTCCACCCTCCCCCTTTAAGGTGCTGCCACAGGCCCATCAACATTAGTCGCCATATCAGATTTTCCGCACTCCCAATTGGCGAGCTGCCTATAAGGAGCATGATTTGCGCTGGCACCTCGCTGATTCAATGTTAATAAGGCCCGACCACGAAAACTGATTGGACCCCCCCGCTGACTGCATCAGGCAGGTGGATTGGATTCTGCACCAACCACCTGCCCGATATACACTGGAAATGAAAATCGGCACTATGTTGTCATACAACCTTGAGGACTGAGTCGTACGATGTTTAAGGACGCAGTCTCGTGCTACTTTGGCTCTACACTGACTTTTAAACTTTTGGTCTTAATAATTTCTAGCATTAGCAAGGAGCTGACAGTACTATTGGTTCGTTGTTAACATACAACTTTAAACATCATTTGCACCTACGTGCAGAGCTTTGATTTCCCAGATTAAAGAGCAATATTGAGTCAGCAGTTTAACTTGGATCTGCTGCCCCACATACCAACGCTTATTGCTTTAGAATTAGGAATCCAGAACTATATTCTATCTAGGCTCAGACTCACCTGGGTTCCACAACAAATAGGAGCTGAGTCCTGCAGTCTCTCATTGTTGCAGAATATACTTGAGGTGCAGAAAAGTGGCCAATTTAAATTAATTGCAATAAACATGAATCTTAAGGAATGTAATTTACATGGTAACCCCTTTAAAACAATTATTTCCAGGACTGGTGCCTCCTTTTGAATAATAATTATCTTGTATTACCTTCTTTTTATTGCTGGACACAAGCCATATTTTGTGTGGACTCGGGGATAAACAGGTTTTGCTTTATTTTCTACATTAGCACTGCCAATAATAGAGTGTGTGTGGGTGTGCTAGCGCATGACACGTATTAAAATCAGTGTTAAAGGGACATCGCCTTGCTGCAAACAATGTTTGGAGAGCCTTTTATTTGTTCAAACATATAAGGGTTGAATTTCCAAATTTGCTTTCTGGCACAGAGCCTAGTGTTTCAAGAGCACATATTGAGAATTTGGGCATGGAATCAGCACTTCCCACTGAATTTTTTTGTCATTTACTTTAATGGGATCTTTCTGCTCTGTATTTTTTTTTAACCACTACACTACAATAATGTACCTGCACATTTCCACTATTGCATGAAAGGAGCTTGCACTAAAAGTATGAAACTACATTTTTTGGCACAGGGCCTAACTTGCTATAGTTAGTGCCAAAATTGCACCTGCGTTCTGCAAAATATAAAATTAAGTCCAATTAATCTAATGATCCAGACAACCTTTGTTAAATCCATCCTGAATAGCTGCATGAAAACAATTGTCAGAAATTATTCCTCAATAATTATCATTTTACTTGATGATCAGTTCCATGAGAATCCAAGCTTTAATGCCCAATCCAAAAGTAAAAAGATTGTTCCAGCTAATCACATAATTGCAAAGATTATCTTTACCCTGCTAGTTATATGAAGAGTAATGGATTTATCAATCATATTTCATTATGCTGTGTGCACAGGTACGAAGTGTATGAAATGGTAATAAACACATATTGATGGTGAATGACTAGTTCATAAAGTAAATAGATGCTGTAAGGATAATTAAATGTTAAGTGACCCAGCCACTGAGAAGTTGAGTTAATTAGCACTATTGGAGAGAGCTACCTTTGAGGTACTTTACCCTCAGTTTTGAAAAAGGCAACTCTCCTTTCCTGCAGTGCAGGTAAAGTGTTAAAAATGCCTAGGAAGAGATGCTGAAGTGAGTGAATTTGGTCTTATATGTTGATAGGCCATGAGAGCAAATGTGAAAGGTTTTTGGGCTCAGGAAGAAAGCCAAAATAAGTGTCCACAATTTTCCAGATCTAAGTATATGATCATTAGTCATTTGAAAGTGTGACAAATACACTCCAAAACCTAAGGGCGACAACAGAGGAGTCTACTACCAACTGAACTGCAGACCATCATAAAGACCATGACCACTCCAGACCCATCTGCAACGATCCCAGTGACTAAGGTCCTGAGCCCAGCCACGGTTTCACTAATGAATGTTCTAACTGGGAATGTAGACACCTTAGGGTTCAATATACAGCAATCTGGTTTCAATATGCTTTCAACGTGCTGGAGGATTGGATTGAGAGATCCATGACACAAGGCTTCAAGACCTCCTTGCTGCCCAGCTGTCTGCTCTCACACAGATCATGGGACATGCTGAGAAAGTACTCAGCAGCAGGAGGATGTCAGATGACGGAGATATCTCTCAGGGTGATGCCACATTCATACCACCCAGCTGCCCTGCTCAAATAATGTGCCAGATATTGTGCAGGATCAAATACCCATTAGAAACAGCGATGGCAGGTGTAGAGCCTTCTCATGATCCGGCACAAGGAGCTACTGGACCACTTGCCTCCTGAGGCATGCACTGACATCCAGCATACAGCCATCATATTTCCTTCTCCCACTCAGGCATTACTGAGACAGATCACTAGGTTGGGTAGTAGAAGACACATATTAAACATTTTCACAAAGAGGAAGTGCTGGGGTAAGGCGTGCTGAGAATACATGCACCTCACATTATTAGGAAGAATAACATGTCCTGAAAGTTCACTTGGGATGAGGTAGCAACAGAGGTAATTTAGATAGACAGAGGACAAGGGTAGGAGTAATGTATGGTCCACGTTATTGTGCACATGTGGACAGGATTGTTTGTGCTTTGAGCGGAATAGGCACTTAAGTGAAGTTTTCATTGATCAGAGCCTGCCTTATGACTATTCCTGTCTGTAGCTGTGATTCAGCATGCTGTCTTCAGGCTCTGTCTCATTACCTCCTCTCCCAATGGTTGTGTCAGGGCCTCCTCTTCAACCTGCTCCATTGTAATCAAAAAGCAAAAAAAACAGACGTTGGAAATCTGAAGCAAAAGCAGAAAATGTGGAAACACTCAGCATCAGTGGAGAGAGCAGACAAGTTAATGTTTCAGGTGTAGCTCCTTCAGCAGAACTGGAAAAAAGTACAGATGAATAGCATTTAAAAAGGAATAAAAGAATAGCATTTAGAAAGGGGGATGAAAAATGTTACATACACATGCACACACATACAGGAGAATGGAAGTAGAATGACCTGCAAAGTGCTTAAATGGAAAACAGAAGGTGGTTAAATGCCTGATATATAGCACCTGATAGTAAAATGAGACGATAGGAAGCATAATGAGACATTTAAGAGATACAGACATGCTGGGAGGTAAGGCAGGTAGAAATGGAAAAAGGAAAAGCAGGATCCTAGGAGAAGAAAAAAGCAGGCCGACACCAAATGTACAGATTGTGTGGCCAGTACAGTGTTCTGATGAAGAGTCCCCACCCAAGGCACCAGTCTGTCTCTCTCCTGTCCCCAGAAATGCCGACACTCCCATGCCACATTGTCAGCGTCTCCTGCCATAGAGAAAGTGGAAGCTAAAATGAAGTTCTGAAGTTGTTAAAGTCATTGTTAAGGCCAGAGGGCTGCAAAGTGCCTAACAGAAAGATAAAGTGCTGTTCTTCGAGCATTGAACTTCATTGGAACAGTGTAGAAGTTCAAAGATGGAGAAGTCAAAGTGGGAGCAGGACAGGGAATTAAAATGGCAAGCAAAAAGAGCTCAGGGCTGCACTTGCAGACAAAATGGATGTGTTTAGCAAAGTGGTCACTTAGTGTTTGGTCTCCCCAATGTAGAGACTGAATCGTGAGCAACAGATACAGTGTGCTAGGTTGGAGGAAGTACACAGCAGGGGACCTGAACACCTGTGTGGGAGGAGGTGAATGGGCAAGTATTGCTTCTCCTGCACTTGCACGGAAAAGTGGCAGGTGAAGGGCAGCTAAAAATAGGGATGGTGGAGAAGTAAACCAAGGTGTCACACAGGAAACAGTTCTGTCACAAAGCAGAGCAGAAAGGGGAGTTAAGGGATTGACTACTAAAGTGGAGGGGAATCCTCGACTGAGGAAAAACAAGGACATTGAATAAACTCTGCTGAGAAAGGTGGCATCATCAGAACAGACAGAGATGGAAAAACTGGGAGAAAGAAATGGAATTCATTGTAATATTTGTTTGTATCTCTCTGAATGGCAAAGATATGCTAAAGACTACAGTGATCTTGGAGAACTTGGCAGGGTTATACAGCATTGCCATTCCCCATAGGTCCAAGCATCAGAAGATTTGCTTGAACATTCAGATATTATGTTTCTCCTTGATCCTGGTATGCCTCATTATATGACTGTTCAGCTCTTGTGCATACGTGTCTCAAGAGAGGTAATGAACCAGAGCCTGAAAAGTATATCCTTGGTCTTCAAGGAGTCTTCCTAGATGGTAGCACCATAGAATGATGTAAAATAAAGGCATCATACCTACTACCAAGGTAGAAGCCATTCATGCAAATGTTACACTCCTGTTCAAAAAAGGGGAGAGGGATAAACCCGGCAACTATAGGCCAGTCAGCCTAACGTAGGTGGTGGGGAAACTTTTAGAGACAATAATCCGGGGCAAAATTAATTGGTACTTGGAAAAGTATGGGCTAATAAATGAAGGTCAGCACGGATTTGTTAAGGGAAAATCATGTTTGACTAACTTGATTGAGTTCTTTGCTAAAGTAACGGAGAGGGTTGATGAGAGTAGTGTGGTTGATGGACTTTCAAAAGGCATTTGATAAAGTATCACATAATAGACTTGTTAGCAAAATTAAAGCCCATGGGATTAAAGGGACAGTGGCAGTATGGATACAAAATTGGCTAGGGGACAGAAAGCAGAGAGTAGTGATGAATGGTTGTTTTTCAGACTGGAGGGAAGTATACAGTGGTGTTCCCCAGGGGTCAGTATTAGGACCACGGTTCTTTTGATATATATTAATGACCTGGACTTGGGTGTAGAGGGTATAATTTCAAAGTTTGCAGATGACACAAAATTCAGAAATATAGTAAACAGTGAGGAGGATAGTAAGAGACTTCAGGAGGACATAGACTGGTGAAATGGGCAGACACATGGTAGATGAAATTTAACGCAGAGAAGTGAGAAGTGATTCATTTTGGTAGGAAGAATGAGGAGAGGCAATATAAACTAAATAATGCAACCTTAAAGGGGGTGCAGGAACAGGGAGACCTGGGGCGCACATACACAAATCTTTGAAGGTGGCAGGACAAGTTGAGAAGGCTGTTAAAAAAGCATATGGAATCCTGGGCTTTATTAATAAAGGCATAGAGTACAAAAGCAAAGAAGTTATGCTAAACCTTTGTAAAACACTGGTTAGGCCTCAGCTGGAGTATTGTGTTCAATTCTGGGCACCACACTTTAGGAAGGATGTCAAGGCCTTCTAAAGGGTGCAGAAGAGATTTACTAGAATGGTGCCAGGGATGAGGGATTGGAGAAGCTGGGGTTGTTCTCCTTAGAACAGAGAAGATTAAAGGGAAATTTGATAGAGGTGTTCAAGATCATGAACGGTTTTGACAGAATAAATAAGGAGTAACTATTTCCAGTGGCAGAAGCGTAGATAATCAGAGAACACAGATTTAAAGTGATTGGCAAAGGAGCCAGAGGCGACATGAGGAAAACATTTTTTTACCCAGCAAGTTGTAATGATCTGGAATGCACTTCCTGAAAGGGTGGTGGAAGCAGATTCAATAGTAACTTTCAAAAGGGAACTAGATAAATACTTGAAGGGGATAAATTTACAGGGCTCTGGGGAAAGAGCAGGGGAGTGGGACTAATTGGACAGCTCTTTCAAAGAGCCAGCACAGGCACATTGGGCCAAATGGTCTCCTCCTGTGCTGTACCTACTATGATACTATGATGTTCATGATTTTGCACATATAGTTACAGCCATCTGCATATTAATGGAATAGAGCACCCTTCTGTTTATGAAGGCCATGGTCACATGTGCCATCAATAATGCCCTGCACTTTGAGGAAACCACCACATGACAAAAGTGCAGTACTCTTCTGTGCTGCCGGCTATTTTCCAGGAGGAAAGTGATGAAAATGTTTGCCCTGTCTTATGCATCAACTCACTGATAATTGAGAAATTTGGCAAATCTCCCCTGCTATTGCTTGAAAGGATCCAGTAGTGTAAAAATTCAAGACTGTGGTCACCTTAACAGTGACTGGCTTGTGGAAATGGTCTGAAGGGCTGACGGAAGGATATCCCATAATTCTACGATTACCACTCTGGTGACAAAGATGGTTCTCATCAGACATGTATACCATGGTCTTTAGACATGGGTGTTTGGGTAAGGGCAAGTTAACTCAGCTCAGATCAGGAGTCAAATCTGGAACCTTCTTGGTATGTATCACTCAGCAGCTCACAGTGTAAGCCCACTGAACCACTACAGGAGATAAACAAGATTATATAATGGCAAGCTGGGATATATGGAGCTGCTGATTATGCGACATTCATTTAGTGATGTCGTCAGTGAAATGGAATAGTTGATTCTCATGTTTTTTAAACTTTAATTAAACACTGTTTCAAAGTATGACAGGTTACATATTTTATTCACCATACGCTTCTCTACAGTTGACCTTTAAAATAAATTTACTATTCTGACTAAATTTGTGTCAGAACATATGAGCGCAGATGTTAACTCCCAGGCAGGAAACAGGAGAGAGGTGCTGGACTTCCCACCTAGAGCTGCTGGGTGAGGCCCAGTTGATTTTAACTGGTGTAAAGAGGCAGCTGGCTGGCTGGTACCCCGTGAAGGTCGGGCAGCCTAGAGGTTCCCCATGGGCACTCAGTTAAGTTGGGCGGGGGGTGGGGGGATGGTGGAGGCTGGATTCGGGAGGGTTTCTCGGGTAGGAAGGGAGGGGCCCCAGGGCAGCAGGGGCCAAACTTTCCTTGCGGGGCCTGGAGTAGCATTCCTACTCTTCCTGGCCTCACAAAGAGAAGTTTAGTACTAAACTTCTTAGCTTTTGGGGCATCAACTTGTGCTCCAGTAGATTTTACTGGTCAGAGCATCCACAGCAGACGCTCCAGACACTGATATTGCCTCGGGGTCTTATTAGAGCAATCGGACCCCCAACTCATCCGACCCTGACTCAGGCAGACGCCTCAACCATGGCAAAAAGTAACTCCCGTTCCATCTGCTCTCTGCCCGGTGAAAGGAGTTAAAATCTCTCCTAAGATCATCTTAATTGCTTTTTGATATTGTCACAATACATAAAGATTTATAAAAGGCCCTTTATAAAAGTGTAAAGAGAGGTGAGCTGAATAGAATGAATTATAGTGTGGATACTTGATGTATATATGGGGTAATAAAGTTCTGGTAAATTGAAGAAAACATGAATCTTTTTGTGTGAATTCAAATTAAATGAGTTGCCACAATTCTTAACATCAACTCATATTCGGAAATTACATAGTAGTCTCTGTTATAAAGAATGTAAACAAAGATATCTATAAAAAAATAATTTTCAGAAGGGCTCCCCCGATGGCTCAATGAATTTATCTAGTGAGTAGCTGAGCAATATGTCCAGACAGGGCCTTTGTTTGATACCCAGAGCATCATTTTAACTCAGAGGTGGGTACCCCACGCATCCGCAGATATTCGCATGGGGAATCCAGAAGCGAATTGAGTGTGTTGCAATCTAAATGAAGGTGAATATTTGTGCTTCCGGGTTTCCACGTGTCAGGCAGCCAGATTGGCAGGCTGACTGCCTGTCGGCAGAGATAAGAGCTGCAAATCAGAGAGGGGGGCAGGAGGGAGAGGGGTATCATCAGGCTTGGAAAAAATCAGAGTGGTGGGTTGATGGGGGTTGTGGACGAGACGGGGGGGGGGTCCAGCCAGCACCGGGGATCGAGCAGGTCAGCCAGCATGGGAGATCGGGGTTGGGGGGGGTCCACCATTGGGGCGGGGGTCCTATTGGCCAGGTGAACTTGTTGGGCCTGGATAAAGCACTCCTGCTCCTCTGGGCCCATAAGTAGTGCAATAAAGGCATTCACCTCATGGATCCGGCCCCTCCCATCTGCTTTCACCAGATGTGAATTGGAAGCGATAGAAAACCTAAACAGGTAAGGTTAATTTCATTTATGTTTTCCAATACACAACATATTAAGTACCTCAAGTAGTTCAATGAGATACATTGCCCCTTTTTTAAGTATTGGCCCGCCGACTTTAAGTGGGGGCAGGACTTCCTTGTGTTTGTTGTGCACACGCATACAAACCTGCCTGAGTTAAACCCAGGAGTGGCGCGTTGGAGCCAGGATACAGTCCCGCTCCAAAAAGTTATTATTTTAACCTCTCATCCGCCCCCAACCCACCCATTCTTGGGGATTAAAATTACCACCGCCCCCCCCCCCCCCACCCAGTCTTTGCTGAGTTGGCTGAGCTAATTGCCCTGGAGTAGCACCAATTAGATGTACTACAATTAGTCTCATTCCCCCTGGGTTGGGGGAGGAAATATGAGCCAGCAATCACAATTCAATGATCCCTACTGGAAATGCGTGGATATCGGATGAGGATAGGATTGAGCTTGGCTGTGATTAGCTTGCCAAAGGTTACTGTCAGGGATCACACATGAGTAATGGTCATTAGGTGAGGTCCTAGAGGGTGACCATTCCCCATAGAATCATAACTAAGTAAAGAATTAACACCTTCAGGAGAGGAAAGGAGCAGAGGTCATTGGAAAATAGGGGGAAAAAGTCATTTAACAAGATTCAGAGCTGTAATTAGTTTCAGAGTTCAGACATAGCACACTCCAGCTCATTGGAAACCTTTTTCTGTTAACCTGACAATTCCATTTGTTCCATCAGGATGAACAACAAGGGATTTTACAAAGCACAGAACAAGACTGTTATACCCAAGATTTTAAAAACATCAATAGGAATCCAACTTATTTAATAAGAAAATTATATTTTTGAGAATATTCCAGATTGCAACATGTCAGCCTCAAAGAGGGATTTTTCTGCCTGTACCCTTTTAAGCATCTGCTTGTTTCCTCCTATTTCTATTGTATCCCCAGGCCTCACGCTGCTCCCGGGCTGAAAGGACAGATAGGCAATCCAGACATCTGCCATGGCCACCCTTAAGCTGGGAGATATACTCGAGAGTGCTACCAAATTTTCCTTTCTCCTAATCTCCCTCCCCAAACAGGGGAAGTGTGTTCGCTACATCACCCAATAACCTGCAAAGAGGAGTAGATTTTTGTCTTCACCACCTGGGCGGTAACTTGGAGGAGTTGATTGCCCACCCCTTGTAGAACCCGCCCGGTTGTCATTCCATTTAAATCAATGGAATGAGAATTCATTAGATTTTACAACGGGCGGGCGATCCACTCCGCCAGGTTACCACCCAGGTGGTGATGATGAAAATTTATCCCAGAGCATCTCATCATTGCATACCTCTATACAAACACTTGGTGAGATGATACACTCATCATTTTACAGGATGACAATGGCCCTTTAAGACAGATTCGTGAAACATTGCACGTGACTGCTGAAGGTTCAGAATCTGCAAACAGCAGGATCTGAGATCAATATTTGGGTGCAGTTAGTGTCAGCTTCTATTTTAGTATTGTATTGACACCAAAAGAGCAATAATTGAATCTGAAAAAAATGAGTAATTAACTTTCATTATCCAAACCTACTTCTAATTACACTCGGAGAAAACTGTAACAGAGCATATCAGTGCTGAGATAATATAGAAAAAAAAACATAAATAATGGAAATTTGGACTAAAAATAGAAAGTACTGTAGGTCATAGGACCCTGATTTGCAAATTCAAAGGGGGCCTACCGTCTGAATCAGGTGGGCACTTTAATCACCTAGTGATGGGCCCCTGTGAAAGTGTCAGAATGGAATGGCAAATCTACCAACCCCATTTTGAGGCCATTACTACCCCATTAACACTGATTTCAATAAGTTAAAATCAACCCCGCTGTGAGTTAGCTAATCTCAGTTCAGGCGGGAGTTAAGCTGTTATAATTAGCCTCAGGAACTCTGATTTAGCAACAGGAAAAATCATCCTGTGTTCCTGCTCCTGATTGCTGTCCAGGGACTAATAATGGAAAGCACACATGTGTGAATGGTGAGTGAGAACAGGATTGAGCTCAGCTGTGGTGTTCATCAGGTACATCGCAAGAGACTTTTCTACAAGATAGAATCTTGTGAAATTAGTGGTAATTTGCTGCGGTGGATTGAGAATTGGCTGAATGCCTGTAGGCAGAAAGTTGTTGTCAATGGGTTTGGATCTGCTTAGAGACCGGTAACCAGTGGTGTCCTGCAGGGATCGGTGTTAGAACCTTTGCAATTTACCATTTTTATTAATGACTTAGATATAGATGTTGGGGAAATGATCTGCAAGTTCACAGACGATACACTTGAAAAGGAAAAATATGCAGGGCTATGGGGAAAGAAGAGAGGAGTGGGACTAATTGAACAGCTTTTTCAAAGAGCCAGCACAGGCATGATGGGCTGAATGGCCTCCTTTTTGTCCTGTATGATTCTATGGGTGTTAAAGTGCATCACTCACTAAAGGTTCATGACCAATGCCGTGAAACTATATGCAAAGGAAACAGGGTTCTAGGATGTATTCACAGTATTCACAGGACAATTCACTACAAAACAAAACATGCCATTTTGTCCTTGATTAGGCCTCAGTTAGAATACTGTGTCCAATTTTGCTCTCCTCACATGGTTGGGGATATTGAGGCTTTGAAAAGGGTGCAGAGAAGGGGCACAATATTAATCCACAGTCTAAAACACCTTAGTTACCTAGATAGGCTCAAAGAGCTAGGACTCTAAACTCTAGAAAAGCATACTTGGGGTGATTTCATGGAGGTTTATAAAATAATGAAAGGATTAGATTGTGTTTACGTGGATCAATTATTTCAACTGAATAGGTTAGGGAGGACTAGGGGCCACACTTACAAGTTATGTAAGGGCAGAACTAGGTTCGATCTCAGGCGGTTCTTTTCCCAGTAAATATTTGACCTGTGGAACAGGTTGACCTGTGGAACATGCAGTGAACACTGATTTGCTATATTCCTTCATGAGACAGTTGGACATGTTTCTGGCTGGGGCGAAGATCACCTCGTACAAGGGGTAGGTATCCTGTAATGTAAGCCAATGTCAATGTAGTCTCCTGGACTAGTTTCGATCGCCTAAAGGGGTCGGAGACCAATTTTTTTTCCCTAATTGGCCTGGTTCTTATCTGGCTTTTCATCTATTCCAGGAGATTACGTGGCTCCGGGTGGGTGGGGAGAGTCTGAATCATGATGCATAGGGCACCACAACTACATAGGACAAGCTAGCTGGGCCAGTCAGTCTTTTCTTATCCGTCATTTTTGTATATTTGTCTGTTTCGCATATTCATCCTGACAGTCAAATACCATGGTGATACTCACCACTAGGCTCACAAATGGAGGTTGATCTGGGTGAAATACTGGAGGACCCCACCAAGAATCAGCACATTTAAGAGAGGAAAGTGGGACAAGTGGGGGAAAAAAATAGAAAATGCTGCAGATCCAGCAACATCTGAAAGAAACGTTTCCAGTATTCTGATAAGGGGTCCCACCTGAAACATTAACCTAGCCGCCTTGTTCCAATAATATGTTGGGCATTTCCAGCATTTTGTGTTTTCATTTTACTTTTGAGAGTTGCTTTAAAGGTTAGCCGCAAAGGATTTTATTTTCATTCAATAAAACCTGCATTTTAACATAAATATGTTCCATTTTCATTTCACAAAATATCAAACATGTTTGCCGTGTTTTATTTCTTAGCATTTGACATTTACTGAGCGCTATCTTGCTGCTTTGGAGAAAAAATCTGCACAACAGGGTGGATGTCACCAGGAGCCAACCTGTCAATTACAAACTACTGGGGATAAAATTATTTTTTAAATGAAAAACCTAAAAATGTCTTTTTCTCTGTAATTAAACTGCAAACAAATTTGCTGAATCAGAATAATACTGAAATGTGGGAATTTGTTAGCAGTCACTAATAGAACTATAGAACCATAGAAGTTTATAGCACAAGAGGAGGGCATTCATCCCATTGTGCCTGTGTCAACTCGTGCTAAAGCAATCCGAAACTAAGCCCACTGCCCCGCTTTCTCCATGTAGCCCTGTACCTTCCTTTGCTTCAAGTATTTATCCAGTTTTCCTTTAAAAGATGCAATGCTTTCTGCCTCAACCACTCCCTGTGGCAAAGCAATCCATGCTCCTGACAATTCTGAATAAAGAAATTTCTCCTAACTCCTCTTCTCAGTCTCTTAGTAATTATTTTAAATTGATGACCCCTCATCATCGACTCCCCAACTAGAGGAAACTTTCTCTATTCATCCCATCAAAACTCTTCATATTTTAAAAACCTCTATTAAATCTTCTGTTATCCTTCTCAGCTCCAGTGGAAATAATTTGAGTATCTCAAGTTTCACCACACAGTTATGGCTTCCATCACTGGCATCAGCCTGGTTAATTTATGCCTTATGCTCTCTGTGGGATAGAATTTCCACAGGGGTTCTCCTGATCTCCCACTGGAGAAACGGGAGAACCCCCGTGGAAATTCCAGGCATGTGGCTATAATGGGACATGTTTTCTATAATGGGCACCCAAAACTGTACACAGTGCTCTACTCTAACTCTGGCCTGGCCAATGTTTTGTATAAATTCATCATTAGTGCTTTACTCTCTTACTCTATGCCCCTGTTTATAAAATTCAAAATTCTATTGATCATCTTTTATCACTTTACCTTTCTGCACTCACACTGTCAGGAAACTATGTATTTGCAGGTCCACGTCTCACTGTCCATCCGCACCCTACAGTGTCTTTCCATTGAGGGTACACTGCCATTCCTTACTTTTTCTCCCAGTGCATTACCTCACACTTATCCACATTAAATTACATCTGTCTTCCATCTACCCATTCCACTAACCTGTCTATGTCTTCCCAAAGCCTTTTACAGGCTTCCTCATTGTTTGCCAAACCTCCTATTTTTGTATCAGAAGCTAATTTTGAGATTGTGTTCTCTATACCCAAGTGCAAATCATTTATATATACTGACAACACAAGTGGACCCAGTACTGATCCCTGGGTTCCCCACTTCCACCCCTTCTCCAATCTGAACGACACCCAATACCCTATAGTGTTTATTTCCTGTTGATCAACCAACTTTCTATCAATGCTGCTGTATTTTCTCTGAAAACCACATACCTGAATTTAACAAGCCACTTGTGAGACACCTTATAAACCACCTTCTCAAAATCAATATTCACTACAAATGTTAAATTCCCTTTATCTATCTAATGAACCATTTCTTCTAAAAACTATAAGTTAATCAAATACAATTTGTCTTGAACTAACCCATGCTGGATGTCCTTGATTAATTCATGCATTTATAAATGCTCATTAATTGTATCTTAAATTATGGATTCGAAGAGTTTGGCTGCAACCGACATTAGGTTAATTGGTCTACAGTTACCTGGTTTACATTTTCTCCATCCTAAACAATCGGCTACCCTTCAGTCCCACAGCACAATTTGCATTTTTAATGAAGATCAAAAAATTGTGGCCAGAGCCTCTGCTATCTCCTCTCTGACTTGGTTCAGCAGCCTAGGGCACATGCCATCATAGCCCAATGAATCATCCACTTTGGAACATAAGAAATAGGAGCAGGAGTAGGCCATATGGCCCCTCGAGTCTGCTCCGCCTTTCAATCAGATCATGGCTGATCTTCGACCTCAACTCCACTTTCCCATCTGATCCCCATATCCTTTGATTACCCACAGTCCAAAAATCTATTGATCTCAGCCTTGAATATATTCAATGACTCAGCATCCACAGGGGTAGAGAATTCCAAAGATTCACAGCCCTCTGCGGGCAGAAATTCCTCCTCATCTCAGTCTTGAATGGCCGACCCCTTATCCTATGACTATGCCCCCTAGTTCTAGACTCTTTAGGCAGGGGAAACAATCTTTCAGCATCTACCCTGTCAAGCCCCCTAATAATCTTATATGTTTCAATGAGATCACCTCTCATTCTTCTAAACTCCTGAGAGTATAGGCCCACTCTACTCAACCTTTCTTCGTAGGTCAACCCACTCATTCCAGGAATTAATCTAGTGAACCTCTGTTGCACCGCCTCATTCGAACATACGAATTAAGAGCAGGAGTAGGCCATTCGGCCCCTCGAGCCTGTTCTGCCATTTGATCCAAGGCAAGTATATCCTTCCTTAGATAAGGAGACCAAAACAGTACGCAGTACTTCACGTGAGGTCTCACTAAAGCCTGGTACAATTGTAGTAGGACTTCCTTACTCTTGTACTCCAACCCCCTTCCAATAAAGGCCAACGTGCCATATTTTCCTAATTGCCTGCTGTACATGCATACTAACTTCTTGTGTTTCTTGTACGAGGACACCAAAGTCTCTCTGAACATTTAATAGTTTCTCACCATTTAAAAAATATTTAGTTTGAATTCTGTTAACTTTTTCAGACTCATTCCTTTTCTACAGTTAACTTTTTTTATTCATTGTTGCTGGCAAGGCCAGCATTTATTGCCCAAATTGCCCTTGAGAAGGTGGTGGTGAGCCGCTTTCTTGAACTGCTGCAGTCCGTGAGGTAAATGTTCTCCCACAGTGCTGTTTAGGTAGGCAGTTCCAGGTTTTTGACCCAGCGACGATGAAGGACCGGCGATATATTTCAAGTCAGGATGGTGTGTGACTTAGAGGGGAACGTGAAGGTGATGTTGTTCCCATGTGCCTGCTGCCCCCATCCTTCTAGGTGATAGAGGTCACAGGCTTGGGAGGTGCTGTTGAAGAAGCCTTGGCGAATTGCTGCAGTGCATCTTGTAGATGGTACACACTGCAGCCACAGCGTGCTGTTGGTGAAGGGAGTGAATGTTTACGGTAGTGGATGAGATGCCAATCAAGTGGGCTGCTTTGTCCTGGATGGTGTCGAGCTTCTTAAGTGTTGTTGGAGCTGCACTCATCCAGGAAAATGGAGAGTATTCCATCAAACTCCTGACTTGTGCCCTGTAGATGGTCGAAAGGCTTTGGGGGGGAGGTCAGGAGATGAGTCACTCACCGCAGAATACCCAGCCTCTGACCTGCTCTTGTAGCCACAGTATTTATGTGGCTAGTCAAGTTAAGTTTCTAGTCAATGTTGACCCCCAGTAATGCTGTTGAATGTCAAGGGGAGGAGGTTAGACTCTCTCTTGTTGGAGATAGTCATTGCCTGGCACTTGTCTGGGGCAGATATTACTTGCCATTTATCAGCCCAAGCCTGGATATTGTCCACATCTTGCTGCATGTGGGCATGGACTGCTTCATTAGGTGAGGGGTTGCAAATGGAACTGAACACTGTGCAATCATCAGCAAACATCCCCACTACTGACCTTATGATGGAGGGTAGGTCATTGATGAAGCAGCTGAAGATGGTTGGACCTAGGACACTGCTTTGAGGAACTCCTGCAGCGATGTCCTGGGGCTGAGATGATTGGCCTCCAACAACCACTACCATCTTCCTTTGTGCTAGGTATGACTAACAACTGTTCCACATCCTCCTTGTTGACAGGGGTTACACTGACTGCTGTCCGGTCTCACAACATAATTTGCATTTGTGCAGTCATGCAAGATGATATGGAAATCTGAGGATCCATTTTAACTTTTGGGCGGCTGACCGGTGGAGTGCCCTTTCCAACAGCGGAGGCGAGCGCCATTTTGAGGCCTGGGGTGCATTTAAATAGAACCAGCGAGCTGCCCACTCCAAACAGGCATCCTGATGCAGCTCCCCAGCAGCAAGGTAAGTCCAGGAGGGGTTGCGATCATGAAGAGGGGGAGTCGAGGCAGCATCGACCCAGATTATTTTTGTGGGGTCTGGAGGAGGACTCCTGCTCCTTCTGGTCGCACAAAAATAATTTAAAATTAAAATATCTTTTCGTTGCATCTTTGGCAAAATTGCCAATAAAACTGGCCGGGGAGTGCACTGTACACTGGACCAGTTCTGTCTTAAAAAGGCAATCAAGGTCCTATGCACATCATAGGACCCTAATTTGCATTTGAAACGGGGTTCACTGCCTGAAACAGGCAGGCGCTTGGGCTGCCCAGCGGTAGGCCCCTATTAAAATGGCAGTAGGCAGACAGTCGGCGTTAATGGAGCAAGATGTCTACTGATCTCATTTTAAGGCCATTACTGCCCGTTAATGCCAATTTCGACAACTTAAAATTGACCCCCTGCAGTCCAACATGGAGCAAATGACAACTCCACCTCCATTTGTAGGGATGCCTCCGTACCCTCCCCTCTCCCCCAAGGTCAGAAGTTGAAAGCACAGATTAATTTTCCCTTCTGAATCTTATGATTACAGATAACTATATACCTTATAACTATGGTCAAAGCAAGTGACTCCTGAATATAATCATCTCTTAGAGACTTCTCTCTACTGTCAAGTTAGTGGCAGAATCCCACATGGACTGCACTCCATTTCATACTTGGCAATGAAAGCCTTGCTGAATTGTGCACTCTGATCTCATACTGGCATGAAATGACACCCTCTGGGAGTAGGTTTCATGCTGTAGTGGCATAAATACTGGAAGGATCTAGATCAGTACGTCTATTATGGATATTTAATTGCCAAGCAACGGTAAAAAAGAAACAAAATCCTGAGGGACAGAACCATCTCAAAGTGCCTGGACTAAAAGAAAAGTCAAGTATACCATAGCACATGGAAAACATCTTTTAAGATTTAGAAAGAATAAGCACCACATTTGCAAATAAAAGAAGCAGGAGGATTTTACCTGGGAGCGGTTTTCGGGCGAGGGGGAAGGAGGGGGAGGGGGAGGGGTGGGGCAGGACGGTTAGCCTCGTTTGATTTTGATTGTTGGCCTTCCCACACAATCCGGTCAGTGACGTGTATGATGGCATTTCCTGTTGACCTCTGAATTACTATTTAAAGTTTGAATGTACCTCTTGAAGGAAGGTTGTTGGAATTTGTCAGTGGGTCCGCTGGAAACATCTGAGTGCTGAGTCAGAAGCAAGGCCCTAGGTTCTCAGACACAACCGTGGAGGTGAGGGCAGCGAGGGACGTTTTGTTTCCGTCTGACAAAACAAAGCTGCCAAAACAGACCTTGCAGCAGGCCTGGAGAGAGGTGGCAGAGGTAGTGAACTCTTAGAGCATTGTCCCCGGGAACAAGATTCAATACAGGAAACATTTCAGTGGCCTGGCCAGAGCAGCAAGGGTGAGTACAGGCCATCATATCTCCTTTTCTCTGCATTACACCTCATCACACCACTCCCCCCCACCCCCCCAATCCCCTCTCCCCCGCACTCTGATTCTATCCCCAGCACCACATCCTTCTCCACCATTCACAAAGGGAATATTGTACCACCTCTACTTTTCATTCCAATCACACCCTCATCTGTTGCTTGCTGCCTTCACAACAGCACTCTGTTCTCAGCTGGTAGCAAATGTCAAATAATGATCTCCTCTGACGATTACTTTCTCACTTCACAGTCCCCAACCTGCTTGCAATTTGCTTCTTCTTCCTCTCAACATACACACTACATGAAGAAACCCCAAACATATGCACATCCTTTTTCAACAGCTACCCACTAACTCTTTCCCAACAAAAATGGCTCATAATGCAAGAGAGAGGAGCAAGACCTGGGGCAGACTACCTGGCATTCAGGCCCTTACACAGATGGAGCAGGCAGCCCTGGAGAGAACAGGGCCATCCAGAGCGGAGAGCCTCGGAGATGCGCAACGTTAGGAATCTCTGCCCATTACTTGAACCCTTCCATTGACCTCAAACACTCACACATTCAAGCAGCTTGACAACTTATTGCTACATAGTAAAAGAAATGGAAAAGAATTTGGAGGGCAATCTCCGGAAGAAGCACTGTCACATACTCCATCACTCCCAAGCACCAGGGTGGGTTAGGGAATGGATTAGAGGGGTCAGCACTCGATGAAGCTCTCAGCATGAGTGTACAGAAGCAAGAAGTAGTGGAAAGGACAGCCCAGGAGATGAATTGCTAGAAGGCAAGCTCAGATTCAAGCTCTGATGAGGAGGACAGAGATGTTGAATTCAGGGGCCCAGCCTTGAAAATAAAATTCCTTTCAGCACATTGCAATTGTATGGTGTATTGGAAAGCCTGCCAAGGAGTTTCTGCACCATGTCTGAAAGTTTGGAGGAATGTGCTTCCAGCTTGTGTGGTGTTCTGTCTCACAGCATCAGCACTCAGCAGTCTACGATGGAGCATGTGGTCACCTCCATGGATGCTGCAGCCAGGTCCTCACACCAAGAGTCTGTGTCACCAGCTTTTGCAGCGTCGTTGGAAGCTCAAACTACTGCTATTCAGATTCTGGGCTCCAACATCTGCACCACCTTGGATTGGCTGGTGAAGTACATGGATAGGGGCTTTAAAGAATTCACTGACCTCCTTCATCTGCTCTCTGGAAGATCAGTGGGAGTGATGAGCTGCAGCCCCATGGGAGTGGCAGTGGTGCAATGGGAGTGCTACATAACATGCTTTGAGTTGCGAGTATCCTGTGCCCTCTGCGTTCCCTTGACAGTTTCTCATTCTCCACTGTGAAATGCCCACCGATGGTCTTTGTATCCACACACTTGGACAGAAAGCCCCTGTACAAAATTCATTCCTCTCACTGCTGTCGTTCTTCAAAATCTATCTCTTCTTTACCTCAGAGCTGACTCATCATTAAATATTCAATCTTTAACAATCCTACATGCATACACACATACGTTATTGTGCACAAATTCACAATTAATGATCTTAACAAGCAAAATTTGTTTTCCCCTTAATCTTTTTTGCAAATGTCAGTTAATCCCCTTTTTTGGAGCAGTAGGGATAGTGGGACCCATCTAAAAACAGATGAGTAGTCCATCAGTGCTTGATATCTATACTCCAGCAATTTTTATTCATGCATACTTTTTTTACAAAAATTAGTGAAGTCAGGAATTTTGGTCCCTTAAAGTAGGTCATTTTGAATGCATGAAAATTGTCAACTCCACATTTGGAGAATGTCTCAGTGATTGCTCTGCCTGCAGATGTAAGAGTTATATCAGCCATAGTTTTATTTTGCTACTGGGTTTCTCCAGGTACCTCGACAAAATGACAATAATATTGCTAAAGACACTATGACCATCTGCATTCAGGAGCGGACTGACAGGTTAAATAATTTTTCTAAAGGTGCAGGGAGGCAGTTGGTCACCAGAAAGCTTTTGACGCCATTACAGGCTTTCCTAGCCTGCTGACTGACTGTGGCAGACTACACCCGAACAAAGATATGAGTGACGTCAGACAATTCAGTTCTATTCCCTTAATAAGCAGATGATTTGCAATGGTCATTGAATCTTGGCTTCCAGTTTCTTTTTTTTAAAGCAGCATTCACCATTTTCTATTCAGAAAGATAACTGTTAGGATCCACAGACTTCATTTCTGGCACGTTCTAGAACTGTTAGGATCCACAGGCTTCATTTCTGGCTCGTTCTAGAACTGTCAGGATCCACAGGCTTCATTCCTGGCACGTTCTAGAACTGTTAGGATCCACAGACTTCATTTCTGGCACGTTCTAGAACTGTTAGGATCCACATGCTTCATTTCTGGCTTGTTCCAGAACTGTTAGGTTCCACAGGCTTCATTTCTGGCACGTTCTAGAACTGTTAGGTTCCACAGGCTTCATTTCTGGCTCATTCTAGAACTGTTAGGATCCACAGACTTCATTTCTGGCACGTTCTAGAACTGTTAGGATCCACAGGCTTCATTTCTGGCTCATTCTAGAACTGAACTGTGATTATTGCTGATGACCTATGATTGGGTGGCTTAATGTACTTTGGTCAATTACGAACATACGAAAATGACGGGCAGGAAAGGACCAACTGGTCCATCAAGCCTGCCCTTGACCGTCATGGCTCAATTCTTCTTCCCTCCCCTGATCGCTCCCTCCCCATCCCCAACCCCTCCTCACACCCACCGCCACAGCCATGTAATCTCCTGGCAGGGACCAAAAACCAAAGAACAAACTCAGGGCCAATAAGGGAAAAAATACTCTCTAAAATTCCTCTCCGTCCCCCTCAGGCGATTGAAAACAGTCCAGGAGATCACAAGGGGCTCCCTCTTGAAGGCATGCAGAGAGTCAGCACCATCACACCAGCCGGCAAGGTATTCCAGAGGCTCACAATTCTCTGGGAATAGAAGATCCAGCTAACATCCAGTCTATTCCTACTCTTCCATAGTTTAAACTCGTGCCCCCTGATCCTCCCCAATCTGTTAACCTGGAATAATTTATCAATAGGGAAGCTATCCAGTCCTTTAATTATTTTAGAGACCTCTATCAGGTTACCTCTAAGTCTACGCTGCTCTGAAGTAAATAGACCAAGGTCCTACAGCCAATCTGAGTAGCTGAGGTTCTTTAAATTAGGAATCATTCTTATAACTCTCCTTTAGACTTTTTCCAAGGCTATTATATCACCCACCATATGGGGGACCAAAACTGGACACAGTACTCTAGATGTGGTCTGACCAGTGACCTGTATAGTGTCAAAATTGTGTCCTTTTGATTTATACTGACTGGTTCTATTAAAACAACCCTATACCTTGTTAGCTTCAGCTATAGTTTCTCTACATTGATCATGAACCTTTAGTGATCTGTGCACAATAACACCACAATCTTTTCTCTCTCAAACTCTTTCAGTATTGTTCCCTGCAAATGATATTTGTATCCTGTGTTGGCCCTACCAACATGCATGACATTACATTTATGTAAATTAAATGCCATTTGCCAATGTGTGGCCCACTCCCCTAGCACATCTAAATCTTAAATAGTAAAGAGGGAGAAAATAAATTGAGAGTAAACTTGCAAGAAATATAAAAACTGACAGTAAGAGCTTTTACAAGTATATAAAAAGGAAGACAGTAGCTAAAGTAAGTATAGGTCCCTTCGAGGATGAGAATGGGGAAATAATAATGGAAAACAAGGAAATGGCAGAGGCATTGAACAGATATTTTGTATCTGTCTTCACAGTAGAAGACACTAAAAGCATACCAATAATAGTAGATGGCAAAGGTGCAAAGGGGAGGGAGGGTCTAAAAACAATCACTATCACTAGAGAAAAAGTATTAGGCAAACTAATGGGTCTAAAGGCTGACAAGTCCCCTGGACCCGATGGCTTGCATCCAAGGGTCTTAAAAGAAGTGGCTACAGAGATAGTGGATGCATTGGTTGTAATCTTCCAAAATTCACTAGATTCTGGAAAGGTCCCAACAGATTGGAAAACCGCAAACATAACACCCCTATTCAAGAAAGGAGGGAGTCAGAAAGCAGGTAATTATAGGCCAATTAGCCTAACATCTGTCATTGGGAAAATGCTAGAATCAATTATTAAGGAAGTAGTAGCAGGACATTTAGAGACTCAAAATAAAATCAAGGAGAATCAACATGGTTTTATGAAAGGGAAATTATGTTTGACAAATTTATTAGAGTTCTTTGAGGAAGTAACGAGCAGGGTGGATAAAGGGGAACCAGTAGATGCAGTGTATTTGGATTTCCAAAAGGCATTCGATAAGGTGCCACATAAAAAGTTACTGCACAAGGTAACAGCTCATGGTGTTGGGGTAATATATTAGCATGGATAGAGGATTGGCTAACAGAAAACAGAGAGTCAGGATAAAGGGATCATCTTCAGGATGGCAATCTGTAACTAGTGGGGTGCCGCAGGGATCAGTGCTGGGGCCTCAACTATTTACAATATATACTAGTGGATGAAGGAAGCGAGTGTACTCTGGCCAAATTTGCTGATGATACAAAAATAGGTGGAAAAGTAAGTTGTGAGGAGGAAACAAAGTGTCTGCAAATGGATATAGACAGGTTAAGCGGGTGGGCAAAAATTTGGCAGGTGGAATATAATGTGAGAAAGTGTGAAGTAATCCACTTTGTTAGGAAGAATTAAAGAGCAAAATATTATATAAATGGAGAAAGACTACAGAATGCTGCGGTACAGTGGGATTTAGATGTCCTCATACATGAAACACAAAAAGTTAGCATATAGGTGCAGCAGGTAATTGGGAAAGCAATGGAATATTGGCCTTTATTTCAAGGGGGATGGAGTATAGAAGCAGGGAAGTCATGCTACAACTGTACATGGTGCTGATGAGACCACACCTAGAGTACTGCATACAGTTTTGGTCTCCTTATTTAAGGAAGGATATATTTGCATTGGAGGTGGTTCAGAGAAGGTTCACTAGGTTGATTCCAGATATGGAAAGGTTTTCTTATGAGGAAACATTGAGCAGGTTGGGCCTATACTCACTGGAGTTTAGAAGATGAGAGGAGATCTTATTGAAACGTATAAGATTCTGAGGGGGCTTGACAGGGTAAATGCTGAAAGGATGTTTCCCTTCATAGGGGAATCTAGAACTAGGGGGCATAGTCTCAGAATAAGGGGTCGTCCATTTACGACGGAGATGAGGAGACATTTCTTCTCTGAGGGTTGTGAAATTTTGGAATTCTTTGCCCCAAAGAGCGGTGGAGGCGGAGTCATTGAATATATTCAAGGCTGAGTTAGACAAATTTTTGATCAGCAAGGGAGTTAAAGGATATGGGGAACAGACGGGAAAGTGGAGTTGAGGTAAAAATCAGATCAGCCATGATCTCATTGAATGGCAGAGCAGGTCCGGAGGGCCAAATGGCCTACTCCTGCTCCTATCTCTTATGTTCTTATGGATTTGATTGCACTCCTCTACCATGTTAACCCTTGCACAGACTTTGGTATCATCAGCAAATTTACTTACCATACTCCCAACACCGCTATTCAGGTCATTAATAAAGACCGTGAAGAGAAGCAGGCCCAGGACCGATCCCTGGGAGAAACCACTAGTAACGTCTCCAAGCTGAACCACATCCATTAACTAAAACTTTTTAGCTGCAGGATTGGAGTCAATTCCTAATCCAGCGTTTCAAATTTCTACTGTTACCACAAGATTCTTTCTTGTGAAGTAACCTAGTGTGAGGTACCTTATCAAAGACTTTCTGAAAGTCCAGGTAGACAGTGTCTACCGGATTGCCCTCATCCACTGCCCTAGTGACTTTCTCAAAACACTTTCAAATTTGTTAGGCCCAACCTATTTTTTGGAAGTCGCGTTGTGTATTCCTACCCTTACCCAGTGATCATAAAGGGCATTACTTACGATCCCTTCTAACATCTTCCCAATAATGGATGTCAGGCTGATAGGCCTGTAGTTCCCTGGCTTTCATTTATCCCCTTTTTTGAAAATAGGAACTACATGAGCTAGCTTCCAGCCCAAGGGAACTATCCCTGACTCTATTGAACTATTGAAGATACAGGCAATGGGCTCACAGAGCACCTGTCCCATCTCATTAATTAACCTTGGATGGATATTATCCGGACCTGGAGCCCTATCAATTTTGAACTTTCCTAATCTTTCCACGATGACATTACTATTTATTTTACTATCAATAATGATATTCAACATTGAGCATCTGGAACATAAGCATCATCTACAGGAGTATAGACTGATGCAAAATAGTCATTTGGCAGCAATGTCATAACCTGAGAATCAGTTTGGATCTGTCTTACAGTATCCTTTAGTGGCCTTATACCATCCTTAATGGTCTTCTGACTTCTGACATAGTTAAAAAAGCTTTTGCTGTTACTGCCACAATTACGCACCATCTTTTCCAGAGATCTCTTGGTTAATCTTATGGCTGTTTTTATCTTCCTTAATTGCATGTGATACTTTTCCCTGTTCCCCCGAGAGTTAAATGCCTTAAATGTGTAGAATGCCTTCTATTTCAATTGAATTTGCCTCTGTACATTCCTCATCAACCATAATGGTTTTGTTTTACCACGTGCCCTTCTTTTAACCATTGGGACATACATGGCTTCATTCTGTTCGAGAATGGTTTTAAATAGAATCCATTTGTCCTCAGTACTTGATTGCCTTTAAATTTTTGTAAGGTTCGCCCTCTTAAAATCTGGGACCAGCATTAAATTGGCTACAGCCTTGGATTGGCCAATAAGATTAAATCTAATTATATTATGATCAGAGCTGGCCAGGTGTCCCCCCACATGAAGGTTTGATGGAGCACTAGGGTCACTGTTAAAAACCAGATCTAGAATTTGTTTATCCCTAGTTGCCCCACCAACATGCTGTGTAAGGAAACAATCATTGATGGTGTCCTCAAAAGTCTCAGCTATTCATCCCCACTACACTAAATGGTTCACCATCAGACTGTTTAATACAAGGAAAGTTGAAGTCTCCCATAATGCAAATTAGGCCCAAGCTAGAAGCCTTAGCAATTTGAGAACTAAGTCCCTCAACAGCTAGGGATGCCTGTCCTAGAGGTCTATAACAGGTGCCAATCTTAGGGCCATTGGCTTAGACTATTTGAATCCAAACAGCTTCAGCCACTGCTGATATCTGTTGTCACAGCAGGCAGATTGTCTCTGACAATCAAGGCTATACCTCCTCCCTTCTGACCTATTCTATCTTTCCTAAAACAGTTTTACCCTGCAACATTGCATTCGGCACCATCATTTAAATCTAGCCACGTTGCAGTAACACCTATAACACCTGGGTTTTCTAATGCTGGAGTTCCAGTATAGAAGCATTTCAATGGACTATCAGTTAGCTGACTCTGGGTACCATTCCTTTTCTGTGCCTTGCCTTCTGGGTAGTCTATTAGTGCTACCTACCCCAGTAAAACTACTGTCTGGCTTATCTATTCCAGCCCTTAATGAGTTTAAATGCTCCCCAAAGGCTACCTCAAAATTCTCAGCCAACATCTGTGCACCCAGAAAGTTAGGATACAGGCCATCCCACCTAAAAAGCTTACCTTGCCACTGAGAATTAAAAAACAGTTAAAAAAATTACACATTAATAGCTCAGTGTAACTGAACATGATTAATGCTAAGTTATCTACAGAATTGCTTTTGTTGCTAGAAGATTAATACACATCCCTTAGTACAGATGCAAAGAAAAAATGCTAAAGCCTAAAAATCTGAAACAAAACCCAAAAGAGTTCAAAACATAAAGCAGGTCAATCGGTATCTGAAAGGGAAAGGAAGATTAAAATTTTGGCTGGAACCCTTCATCTAACCCTCGTTTTTTTCTTCAATAGCTGACTGACCTGTGCATTTCCAGCATTTTCTGGTTTAATTAATAGCACAAGATACTTTAGAAAGAAATTGCAAAAGTTACTTTTTCTCAAATGTTAATTGATTACTTTTATTTGAATCAACAGATTCACTTGGTCTGAATATGAGGAATAGTTCCTTCAACTATGTTTGATCTTCTCAGAGTATTTTGCTTGCTGCCAAAAGTTGCTGGAACTCACAGGTGGGGTGTGTTTGTGTTTATATGCATTTGTGTTCATGTATACGCATGTATGGGTGTGTGTAGAGAGATATTTTAACTTAGTTCTCTCCCTCACAAGAAGTGAGCTCAAACACTAAGGAGCTCAATCTTGACTCAGTGCAGTAATGTAAAACGGGTGATAGCGAGTCGGCAGCCCGTTTTAGATCTCTCCCGATTTTTATTTCCATTGGCTTCAAAGGAATTAAAAATCGGCAGAGATGTAAAATGGCTGCCAATTCGCTATCATCCATTTTACATTATCGCACAAAGTCAAGATCTACCCCTAAGAGCCCAATAATGAAAAACCTACATTTTTCCTCACACCACATTATGCTTCATATCTGGTAAAGTAAACACTAACAAAGATCATTGCCATGGTGATGTGCCTGCTTTCACACATGTAAAGAATATTCAAAGCAAGCATAACACTTCAGTAATTATAGTTCCTAGTACTGATTTAATTTTATTTGTGGGCGAGATTTTATTTTAGAGTATGTTTGTCAGTTAAGTGATTATATCATGCACCATAAAGTGGGGGTGAATGGCAAATCTGAACTACTAGTCGAAATTGAGAGTTACAGATTACTTTATAAAAAAAGGAATTTGTTCCATAATAGATGATATGGATGTATTTTCCCTTAAAAAAAAATGTCTGTGCACATCTTATCTGTCCCCTCAAAAGTTATCCATGATTGGCCCGAAAACCAAGTGACAGGTTCCCTTTCCTCTTTTTTTTCAAATGATGCTGTTTTGAGGATATCTTGTGCTGTTTTGCATCCATTTTCCCCAGTGGCCTTGTGTGTGTCGCGGGTGGAGGAAGGGTGATGTGCGTGACCCTGGTAGTGGGAAGGAGGAAACCCAGGTGGCCATTGGAGGTTTTCTGCCATTATATCTGTCCATATGTATATTTTGCTGACGTATATTTGCAGGAACATACATTGATATAATGAGTCCTTTGACATTGATGCATCTAATAGTACAATAGTGTTGCACATTTGAGAATAGAGGTGTGTTGGTGGTGGCAGACATTGCAGAGTAACTTGGCAGGAATGTACAAGGTCAATCCTGCTTTGTTGCTTTGGGTCACTGTTCTACCAAATATTCATCACTGCTACAAATGAATATTGATATTTGTTCATATCCTTGCTGGACTTTTTCCTGTTAGACAACTTTATAGATTTTATACTTAAAGAAGATGGCCTGTTAGCTCAAGCGGTTAAAGACCATGAATTGGAATTGCAGTGCTGCCCTTGTCTCAGTCTCATTTGTCTCAATTAAGTGAGTTCATTGTTGTAGAGTTAAGCAACTAGATGAAGGGTGATCCATTCCAGAGGAAAGTGAAATACTGAAATCAGCCTTGGCTAATTTTCCCACGCCATCTACCCCAAGAATAATGTCTTAAAGCAAAAAATCATGGAGCAGCATTGCTAACGGCCATGGAAGCATCTATGGCCCAAACCATCTTCTGTCTGAGTTGAGCAAGGCAAACAACTTTCAAGGGAAGATACAATAAACTATTTATTGAAAATCAAAACTCTGAATTCCTGTAGCACAGAAAGGTACAGTTCACCCACTAACAAATGGATTAGAATCCACAAATATGTTTGAAGGTTTAGAAAACTAGAAATAATGGTTGCCAATATACGGGACATAAATATACAATATTCACTGCAATTACATCCTGTCTGGGTAGTACAGCTACAAAAGCCTCAATTTTAGCTCGGGCCAGGAATCAGGGGGTGTGAGAGCCGAAGATGGCAAACTGTCTGGCCCCGCCCAGAGCTTGAGGCCTGGGAAATTTTAACTCCCGGGCCTCATTTGCATGCCTTGACAGTGACTCCTGCCTGAAGCTGGTGGAAATGACATCACCGCTGGTGGACAGGAATCAAAATTAATGGGGGATCAGGCCACCGCTGGGGTCCCATGGAAACGGGCCCTGGCAAGATAAGTAAGGAATTGAGGGAATCGGAATGTATGATTTTTGATTTAAATTGGACAGCTTCAACCAGTACCTAATTGGTGCTGATTTTGCTTTTGCTTTTACGACACGAACTATCTATAATTTTGCACTATTTGTCAATCTTACTCAAATAGGTTACAAACATGAATGGTTAGGGAATTAAAATGTCATTAATGCAATTGGTGACTTCTGATGTTTAAGTTACAAAATCATCATGGAAGCAGCATCAGCATCATTCTGTTCCTTTAGAGACGTCATCACACACGTCGCAGGATGTACGTATTGCACATTATGCACGTAACGCACATACATCATCATGCAACATGCATGGTAATGTTGCTAAAACAATCGGCATGGGACCTTGGGATCCACAGAGGCCAAGGAGAATTCAGGATCTGAAAGTGAGAATCAGGAGGAATTGTTTTCTACTAATCTACCAACACAAAAAAATCAGGGAATTTATCAATGGAAATCAATAAAAACTAACCTTAATGATGCCTATCCATCATATACAATCTACCCTATTGTAGACCCTCCCTCTTGTTTTAATTTGATGTCAAATTCTGCAAAAATACTCCCTGATTCCCAAAGGTAATCGGTATTCACCTATTACACACATCTCCACTATTCCATCGCCTGCTGCCTTCCTTGGACAGCATTATATATTTTAATTGGCCATGTTGGTGGCAAAATCCCGGTACTACTACTGGCAACAATGACAATTAAGGATATCCACTCCTTTAACAATAAGTCTCTCATACTAGTCAAACTCTTATAATTCAGAGGTGTCTGCTCTTTCTATCCACACTTCTGCCTCTCTAAGCCCATGGTCATCATGATATCTGTGTCCTTTCACCATCCCCAAGCCTGACAATTGCTTTTTTGAATTTTTCAGTCTTTTTCTGCTTTTACAGGCAAAAGGCCCTCGGTCCCCAAAGTCCAACCCTACATCATGTCCAAGTGAGTCAAATTGTGCCCTGGTGCGAAATGCAAAAAGTTCTTCTTTTCTGATCTCCATTACTGGTTTCAATAAATAGAGAGTATATTATTGTCTTTACTCAAATTTTGTTTCTCTTATTGATTTTTAGTACTTTGCACATCACCTTTCCACTTCCTTTCACTACTAAGACTTAAAACCAGTGAATAATTGTGGACATGACATTTTATAGGCAAGCAGAGGGCAGGTACATTCTTGCAAACCTGACAGAGTGCAGACCGAGTGCATGACCTAACTTTTCAAATAACAATTCCCAATAAAGATTTCAAGGGAAGTTTGACTGTTTATTCCACCCTGGAGTATAAACCTCATGAAAGTATAAACTTCACCTCTCTGGCTGTGGGTATGATAGCAGAATTGTTGCTATATAAATCAATTCAACTGAACTTCCCTTGAAAAATAATTGGGATTTTATTTTGAAAGAGACACTGGAGATAGTCTTTGAGTCTCCCTTTGCACATCTCCAGGTAATGGGTGGGGGGGGGGGGGTGGGGGTTGGGGGGTTTGCTGGTCAACCCATTGGTGCCCCATCCATGCAGCCACATGTTTGGATTTAAAAGCTTGCAGTCCAAATCTGTAGACTTCAAGCACTGTACCTGATGCAAGGCTGCTAATGGAGTAATTTCAGCTACTAATACAAGTGCAGCAATAGTGAGCTCTATTTGTAACTGGGCACTGACTTCCAGCTTTGGATCTCAGTCTCTGTGAAAGCTTATATTGTCAGCAAAATGTCAAGCTGCATCAGCGCATTTATTAGTTTATTCCACAAAAAAAAGGGCTTTCGAGAAAAGTGCGTTGATCTTTATTTGAATTTCTACTTTACCTTGATGCCCATCATTTTTCATTTAAAGGTTATTTCAATTTAAATTCACATATCTGATTGCGAAGGTCCTTCTGCATAATTACACCCAAAGATCACTCAAAAATACTATGATCTTAATCTAATTAAATTGTCCACAAACTGACTATGAAATAATTGGAAAGGAGATGTTTCCAGCTTTAAGTCTGATGTTTTCTGCTGTAAAATTTTTGGCATGTTCAAGTGCACACTAAATATTGTGCATGTCACTCAACAGAATATTTCACATCATGGCTGCTAGCCTAGACTTGCAATGCCTTTTGCCAGCTCAATTCCATTTTTCTATGCTGATTGTCTCAGTTCAAAGGCACAATTGTACAAATATTAATAATATCCTGAAACATTCAGATGATTGCAATGTTCAAGCAGAATAGTAATCTATCATCATTTTGTACATATCATCCCACATCTGGAAAGAATCCTAAACATGGTACAAGAAAAGGTTGTGTGATAAGTGATTTTTTCCTCACCTCTCGCCTCTGATGCCTCTCTCTATTCCAAACTCTTCTTTCTGCACTTTGTCAGTATTCTACTTTGGTCATTATTCTTTTGAATTTCCCACTCTTGTTCTTCCCAAACTCCAAACATGCCATTTTGCACAAGCTTCTTCCTTCCTGCATTGAAATCAAAACTGATCTAACCATTTCCTACTCTAGTTCTTTCCCACACCTTCTGTACTGTGGAATCCCTTACTTTTTTTTAATAGAAGTTACAACATGGAAACAGGCCCTTCGGCCCAACATGTCCATGTCGCCCAGTTTATACTTTGCTTAGTCTTCCCTTCTTCCTACAATCTATGGACTTTAATACCCAAGCTTCACATCACCTTACCATGGTTTTATGACCTACTTCATTTTCTCTCCTACTCTTTTCAACTTTGATAGAGTACCACACCTTGAGTCTTGACCCTACAACTAGATTTCTCAAATTTAAAAAAATGCATTCGACAGTAAAATACGTGGACAAAAGACTAGATCATCCTATCAGACTAGACTGGCATCTGTTCAATATAATCTCTTGCATTTGATCGTTTGCCTTGTGCCAATGCTTTCCTTCCAAGATGTCCACTACTTTACTCCCTAAGGTCAGTCCATTCCTTGCCAACACTGTGTTTAACAATTTCAAGCACTCACTGCTGCTTTCCAACACAAAAATGAGTATGAAAAAACAAGTCTTATAAATGATCACTGATTTTGACTTTGATACATCTAAATGCCTAAGAGCAACAATATGTGAGACTGTGTGTTCCAATCCAAACAATTTTAACTTGAAAACCTGTCACAGAAAAACATTTGATCATTTAAACTCTAATTTTGCTCACTTGTACAGACACCAGATGGCACTGTGCTGTGCCTCAAAATATTAATAATAATCATATAATCTTTGCAGGGAAGGTAGTTTTGAATATTTATCACCTACCTTTCACACCATCTGATGTGCATCAACACTATATAATGCCACATGCAAACTATATGTGCAAGAATATCTGCATAAGTTGTCACTGGTGCTGTAGATTGCATTCTCATTAAAGGAGTTCAGAACACACTGCCAAGGATAGTGTTTATCAAAGGAAAACAAATTACTTTGAGTCCAAAGAGCACATTTATTATTTTCATTTTGGAACCACAGTTCTATGAAAAGTTCCCCCTCCCCACTGCCCCCCCTCCAACTTTTGTTGTGTGAATTTTGTACTCATCAAGGTGAAGGATGTTGGGGAATGGAACACTTTTATTTCAGGCACCCAGCATCAGCATCAGATATTCCTAGGTCAGGAATAACATCGTTAGATGTAGAATAACATTCCCTTTGATCATAGATTGTTACCAAACAGAAATATACCATGTGGCCTATCAAGTCTGTGTCGATTTTCACAATGGCTAGATTTTTCCTGACTTCCCATTTGCAACCTGCCCAATTTTAATTTATCTTTTCATTCACATTTTATTTTGAATTACACAGGAAAAACTTTCTGAATAATAATTATTCTGGGATTTTTACCAGTGCTCTGGGGATGGAATTCTGAAATTTATATATATATATATATAAAATCTTCCTTTATCCATGTATTTAATTTTTATCCCTTACCAATTTTAAACCTGAGGATATACAGTAAGACGGTATGCCAGATATACCTATTGGAGGTAAGTATGTGGAGACCAAAAATTCATGGCCCTACCAGTGTATCCTGCCATGACTTCAGCAGGAGTCTGCTGGAAGGGCCATAAACTAAGAAGGTCCTGGCCTTCTATTGAACTTTCCAGGATGGCCTGTTGGGGATGGAGGCAATCACTTCTTCCCCCAAACATGGCCTTTGGTGTAGGAGGAAGCAGGAACTTCCTACGTTGGCTATAGTACATGTCATCTACAGGATGCACTGCAGAAATGTCGACTGCATTTCCCTCCCCTGTGAGCTTTACCACTGAGAAGGACAAGAGGAGTAATATTGTGGAAGCACCATCACCTCCAAGCTCCCCTCCAAGTCACAACTTCCTAATGTGGACATCTTTCACTGTTCCGTCATCATCGTCGGTCAGTATCCTGAAATTCTCAACCTAACACCATTGTGGGAGCACCATCAAACGCATGAGTTGCAGGAATTGAAAGAGAACCACCACCTTTTCAGGACAACGAGGGACGGGCAATAAATGCAGCCTTGGCAGCAACGTCGACATCTTGAGAACAAATTTTTAAAAACGCTTTGCTGCTTCTGGAAGCTGAAGGGAATGAGGATGATGATGAAAACTTGGGGTGGGGTCAAAATCATTTCCATTCTCACAGTGTTAAGATGGTGCACAGGAGTGAAGAATGTGGAGCAGGTCAGCCAGAAGCCAGAGAAAGGAGGACACAACTTATCATCCAGTGCTTTCAATGAATAAAAGTTGACATTCCACATGCCTGTTCCTCTGCCTCTGCCCCACACCCTCACAAAGTCCCTTACTGTCAAAGACGTCTGCCTATTCCCTTCATAAAACAGAAATCTACGTTTCATCTAATTCCCCAAAAATTGAAAGCATACACTTAGTACCTTCTGGCTGCAGAAATCTCCTAGACTCTCTCCAGGGTATTATGCAAGACTTCCTGCAATGTGTTGAAGATAGTAGACTCATCACACTTTTCTATTACCTAAACCATCATTGCCTTCACATTTCTTCATTTGTCCTAGTGATGTGGGTGACTCTGGCAAAGCAGTATTTATTGCCAGTCCCTTCCCTGAAGAACACTATTAAACCAGTTGAATTTTACAGCAATCCAATAGCTTTCATGGTTATTTTTCTGGTGCCAGCCCACAAATTACCAGATTTAATGAATTAAGTTTCACAACATGCTATGGTGGGATGTGAACTCACACCCCCTAGGTAGTTAATTCTGTACCATAACCACTAGGCTACCATTCCCTGCACAAGAAACTCAGCCTGTTATTTCAAGTGCATTATTTGATCATCTTAGTCTATGCACGATATCACGGCTGTTAGCACAACGGATATATTGAGCAAAATCTTTTTCTGAAAACAACCTGACTTAATCAAAGTGTTCAGGAGGCAGTCAAGGTGTTAGCAAACTGTATAATAATTTTGTAAAACTGTTCTATTCTCAGTTGTTGCTCTGGGGGTTGACAAACAACCAGCAGAGATTGGAGCTCCTGAGTCAGATAGCAGGGACCCTTGAGGGCTGAAGGGTTCTCAAAATTCCCACATTTTTCATATCATCAATGAGGATATGACTTTTTAGACTTTTATGGCAGAGGACCCAACTGCTGGGTTAAAAATGGATCCCTGCAGACATGCCTGGGCTTGTTGGGACAGTGTGGATAGTTCCTGAAAACCAGACAATGAGAGTAGCCCTTTAAAACAATCAACCCAGAGAAAGACTTCAGCTTACACGTAACTAAAGCACATCAAAACCTTGCATAAATCAATCAATGCAATTATGCAAACCCATCAATACAATGGCTTTCAGTTCAAGCCTAATTATGGGGACAGGAAACCAACAATCACCGGAAGAAGCCCACCATAATCAGACAAAGAACTAACCTTGTTTTGGGAATCAGATAAGAAATTCGAAAAACAGTATAACTGGGGACCAGTTATGAAGCAAAAAAATTGGTTTTGGAGCAGGTTTTAAGCAGTTCAGTTTTAAACAGCAGTTTTTGGAGCAGCAACAAGGCAAACGGCAGCCCTCCACGAAGATCGCCCACCCACAACTGCACCTTACCGCACCAACAGACTCTATCCAACTGAAGAACCTTCGCAGATTCCACAGACCAGGACCACGTGGGGACGGCAGGGCCCAGAGGACACAAAGAGCGTACCCCAAAACTGCAACCGGCTTACCTGGCTGGATTTCGAACTGTCAAGGAACCCTGGTTTGGTGAGCATGATTCCTGACCTCTCCTAGGGACAAGGGTAAGGGGATTAGTAGGGTGATTTTCCCTCGTTATGCCGTGTGTTCCTCATTCTTAACTAAGTGTACTTTGTATCTCAGTGTTATCCTAATGTTATAAGTTCATTTGTGACTTCAATAAACCCAGTTTCTTTTCTTGTACCAAAACCAGTTGTCTGCTGCATTTTTTTTGTCACAACCCCCAAATAAGTCCAAGGTCTAGAACCCAGGGAGTGGGAGCGATTCGGACCGCTCAGTAGTCAGAGGTGAAGCTGACACACACCACCACCCCCTACAAATGGCGACCCAGATGGGACTTTAGCAAAAGGGATGTGACACAGTGGACACTGATTTGGAAGAGAGAACTGTAATGGAAGAGAGGATCTCAAATTATGTGTTCAGTAAGGTGAATATGGAAAAAAAATGGGTCTCTAATCTGTTAAAGGCTGGGCGCCCGGTAGATGCTGCAGCTAAATGGACAGAAGGAAAGGATCATAAGAAATCCATAGAAAAGGCAGTCTGGCTGATGTGCTTCAAGAAACAGATCCAGCTTTTGGACAGGCTCGTTGAAGCACAGGCAGCTGAGATCCGGCAGTCAGCCGTTGAAGTCCAAACAAAGGCCCTAGCAGGGGAGAAGTTACTGTTAGCATTGCAGACTCTGAACCAGGAAAGGGTGCAGTTAGTGGGGGAGCATAAGACCCAGCAGGAATATTTACAGTGTCAGGTCACTGAGGCCAAGAACAACGAGCTGAGGTTGCGGGAAAAGAATGCCCGCCTGGCAAGTCAAGTAAGAGAGCAGGAGGAGAAAGTAAAAGGCTTACAGGCAGCCGATAAGATAGTGAGCGCACAGAGGTTTGAGGATGCAGACCATGGCCCCTGCCACAAGCAGATAGAGAGTCTGAACCTTGCTCTAAGGACGGCAAAAGGCATGGTATGCCTCATAAGCCCGAGTGCAGCCCAGGTCGACTTCACAGGGAACCTGGGGAGAACGGTTCAGACACCACAGGTAGTGCCAAGGGACAACCCGGTTGAGGAGCAGGAGGGCCCACGACCACCACCCGTAGCGCCAAGCTTTAGCGAAATCTGGCAGGAGGGTGGGGTGAAATTAGGGGCAGAAGCTGAGGAGGAAAACCCCCAGCAAGAGAGGCTGGGACCGGGGCCGATGTGCCCGGCCCGGCAGCAAAGGTTCGGCCCGCCCGCTGATAACGGGGATGAGGGACCCCTCCAAAACCAGTTCGTAGTTCCCCACGGCACCCAACAGCTTAGGGCCATGGTAAGCCATTTAACTAAACTTGCTGCAAATGGGGACCCCTCGGTCCACTTCAGGGAAGTGGAACAAGCAGCAAGCATCAACGAGTGCAATGATGCTGAACAGGCCAAAATGCTGCTATTCTCCCTGGAGAGTAAGCTCTTCCAGTCCCTCTCTGACCAATATAAGATGGGACAGTGTGATTATGGGGAGCTCAAGGAGGAAGTTCTTGAGGCCATGGTGATGAATGAGGGAAGTCCTTTCTCCCGGGTGGAAAAAACAGTGCAGCTCGTAGGAGAGACCCCGCAGGCTTTTGCAGACAGGTTGTGGCCGGTGTATAGGAGCGCATGCAGTGGGACGCCCAACCGGGCTAACCTGGACTAGGATCAACGGGCCCACTGGCTCCGTTGCCTGGTGGCAAACAGCTTGCCACAGGTCAGGGCCGCGGCAGGAATGTGGTTTGACCCAAAGAATCCCCTGACTACCGAACACACAGTGGTCAGACAATTGACCATAGCTTACCGTAATGGTAAAGGAACCGATGCACACCGACCTAAAGGGAAAGTGCATGAAATGAAACCCGGCCAGGGTAGGAAGGAGTGGCATCAGGAAGGGAATAACACCCACAGCACAAAGCTCAACTGTTATGGGTGTGGGAAGGATGGTCACTGGAGGAAGGAGTGTAAGAATCCTTGGAAAGATAACAAGGGAAAGAATTCCTCAACCCCAGCCCAAAAGCAGAGACAGGAATCCCTCCCGCCACGGTCGAGTCATTTTTGGATGCCATGAGAACCCTATTGACTGGCCCAGGGAAGGTAGCAGCCACCACCGGCGCTCTGACCCCATCAGCCCCATCTAACCCACAACCCTGACTAGAGCCAGCGCAGCCTGTTTACCTGTGTTCCCTTACCTACGACTTATGGAAGAGACCCCTCGTTGAGATGGAGGTAGAAGAGGTAAAGGGGACCTATCTGTTGGACACGGGAGCATCATGTACCGTGATCCATTCAGCTAACCCCACCACCTCACCTCTATCTAACGGGGTCCCATACAGTCTGTCGGGATTCACAGGTAAAGAACAGGCTGGCTCATTTTCCATCCCGCTGAACATTCGTTTAGGAACACTCCGCTCTAAGTGGGCCTGTGTCCTAATGAAGTGGGAAGTGGAGGGTGGAAAAGGGATCCTGGGAGCCGACTTTATTGTAGGTCACGGGATCCTAGTGGATTTGAGGAATCATTGCCTGTGGGGAGCAAATACAGGAAAGGAAGGTGGAGTAGTAGTCATCCCAGGGAAACAGGGGAAGGGGACCCTGTGCACCATGAAGCCTAAAGAGGGTTATAACCTCGAACTCATGGTCAGCAATACCCCAAGGGAGTTCCAGGCATTTGTGCGAGCCCACCTAACTACATTTGCCACACACAAACACGACTGTGGGAGGGACAGCGGGTTCGAGGTCAGTGTAGATGGGGACCCCATGGCCCGACCACAAAAGCAATATAACTTCCCCAGGGAAGCGGAGCCAGACATGGAAGCAGCCATGTCCTCTTTAGTGCAACAGGGCATCCTGAGACCGATAGCCACCCACGTGAACTCTCCACTGTGGCCGGTTAGAAAACCGGACAACTCCTGGAGGGCCACAGTGGACTATCGGGTGCTCAACAGTAACATCCCAGCCTGTGCACCCACGGTAGCAGCAGTTGCCGACCTGATAGGAAGTATCCCAGCATCCACGACCACTTTCACGGTGCTGGATATCTCCAACGGGTTTTGGTCCATCCCTTTAAGGAGAGAGGATCAGTACAAGTTTGCCTTTACCTTTAAAGGGCAACAGTACACCTGGAACTGTCTGCCTCAGGGCTTCCACAATAGCCCCAACATTTTCCACCAATGCACGGCAAACAGTTTAAAGGGCTTCAGCCAGCCCAGGCAGCTGGTACAATACGTGGATGACCTGCTCCTATTCACCGATGCGAGAGAGGAGCATGGCCCACTTCTGGCCGAACTGCTGGAACTGCTCAGGCAGGAAGGTTTTAAAGTGAACCCAAAGAAAGCACAGATTGGCCAGCAGGAGGTGAAATTCCTGGGCCTGACAATACGCGCTGGGGAAAGGGCCATAGATAAAGCTAAAAGGGAAGCAGTACAGGAGTTACCAGTCCCCAACACAGTCACGGGAGTGAGATCGTTTCTGGGGCTAACCGGGTACTGCAGAGACTTCATTGAGGACTATGCAGCCACAGCAGCCCCTCTGCTCCGACTCCTGCATAAGGGAGTGGAGTGGGTTTGGGATGAGGGTTGCCTGGCAGCATTTGTCAGGCTCAAGAAAGATCTGCAGACCGCACCAGCTCTAGGGGCCATAGATGGAGGGAAAGAGTTCTTCCTGGAGGTAGCAGCCAGCGGGGACAGCCTGAGTGCTGTGCTGCTCCAAGAGCGGCATGGCAAGCTGAGACCGGTGGTCTACTCCTCCAGGATACTCACAGATGTGGAGAAGAGCTACTCCAATTGTGAAAGGCACCTCTTGGCCACATATTGGGCTGTGAAAAGATCGCTGATCTTCACAGGCACCTCTCCAATCACCCTCCTCACCCATCACATGCCCACCCAGATGCTCCTGGACGGGGGAATCAAGGATGGGACAGTGAGCAGTGCCCGCATTGCTCGCTGGACCCTGCTTCTCTCACAGATGGACCTGAAAGTAAAAGGACTCTGCGTGCCAAAGCTCGCAGCTAACCTGGTATATCCTGGAACAGCCCACCGGTGTTCCATAGAAGGGGTTTGGGAAGTAAACATAGGTTAACGGGCCGGGATACACCCCACAGGCCGTGAAATCTATGTGGATGGCTCCAGCACAGTATCTGGTGGTGAGCGACTCACGGGGTGTGGAGTTTATGACCCAGTGGCAGACCTTGCCCTGGCAATTAAGCTCCCCAGCACCATGAGCGCCCAGCAGGCTGAACTGTCCGCGGTAGTGTACGTGGTTACACACCCCGAGATCTTCCCCACCCCATACACGATTTGCTCGGACAGCATGTTCACATGCAATTCGTGTTCGGAGTACCTGGCCATCTGGTCCCGCCGCGGATACACCTCCGCTGACGGGAGACCCCTCACAGTGAAACCCTTGCTGGAGAAAATCTTAGCAGCAGTGGGGGAGGAAGGGGAGGTTTTCATCCATAAGGTGAAAGCCCATTCCTCCGCAGAACCCCGGAGTGAGGGCAACCGGCAGGCCGACGTACTAGCTAAGGAGGGTGCCCGCACAGGCACTTTCTGGGACCCATATGGGTCCTGTCCTATAGCAGCAGTCACGGGTAGGAATGGGACACAGGGGAGTGCAGGGGTAGCTTTAACCCCGGACCTTAAGACGGTCCAAACCCAAGACCCCGCCCTCAAGGCAGTCCTCAGTGCAGTGGCAGAAGGGAAAAGGGTAGAGGGCCCTTACAGCACAGCAGCCCTCTCTGTAGGGGAAGGCATGCTGTTTAAGGGAGAGCAATGGGTAGTACCGCAGCAGCACAGGAGGGAATTCCTTCAACTGGCCCATGAGGGTCCAGGAGCAGGGCATCCCGGGCCTGAGACCACCTGGCAGCGGGTGGAACAGGCAGGATGGTGGCCAGGACTCAGGGAAGATGTTCGCGAGTTCTGTGCCAGCTGTCTGGTGTGTGCTGCTAACAACCCTGACCCCCACAAAAGGAAAGTACCTATGGGACACATCAGGAGGGTAGAGGGACCATGGCAGTCGATCCAGGTCGACTACATCGGGCCCCTACCCAGCGCCCAGGGAGGCTATAAGTACTGCCTAGTCCTGGTGGATGTGTTCACAAAGTGGGTAGAAGCCTTCCCCTGTCGAACAGCCACGGCTATGAGTACAGCCAGGATCCTGGTCAGGGAGGTGTTCTCACGATGGGGGCTACCACAGTACGTGGAGTCCGACCAAGGGAGCCACTTTACCGGGCAGGTCATGCAGAATACCCTTATGGTACTTGGCATAGAGGGGAAATGGCACGTTGCACACAACCCACAGTCCTCAGGGATTGTAGAGAGGATGAACAGAACCTTGAAAGAAAGGCTGAGGAAAGAGACGGTAGACTCACCTAGAAAGTGGGTAGAAGTCTTACCGTTGGTCCTAATGGGGATCCGAGCCAGCCAATCAAAAAGCACGGGGTATTCCCCACACGAGCTCATGACTGGTAGGGTTATGCGGACCCCCACCCATGTGCTAGCCCCGGTGCTCACGGAGGGTCAGCTCAGAGAGGTGAACCGGGACAGCTTCGTCAGGAATCTGTTTGAACACCTTAAACAGGTTCACTGGCAGGCTGCTAGCAACATGGGAAAACAGCATCGGAGCAACCGACTGCTGTTAGAACCCCGTACGCACCACGAGTGGGAGATAGGGGATCAGGTTATGGTTAGGAATTTTGCTCGGGTAGGCAGTCTAGAACCATTATACATGGGGCCCTACAGCATTGTAGATAAGGCAAGCCCCATGGTATACGCCATAAAGCTGCCTAGGCGCACCAAATGGTTCCACATTAACCAATGTAAGTTGTTTAAATCCGAGAGAAGGGAACAGCCAGTTGGGGCAAGGTCTGAGGATAAAAATCCTCAGCCTGCAGTAGGAGCAAACTCCCAGACTGCACAAGCGGATGCAGTGGCTTGTTTTAAGGGAAGGGCCATCCCACCCACTGTTTGGGACACTCCCCCACTCATCTGGGACTCAGACGAGGTGGGACCTGAGGGCAGAGAGTTACCTGCCTCTGACACAGGTTTAGAAGAGGTACAGCCTGAGGATAGAAATCCCCAGCCAGCGGCAGTGGAGATTCCACAGACCGCACAAGAGGGGACAGTGGCTCGAGTTAAAGACTCACCAGCCAGAAAACCCCGACCAGCCAGAGTCCCTAGAAGGCCCCCACGAACGCCACGGCCAAAGAAACCGTGGTCACCGGCTCCCCAGTTTAAAAGGGCAGCCCCTCAAGTCATGGATCGATCTGAGGACAGAGATCCCCAGCCAGCGGCCGCAGGCTGCGAGGGACCAAAGGTACAGGACAGGGCAGCCACACCGAAGGGAGTAGTGTGCTGTAACCCGAACAGGGATTAGCCTGGCCGCCCGGGGACGGGCGGCGGATGTACATAGCTTCTGTTATTTAATTTTGAGATTGTTAAGTTTTGGTGTTTTAGTTAAATTTTATATAAGGTGGTTGGTAGTTTAAGTATTATTGTTTAAGAATGTTTGTATTGAGTCGGGGTCGCAAGACTCGACTATGCTTTACCCAAGCCAGTGAATCTGTTCGGGACCTGGCTATATGCTCTTATGTCTCCCTACAGAAGAGATTTCGATAGGATGGGGGGCATACTCCTACTCGCCCTGATAGGAATGGACGCTGGGAGACGAGGTGACGTGGAGGACTCCCACATTTTTGGGTGCTCAGGGGAGAGAGCACCAGTTGTGACTGCGGGGGGCAGCGAAGGTAACGTGGAGGAGATCACCACCTATTCCCATGGAGGAAGATGGCCAGGGTGGCTGGGATCTAACTCCACCCGATACTCCAGTCAGACCGGGTTCACCTACGGGGAGGCCTCCCTCCCCTGCCCCAGCATACAGGTTGTGGCCTCACAGGTCGGGGTCACTGAGGGGAAACGCGTGTGCCTGACCTGCAGAGGACAGATTCCCCTGGGAAGGTGGTGGTGGCTCAGGAAGCTGAGCAGAGACATGGGGGACCGTACAGCTGACTGGGAGCGACTGGGGAACGACACCCATCGGACCATTACAGGGAACCATGGGGGGGTAAGCGTGTGCTGGGACAAGTGGTGGAAATCGGAACAGGGTATCTATGTCTGCATGTGGGGGTCGCGGAAGATCTGCCCCATGGGCATATCCGTTATCTTTTCCGCAGCATGGCTGGACAAGGGGAAGGGGGTGGAATGGGATTCCCACCTACACACTTGCATAACCCCATCCTCTCCAGCCTCAGTTAAGGCCACTGAACTCGTGGCACGCGCCCGAAGGGCCCTGCCCACGGCTCCGACAGTAAGGACACATATGGAGAAGTGCCCTGCCACCACCAAGGGACCAGGGAATGGGCTGGTACTAGTGCCGACCGAAAAGGTGCTATACCAGGGGGTACACTACGCGGTAGCTTCCGTGATTCTAAACCTCACAGAGGTACACTTACCTGAGTGGTGCCCCAAGGAGACAGAACAGCTATTCCAGGCCCTGTTAAGAGAAATGTTCAGGAAATTCTACGAGTTCGATTTTGCCAATGTGGACAAAACAGAACTGTACACTACCTACACTGAGTACTTTAGCAATGCGGGGAGACAAAGAAGGGGAACCTGGAATGATGTTCTCACAGCATATAATACAGGATCCTCTGTGATAAACAGTCTGGATGACATAGAATTGCAGACACAAATAAATGGTTTAAAAACACAATTACGAAAAATCTTAACAGAGGAAAACACAGTGGTAGGCTCAGAGCTACACGAGGACCAGGCCATGACGGTCCATTTAAAGGAGATTATTGCTGAGTTGGAAAGGCACGCCAAAACATTGAATGCACTCATTCGAGAGGATAGGAATGCATCAGACCAGGCTGCACAGAATGAGGTGTGCGTGCTGTACGGGGCATGGTTGCTGGGCGAGGGCCGCAGCAACCTGGAGGATTTAAAGCAGGGTTTAGTCCCCTCCTGGATCAGCAACAAGCACCTCGCAGCCCTCCACCCATTTGAGAATTCACTAAGCCCGTGTCAGTTCCGCCTAGCCTCTGAAGCATACCCTGTCCCAGTAGATTGTGGGCGCTCCAACCACACCATCATGGGTATCGTAGTGAGGATGCCGGTCATGGGTGGGACAGCCCGACCTGTACCGATATATAGGGTGTAGAACATTGGAGTCATTCAAGGGGGTGCACACGTCCGTTTCGCAGCGGTCCCACCTTACGTCATAAAGTGGGAGCACATGATGACAGGTACAGACCTCTCTGGGTGCCGGAGCCGGGGTTCACACGTAGTACTGTGTCCCCAGCACTTGAATGCCTATTCTAGACCACAGTGCGGGTTTAAAACTGCTGGTGCACGACTTATATACTGTACCATGGAGGTAATGGCACAAGGCCATGTTCCCCCACAGGTAGCATATATAGGGGGTGGGACATATTGTGTCACCACAAGTGCGCCCCACTACCAGCTTGGACAGCACACCTGGTGTCCGGTGAGTGACAGCAGTTTTTGTTTTAAACCCGAGGCAGAAGTGCAAGTGGCCCAGGAACGGATTGTCCCCATTCCTGAACCCTCCACTGTTCACCTCACTGTTAGGGAAAACATTACCAACCTGCAGAGCTATGTCACACATTTCGGTTACGAAATTCCCCCTCTACCAGTACATCTTACTAAACTACTAAAAGCTGTAGAGTTATCACAAAAGCATTTCTACACTTTGGAACAGAAAACACACGAGATAGAGGGAGAGATTCAAGATATCACAGTCCCGCCCTGGTGGGACATTTTCGAAAACATAGAGGTCCCTTCATGGGTCAGAATGGCTTCCCACATCCTCGTGGTTTGCCAGCTGGGAATAGTGTTGTACTTGTTGTGCTCTCAGCGCAAGGGAAAAGGCAAAATCCTAGAGTTCCAAAACAAAAGGACCTGGAAGAAGCATTATGCTAAGGTGGAGAGAGACACACCTGTTTGAACTTTTTTTTTGTGTTCCTGAATAAAGATTGTTGTTTTTTTTTGTGTTCGGTTATTTTTAAGAAAGACTTTTACGTGTTGTTTTCTTTTAATAAAGATGTAAGTGGGGTGTTGGACCCCCTCCATGTTTGGATGTATGTAAATAACTGTATTTTGCCTTTGCATGCTTATGTATCCCACATTTTTTATAGAATGGGGAATGTATGTGTCATGAGATCTTAGATAGGTAATTACAGGGGAAGATTGACTATGGAGTATCAGGAATTTTGCTCACCTTTTTCCAGTATGATACTTGAAGCAAGGTTTAAGTATCACAGGGGGGACTGAAGGGTTCTCAAAATTCCCACATTTTTCATATCATCAATGAGGATATGACTTTTTAGACTTTTATGGCAGAGGACCCAACTGCTGGGTTAAAAATGGATCCCTGCAGACATGCCTGGGCTTGTTGGGACAGTGTGGATTGTTCCTGAAAACCAGACAATGAGAGTAGCCCTTTAAAACAATCAACCCAGAGAAAGACTTCAGCTTACACGTAACTAAAGCACATCAAAACCTTGCATAAATCAATCAATGCAATTATGCAAACCCATCAATACAATGGCTTTCAGTTCAAGCCTAGTTATGGGGACAGGAAACCAACAATCACCGGAAGAAGCCCACCATAATCAGACAAAGAACTAACCTTGTTTTGGGAATCAGATAAGAAATTTGAAAAACAGTATAACTGGGGACCAGTTACGAAGCAAAAAAATTGGTTTTGGAGCAGGTTCTAAGCAGTTCAGTTTTAAACAGCAGTTTTTGGAGCAGCAACAAGGCAAACGGCAGCCCTCCACGAAGATCGCCCACCCACAACTGCGCCTTACCGCACCAACAGACTCTATCCAACTGAAGAACCTTCGCAGATTCCACAGACCAGGACCACGTGGGGACGGCAGGGCCCAGAGGACACAAAAAGCGTACCCCAAAACTGCAACCGGCTTACCTGGCTGGATTTCGAACTGTCAAGGAACCCTGGTTTGGTGAGCATGATTCCTGACCTCTCCTAGTTCAATTTAGTTAGGTTTTGGGGGTGGGACAAGGGTAAGGGGATTAGTAGGGTGATTTTCCCTCGTTATGCCGTGTGTTCCCCATTCTTAACTAAGTGTACTTTGTATCTCAGTGTTATCCTAATGTTATAAGTTCATTTGTGACTTCAATAAACCCAGTTTCTTTTCTTGTACCAAAAACCAGTTGTCTGCTGCATTTTTTTTGTCACAACCCCCAAATAAGTCCAAGGTCTAGAACCCAGGGAGTGGGAGCGATTCAGACCGCTCAGTAGTCAGAGGTGAAGCTGACACACACCGCCACCCCCTACAGGGCCTCAATGACTACTGGCAGCTGGGGTCTGAAAGGTGCAAATTTCTTGGAAGTGGAGTGATTTATTTTCATGTTCACTGACACCAGTGGGTCATAAGCATGATAGGTAGGTGCAGCATGCTTGAAATCCACTTCTAACTCTTCATACATAACAAGCAACATTGCTTGTTAAATCTAAGCCTACTGCAGCAGAGACTGTCAAACCAGTCTGAGCAACTAATACACTCTCCAAATCCTTGGGGACTGTCCTCCTCTTCTGATTCTTCAGTGCCTTGTGAACGCCAAGTATCTCTGACATTCTGATACTGTTGATAACCACAGGCACAGTGTGTTTTCATATGCAGCTCTAAGCTTCAACACCATGGGAAGTGTGGTCTTAGTCACACTATCAATGGAGGTACTTCAGTACCAGATTGGTAAATAAAATAATACCTGTGATGCACGCTCCATTATTAGATACTATTACCATAAGCACAATGTGCACCAGCAACCAGAGATACAAATACTGACAGTACAGACAGCAAAATATAATGCAGCACGAGGGATGCCACAGAACTCAAATCAGTGGTGCAACATAACACTACAGAGAATTAGCACAAAAGAACAATGGAATTGTGGACAGGATTTCTTGTTCTATCGGAATGTGACCTCCAGCACTCAAGTGCAGGTGGCAGCGATGCCTTCAGTTGTCTAGGCCCTAATCTCTGGTGTTCTCTCCCCAAACCTCTTCGCCACTCCACCTCTCCCTCCTCCATTAAGACGATGCTTAAACCCTACCTCCTTGACCAAACGTTTGGTTACCTGTCCTAATGGGCTTGATTTTCCCGGGAAATTGCATTGGGGGCAGGGAGGCTCCGAAAATCAGGGAAATCCCATTCGGGTTCGGAGCCCGGCTCCAACCCGCAGACTTCCGGGTTCCCCACTGACGCGTTTGGGTGCTGCTGCCTCCCGAATGCGTAATCCCACTGGCAATTAAAGCCAACAGGATGATACTTTACACGGTTGTTGAGATAGTTTAAGTACCTGAAGTACTTAATTTTCTCCACATTTTGGCAGGGGTGCAATTTTGAAGCATCCTCAGCGTGTTTCCCGTACTGTGGGAAACACTCCATGTTGCAACAGACGTGTTTCAGCCAGCAACCGGTGAAACATTCAAAGGCTCATTCGACAGATGGGGAGAATAGGTCACTTACTGCAGCAGGGCACTCTGTTCTGTCAGACAAAGTTTTGGCTGCAAGATCTTCGTGTTTTCACTGAAAATTCTTATTTTCCACTCAAAATTCTTCTGCTCAAACATACTTAACTACTTTGCGGACTCCCTCAAACTCACGCCGTCAGGATGGGTAGCACCATGGCTGCGTTCGCCACTACCTCCGAGGATGAGCATCATCACCAGCCTCGCCAGGCATGGCGTCCACCTGCGCCACTTGGAGCTCCACAACACAATGCTGTGCCACAAGCACCTGCACAAGAGCACAGAGAGAGCGACGTCGCAGGAGTCACTACCCTCGCCACAAGGTCTACAGACTGAGGCTCGGCTTCCTGGACCTCTCTGAGGAGCAGTGCACATGGAAGCTCAAAGTCAGTCGCCAGGTAGTCGCAGACAACTGCAGCCTCCTTCGTGCCAAGCTGCTCCCGGCTGGGCCGAGCAGCATCTCCTTACCTGTCGCTGTCAAAGTCACTGCTGCCCTCAACTTCTTCGTCTCCGGATCATTCCAGGGTACCACCAGGGACATCACCGGGGTCTCTTAGTTGTCTGCACACAAGTGCATAAGGCAGGTCACCGATGGCTTGTTTCGCAGGGCCTCGCAGTACGTCAACTTCCCCATGGATGACCTCAGACAGACGGAGAGGGCAGTGAGATTCCACTCTGTGGCTGGCTTCCCACGGGTGCAGGGTGAAATCGATTGCACCCATATAGCAATACGAGCATCTCCACACGAGCCAGGACTGTTCATCAACAGGAAGGGCTATCACTCCATCAACACTCAGCTCGTATGTGACCACCGCAAGAAATTCCTTCACGTGTGCGCCAGACACCTTGGCAGCTGCCACGATTCCTTCATCCTGAGGGAATCCAACATCCCGCCCCTCTTCCACGCACCGAACACCCTTAAGGTCTGGCTCCTCGGAGACAAGGGATACCCCCTGCACACGTGGCTCATGATACCTCTGAGGAACCCCACCACTGAGCAACAGCATTGATATAACGACAGCCACATCGCCACCAGGTCTACAACACAAAATGCTATAGGGCTGCTCAAGATGCGATTTAGGTGCCTTGATCGTTGTGGGGGAGCGCTTCAATACTCACCAGACAGAGTGGGACGCATTATAGTCGTGTGTTATGCCCTGCACACATGGCACAACAGAGAGGGGTGCCACTTGAAGAGGCTCCATCCACATCTGCCACCCAGAGGAGGAGCAGGTGGAGGAGGGGCAGGAGCAGGAGGAGCAGGAGCAACAGCAACCCATGGGTGGAGCAGCGGCTCACGTGGCTGCTCGTGAGGCCAGGGAGTCACTGATATGTGAACAGTTCTCCTAACATCAGAAAGTATGAAGAGTCCAGTCCTCACACCACCTGGAAAGAGCAGCGGCCACACCAGCACCTCCCCACCACCCCTCCCTGCACAAAACAGGTCTGCAACTACACATACACCCATTGTAAAGTGACCCAATGGGTGGCATCAAATGTCGCCGTTCATGGTGAACCTCATGAAAGGGCCCTATTAGAAAAAACAGTCAAAAATGGCCAAGAAGTGGCAGTAGTGGTGACAATAATAATATTTAATGTGAGCTTAACAAAAAGCTAATATAAATAAAAAACATGACCAACCGTCAAACACCCTTGTGCATCCCCTTTCTACTCACAAAACCTTTTGCCTTTCTCTTCTGACTACTCCTATGTGGTGCATCCCCTGTGGCTGCAGCAGAGGTAGTGGCAGGTTGCTCTTGTTCATGTCCTGACTGCTTAGATGCTTTGGGCCTATGCCCTCTGGGTTTTGGTGCCCATGAGGGCCCCTCCAAAGACTGCTCCACCTGCACCTGTGCAAGGGCAGACTCGGCTACCTGGAGAGGAGGCAGCATTGCGGGTACTGGTTGAGAGGGGGGCAAGGGGTGAGATGTGAGAAAGCTTTGAGTAGGGTCCCCACTTCCATGTCCCCTTTCGCCATCATCCCTCCCCTGGGCCAGGCCCACACTGCTAGACAACAGTTTAGAGGACACAAGTGCATAAGGCAGGTCACCGACAGTTTGTTTCGCAGGGCCTCGCAGTACGTCAACTTCCCCATGGATGACCTCAGCCAGACGGAGAGGGCAGTGAGATTCCACTCCGTGGCTGGCTCCAGAGCGGTGGCGGACCTGAACGGGAGCAGAGGAGAGAGACCGAGAGCGGGGATAAAAGAGCGGCGGACCGAGGCCCGAGACCAGAGCGGCGGCGGACCTGATCGGGAGCAGAGGAGAGAGACCGAGAGCGGGGATAAAAGAGCGGCGGACCGAGGCCCGAGACCAGAGCGGCGGCGGACCTGATCGGGAGCAGAGGAGAGAGACCGAGAGCGGGGATAAAAGAGCGGCGGACCGAGGCCCGAGACCAGAGCGGCGGCGGACCTGAACGGGAGCAGAGGAGAGAGACCGAGAGCGGGGATAAAAGAGCGGCGGACCGAGGCCCGAGACCAGAGCGGCGGCGGACCTGATCGGGAGCAGAGGAGAGAGACCGAGAGCGGGGATAAAAGAGCGGCGGACCGAGGCCCGAGACCAGAGCGGCGGCGGACCTGATCGGGAGCAGAGGAGAGAGACCGAGAGCGGGGATAAAAGAGCGGCGGACCGAGGCCCGAGGCCCGAGACCAGAGCGGCGGCGGACCTGAACGGGAGCAGAGGAGAGAGACCGAGAGCGGGGATAAAAGAGCGGCGGACCGAGGCCCGAGACCAGAGCGGCGGCGGACCTGATCGGGAGCAGAGGAGAGAGACCGAGAGCGGGGATAAAAGAGCGGCGGACCGAGGCCCGAGACCAGAGCGGCGGCGGACCTGATCGGGAGCAGAGGAGAGAGACCGAGAGCGGGGATAAAAGAGCGGCGGACCGAGGCCCGAGGCCCGAGACCAGAGCGGCGGCGGACCTGAACGGGAGCAGAGGAGAGAGACCGAGAGCGGGGATAAAAGAGCGGCGGCCCGAGGCCCGAGACCAGAGACAAGAGCGGATCAAAAACAACAACCGAAAACCAAGGAGTGACGTCACAGGACAGCAGGTAAGTGATTGGTTGGTGAGTATTACTGTTTTTTTTCTTCTCTAAATTAGGGCATTGGTTTAAACTAAGAGCTGGGAAACTAAGCAGCTTTTAGAGCAGGTAGTTTTTTTTTTAGTGAACCTAGGTCCCTAGTATAGTTAACATTTTCAAATTTCATCGTAATTTAAAAGGGGTAACTAAGCTAAGGCAAATCATGGCAGCAGACCTCGCAACCGTGATATGCCCCTCCTGCAAGATGTGGGAAGTAATGGACACTACCAGTGTCCCTGCCGACCATGTGTGCAGGAAGTGTGTCCACCTGCAGCTACTGACCGATCGTATCTCGGAGCTGGTGCTGCGGGTGGACTCACTGTGGAGCATCCGCGATGCAGAGAAACTCGTGGATAGCACGTTTAGCGAGTTGGTCATACCGCAGGTAAAGGCAGTACAGGCAGGAAGTGAATGGGTGACCACCAGGAAGAGTAAGAGGTGCAGGCAGGTAGTGCAGGGGTCCCCTGTGGCCATCCCCCTCTCAAACAGGTATACCGTTTTGGATACTGTTGTGGGAGATGGCTCACCAGGGGAAGGTGGCAGCGGCCAGGTTCATGGCACCATGGCTGGCTCTGCTGCACAGGAGGGCAGGAAAAAGAGTGGCAGAGCTATAGTGATAGGGGACTCGATTGTAGGGGGAATAGACAGGCGTTTCTGCGGACGCAACCGAGACTCCAGGATGGTATGTTGCCTCCCTGGTGCAAGGGTCAGGGATGTCTCGGAGCGGCTGCAGAACATTCTGGAGGGGGAGGGTGAACAGCCAGTTGTCGTGGTGCATATAGGTACCAACGATATAGGTAAAAAACGGGATGAGGTCCTACAAGCTGAATTTAGGGAGTTAGGAGTTAAACTAAAAAGTAGGACCTCAAAGGTAGTAATCTCAGGATTGCTACCAGTGCCACGGGCTAGTCAGAGTAGGAATGACAGGATAGCTAGGATGAATACGTGGCTTGAGAGATGGTGCAAGAGGGAGGGATTCAAATTCCTGGGCCATTGGAACCGGTTCTGGGGGAGGTGGGACCAGTACAAATTGGACGGTCTGCATCTGGGCAGGACTGGAACCAATGTCCTAAGGGGAGTGTTTGCTAGTGCTGTTGGGGAGGGTTTAAACTAAAGTGGCAGGGGGATGGGAACCGATGCAGGAAGTCAGTGGTAAGTAAAGTGGTGACAGAAACAAAAGGCAGTAAGGGAGAGTGTACAAAACATGACCGGACAAATGTTCTGAGAAAGCAGGGCAAAGACCAAGGGAAGTCTAGATTACATAAGAAATTGGAGCAGGAGTAGGCCAATCGGCCCCTCGAGCCTGCTCCGCCATTCAATAAGATCATGGCTGATCTGATCCCAACCACAAATCTAAAGAACACAAGAAGTCGGAGCAGGACCCGGCCACATAGCCCCTGGGCCCTCTCCGCCACCCACAGGGCATTGACCGATCCGAACTCAGCTTCATGTCCAATTTCCTGCCCGCTCCCCATAACCCCTAATTCCCTTTACTTCTAGGAAACTGTCTATTTCTGTTTTAAATTTATCTAATGATGTAGCTTCCACAGCTTCCTGGGGCAGCAAATTCCACAGACCTACCACCCTCTGAGTGAAGAAGTTTCTCCTCATCTCAGTTTTGAAAGAGCAGCCCCTTATTCTAAGATTATGCCCCCTAGTTCTAGTTTCACCCATCTTTGGGAACATCCTTACTGCATCCACCCGATCAAGACCCTTCACAATCTTATATGTTTCAATAAGATCGCCTCTCATTCTTCTGAACTCCAATGAGTAGAGTCCCAATCTACTCAACCTCTCCTCATATGTCCGCCCCCTCATCCCCGGGATTAACCGAGTGAACCTTCTTTGTACTGCCTCGAGAGCAAGTATGTCTTTTCTTAAGTATGGAGACCAAAACTGTATGCAGTATTCCAGGTGCGGTCTCACCAATACCTTATATAACTGCAGCAATACCTCCTTGTTTTTATATTCTATCCCCCTAGCAATAAAAGCCAACATTCCGTTGGCTTTCTTGATCACCTGCTGCACCTGCATACCAACTTTTTGATTTTCTTGCACTAGGACCCCCAGATCCCTTTGTACTGCACTACTTTCCAGTCTCTCGCCATTAAGAAAATAACTTGCTCTCTGATTTTTCCTGCCAAAGTGCATAACCTCACATTTTCCAATATTATATTGCATCTGCCAAATCTCCGCCCACTCACCCAGCCTGTCTATATCCCCTTGCAGGTTTTTTATGTCCTCCTCACTCTCTACTTTCCCTCCCATCTTTGTATCATCTGCAAATTTTGATATGTTGCACTCGGTCCCCTCCTCCAAATCGTTAATATAGATTGTAAAGAGTTGGGGACCCAGCACCGACCCCTGTGGAACACCACTGGTTACTGGTTGCCAGTCCGAAAATGAACCATTTATCCCAACTCTCTGCTTCCTGTTTGATAACCAATCCTCCACCCATGCCAGAATATTACCCCCAATCCCGTGATTTTTTATCTTAAGTAATAATCTTTTATGTGGCACCTTGTCGAATGCCTTCTGGAAGTCTAAATACACTACGTCCACTGGTTCCCCTTTATCCACCCTATACGTTATATCCTCAAAGAACTCAAGCAAATTTGTCAGACATGACTTCCCCTTCATAAAGCCATGCTGACTTTGTCCTATTAAATTATGCTTATCTAAATGTTCCGTTACTGTCTCCTTAATAATAGACTCCAAAATTTTACCCACCACAGATGTTAAGCTAACTGGCCTATAATTTCCAGCCTTCTGCCTACTACCCTTTTTAAATAACGGTGTTACATTAGCAGTTTTCCAATCTGCCGGGACCTCTCCTGAGTCCAGGGAATTTTGGAAAACTATCACCAAAGCATCCACAATCCCTACTGCCACTTCCCTCAAGACCCTAGGATGGAAGCCATCAGGTCCAGGGGATTTATCCGCCTTGAGTCCCATTATTTTACTGCATTTATTTCAATGCAAGAAGTCTGATGGGCAAGGCAGATGAACTCAGGGCATGGATGGGTACATGGGACTGGGATGTTATAGCTATTACTGAAACATGGCTAAGGGAGGGGCAGGACTGGCAGCTCAATGTTCCAGGGTACAGATGCTATAGGAAAGATAGAGCAGGAGGTAAGAGAGGAGGGGGAGTTGCGTTCTTGATTAGGGAGAACATCACGGCAGTAGTGAGAGAGGATATATCCGAGGGTTCGCCCACTGAGTCGATATGGGTAGAACTGAAAAATAAGAAGGGAGAGATCACGTTGATAGGATTGTACTACAGACCCCCAAATAGTCAACGGGAAATTGAGGAGCAAATATGTAAGGAGATTACAGACAGCTGCAAGAAAAATAGGGTGGTAATAGTAGGGGACTTTAACTTTCCCAACATTGACTGGGACAGCCATAGCATTAGGGGCTTGGATGGAGAGAAATTTGTTGAGTGTATTCAGGAGGAATTTCTCATTCAGTATGTGGATGGCCCGACTAGAGAGGGGGCAAAACTTGACCTCTTGGGAAATAAGGAAGGGCAGGTGACAGAAGTGTTAGTGAGGGATCACTTTGGGACCAGTGATCATAATTCCATTAGTTTTAAGATAGCTATGGAGAAGGATAGGTCTGGCCCAAAAGTTAAAATTCTAAATTGGGGAAAGGCCAATTTTGATGGTATTAGACAGGAACTTTCAGAAGTTGATTGGGAGAGTCTGTTGGCAGGCAAAGGGACGTCTGGTAAGTGGGAGTCCTTCAAAAATGTGTTAACCAGGGTTCAGGGTAAGGACATTCCTTATAAAGTAAAGGGCAAGGCTGGTAGAAGTAGGGAACCTTGGATGACTCGGGAGATTGAGGCCCTAGTCAGAAAGAAGAAGGAGGCATATGACATGCATAGGCAGCTGGGATCAAGTGGATCCCTTGAAGAGTATAGAGATTGCCGGAGTAGAGTTAAGAGAGAAATCAGGAGGGCAAAAAGGGGACATGAGATTGCTTTGGCAGATAAGGCAAAGGTGAATCCAAAGATCTTCTACAAATACATAAAGGGCAAAAGAGTAACTAGGGAGAAAGTAGGGCCTCTGAAGGATCAACAAGGTCATCTATGTGCGGAACCACAAGAGATGGGTGAGATCCTAAATGAATATTTCGCATTGGTATTTACGGTTGAGAAAGGCATGGATGTTAGGGAACTTGGGGAAATAAATAGTGATGTCTTGAGGAGTGTACATATTACAGAGAGGGAGGTGCTGGAAGTCTTAACGCGCATCAAGGTAGATAAATCTCCTGGACCTGATGAAATGTATCCCAGGACGTTATGGGAGGTTAGGGAGGAAATTGCAGGTCCCGTAGCAGAGATATTTGAATCATCCACCGCTACAGGTGAGGTGCCTGAAGATTGGAGGGTAGCAAATGTTGTGCCTTTGTTTAAGAAGGGCGACAGGGAAAAGCCTGGGAACTACAGACCGGTGAGCCTGACATCTGTAGTGGGTAAGTTGTTAGAGGGTATTCTGAGAGACAGGATCTATGGGCATTTGGAGAGGCAGGGACTGATTCGGAACAGTCAGCATGGTTTTGTGAGAGGAAAATCATGTCTCACGAATTTGATTGAGTTTTTTGAAGGGGTAACCAAGAAGATAGATGAGGGCTGTGCAGTAGACGTGGTCTACATGGACTTTAGCAAAGCCTTTGACAAGGTACCGCATGGTAGGTTGTTACATAAGGTTAAATCTCACGGGATCCAAGGTGAGGTAGCCAATTGGATACAACATTGGCTTGACGACAGAAGACAGAGGGTGGGTGTAGAGGGTTGTTTTTCAAACTGGATGCCTGTGTCCAGCGGTGTGCCTCAGGGATCGGTGCTGGGTCCGCTGTTATTTGTTATTTATATTAATGATTTGGATGAGAATTTAGGAGTCATGGTTAGTAAGTTTGCAGATGACACCAAGATTGGTGGCATCGTGGACAGTGAAGAAGGTTATCTAGGATTGCAACGGGATCTTGATAAATTGGGCCAGTGGGCCGATGAATGGCAGATGGAGTTTAATTTAGATAAATGTGAGGTGATGCATTTTGGTAGATCGAATCGGGCCAGGACCTACTCCGTTAATGGTAGGGCGTTGGGGAGAGTTATAGAACAAAGAGATCTAGGAGTACAGGTTCATAGCTCCTTGAAAGTGGAGTCACAGGTGGATAGGGTGGTGAAGAAGGCATTCAGCTTGCTTGGTTTCATTGGTCAGAACATTGAATACAGGAGTTAGGATGTCTTGTTGAAGTTGTACAAGACATTAGTTGGGCCACACTTGGAATACTGCGTACAGTTCTGGTCACCCTATTATAGAAAGGATATTATTAAACTAGAAAGAGTGCAGAAAAGATTTACTAGGATGCTGCCGGGACTTGATGGTTTGACTTATAGGGAGAGGTTAGATAGACTGGGACTTTTTTCCCTGGAGTGTAGGAGGTTGAGGGGTGATCTTATACAAGTCTATAAAATAATGAGGGGCATAGATAAGGTAGATAGTCAAAATCTTTTCCCAAAGGTAGGGGAGTCTATAACGAGGGGACATAGATTTAAGGTGAGAGGGGAGAGATACAAAAGGGTCCAGAGGGGCAATTTTTTCACTCAAAGGGTGGTGAGTGTCTGGAACGAGCTGCCAGAGGCAGTAGTGGAGGCGGGTACAATTTTGTCTTTTAAAAAGCATTTGGACAGTTACATGGGTAAGATGGGTATAGAGGGATATGGGCCAAGTGCAGGCAATTGGGACTAGCTTGGTGGTATAAACTGGGCGACATGGACATGTTGGGCCGAAGGGCCTGTTTCCATGTTGTAAACTTCTATGATTCTCTATGATTCTATGTGTGAAGCCTTGTAAGGCCAGTGCTGGTGTATCTGTTAGCCTTTTTAAGGCGGCAGAATGTTGTTCACTGTGAGTCCAAACAGCTGTTGTCAGGGCCTGAATGGACTCATTTGTGAGCCATGCTTGAAGCTCAATGGAGGCTCGCCTCCTCTCCATCACAGACATTCCCGCATGACAGTATCTCATGTTGCTGACATCCCTGTGACACTATCTCAGAGATTCCCTCACATCCCTGTGACACTATCTCAGAGATTCCCTCACATCCCTGTGACACTATCTCAGAGATTCCCTCACATCCCTGTGACACTATCTCAGAGAGTTGCTCACGTCCCTGTGACACTATCTCAGAGATTTCCTTCCGTTCCACTGATTCAAGAGTTGGACTCCTCCATCCTCTGCGCTATTGTGGAGAGTGCGTGTGGCACCTGTTCCAGCACCTCGCAAATGTGCTGCTGTCCTTCGACCATTCTCATTTTAAAGGATGGCCTCCAGGCTTCAGTATCTGTGTCCAGCCAAACAGAGCCTGGAGAGGAGTGCTCCCACCGACGCAGACTCTCTGCAGCTTCCCCTGCAACCAGTGTCTGCTCGTGCTCACGTGTGTGGTAACTCACCAGGTGCCAACCCAACTAACTGAGGACTAGGACCCACTGAGGTGTGAGTATCTGCACTGGAGGATGGCTCGCTCATCCACCAGAGGAGGTCCTCTGAGGAATCGCCCTCCGCCATCACAGTGGTCGCTGAAGGCCCTGTAAGAGAACAGAAGGGAATATTATTGTGTGTGATGAATGTTAAAGTTATGTCACTAGACGTTTGTCGGGTGCCAGTCTCGGTGTCCCCGATGGACAGGCACTCGAGGGTGCGGCTCAGCTCCAGCGCCTCCTGCTCCGCGTCTTTAAGGATAACGATTTCTTGCAACCGCCCCCCCCCCCTCCGGTCCTCGTCCTCTCCCATGCATTCTGAGCTCTCTTCCCCTATAAGGGGAGAAAGTACAGACGCGTGAGTGAGTGATGGTGACGTGGCCAATCGATGAATGCATTGGTTTGGGTGAGGTTGACCATGAAAGAGATGCATCAGAGGGTGAGTATGAGCAGAGCCATGACATTGGATGAGGATTGGGTTGAGTGGAAGTGGTGGGGTGACTAATGGGGAGGTGAGGAAGTGCAGGTAAGTTGAGGATGAACATTAAGTGGGTGTGAGGAGTGATGTGATAGAGTAGTGTTGGCAGTGCAGAATGAGTTGTGGGGTGGGGGCGGTGATGTGGAAGATGAAATGTAGGAGAATCAGTAAGTGGACTCACTTTGGCTGACCTAGTTAGGTTATTGAAGCACTTCCTGCACTGGATCCAGATGCAGGATATGTTGCTGCTGCTGGTGACCTCCTCTGCCACCTCGAGCCAGGCCTTCTTGGTGGCAGAGGCAGGCCACGTTCGCTGGGTAGAAGACGTCCTTCCTCCTCCTCACCCCATCCAGTAGCACCTGGAGTGAGGCATCGCTGAATCTTGGAGCAGCCTTTCCCCTGTGCTGCTCCACTGTGGTGCTTGGGTGTTTGCTCCAGGAGCAGCCATTGGAGGACTGCCCCTTTAAAGAGAGCTCCTCTAGCTTACAGCCTGTGATGCGGGTGCGCAGTCCACCCGCTTCACAGCTTTCGGACGGCAAACCCAGAAGCTACGTTAAGTGGCTCCAATTGACTCGCGATCGCGTGCAAAACGGACATTTTTATTGAGTGGGTTACCCATGCGCCCAATCAGCCCCCCGCTGCCATCCCGCCTCCACTCTAATATCGGAGCCAATGTCTCCTTCATTGGCTCGGTGTCAATTTTTGTCTGCTTACACTTTTGTGAAGTGCCATGACACGTTTTACTACGTTAAGGGCGCTATATAAATGCAAGTTGTTGTTGTACTCAAACTGTAGAGATATCTGCCTCCAGCGTGATACTGAGTCAACAAATCAAGAATGTTTCTACCTTGACTCTCAGTCTATCTGAGTCGACAATAGGGATGCTACAATTGGACTGAGCACTCCTGGGCTACGGATGGGAAAAATTAGCCAAGGTTCTTGCTCATTGTTGTTATTCAATGACCACGGTAGAAAGTGAGGACAGGATCAGCCTGAGTTCTGCTGCTCCTATGGTAAAATAACCTGGTGACACTCAGCGTCCAGCCTCAGACACGATTTGAGTACCTTGGACAAGGTACCAGAATATACACAGGATCAGTGAAACACTACAGCATTAGTCAGCATCTTCAGAAGGGGAGGAAAATGGAAGGATTTTATTTTAAAATCTGTAGAGAAATCCAATGGTAAAGCTTCTTTCCTCCTAAAAATGGTGGCATGTTGAGACTCCTTGTGAAGGGAGAAGAAAAGGAGTTAATCTTAATAAAGGTAACAATTGTGAACCTTCATAGCCTTTGAATATCTTAACTCTTGCAAAATACATTAGATTATGGGGAGCTTAAAGCAAGGTTCTTACTGGTATAGAACTACTGAAAAATCCATGAGAAAAATACATTTTAATTCAGCATTTTAAACTGATACTGTGAAGCCAGGAAGGTCATAAGCAACCAGAGAAATCTCATTAAAATATATATTTAATGAAACAGTAATATATATCCCTATAATCTAAGGAGAATTTACACTAATTTTCCCTATAAAATGCTTCAATTCCACTGTTAAAAATGGTGTCAATGATTTGAAATTTTTCATTTTTTCAGCAGCTACACGTAGTACAGAGTGCTACTTACATGTCGATGTACAATATATCTATACTTTTAGTACTTTGATCCCAGCTTAATGCACTTGCACATCCCTGATTTTCATCGCTCCACCATTGGCGGCCGTGCCTTCAGCTGCCTAGGCCCCAAGTTCTGGAATTCCCTCCCTAAACCTCTCTGCCTCTCTCTCCTCCTTTAAAACGTTCCTTAAAACCTACCTCTTTGACCAAGCTTTTGGTCACCTGCCCTAATATCGCCTTATGTGGCTCAAATGTTGTTTGATAACGCTCCTGTGAAGCATTTTACTACGTGAAAGGTGCTATATAAATGCAAGGCAGAATGAAGCTATCACGGCAGTGCCAGTAAAACTGGCGAAGACGTACATTATCCTTCTGCAGTGGTAGCACATCCATTGAACATTGATGAAGTGGAAGCCCTTCCTGTTCTCATAAGCTGTTGGCTCATCTTCTGATGCCCTGACAACTACATGAGTGCAGCCTCTGCTGAAAATTCCAGAGTTCTCTCATTCTGGCTGTTGGCATCCATTGCGAAGGTAATGTACTGGTTTGCTCTGACCAGGAGGGTGTATGTGTAGGTAAGCATTGCATCAGGTCCCTACCCACTTTATGTTGCTCTGGCATTTCTGACACTTCCCTAGTCAAGCAGTCCTTAGCCTGCAGATAAAACAGGTGTGGGGCCAGGGGAGCTATAGTAATGAGATGGGAGGGGAAGATTCCTGAACCTCCCACCTCTCGTATCATCAGATAAGGATGATCACTGTTAGGAGCATCCAAAAAACCTGGCAGTAGGCCTTGCGTTTGGGACCTCCTCAGATTTGTAAGGACCAGGCAGCAAGGCAAGGAAGGCTGCACATGTTCGTGCTCTTTTTCTTCCAGCCTTCCAGCACTTCTTTAGGCCTGGAGGCCTTCTGTCAATTACTGTCCAACAGCAGCCAGAAGGGCACACATCTATCTTTTGTTTCCACCTCCAGTTCCTGGTACAAGATGTTGCCATGGGGTGGGTCTGCACAGGGTTGGAACCAGACAATGCCAATGACCTGGCCCACCAAATTCAGACACTGTGAGGCCCGGACAGGTGGAGCTCACTTCAGGTGCAGTGTCCAGTGCCAAGGCGGGCAGGGGAAGGAATATTGCGACTGATATTTTGAAAGTTGCATTGGAAATTTGGTTCCCTTAAGTCGAAGGAAAGAAAATGGAATTTTTTGGAAAAATACTTCTGTAAGAACATTTGTTACATTTTGATTTTCAATAACCAATTCACGTTGAATCTCCATTTGTTGACATTTCTGAATGTTTTTAATCCAAATCAGTGTTTAATCTGTGATCAAATCATCAATTAAACGAATGAACCATGGTCAAAAGGCAAAAAACCAGGGCTTAAATGATCCATTTTAATGACTAGACTACACCTTATCTCATCACTATGCACACGCACAATACCCTGTGTTGCGGTTTATAACTGTAGCTTCAAAGCCGTTGGGAGTGAGAAAGCATTTTGTTTATTGAGCCAGTAATCAATATACAATGTTCAAAGCAAAGAGAGGTCACTCCTCCTCCTTAACAAGAGTTAGCAAGTTTATAATTTAAAAAATGCAATTTTTTAAAATAATGCAATTGTTTCAATGTGAGAGTTGCTCAAAATGATTATCTGATTTGCATTTGTTTTAGAAATAGTTGGATACTCCTGCAGAAAGGAGAAAAATCATGAAAGGTTTCCTGTTTTATTACTGATTATCTGGCATGCTGCCAGTTCTGGTTGCATCCTTGGGTCAAAGAGATTTGTCAAATTTGGAATCATTAAATTATCTTATCATTTTAAACAAAATGGTACTTCCCAAAGGTGCTCTTGAACTTTATAAATAGGATGTAGACACATAGGGGTTAAATTATTCTGCATCAGTAACAGTAAAATTGACAACAGCACTGATTTTTCGGGAGCTAAATGGCAGCTTAAGCCTTGAATATGGTGGGCAGGAAGCGCAGCAGACATTGTAAAGATTGACTCAACTGTTTCAGTGCACAAAACAGAATGGATATATCAACAAGTCTTACTTTGTGGTATGCTCTTGTTGGAGGAGGAGAAGGATAAGCACCAGTTGAGGACCAGGGACGTTCAAGACCAAAGAAGGATCACTACTAGGATGCAGGCAAGGGGATAGATCTTAACTTTGTGCGATAGTGTAAAATGGGTGATAGCGAGTCGACAGCCTGTTTTACATCTCTCTTGATCTTTATCTCCATCAACCTCAATGGAAATAAAAATCGGGAGAGGTGTAAAACAGGCTGTCGACTCGTTAGCATCCATTTAACACTATCGCACAAAGTCAAGATCTACCCTAAGGTGTCTATCACTAGTAACAGAGCTACCACAATTTCGCAGAAGAACAAGGCATGAGGAGGCTATGCCTCACCAAGGAAGCTGTAGATAGATTGTGTCATCTCTTGAAATCAGTTTTGCAATCAAGTAGCAAAATCCTCACTGCACACCAAGTATCAGCAAAATTGACAACAGCACTGATTTATTTTTGCCACAGGCTGTTTCCAGGAAATGGCAGGAAACTTGGTGAGGATCATTTATTTTGCAGTGACCTGCATTACCCAGACCATAAATGCCCATCTTTAATATGATTAGAATCAATGGTGACGTCAATGGAGCAAAAGTAGATCCAAAGAAATTCCCGGCCTTTGTATCCTTTTGAAAAGAGAAGCATGCACACAACCAAAGGCAAACGAGAGCCAGGGTTGGAGAAAAGGTAACCATAAGGCCCCTGAGTAGACATGAGGAGGAAGTTCTACAACTCCCGATTGACAAACCGGGGAGGCAGTGGGAGATGAAGAGGTAGGAGAGAGGTTAGGTTCAAGGTTGGTCATGAGATGCATTGCTTTAATACTGAGAGTTTACTGTCTTCTGAAAGGTCTCCTATTATTGCTCAGTCATATCTTATGATTTGAAAATTTCATCGTATGTGACCGTCAAGGTGAGGTGCTGAACATTTAGAGAAAGAAAGATCTGATGAGCAGCCGAATAAAAATTGAAATGTTGGAAATACACAGCTGGTCAGATAAGGTCAGGTGAAGAGTTAGCGATCGGGTCAATGGAAGAGTTGGTGATCAGGTCAGGAGAAGAGTTGGTGATCAGGTCAGGAGAAGAGTTGGTGATCGGGTCAGTGGAAGAGTTAGTGATCGGGTTGGGAGAAGAGTTGGTGATCGTGTCAGTGAAAGAGTTAGTGATCGGGTCAGTGGAAGAGTTGGTGATCGGGTCAGTGGAAGAGTTAGTGATCGGGTTGGGAGAAGAGTTGGTGATTGGGTCATTGGAAGAGTTAGTGATCGGGTTGGGAGAAGAGTTGGTGATCGTGTCAGTGAAAGAGTTGGTGATCGTGTCAGTGAAAGAGTTGGTGAGCGAGTCGGTGGAAGAGTTGGTGAGCGGGTCAGTGGAAGAGTTGGTGATTGGGTCAGTGGAAGAGTTGGTGATCGGGTCAGTGGAAGAGTTGGTGATTGGGTCAGTGGAAGAGTTGGTGATTGGGTCAGTGGAAGAGTTGGAGACCGGGTCGGTGGAAGAGTTGGAGACCGGGTCAGTGGAAGAGTTGGAGACCGGGTCGGTGGAAGAGTTGGAGACCGGGTCAGTGGAAGAGTTGGAGACCGGGTCGGTGGAAGAGTTGGAGACCGGGTCAGTGGAAGAGTTGGAGACCGGGTCGGTGGAAGAGTTGGAGACCGGGTCAGTGGAAGAGTTGGAGACCGGGTCGGTGGAAGAGTTGGTGATTGGGTCAGTGAAAGAGTTGGAGACCGGGTCGGTGGAAGAGTTGGAGACCGGGTCAGTGGAAGAGTTGGAGACTGGGTCAGTGGAAGAGTTGGAGATGGGGTCAGTGGAAGAGTTGGTGATCAGGTCAGTGGAAGAGTTGGTGATCGGGTCAGGAGAAGAGTTGGAGACCGGGTCGGTGGAAGAGTTGGGGATCGGGTCGGTGGAAGAGTTGGGGATTGGGTCGGTGGAAGAATTGGGGATCGGGTCAGGAGAAGAGTTGGTGATGGGGTCGGTGGAAGAGTTGGTGATCGGGTCAGTGGAAGAGTTGGAGACCGGGTCGGTGGAAGAGTTGGTGATTGGGTCAGTGGAAGAGTTGGAGACTGGGTCGGTGGAAGAGTTGGAGACTGGGTCGGTGGAAGAGTTGGAGACTGGGTCAGGAGAAGAGTTGGTGACCGGGTCGGTGGAAGAGTTGGAGATGGGGTCAGTGGAAGAGTTGGTGATCAGGTCAGTGGAAGAGTTGGTGATCGGGTCAGGAGAAGAGTTGGAGACCGGGTCGGTGGAAGAGTTGGGGATTGGGTCGGTGGAAGAATTGGTGATCGGGTCAGTGGAAGAGTTGGTGATGGGGTCGGTGGAAGAGTTGGTGATCGGGTCAGGAGAAGAGTTGGTGATGGGGTCGGTGGAAGAGTTGGAGACTGGGTCGGTGGAAGAGTTGGAGACTGGGTCGGTGGAAGAGTTGGTGATGGGGTCGGTGGAAGAGTTGGTGATTGGGTCGGTGGAAGAGTTGGGGATCGGGTCGGTGGAAGAGTTGGGGATCGGGTCAGTGGAAGAGTTGGGGATCGGGTCGGTGGAAGAGTTGGGGATCGGGTCAGTGGAAGAGTTGGTGATTGGGTCGGTGGAAGAATTGGGGATCGGGTCAGTGGAAGAGTTGGGGATCGGGTCAGTGGAAGAGTTGGGGATCGGGTCGGTGGAAGAGTTGGTGATCAGGTCGGTGGAAGAGTTGGTGATCGGGTCAGTGGAAGAGTTGGTGATGGGGTCGGTGGAAGAGTTGGAGACTGGGTCGGTGGAAGAGTTGGTGATCGGGTCGGTGGAAGAGTTGGTGATGGGGTCGGTGGAAGAGTTGGAGATGGGGTCGGTGGAAGAGTTGGTGATCGGGTCAGTGGAAGAGTTGGAGACTGGGTCGGTGGAAGAGTTGGAGACTGGGTCGGTGGAAGAATTGGTGATGGGGTCGGTGGAAGAGTTGGTGATGGGGTCGGTGGAAGAGTTGGAGATGGGGTCGGTGGAAAAGTTGGTGATCGGGTCGGTGGAAGAGTTGGAGACTGGGTCGGTGGAAGAGTTGGAGACTGGGTCGGTGGAAGAGTTGGTGATGGGGTCGGTGGAAGAGTTGGTGATTGGGTCGGTGGAAGAGTTGGGGATCGGGTCGGTGGAAGAGTTGGGGATCGGGTCGGTGGAAGAGTTGGAGATGGGGTCGGTGGAAGAGTTGGGGATCGGGTCAGTGGAAGAGTTGGGGATCGGGTCGGTGGAAGAGTTGGTGATCGGGTCAGTGGAAGAGTTAGTGATCGGGTCAGTGAAAGAGTTGGAGACCGGGTCGGTGGAAGAGTTGGAGATGGGGTCAGTGGAAGAGTTGGTGATCGGGTCAGTGGAAGAGTTAGTGATCGGGTCAGTGAAAGAGTTGGAGACCGGGTCGGTGGAAGAGTTGGAGATGGGGTCAGTGGAAGAGTTGGAGACCGGGTCGGTGGAAGAGTTGGAGATGGGGTCAGTGGAAGAGTTGGTGATCGGGTCAGTGGAAGAGTTAGTGATCGGGTTGGGAGAAGAGTTGGTGATTGGGTCATTGGAAGAGTTAGTGATCGGGTTGGGAGAAGAGTTGGTGATCGTGTCAGTGAAAGAGTTAGTGATCGGGTCAGTGAAAGAGTTGGTGATCGGGTCATTGGAAGAGTTAGTGATCGGGTTGGGAGAAGAGTTGGTGATCGGGTCAGTGAAAGAGTTGGTGAGCGGGTCAGTGGAAGAGTTGGTGATCGGGTCAGTGGAAGAGTTGGTGATTGGGTCAGTGGAAGAGTTGGAGACCGGGTCAGTGGAAGAGTTGGAGACCGGGTCAGTGGAAGAGTTGGAGACCGGGTCGGTGGAAGAGTTGGAGACTGGGTCGGTGGAAGAGTTGGAGACTGGATCAGGAGAAGAGTTGGTGACCGGGTCGGTGGAAGAGTTGGGGATCGGGTCGGTGGAAGAATTGGTGATGGGGTCGGTGGAAGAGTTGGTGATCGGGTCAGGAGAAGAGTTGGTGATGGGGTCGGTGGAAGAGTTGGTGATCGGGTTGGTGGAAGAGTTGGAGACTGGGTCGGTGGAAGAGTTGGAGACTGGGTCGGTGGAAGAGTTGGTGATTGGGTCAGTGGAAGAGTTGGGGATCGGGTCAGTGGAAGAGTTGGGGATCGGGTCAGTGGAAGAGTTGGGGATCGGGTCGGTGGAAGAGTTGGGGATCGGGTCAGTGGAAGAGTTGGGGATCGGGTCAGTGGAAGAGTTGGGGATCGGGTCGGTGGAAGAGTTGGTGATCAGGTCGGTGGAAGAGTTGGTGATCGGGTCAGTGGAAGAGTTGGTGATGGGGTCGGTGGAAGAGTTGGAGACTGGGTCGGTGGAAGAGTTGGTGATCGGGTCGGGGGAAGAGTTGGGGATCGGGTCGGGGGAAGAGTTGGTGATCGGGTCGGTGGAAGAGTTGGTGATGGGGTCGGTGGAAGAGTTGGTGATGGGGTCGGTGGAAGAGTTGGAGACTGGGTCGGTGGAAGAGTTGGTGATCGGGTCGGTGGAAGAGTTGGAGACTGGGTCGGTGGAAGAGTTGGAGACTGGGTCGCTGGAAGAGTTGGTGATGGGGTCGGTGGAAGAGTTGGAGATGGGGTCGGTGGAAGAGTTGGTGATCGGGTCGGTGGAAGAGTTGGTGATCGGGTCGGTGGAAGAGTTGGAGACTGGGTCGGTGGAAGAGTTGGAGACTGGGTCGGTGGAAGAGTTGGTGATGGGGTCGGTGGAAGAGTTGGTGATTGGGTCGGTGGAAGAGTTGGGGATCGGGTCAGTGGAAGAGTTGGTGATCGGGTCAGTGGAAGAGTTGGGGATCGGGTCAGTGGAAGAGTTGGGGATCGGGTCGGTGGAAGAGTTGGAGACTGGGTCGGTGGAGGAGTTGGAGACTGGGTCGGTGGAAGAGTTGGTGATGGGGTCGGTGGAAGAGTTGGAGATGGGGTCGGTGGAAGAGTTGGAGACTGGGTCGGTGGAAGAGTTGGTGATGGGGTCGGTGGAAGAGTTGGTGATGGGGTCGGTGGAAGAGTTGGTGATCGGGTCGGTGGAAGAGTTGGAGACTGGGTCGGTGGAAGAGTTGGAGACTGGGTCGGTGGAAGAGTTGGTGATCGGGTCGGTGGAAGAGTTGGAGACTGGGTCGGTGGAAGAGTTGGAGACTGGGTCGGTGGAAGAGTTGGTGATGGGGTCGGTGGAAGAGTTGGTGATTGGGTCGGTGGAAGAGTTGGGGATCGGGTCAGTGGAAGAGTTGCTGATCGGGTCAGTGGAAGAGTTGGGGATCGGGTCAGTGGAAGAGTTGGGGATCGGGTCGGTGGAAGAGTTGGAGACTGGGTCGGTGGAAGAGTTGGAGACTGGGTCGGTGGAAGAGTTGGTGATGGGGTCGGTGGAAGAGTTGGAGATGGGGTCGGTGGAAGAGTTGGAGACTGGGTCGGTGGAAGAGTTGGTGATGGGGTCGGTGGAAGAGTTGGTGATGGGGTCGGTGGAAGAGTTGGTGATCGGGTCGGTGGAAGAGTTGGAGACTGGGTCGGTGGAAGAGTTGGAGACTGGGTCGGTGGAAGAGTTGGGGATCGGGTCAGTGGAAGAGTTGGTGATCGGGTCAGTGGAAGAGTTGGGGATCGGGTCAGTGGAAGAGTTGGGGATCGGGTCAGTGGAAGAGTTGGGGATCGGGTCGGTGGAAGAGTTGGAGATGGGGTCGGTGGAAGAGTTGGGGATCGGGTGAGTGGAAGAGTTGGGGATCGGGTCGGTGGAAGAGTTGGTGATCGGGTCAGTGGAAGAGTTGGGGATCGGGTCAGTGGAAGAGTTGGGGATCGGGTGAGTGGAAGAGTTGGGGATCGGGTCGGTGGAAGAGTTGGTGATCGGGTCAGTGGAAGAGTTGGTGATTGGGTCGGTGGAAGAGTTGGTGATCGGGTCAGTGGAAGAGTTGGGGATCGGGTCGGTGGAAGAGTTGGGGATCGGGTCAGTGGAAGAGTTGGGGATCGGGTCAGTGGAAGAGTTGGTGATTGGGTTGGTGGATGAGTTGGTGATGGGGTCGGTGGAAGAGTTGGGGATCGGGTCAGTGGAAGAGTTGGGGATCGGGTCAGTGGAAGAATTGGGGATCGGGTCAGTGGAAGAGTTGGGGATCGGGTCGGTGGAAGAGTTGGTGATCGGGTCGGTGGAAGAGTTGGTGATGGGATCGGTGGAAGAGTTGGAGACCGGGTCGGTGGAAGAGTTGGAGACTGGGTCGGTGGAAGAGTTGGGGATCGGGTCAGTGGTAGAGTTGGTGATGGGGTCGGTGGAAGAGTTGGGGATCGGGTCGGTGGAAGAGTTGGTGATCGGGTCGGTGGAAGAGTTGGGGATCGGGTCGGTGGAAGAGTTGGGGATCGGGTCGGTGGAAGAGTTGGGGATCGGGCCGGTGGAAGAGTTGGTGATCAAGTCAGTGGAAGAGTTGGTGATTGGGTCAGTAGAATAGTTGGTGACCGGGTCAGTGGAAGAGTTAGTGATCGAGTCAGTAGAATAGTTGGTGATCAGGTCGGTAGAAGAGTTGGTGATTGGGTTGGGGGAAGAGTTGGTGATCGGCTCAGGAGAAGGTTTGGTGATTGGCAGTTAGGGAGGGAAATCGGCCATCAGCGGGGTCTCGGACATCGTGGGGAGGCTCTCTGCCAATCGCAGCAGTCTGATCGCGGGAGGTAAGCTTGTTGCGCCTGGAGGGAACACTCCTGCTCCTCCTGGCCCTCAAGGGTGATGATCCCACCCTTCTCTCTTCCTTTTCACTGGCAAGATTCATAAGCCCCTGGGAAACCTGTGCTAGAGAAGTTAAATTTGAAGTTAGGTTAAATTTAATTTAAAAAAAGCTACTTGACGTATCCTAAGGACGATAGTTGCGCTGCTAACGACCCTCCCACTGGCAGTAACTGGGGACAAGATCTCGGCGAGTACGTTCCACGCACGCTTCCAAATTCGCCCACATTAAACCCGGAAGCGAGCGCGTTGGAGCCGGGTTGCGGCCGTGATCCAAAAAGCTGTGATTTTCACCTCCCACACGCCCCCAGTCCACCTGTTCTTGGGGGTTAAAATTCCCCCCTCGAACTCTATCTGTTCTCTCTCATACCTCTTTGATTTAGTAAGTCCTATCAGAGGCTCTGCTGCCTGAGCATGTCAACTGTCAAATGCAGTCAACCACTCGAAACCTTATCCTATCTATCTCTTTCAAATGTGCATTCCAACATTTTATGTAACTGAGGCATTTTGATGCAGACTGAGATTGTATCTGCATAAATGATTTTGCATTCTGTCTCAATCATTACCTCATTCAGAATTTACAAGGCAAACCATAAAATGGCTGCTGGTTTTCACTTTTTAAAAATTCAAAATGACTATTCGCAGTACAGACACAAATGTATCCCCTTAAGATCTGCAGATTTAGAATCAATTAGCAAATGTTCTTTATGATGGGGGTGAGGAATTAAGAATATTTTGAAATATTCCTAAACTTGCCTTGGGACGTTCTGTTTTTTTTTTGCATCTCCCAGGAGATTGCAAGGCTGGTTGGTGGAAGGGGGATAGATGGGGGTCGTGGTATGCATTATTTATCCTATGACAGTATGGGACAGGCTTGATGAAACTCAGCTGGTCTTTTCTTGTCCTTCATTTTTGTGTGTTCATATTTACTACTCCCACTTGTGAAGCATCTTGGGACATTTCTCACATTAAAGATGCTATACAAATTCAAATTGTTATTGAATACATTTAAAATAATCCAATGGCCTTCAATTAGATCCATCACTTGTACTATTACTTTGACTCATTTCTTCTTTTGTAGGTGCAGCTAAACCTCTTGAAGTCAGACTACACTTATTGAAGTCTCCTTTGATTTGACAGTAATTGCAGAGAGGAGAATTCCTTGTAAGAATGATGAGGGACAGGAGGATGTCACCAGGTCTCTTTTCATTCAAAATCAGTACTCATTGTTCTATGAATATAAAATAATTTCAGTTCAGCAAAGTAGATCTATACAAACTGAGGGCATTCAGCTATTTAACAATTTCTATAAGCAGCCTGCTTATAACAACTGTTAAATTAATTAAAACTGGTGTTAAAATGTATAAATCATTCATTTACTTTAGACTGTGTAGTTGTCTTGGTGCTGGTGATGTTGCCAGCTTTTGTGTTCATATTGTTGGCAGAGGTGATTTTAGTGCTGGCCATTGTACTAATGTTAGTGGTAAATGTTGCTCTGGTAGTGACAGTGAGAGTAGTGGTGCTAATGCCTTATTGTTGTTTCTGGTACTCCCTCATAAGCCAGTTCAGAAATAGAGAAATGAGGTGCTGATGGTCGTCACCCTGTCCTGCGTTCACTGATGGCTCAGGTCTTACCCAGGTGGGACCTGCTGCTCCGTGGCAGTAAGTTGAATGTAGGATTGTGTCCTTCCCCACTTATTTTTGCCTTTTAATTTCGAGCAACTTCCCTCTTCTATCCAATTTTAATTGTTGTTGCATGTAGTCAGATCCGAGTCAGCTCTGGAGTTAAGATGGCGATTGGGGGCTTTCAGGCAGGAACAGGGCAGTAAGTTGATTTTCGCGATTTTAACTACTCACTTGACCCATTCCCAATGGGTGGATTGGTTTAAATTGGGGCCCTAGTCTTTAAATCTACCTCTTGTTCAATAAAATCTTAGTCTCCTGAATCTAAATCTAATTTGCAGGAGAAACCAAAGGATAGATTTTCACCTCCAGCACCTGAATGGTAATCTAGCTATGCAGATTGCCTGTCCTTTATAGACCTGCTCGGTTTTTGTTCCTTTTATTTCAGCAGAATCAAAATTGGCCTGCTCTATAAAGGACTGGTGATTTGCTCCCCTGGATGAACACCCAACTGGTGATGAAAATCTACCCCGAGGTGTGATAAACAGAATTTTTGTGAGAAACGGCACATTGGCAGGCGTTATTGAACCAAGCTGCATAACCAGATCTGACAGAAGGGAAAGAGTAACACATGAAACCTCCCTTGCCAGCTAAAATAACATCAACTACTTCACTGGCACAGTTAGATGAGCAAAAGCAGCATTTGGACCAGGGACAGGCATCAAAGCAGTCTCAAAGACTGCCTCAGTTGGCTGACTAATAATGCCAAGCAAGACAGAATTGGTTTATAGAGTGTGATTTGCATCAGGGTATTCTGTAAGGGGTACCCTTGCTTCACACCCGCAATGCTCTGCAATGCGTTCCCTGCAAGTGCAATTCGCTGCCAGGAATGTGTAATTGGCCCTTTAGTGAGATATTTATAGCCACAGTAAAACCTGATCATGTTCTCACCTGATGTCGACACACATTTCTTAGTGGGGGGTCATTGAATAACAGTCAGATACAGGAACCTTTGTGTAGCTCAGGGGTGCTGAGGTCACTTGTAGCAACCCAGATGCTCATTTTGCTGAGAACATGTAATTTAGCACCCAGGCATCAAATCTTGGACCTCTGTGGTCTGAATGGCTCAGTGCCACACCAAGTACTGTGAGGGGAGGTGATGAAGATTCTGCTCTAAGTAACCACCTTGCTGTCAATGATAAATATTCTTCAGTGGTGGACACAATTGTAAGTTGCCATTTGCTTATCGCAAAGTTACTGTTTATAATGAACTAAAAATGAATGCTGGGTGTGCAGTGCATGTGAAATCTGTCATAAATCCAATCAAAGCACAATAAATGCCAAATGCTGATGGCACATTAAAGAGAATAAGCCCTTCTTCTGTAATCCTGATGTGTTGTCCTATAATAGTGAATTGAGACTGAGTTAATGAAGAATTTTAATCACATAAAAAGCTGTAGCATCTGTTTATTATATACATATAAGAAAGAACAAATAGTGATTACTGCATTGGCAGCTGACGGTACTCTTAATCTTCAAAGATACTGTTCTGTTGAATTGGTTGCTTCCCTTTTCCAAACCAAACATTCTGCCAGTTTCACAAAATCAATCTTGACAAGTTAAAGGTCTCTGTGGACTTGCGTTGATGTGTTTTTTAAAGCAGATATATCAGGAAAACAACAAAGGGCTATGTAACTGACTTTTGCAGACCGGTTTGAAAAGATCTGCATATGCACATGTCAACATTTCCAATTGATCAGACTTTGGAGCCTGTACTTGTATTATTCTTTATTGGAATAGGCTTTGTAGACCCATAAATAAATAATGTGTATTTTCAAAAACATTCAGATCATAGACACAAAGAAAATCTGGGACAAACCATCCTCACATTGGAAAATATTTTAAAAAATGCAGTGGAAGTTTGTTATTGTTGTCACTTTACAGATCATAAATTGGAAAAGACAAACCTTATTATGAATGGCTTTGCTGAGGCTCCCCAATGGCTCAGTGTTTATCCTGTGAATTGTTCATCCATACAGACCAGGAAGGCCCCAGCTTCTATCCTTAGTCTCTGCTAAATTAGCTGAGCCCGAGCTGAGGAGGCAATAGGGGCAAATACCAGCCAGAATTGCTCATTGTCGAATGGTTCCTGCTGCAAGTGTGAATGTGTAAACATTGGGTGGGGATAGGGTAAGGCTGTGATATGCCCACTGTAAAATTGCATTCACGAGCAGGGTCAGTGCTGGAGGACACCAGCAGGCGCAATCCCAGCGTAAGTGGCGGAATCACGGCCAGGGTAAGTTTGGGGTGACAATCTCCAGACCCGCCTTGGCATTACATACACAGAGCCTGAAATTCCAGCCTTTTTGAGGGTAGTTTTCATGTAGGCAGAATTTGGGGTATAAGGTCAGATACGCCAGAATTACACCCCTTATGAAATACAGACAAGATTCCAGTGGAAGTGGCTGCTGGCAGATGATGTGCCCACCCCTAGAGTGGTGCATGTATGCAAATGACAGGAGAATGCAGGGAAAAGCTGCTGACCCCAAAATTCAGCCATTAATGCCAGAATTATGTGACTTGAGCCTGTAGAAAAGAGGGGGAGGTTACCTGCTTGGCTTCTCAGACCAAGAAGTGGTTGAATTCACATAATTAGATTGTCCACAAATTTTATCTGAAACATCAGCTTTGAATAAAGTGATTAGGAAAACGTCTCAGCTATGCTGCTACGAAAGGAGTCTACAAACTACATTTCAGCAGTTCAGGTAGGGAAATCTTTTTCTTCGCACCCTCTGTCATAAATAATCTTTTCATGGGTTTCAATATGGCCATTCCCATATATGTCATTTTGAGGGAGCCAGAGCAAGAATGAGAAGGGTGCACAGGATAAGGAGAAGACCGCCAACTAGGAGGCCTGTTTCCAGTAGAGTCTATAGACCACACCACTCACTTAAGAAAGTATCAGAAGATATCTGCCTAAGGAGGCAATAGTTCAGTAAGAAGGCACAGAGGGAACTCTGGGACCTGTTGCAAACTGACCTCCAAACATCTCAAAGAAATAACAGACATATCTTGGAACACTGGACTTCATATCACAAAAGTGGCTTTGCTGTGCACATATATATTTAAAATTGATGCTTCTTTCTACAGCCATTCCTACCTCTGGAGCCTCTTTGTGCTGTTCTTAGACCTATTCTGGTGCTTTGCCAAGGTACAACCAGAGAGCTAGGGATACCAATGGTGCCTGTCTGCAAGTGCATGAGCAGTCTGGTCCTATTTCCTGATATCTACATGAGCAGGCATCTGAGGGGGCTGGCTGGAAAGGTCACACGAGCTCTCATCAGGAGAGAGGGTGACATTGTGAAGGTGGACTATAGCCATACCACTTGTGCTGGATCCTGGATCTGAGTGCCCAGTGATTACCAGGAGGACAGACCTGATGGTATCAGTTACGAACATAGGAACATAGGAATTGCTAGACAAACAAAGACCAAGGTCCATGTAGCTCACCTTCTACCATCCTGATAGTCGCATGATACGATGATAATGAAATTATTGACTAATAGCAATCAATCACTACCAATTAGTCTACAACAGACCCAGAAATGACACAAAGAACACTCCAGTGGTGGAAAGCTTTGGGAACCATAGGTCCAAAGTTACCCTTTTCCTCCCAAGCATGATACACTTACCATATGTCATATATCAAATCATTCACATACAGTATCTCAAACTGTTATTTTCTAAAGAAATCTATCTGATTTGCATTTGAATGAATCAATACTAACTGCTTCCACCACCTCCCTAGGGAGTCTGTTCCATAGATTGACCACTCGCTCACTGAAATATTGGCCCCGATATTTCCGGGGAGGTGAGGAGGGAGTGGGGGCAACTTGTAGCGACTGGGAAACCCAGAAATGAGGGAAAGCGGTGGTCGTGCTGAATTTAACGGCAGGACCTCATTTGAATTTTTTTCTCCGTTTCCGGCCGGCAGCCGGACAAATTGAGAGTCTGGCTGGCTGGCTGTCAAATGGGAAGGCCTGTGGTACAAGGCCGCAGCCAGGGAGTGGAGAGGAGGGAGGCAGGGAGGGAGGGAGAGATCACGGGGCAGGAAGAGGTCGCGGGGGGGATGAGATCACGGAGAAGAGATCATGGGAGGAAGAAATCACGCTGTGGGGGAAGAGATCACGGAGGTGAAGAGATCATTGGGGGTGGGGAAGAGATCGCAGGGTAAGAGATTGCGCGGGAAGAGATCACGGGGGGGAAGAGATCACGGGGGGAAGAGATCGCAGGGGAAGAGATTGCAGGGAAGAGATCACGGGGAGGGAAGGGATCACAGGGGGTGGGGAAGAGATCGCGGGGAAGAGACCATGGGGGAAAGTGATCGCAGAGGGCATCGGATCGTGGGGGTTTTGGATTGTTGGGGGGGGTTTCTGGCAGATTGTGGCACGTTAGCTTGGAGGGCCAGGGGGAAGCACTCCTGCTCCTTCTGGCCCACAAGCAGTGCTGGGAAGGCACCTGCCTGCTGGATCTGGTTGTTCTCGCCTCCCTGCAGCTGCAGCCCTTAGAAACCCGGCCCGCAGCCCTTACATCTAAATGGCTGTTAAAATCTGAGGCACACGGCCTCATTAACATATTTAAATTACTGACCTGCCTCTCGAGAGCAGGTTACTCGTCCGCCCCAGTTAAACCAGAAGTGGGCATGTTTGAGGCGGGTTGGGGTCGGGTTTCAGATTTTTGAAATTGTAACCTGCACTCCCGCCACTGACCTGCCCATCGTGGAGGGGGGGGGTTTAAAATTCCCCCCATTGTTTCCGTAGATTAGTTTTGAATTTACCCCCATTCAAGTGCAGGCCGTGTCCTCTGGTTTTATTGTTCTGGACAAGGTGAAACAGCTTGTCATGATCTACATTATCTAGTCCCGTTAGAATCCTAAAAACAGCAATCACATCACGTCTCAACCTTACCGTCCAGTGAGAACATGCCCAATTTACACAATCCCTCCATCCCCTTATTCATTTTGGTTGCTCTCTTCTGTATCCTTTTTGTACTGTGGTGACCAGAACTATACACAGTATTCTAAGTGCAGTCGCTCCAATGATTTATAAAGTGTCAGGATTACCTCACTGTTTCGGCTCAATACTGACCTTTTAATACATCACAATATCTGATTTTCTTTACTCACTGCCACCGAGCATTGTTGTGATAGATTCAATTTATTGTCAATCAGCACACCCAGATCTCTTTCATTTTCTCTGCATATTATTTTCTTTTCATTTAATTAATAATCCCTTCCTGGAATTTTTTATCCCCATGTGAAGCATTTTGCATTTCTTTACTTTGAATTTCATCTGCCACCTGTCTGCCCAATTCCCAAGTATATTCAAATCCTCCTGTAGCTTATCCTGTTCAGCTTTGGAGTCACCACCTTCATTGACTTTGTATCATCTGCAAATTTAGCCACTGTGCTTGTGACTCCTAGTTCCAGATCATTTATAAAGACATTAAACAAAGGAGGTCCCAAAGCAGCCCCCTGTGGAATCCCATTAGCAACATTCTCCTAGGCTGATGACAATCCCTGTACCACCACTCTCTGGGTTCCATCGGTCAACCAATTACGTCTTCATTGTAAAATATTTCCACTGATTACTGCTTTCATTTTTTTTCAGTACTGCCTTTCCAGAGGAACTGTATCAAAGGCCTTACTGAAATCCAAGTACACCACATCCACTGCCTTACCCCTATCAAGCTCCTTTGTCACACTCTCAAAGAAAATTAGTTAGATTGGCAAGACCTCCCCTTCATGAGCCCATATTGGCTATCCTTTATGATTGTATTTCTCTTCAGATGCTCCAAGATTTTATCTTTAATAAGGATTTCCATAACTTTACCCACAATGGATGTCAAACTCACTGGTCTGTAGTTTCCTGGGTCACTTTTGCTTCCTTTTTTAAAAATAGGAGTAACATCTGCCTTTCTCCAGTCCCCATGCACCTCTTCAGTATTCAGTGTGTCCTGGAAGATTTTTGTCAGAGTTCCTGCAATTTCGTAACTTATTTCTTTAAGAATCCTCAGATGCATCTTATCCGGCTCCTGAGATTTATTCGCCTTATGTTTGCACAGCTGTTCAGCAAGCAAGCTGCTAGTAATGTGAATAGCGCCACAGCTTACCTCTTAAACCCTCTAGTTCCCTTTTCAGATCAAATGTTACCTGTATCGTCCTTAGTAAAAACTGAGGCAAAAAACTTACTTAGCACTTTTGCAGCCTGTGCAGCATCAGTTGTCATGCCCTTACCCGATCCCACTTTAAGTGGCCCCACTCCATTCCTCGATTTTCTTTTTATGTTAATATAACTGAAAAACTTTTTATTATTACTTTCTTGCCATATTCAATTCAAAAATTTTCTTTGCCATTTTGATGCCCTTTTTACACTCCAGGCATGCGTTTTGGTATTAGATTCTTTAGATCCTGGGAAATGATGCCCGTGGAAGCTCTTGGAAGCTAGTTGCCATTCTTTTTTCCAAACAATTCCAATAAGTATCCATGTTGATTATACACTGACTGGTCTGGCAGCCTCTCTATCACAGATGCAGATGTTCCTGGTGCTGCCGCTCACTCCAGATAACACCAAATTGTTCTCAGATATTGGCACTGAAGATAATGGAACCAAAGAATATATTGGACTTCGCCATGACCCCTGCCGTCTGTCTCAGTTCCTTCAAGTTGGTCATCAGTGCTTTAATGGTCATCCAGCTTCCTTTTTAGAGTAGGACCCAATAGATCTGAGTTCACAGGCTCTGGAGCCAGAAAATATTAAGCTATCTCCCCACTGTCAGATCCCACTTTCACCTCAAACTTCTCTGTCACCCTCATTCACCCTGTCTCACCCAGTGAAAATGCCTCACAAGAACTACTTACATCCCCCCAGATAGATTTCTCTGGGCCAGCGAGGGTGAGAGAGAGAGAGTGAATGATCGTGTAGATGTAGGTGTAGGTGAGGATGTGGCTGGTTAGACAGAGCTAGATAGGAACTAACCTCTTTCTTCGTATACCCCCTCCTTAGCGGCATCTTGCTTTGGGTTATCTAGAGGAAGAGAAAATGAAGAGATGCTAGGCAGCTACCATTGCAGTTTCTCTTTAGCTTGTGAAGGTTCCCAATCAATCCACTTGCTAGTGTGTTTGCATTCTCAAACCATTATACAAGCAAACTGCAGCTGGTCCAGACAAATCTGCAGCTGCCTTCGGACTTCATACATCTCCAACTCCAAATGGTTTGGTCGCATGGCTTCCCAAGATCTCGTGCTTCTTTCTCATGAGGGTTCAGGGGTCTGTTGTCAGGGCGAACTGCTGGCCATGGCTTAGATTCCCAGCTGTTATGGGCCACCTTCCCCTGCAAGGGAAAAGACATGAATATAGCAATGAATCTGGTCTGAATCTTTTGACATATATGGTTGAATTCTATTCCTGTTGGTCAGTTAGCTGCAGAGCTGGAATGCAATCCACTAATGTGAATTCACAGCTAGCCCATTGCAATTTCCTCCCAGGCCCCTCATTTGCTATATGTTGCGGGTTGGAGGGGTAATACCGCTCCTGGTAGGTGTACCACTGCTGGGAGGGAGGGAAATTCAATTCTAATGCACATTTTAAAAGGCTGCAATCAGTTAAAGAGCAGCATCATTTTCCTGTATGAATGGCTGAAGAAGCAGCAGTCTGGAGGTGTCAGCAGCTGGAAGTGCTCCTAGATTCTCAGATATCGCCCTGGATGTTCTTTTGGCGGAAGTCAGGGCCAGAAGATCAAGATTGTTGGGCTCTCTTGGCAGGAACCCCCATAAGAGAGTTGTGCAAGCCATCTGGAGAGCGGTGGCAGAGGCAGTCAGTGCAACCTCCACTGTCAGGAAATGTGCATAGAAAATGGGTGAATGCCTTGAAAATTGCCACGGTTACAATGGGACAAATTAGTTTAGAGATAATGGAAAAGTACAACAATTGAGGCCATGTAAGAAAACAAGCCAAAGAGGCCTTGATATTAGGGAACTGGGACCATCTGGTATAGATAAGATTAGAATAGGACAGCATTTGAGAGGGAGTTACAAAGGTGGAACTAATATAATTCATTTCAGCTATGCTTGTTAGCTAACCTGAAAAAAATAAGTGATTTGCAATATAACTTGAGTCCCAGTGCTGTTATATTTCCCTGATGGACCTTCTACTTGAACACTGTGCAATCATCCCCATTTCTGACCTTATGATGTAAGGAAGGTCATTGATGAAGCAGCTGAAGATGGTTGGGCCTAGGACACTGCCCTGAGGAACTCCTACAGCAATGTCCTGGGGCTGAGATGATTGGCCTCCAACAACCACTACCATCTTCCTTTGTGCTAGGTATGACTCCAGCCACTGGAGAGTTTCCCCCCTGATTCACATTGACTTCAATTTTACTGGGGCTCCTTGGTGCCACACTCGGTCAAATGCTGCCTTGATGTCAAGGGCAGTCACTCTCACCTCACCTCTGGAATTCAGCTCTTTTGTCCATGTTTGGACCAAGGCCATAATGAGGTCTGGAGCCGAGTGGTCCTGGCGAAACCCAAACTGAGTATTGGTGAGCAGGTTATTGGTGAGTAAGTGCCACTTGATAGCACTGTCGACGACACCTTCCATCACTTTGCTGATGATTGAGAGTAGACTGAAGGGGCGGTAATTGGCCGGATTGGATTTGTCCTGCTTTTTGTTGACAGGACATACCTGGGCAATTTTCCACATTATCGGGTAGATGCCATTGTTGTACCTGATGTGGAGATGCCAGTGATGGACTGGGGTTGACAATTGTAAACAATTTTACAACACCAAGTTATAGTCCAGCAATTTTATTTTAAATTCACAAGCTTTCGGAGGCTACCTCCTTCCTCAGGTGAACGATGTGGAAATGAAATCCTCGAAATGAAGTCGCATTTATAATTCACAGAACAATGCTTGGTGATAACAGACAGTTTTTTCAACTGCCCGTTGCCAAGGCAATCAGTGTGCAGACAGACAGGTGTTACCTGCCAGGTCTCAGAATATACAAATCACCAAAAAAAACAACAAACAAAAAAAAACAGAGATAGAGAGGTAGAAACATAGAAAAGACAGCAACTGACCCGTTATATTAAAAACAGATAACATTTGTTCGCTGGTGGGGTAACGTGTAGCGTGACATGAACCCAAGATCCCGGTTGAGGCCGTCCTCATGGGTGCGGAACTTGGCTATCAATTTCTGCTCGACGATTTTGCGTTGTCGTGTGTCTCGAAGGCCGCCTTGGAGTACGCTTACCCGAAGGTCGGTGGCTGAATGTCCTTGACTGCTGAAGTGTTCCCCGACTGGGAGGGAACCCTCCTGTTTGGCGATTGTTGCGCGGTGTCCGTTCATCCGTTGGCGCGGTGTCTGCATGGTCTCGCCAATGTACCATGCTCTGGGGCATCCTTTCCTGCAACGTATGAGGTAGACAACGTTGGCCGAGTCACAGGAGTATGAACCATGCACCTGGTGGGTGGTGTCCTCTCGTGTGATGGTGGTATCTGTGTCGATGATCTGGCATGTCTTGCAGAGGTTACCGCGGCAGGGTTGTGTGGTGTCGTGGACGCTGTTCTCTTGAAAGCTAGATAATTTGCTGCGAACGATGGTCTGTTTGAGGTTGGGTGGCTGTTTAAAGGCGAGTAGTGGAGGTGTGGGGATGGCCATAGCGAGGTGTTCGTCGTCATTGATGACATGTTGAAGGCTGCGGAGAACATGGCGTAGTTTCTCTGCTCCGGGGAAGTACTGGACGACAAAGGGTACTCTGTTGGTTGCGTCCCGTGTTAGTCTCCTGAGGAGGTCTATGCGATTTTTTGCTGTGGCCCGTCGGAACTGTCGATCGATGAGTCGAGCGTCATATTCCGTTCTTACTAGTCTTACTAGTCTTACTAGTAAGAACGGGATATGACGCTCGACTCATCGATCGACAGTTCCGACGGGCCACAGCAAAAAATCACATAGACCTCCTCAGGAGACTAACACGGGACGCAACCAACAGAGTACCCTTTGTCGTCCAGTACTTCCCCGGAGCGGAGAAACTACGCCATGTTCTCCGCAGCCTTCAACATGTCATCAATGACGACGAACACCTCGCTATGGCCATCCCCACACCTCCACTACTCGCCTTTAAACAGCCACCCAACCTCAAACAGACCATCGTTCGCAGCAAATTACCTAGCTTTCAAGAGAACAGCGTCCACGACACCACACAACCCTGCCGCGGTAACCTCTGCAAGACATGCCAGATCATCGACACAGATACCACCATCACACAAGAGGACACTACCCACCAGGTGCATGGTTCATACTCCTGTGACTCGGCCAACGTTGTCTACCTCATACGTTGCAGGAAAGGATGCCCCAGAGCATGGTACATTGGCGAGACCATGCAGACACTGCGACAACGGATGAACGGACACCGCGCAACAATCGCCAAACAGGAGGGTTCCCTCCCAGTCGGGGAACACTTCAGCAGTCAAGGACATTCAGCCACCGACCTTCGGGTAAGCGTACTCCAAGGCGGCCTTCGAGACACACGACAACGCAAAATCGTCGAGCAGAAATTGATAGCCAAGTTCCGCACCCATGAGGACGGCCTCAACCGGGATCTTGGGTTCATGTCACGCTACATGTTACCCCACCAGCGAACAAATGTTATCTGTTTTTAATATAACGGGTCAGTTGCTGTCTTTTCTATGTTTCTACCTCTCTATCTCTGTTTTTTTTTTGTTTGTTGTTTTTTTTGGTGATTTGTATATTCTGAGACCTGGCAGGTAACACCTGTCTGTCTGCACACTGATTGCCTTGGCAACGGGCAGTTGAAAAAACTGTCTGTTATCACCAAGCATTGTTCTGTGATTTATAAATGCGACTTCATTTCGAGGATTTCATTTCCACATCGTTCACCTGAGGAAGGAGGTAGCCTCCGAAAGCTTGTGAATTTAAAATAAAATTGCTGGACTATAACTTGGTGTTGTAAAATTGTTTACAATTGTTGTACCTGTACTGGAACAGTTTGGCTAGAGGTGCGGCTAGTTCTGGAGCACAAGTCTTCAGCACTACAGCCGGGATGTTGTTGGGGCCCATAGCCTTTGTTGTATCCAGTGCACTCAGCCATTTCTTGATATCAAGTGGAGTGAATTGAATTGGCTGAAGATTGTCTTTTGTAATGGTGGGGATATCGGGAGGAGGCCGAGATGGATCATTTACTCGGCACTTCTGGCTGAAGGTGGTTGCAAACGCTTCAGCCTTGTCTTTTGCGCTCACGTGCTGGACTCGGCCATCATTGAGGATAGGGATGTTTACAGACCCTCCTCCTCCTGCTAGTTGTTTAAATGTCCAGCTCTATTCACAACTGGATGTGGCAGGACTGCAGGGCTTTGATCTGATCCGTTGGTTGTGGAATCGCTTAGCTCTGTCGCTAGCATGTTGCTTCCCCTGTTTAGCATGCATGTAGTCCTGTGTTGTAGCTTCACCAGGTTGGCACCTCATTTTTAGGTACGCCTGGTGCTGTTCCTGGCATGCTCTTCTACACTCCGCATTGAACCAGGGTTGATCCACTGGCTTGTTGGTATTGGTAGAGTGAGGAGTATGCCGGGCCATGAGATTGTGCTGGAATACAATTCTGCTGCTGCTGATGGCCCACAGTGCCTCATAGATGCCCAGTTTTGAGCTTCTAGATCTGTTCTGAATCTATCCCATTTAGCACGGTTGTAGTGCCATACAACACGTTGGATGGTGTCCTCAGTGTGAAGATGGGATTTCATCTCCAAAAGGACTGTGCGGTCCTTGTAATTTTGGGTGGGGTCAATGCCATGGCATCATGTTTGTTATAAATTGGATAGCCCGGTGGTGAAGGATAGAATACTAGAGCCTGGTCTTCAGTTGCTTCCAAGCCTTTATTCACTGAGATCCCCCTTACACACACAAATGATACAAGAAAGTCCCCAATTGACACACACCACCTGAATACTAATTGATATAAATCACATGATTCAATTAAAAATGTTGGGTGGGAACTCAACCTTGCCTCACTACCAGTAGCACAATGTCATGTCGAAATTTTGGGTCCCCAGTCTTTACAGTCCGCCTTAGGTTTGTTATTGTGTATGAATGCATAATCAGTGACTTGTAACAAAGTCTAAACGAGCTAAATGAGTCTCAACCCTTACTGTTCATTTTCCCTTCTTACTCCTTTTTGGAGGCCTAAGAATGCTGAGTGCAGTGCTAAGCATAACTGAATCATCAGTTGATACTTTTCTGACATTCTGCCATCTTTTACTTATGTCTGTTTTTTCACTAACATTAGTGAACATATGAGAATGTCAGGCCCAAAATTGCCTTCATTTTGTGATAGCTTTTGCTTTCACTGTTCAGAGCAGTATTAGCATTTACACACACACACATTCACACACGCACACACACAGATAGCTCTCTTCATATGTAGGCATCACTTTCCAAATATCATACCTCATAATTTTTATTACTATGCTCCTACAAATCTATTAATCTTAGATTCACAAACAATATTTCATATATCCCTTATAAGTTTACAAAATCTTTTAGCTTTTTTATTTTGCCAAGAGATATATCATTTGAACCCTACTTTCACATTTCTGTTATTACCCAATTTAGCTGCACATGAAGAGGATTGACAACATCTCATTTAACTGTCAGATCCTCTGAAGTTCAAGCAAAATCAGTAGAATAGCTATGTACTATATTTAACGAGGCATAAGGACAGTGGGGTCTATAAAAGTTTTCTCATCTCATGGTAGAATTTTAGGTGCCTCCCTCATGAAAGCTGATTAACAGCCCATATCGAATGTTGTTTACAATACTTGACTCTTGAAGGTGAAAGGAAGTGATTCTGAATCTCTTGAAAAAGAAGTGACTGTCACATCAAAAGGACCTAAATTTCCATGAGCCTGCTCCGCCGGCAGAAGTGCAGCAGGACAGGTACTGGTGATCTCTACCCGACCGGAGTATCCGGGATGAGGGTGAGGCCACCTCGTTTAAATAGCAGTGATGTGTGTCTGCACTACAATGGGTGCATCTTGGTTGCCCACCAGGGAAGGGGAAAAGCGACACAGATCAGCTGCACTTTTGGCTGCCAACACTTTTGATTACCCTAATCCCTTTATAAGGGATCCAAAAGATTACTGCTTCCTGTATTTAGAGGGTTCCAGGCTCCAGGTAGTGGCAGCAAGTCCTTACTACTCACAGTGTCAAAACATCTACACTAGATGCTCTGACTGATCTGGCAGTGTCTCTGTTAGGGGAATGGATGCAGATGTTTCTGATACTGCCACATTCCAAGTAGCACAGTATTGTGCCATTTTCTATCGGATTCTCCTGTAACCTCTGCCATTTCTCTCAGGTCTTCTATGATGGACCTCGTGGCTTCATGTGAGTGCGATGCTCATGCACCATTCCGTCTTTTTGGAGCAACCTGATTGTTGTGTCCAGAAAATGGCTGAGGTAGCGGCAAGAGCCAGCCCCTTCACTGAGGAAAGTCTAAAAATCCTGCTGGAGGAGGTGGTGCTCAGGAATTTGTCCAGTTTGGGGGCAGCGGGCAACTCCCCCATCATAGCAATTGTGTAGCAGTTGTGGCAAGAAGTAGCCAATCATGTGAATGCTATTTCTTCTGTGTACTACTCATTGGACCAAAAAGGTCTCCGGACTGAGAAAGAGGGCCAAGGGAGGTAAGACTGGTTGGTGCCCACTTAAAGCAGGCGACAGTTGGACTTTGCACTTCTCAAGCACTCAGCCACTTCTGCAATGCTGTTTGCAAAGCACTGGCTCCACCTTCACTTTAAAACACCTGCTAAACACTATCTTTGAAGCTGCACCTCAAATTTGATGGTTGCCAAAGGGATGGGCTTCTTTTCACTTAAAGAACTCTGGCATGTTTTCTTAACAACTCACTATGTATGACTTGTATGCTCTCGGTTCATCCTTTCTCACCAGGTGTGGGGGTTCCTGTAGTTTTAATTGATAGGGTAGCAAAGGGTAGTGCTGGTCCCTCAGCAACCATCTGTTCATTTTTCCTACTCCTTCAAATATTTGTGCCACCGTCAATGCATTACAAAATGAAAGCATCATCTGCTTCCAGTGTATTTTGCAGTTACCTGCATTGTTATGTTGTGGTGATCTGAGACTATCTAGGTGTTGGTGAAGTGAAATCTATGCAAATACATTTATGGCTAGATGGATGCCGTCAATAAGGCCCTGCACTTTTGAGAACCCAACCACATGGTAAAAGTAATGCATTCTTTTGAATTGTTCTCTCCTATCCATGGTAAAGGTGATATGCGTGTTGCCCTGGCAAACTAGGCAGCTTAATGTATTAGTTTACGGACATCTAACTGAACTGGCAAATGCCACTACGAGTGGCTAGAAATGAACTGGTGGCAATAAGGTTCAATGCGGTGGTGATTTTGACCATAGTGGGCACAGTTGTCCATATGCTGAATGTTGTCTGAAGGTTATGGTCTAATATACAGCACAGCTCAGTGATTGCCTTCCTGCTGAATCATAGACAACAAAGGCAGGTCTCTTACAAAATGTCCTCATTATTATTACACAAGTATTGGGTTTGCCTGCAGGTGGGCACCGGGCACTTGAGCTGTCAGTATAGCTGTCTTTCCTCCCGCCACAGGAAATCTTCTTCTTGCTATAAGTCCAGTGCAGCCACTGGCAGGCCCAATGGAATGCCCATGCTGAGCATTGTGCATACAACTCAGAGGACAAACTGGTGGCAGCAAGAATGCTGTTGTTGGAGTGTGCACCAAAGGAGTGCTGAATTACTGAAAAACGGCTGCGTGCAGTAGAAAAACTAAACGCACTAGCTATAATGCACAAAGTTCAGTTGATCAAGTCAAAAAACAGCAGTCAAACTGCAAGTATCACAAATGTAGAAAGTTAGCTTTAAGTGGTGAATTTTGTCAGTGAACAGTTTGCAGGACACCCAGTGCCTTTTTTGTAAGGGTGCTGAATGGATCAGGAGCCACGCTGCAGAACAATTCATTGTGGGACTACCTACCATCAATTTAAATAATTTTGTATGGTGTAATGAGGCCAGAACATGCACATAGCATGGTCTCAAAAAAATTTAATTTTCTGCTATGGAATCAGAAAGATCCTGTAACACTATTCAAAGAAGAGCAGGGAGTTCCCCTGGTGGCCTGGCCAAATTCCTCACTCACCTACCATAAATAGTTTAGACAGTCATTCATCTCAATGTGAAACAAATTATGTGACAGGGCCAAACAATGGCAGTTGAAATTTAATACAGAGAATTGTAAATTACTGTACATAGGAATGAAAATGATGTTGAAACAGCTAAGGGTGATGTTGAAAGAGGCCTAGGAGTCAGAATGCACCTTGAGTGGTGTATCCAATTTTAAGAGATATTCAAGTGCTAGAGAGAGCAGTGGCTGATCCTTAATTTCAGGGGATTGAGTTATGAGGAAAGACTAGAGAGACTTGGGTGATAGTAAACGGCATGGAAATGTTCACCTGGAATGCAACTTCAAATTGTGGGAGTAGGTAAAGGAGACACGGGTTCAAGCTAGTAAAAGGTAACCTTAAGATTGACATTAGGAAGTTCTTTAAGCAGAGAGTGATTAAATCTCGGAACAGACTATTAGATAAAGTGGTGAAGGTAAAAACTCTGGAATCATTTCAGAAATAATTAGATGCAGCAATGTGGGAGCTGTACGATCTTTCTGGATGGATGAATTATGATGGGTTGAATGGCCTTCCTCATCTATAATTTTTTTGTGATCTTGTGTTTTGTGGATTTTACTGTGCCCAAATTAGCAGTACATTTGCCTACGGAACAGTTAATGCACTTCAAAAATTCATTGTACATGAAGCACTTTGAAATTTTTTTGAGATGTGATAAGGCTCTCTATAACTGCAATTCCTCGTTTTCTACTTTGTATCAGTTATAGTCGAATTGCAATTGGTGTAAAGCAAAAGCAGTGTGAGATATGAATATAAATCGATTTGCCAAAACAGTTGCAATACAAATTTTGTATTGGCACAGTGTGAAAATGACATCAAATCTGTGAAATAGCTGGCCCATATAATGCTTTTTCTTATTGAGTAATTGTTTCTGGAACTGCATGGACCATTACTTTTTGCCGATGCCCCCTTGAAATTCTGGGTAGGAGAAGCTGTATTAAACTCTCCCTATTATAGACAGGTATTCCATGACCTCAAGCACTTCACACATAGGCTTCCTCGATGGTACTGTAATCACAAAGCACCTTTTCTTCAACACGCACAGGGTATAAAATAAAATCTTTCTCAAAGGAGCAAATTATTCCTACTTTTGAATTGGTTCAGAGTTCTGGGAATCGTAATGCAGTGTGGCAAATTTAACTTTATTGATGATTTCAATCTACATTGTAAAACCTTTCAGAAATAATCTGAACTGCTTCTTCCTTATTTTAGGAACAGCCAGCTGCCTTCTTTTTCTGCTCCAGTAAGCCTGTTCACTAAGCATTTAATTCCCCGACTTAAATCATTCATTTTTTTTCCATTTTATCTCCTTCAAAATCTGCAGAATTACTGGCTCATAGAATCTCCTTTCCCATTCAACAGATGTTCTTCCTATGACAGAGATTTTCCATGATACAGTAATCCATGACCTTAAACATACTACACATTGGCCCCAAAACTCCATATCCTTTTTGGCGGTTCTCCAGTTTTTAATTGGCGCAACTCATTTTTCTTCTCAGCATACTGAATTGGAAGCAATTTCCAGTGGCTCCCCTCCCCCTCCCCCAAAATCAATCCCCCTGAATGACCTACTCATAACATTACCCATCTATGCTCCTGCCTCTTCCCATCGCTGGAATTCCCTCCCTAAACCTCTCCACCTCTCTCTCCTCATTTAAGACCCTCCTTAAAACCTCTCTTTTTGACCAAGCTCTTCGTCATCCCTCATAATATCTCCTCTTTTGGCTCAGTGTCAACTTTTGTCTGATTACGCTTCTGTGAAGCGCCTTGGGATGTTTTTCTATGTTAAAGGCGCTATATAAATGCAATTTGTTGTTGTTGTTACTGCATGAGGACCTACAGCCACAGTCATCTGCTTACACTGCTCTCTCTGTGACTATGAAGGTGATAATTGCACACATTCTGGTAATATGTGGGAAGTATCAGGAAAGAAAAATGATCATGAAAGCTACTGGATTGCTGTAAAAACCCAACTGGTTCACTAATGTCCATGAAGGAAGGAAACCTGGCTCTTCTACATGGTCTAGCCTACCTGTGAATTCTAAGCCTTATCATCATTTCTTTGTTGAGTTCTCCACCCTTTTCTTCTTCCCTAGCCTTTACACCAAGCACCTTCTTATCTTTAGTGACCTCTGCCTTCATTTAAACATCCCCAGCCCCTTATCTTCCATTCTGGTTGACTTCCTGTCCTCACCCTGCATAAAATATTTCCCATCCACTCCCTTGGGCAAAACTCTGGGCCTTGCCATCAAGTGTGGCTTCGCTACTGATGAGGTTTCAATCATTGCTAGTCCATCACAAAATTCTTGTCACTGTTCATGTCTTTAGTTCACCTTCCCTTCCACTACCCTCAACCTCTATCCCTGAGAAAAACTTCCCCTCCAATTCCCTCACCAACATGCATTCTAACTCTAAACTCCTCCTCCTCTTGTCCTCCACCTGCTACTGCTGTCAAGCTCCTAAGCAGTTCCCTTGGTTGTGCTTTTGATACCTCCAAGTCACTCAGGTCTCTTAGCCCCAGTACTGTCCTTACCACCGCACCCTAAAGTTTGAGGGGCACAGATTTGAATGCACCTGGCACACAATTGGCGTGGTCACCCACCGTCAGATCTGGCTTGAGCATGTCAAGCAGAACCATATCTCCTTCACCATAGTTAGAGGATTTCTCTAACTATTCCATGATCGTCCTTGAGGGTAAGCACAATCTCAGATTTCTTTTCTTAATAGCCAACTGCGTCATCCATCCCTTTTAAACCCTTGCACCTTCCAAACTCTCCTCCAGTGCCTCCTCCTCCCCCATCTTTATCCTAAAGCAGCTTCTCCTCTATCACACTGCTTATTCCATATCAGTCTTCAACTTCTCCCTCATCTTTCCTTCACCAGGCTCATTTCCTCCATGATATCTGCCTCCTGCACCCTTGATCTGGTTACCAGCTAACTCTTGACCACTCAAGCAATCCTTTTTTAAAATTTTGTTCTCTGGATGTAGGATACTCTGGTAAAGCCGTATTATTGCCTGTCCCTTCTTACCTAAGAAAGTGACGGTGGAACTTTTCCTTGAACTGCTGCAATCTTTGTGATAATGGTGCTCCCACAATATTGTTCGGTGGGGAATTCCAGGATTCTGACCCATTGATGATGAAGGATGTTAGTCAACCTCCTTCCCTCTATGGTTCAGCGACACGCTTAGAGTAAGAAGTTCACATGGCACATTCAGTATGCAGAACAGATTTTATTATACAGCATAGGTGATAAGTCTATACGGTACAAGGGTAGCATCGGGATCCTTGCTCTGTAGCAACCTACCTAGCCCTGGAAGCCCTCTCCCTTATATATCATAATTGTTTAATACAAAAGTACATTTCAGAGATGAGCAGACCTTCGGACATCTAACTCTTTCTAATTCCTTCATGGTTAACTACCTCCAGACTTCATGATTAGCTGTCTCTAGACTTTCCCAAAGACCGCTTGTTTATCCCAAAAGCAACCTGCATCTCTTCTATACCATGGTTAATTAAACCCTCTGCTTATTGTCTACATTGTTTACACTAATCACTAAAGTTATACATTAATCACTCATGATCGATGTTCATTCCAGTCACGTATTTCCTTGCTCAGACATTCTTTGCAGATGATAAGCAGACATCTGGAGCAGAATAGCACCTCATCCTTCCTTGGATCACAGGCAACCCACTACTCCATCTCACCTTTTGTCCCCAGGCATCCTACTGCTCCATCGACCAGTTATGGTTGTACAGTTCAGTTCAATCATTAACTCTCAACTCTCCAACATGTCCAACAAAGGAATGGAGATATATGCCTAATCCAGGATGATGTGTGACTTGGAGGGGAATTAACACTTACTGTTAAATAAATCTGATGTTGCACTCCGATTTGCCTTAGCTGTTTGATGAGCACCTGAGGCCTCATGAGGTCTGGTTGGAATGATGTGATACATTATATAAAGGGGGCCAGAAAGAAAGATGTTGTGGTATGAAATAATTGGAGTTGGCAGGGAGAGAGGGGTGTGGCGATTGAAGGTTTCGAAGGGTACCACCTTAATCTGTTTTGCCTCATCCTCTTTTGATGCTACCAGATTCCCTTTGTTCTCCTCTTATCCTCCTCCATCAAGATTGCAAACAGGGAGAAACCCCTAGTGAAACTGCTCTATTGCATCCCTTACTGTGGATGAGGTCAAAACTGTGTTGGTGACCAGAGAGTATCTCACTCTGGCCATTTATAGTGCAGCTCAGTAGCTCTCCAAAACAAAAATAAAAATTCCAGAAATATGCAGGGAAGCCTGAGCTATGAGCCAAAATTGTCCGGGCAGTGAGCAGTCTTATGTGGATCATTTCCACCAGGTGAATCTGCGTCGGACAAAGTTGCACGTCCTTAATTTGTTTGTAAGTTAAATCTACAGAACTGGTGTCTGTACTCACCCATGCTGCTGGGAGCTGATTATAACATATTAAAATGAGGATGGCTGGCATTGAAGTGCCTAAATTCCATGACTTGCGCTGCCATTGCACTAAGGGTAATTAGCAATGTACCTGTTGCCAGTATCACAGTATCAGCTGAGACTGGAGCAAGTATTTTACTTTGCAATCTGCAGCCAGAAGAAACTTTGAGAAGTGTTTATTCAGGTTACAAAAGAGTTTCTAAAATTTTTTTTTTCACTTGCACCTGTATAGAGCTGGACTTGCCTCGAACATCCTGGGAGCCTGGGAGAATTTTTTTGCCGCCACCTGCAGTAACAGATTCTGAGAATCAAGCATGAGGGACCTGTCCAATATCACTCATGGTACTGTCCATGCATGCATACATCAGGTAACTGACACAGTTTTCAGGAGAGCTGGAGAATTCATTCTTTTTGGCATGGCAGCAAGGCGATAGAGCAATTTAGATTTATTGTTTGTTGGGTTCCCCAAAGTGTAGGGTGCAATAGATGGCACTCACGTAGCGTTGTGAGTTCATACAGTTAATTCCTTCAACTTTATTACTACAAAGAGGTACCACTTACTGAATGTCCAGATTGTGTGTGACCAGGTACAAAGAATGTTATACATCAATGTCAAATTTGTTGGAAGTTGCCATGATACTTTCATCCTTAAGAATTCTGTCCTCCCTGAGCTCTTCCAGGAAGATAGTGTTGAATGATTGGATGGCATGTGGGTGACAAAGCATACTCTTTGCTGTCATGGATAATGACACCTTGAAGATTGCAAGAACAGCAGCTGGAAGTGCTACAATGGAGCATATGCTTCAACCACAGTTGTCATAGAGAGAACTATCAAGGTCCTAAAGGGATGCTTTGGTTGCCATAATAGATATGGGGGGGCTCTGCAATAACTTGCTATACCCAGCACAACTTTGCCATCCCAAATGGCTTGGCCGTGGAGATTCCTGGAGAGATGTCTCCAGCTGCTTTGGAGGAAGAAGAGCATGCAGTGGAGCATCAGGAGAACTCCCTGGTGACGGCTGCAAGGGGCATCTGAAATCACCTTATAAATAAAGTATTCTCATCTATTTTTGTCACCACTGCCATTACTCCTTATCCCTCACATTCACCTAAAGCATAAATCTTCCATACTATTGCACATCCTAGATCAGACACATCACATCAGACCTCTTTGGCCCTACATGACAATACAAGTATGAATATGAATGAATATCTGAGCATGTCATAAGTGTGCATCCTTTTTTGTGTGACTATAATCCCCTATCAATAAGTAAGCATGAAATAAGTGTATATTGTCCTTTATTATAAGCAGCTCAAAAGTGAACATAAGTGATCCTACTCTTTTCTCACACCCTGCTTTCCCTGGTTGTTTAAATGTATGTGCTTTGTCATATTCTACTGTTTCTCTCAGATGCAACCTGAGGGTTAGAACTGCAAGAAGTGACTGGCTGCTTCTGTGATACAAAAGACTCATGGGACTGAGGTAACCCTGTCCTCTCATAGCAACTTGACTCTGGGAGGGAGTGGCTGCTGGTTACATCACTGGAACTTGTGCCTGGGAAGCCACTGATCTGCAGGTGTTTGGTGGTCTAACGATAGCTATCAGAGCCCAAGATCACTGCCTGCATTCTGGTCCCCAGTGTCTGAAAACTGGTATGAAGAGTGCTGTCTAATCTGTACCCTATTACCACCAGGGCACCAGTCTGCACTGTTGTGGAGGTGGAGTCATCGATTGGTCCTGGACCACTCCTGTAGTGGGGAGCTGGCACTGAATCCAATGAAGCCACAAAAAATTCCATTGATGCCTGCAATGATGAAATAATTTCCAGGATGTTGCTATAAATGAGGGCTATAGATTCTGGAATCACAGCTGTCAGTTGCCCCACATCCTCGGAGACTGATCTCATGTGGGTGTGATGTTCCTTGGAAAGGAACCCATTCCTCCAGCTCCCTCATGCTCTGTGAATCACCAGGTGACATGTCCTCACTTACACTAATTCTCCCAGATTGACAGTCTCAGAACGGTGTGGTGGGAGTGGACGTTCACTTGAAGACATGTTTTTAAATTCCCAGAAAATCTCACATGAGCGGTCTACCACACATTCCTGACAGTAACCTCAGTCTGACTATATGTTCATTATTTATCAGCTGCATCCCTAACTTGCTACTGGGATCTTCAGCCTTTCTAGTCTCTTTAAAGACCTGCACCTTTACTTTCCACTCTCCTAGCACAGTACTCCATGTTGCACGGGAGCTGCACTCAGCCAGTGCCAAAGGATGTGTAAATGAGCTGACCCTGTGATTTATGGTGAGGTCAGCGCTGGAGAAGAACAGCAGATGGAAGTTCTCCCTGGAGTGCAACACCAGCGGAAATACCCCTGTGGATTTTCATGGCCTCATTTACTGGGCTCACACATGAAGAAAGGCCACTTGCGGGGAGGCAGTGAAAGGTTGCTGGTATCCCTGGAAATGTGCTCTAGTATGAAGCATCATTTTTAGAGAAAAATTAGGAAAACAACGTAGAAAGAAAAAAAGCTGTAACCTAATGTGCGGTTTCCTTGGTAATAAATGACTCCTGTGCTCTGATTAAACAGCTAAGCTTTAGTGTTCTGCATTCAATCAGCCCAGGAGCCATTTATTGTCCTGTACACTGTGGACAAATAAAAATGGACAATTATCTGGCAATAATACTGTATTTTCTTTTCATTAGCATTAGCAGTTATTTGTTCATCGTTTGGGAGGTGGAGGCAATCAATGAAACCCTGATGATTGTGTGTGGAATGACTTTCATTTCATTAGGCCTATTTCATCTAAAATTAAAGAAATAAATATTGAGCAGTGTGACAGTTTGTCACTACAATCTTCCAATAAACAGAAGTGACGGGATCTTGGCAATGGTACTTACATTATATTTCAAAGAAATCCTGGGATTCATTGCTTTTCAAGGGAAGTAATTGTTCCTGTTTAAGTGAGGGACAGCAGAGTCCATCTTTTCAAATCTAATTTGAATGTAATTTGTCATCATTTCATTTTCAGGAAGAGGGTACTGCCTCTTGAGATTCAAATCCCTAAATATTTAAAATCATCAAAATGGACGGGACTAAATGGAAGGTCCATAATCAAATTGAATAAATCAAATTCAGTAAGTGGAATTCATCTTCCTGCCACAATCTTGGAAACTCACAGATTACATAGAAGTTATCTCACCAATGACAATGAATTACTATGTCTTTCACAACCATGAAAGACCCATAACTCACACAAGCTGCAGAAATGAGTCAGACTACATCTAGAACCCTCTATTACCCAAAAAATAAATTAAAATGTTCTCACTCTTTTTTCTTGTTATCCAGCTAAATATAAATGATCCCTGAAATTTTAAATAACCTTTAAATTAATTTCAGCATGTTGCATGGAACTACCAGCTGTCAGATGATAATATACAATCTCTTTCTGTGAATTAATGCACCAGTGGACAGAGAAATATACGGTCCAACTCCATGAAATAACATAAAATATCTTAACAGTTATTACACAAGTAATCTGGTTTGTAACAATGTTGTTTATCAGAAAAGCTCACATGGTTGTATAAATTTGATAAGGAATAATGTGCAGCAGCCTATCCTTAATTCCCTAAGTAAATTGCAAATGTAACTTCGTTCTTGCTATTCGATGACACTAATGGGGCTTTAGAAGAATTTTCTTTCATATTTCTGTTGAACCTGTATTTATGTTCGTAAAATGATTTTTCTCTCAGTGTGCTATTAGCATGGCATGATTGAATTTGAATTTCCAGTAAATATAAGCAACAACAACTTGAATTAATATAACATCTTTAATGCAGAAAACCATTCCAAAATATTTCACAGTGGTGAAAACAGATGCCGAGCAATGGTGAGAGAAGAATTCAGGGAGGCAACCAAATGCACAGTCAAAGAGGTCGGTTTGGAGGGGGCTTTTGAAGGAGGAAATGGAGAGGTAACAAGGAGGAGGTGTTTAAGGGCTATATCCATAATATGGATTCAAGATGGCTGAATGGTTTACTACCAAAAATTGAGCAATGGGAAGAGGGGATGCAAAAGAGACCAGTCAGCAGAGTGTAGGACATGCATTGACATGTAGGATTGGAGGAGGTCACAGGGGGCAAGCGTATGGACAGGTTTGTAAATAAGAATAAGGATTTTGAATTCAATGCATTGGTGGATGAGGAGTCAATGTAGGGTGATGAGGATAGAGGTAATAGGGAGCTGAACTCAATGTGAGATAGGATGCTGGCATTAAAAATAAAAATACAAAATCCTGGAACTAGACAACAGAGCCTCAAATTTCCAGGGCCGTCTAACTCACTCATAGAAAAACTGGGATGCCTATCGGTGTCCAACATTGCTGTGCATGGTGGAGGGAGATAGTTAAAGGGTAACAATGTAATCAATTGCTAAGGTGCCTTTTTAAATTTTTAATATAAGTTTCAAGTTTATTAGGCAGCACAGAGGCTTGCCGGCCATGCTGCTGTTCCCAGCCCCCCTCCAACAGACTGCCTGACGGAGGCACCTAAAATATGCAAAGTGGCCTGACTGCAGAAAATTGGCCGGGAGTCAGGGCTGCATCCATGTGGTGGGCGGAATTGCTGTTCCCCAAAATGCGGCAGGTTTGTGCAATAGTCGAAAACCCAGGCCAAGTTTTCCACTCTTTTACCTAAGATAATCATAACAAATTACATTAAAGGAATGTGTACAACACAGAGGAATTATCTAACATTTGCAAGTTTGAGCGTCTTTAGTGTGCTTGGTTAACAAGTGGCTCAGCAGCTTTACTGCAGGTGCATTCAGATTGCTTTCTCAGGTGTGCATTAGTTTCAAAACAGCTGACTTCACAGAAAACACATTGGGCTCAATTTTAAACCTAAATTGCGGGTGCGTTGGGGGTGGGTGCGCTGCGAAAATTGCAGAAATGCAGAGCGGGTTCAGAAGCCGGCTCCAACCTGCTGACTTCCGAGTTTCCCACAGACGCACCTGTGCGCCCGCGGGCGTTACAAATCCAGAGGTCCCGCCAGCAATTAAAGCCGCGGGATGATAGTTAAAGAACCAAATGTACCTCATTGAGGTACTTAAGGCACTTTACTTGTGACATATTAGGTAGTTAGAACGATTTTTAACTTACCTGGGCGGCTTTCCCACGGCGTCTGATTCACGCCTAGTTGAAGTGCCAGATCTGGCAAAAAAGAAACAAAATAAATTAAATAAAAAACCATTGTACAAAGTTAAAACACAAAATCAACCTACCTTTCCACCCTGCTCTGTTGTCTCCCTCTCCAATCTCCCCCTTTCCCCCACCCCGATCTCCCCCTCCTCTCCCCGATCTCCCCTTCTTCCCCCCCCCGATCTCCCCCCCAATCTCCCCCGCGATCTCCCACTCTTTCCCCCCCTCTCCCCCCCACTCCCTCCCTCTTCCCCCCCCCACCCCGGTGTCCCCCTGATCTTCCCCCTCCCCGATCTTCCCCTCTCCCCCCGATCTTCCCCTCTCCCCCCGATCTTCCCCTCTTCCCCCCCGATCTTCCCCTCTTCCCCCCCGATCTGCCCCTCTCCCCCCCCCCGATCTTCCCCTCTCCCCCCAATCTTCCCCTCTTCCCCCCCGATCTTCCCCTCTTCCCCCCCGATCTGCCCCTCTCCCCCCCCGATCTTCCCCTCTCCCCCCCCGATCTTCCCCTCTCCCCCCCCGATCTTCCCCTCTCCCCCCCCGATCTTCCCCTCTCCCCCCCCCCGATCTTCCCCTCTCGCCCCCCGATCTTCCCCTCTCCCCCCACCCCCGATCTTCCATTCCAGTGCCAGATGACGTCTCGCTCTCTCTTTTTCTGTCACCCCACCCCTGGCGTTGCAGTTCCTGTCGGCAGCCAGCCTGTCAATCAGGCTGGCTGCCATGCACGAAACCTGGAAAGAACTTTAATCAGCATCAATTATACTGCGATCGTGTCAGAAACAGTAAGTTTTTTTTTTATTCGGATTTGCCACGCGCATCTTCACCACCCCACCCTGCCAACCCGCTGCCAACCCACCACCATTTCAAAATTGAGCCCACTAAATTTTGCAAATGGTGGTGGGTTGGCAGCGGGTTGGCAGGGTGGAGTGCAGTAAAAAAAAATCATCTCACCTTTATTGCAGTGTCTGTGGTCTGAGGAAATTCACCCTTTTCATAATTTCATAACCCTTTGTGCTATTAATTATATTCTTTTTAGAACGATATGTACATAAGATTGTGCGCAAGGTTTTGAAGATGTGAGCCTAGATTTTTTTCTCTATGCAAGGATTAAATTGTCAGGGTAAAACTTCCACCTGCCCGACGAGTGTCCTGCTGTCTTACTTAAGTAAAATATTTTGCACTGACTCCCAGGAATGTTTCTGCCTGCAATTGGAAGCTCACCATTGGATTTAAATGCCTGCAGGAGCTTAAAGGGTCAGCCATCTTTAAGGAGAACAGTAAGCTTATTCAAAATGGCAGCGAGGCAGCTGCTGGCCAGCATGTTTCCATATTTTCTCCTATAGAGGTCGTGCTACAGGAATTGAGGGAACTGTTCTGTTTAGGAGGAATGCAAACCCTGCAACTTCCCAGACATATCCATGATTCCCACACTGTAACTCAATACCGGAAGTTTAATGAGCAGTTCAAGCAGGGTAGGAGGAGTCCACTACACCTTCCACTAAGGTTCCACATGTACTCCTACAGAGATCTCAGGCCATGCTAAAGGAGTGCCCAGCAGCAAGGGAATGTCAGGAATTGGCATGGATGATGGAGTAGTCTCTCAGGACAGTGCTACATCCCAAGTTCTCTACCACCCCATTCAAATGACTACAGGAGAGTCATCCAACATAGAGGCCCAAGCAGCCATTTAATGGCAGTTGTGATGCCTTTACTTGCAGAGCCATCTCATGACCCAGCTGAAGGAAGAACTGAGCCATCTTCATACCTTGCGGTAACCACTAAAATCTAGCGGCCATCCACTTCACTTCCTCTTCACACTTAAAGAGCACAGATTGGGAAGTTGAAGGCACACCGCATAAGCTTTGACTGAGGGGAAGCACTGGGGCACACTGTACGGGTTAATAAAAGCGGCATTAATTGATGGCACAATGTGTCTTGATACTTTCTTTTATTCATTCTTGGAATGTGGGCATCACTGGCAAAACCGACATTTATGTCCACATCCTAGTTGTGCTCAGACAGTGGGCCTTCTTAAACCATTGCAGTCCATGTGAAGAAGGCGCTCTCACAATACTGTTAGGTAGGGAGTTCCAGTGACTATGAAGGAACAGCGATATATGTCCAAGTCAGGATGGAGTATGACTTGGAGGAGAACTTGGAGAAATGGTGTTCCTATGCACCTGCTGCCCTTGTCCTTCTAGGTGGTAAAGGTTTTAGGTTTGGGAGGTGCTGCTAAAGAAACAGTAGTGAGTTTCTGCAGTGTATCCTGTAGACAGTACACAATGCAGCCACGGTACGCCGGTGGTGGAGGGGATGGGTGTTTAGGCTATTAGATGAGGTGCCAATCAAGTGGACTGCTTTGTCCTGGATGGTGTCGAGCTTTTGGAGTGTTGTTGCAGCTGCATGCAACCAGACAAGTGGAGAATATTCCATCACACCCTGGTTTGTGCCTTGTAGGTGGTGGATAGGCTTTGGGAGTCAGGAGGTGAGTCACTTGTCACACAATGCCCAGCTTCTGACCTGCTTTAGTAGCCATGGCATTTATGTGGCTGGACCAGTTGGGTTTCTGGTCACTGGGGATATACAGGATGTTGATGGTCGGGGCATTCACTGATGATAATGCTGTTGAATGTCAAGGGGGGAGGTGGTTATGCTCTCTCTTGTTAGAGATGGTCATTGCCTGGCTCTTGTGTGGCCCAAATGTTACTTGCCATTTATCCGCTCAAGCCTGGATGTTGTCTATCCCTTTTTGCATGTGGGCATGGACTGCCTCAGTATCTGAGGAATTGTGAATGGAAATTAACACTGTGCAATCATCAGCGAACAGCCTCACTTCTGACCTTATGATCGAGAGAAGGTCATTGATGAAGCAGCTGAATATAGGATGCTGCCCTGAGGAACTCCTGCATCGATGTCCTGGGGCTGAGATAACTGGCCTCCAACAACCACTACCATCTTCCTTTGTGACCGGAATGACTCCAGCCAATGGAGCATTTTCCCCCTGATCCTCATTAGCTTTAATTTTACTATAGCTCCTTGATGCCACAATTGGTCAAATGAAAGAAAGAAAAAAATACTTGCATTTATATAGCGCTTTTCACAACCTCAGGACGTCCTGAAGCGCTTTACAGCCAATGAAGTATTTTTGAAGTGTAGTCACTGTTGTAATGTAGAAAATGCTACTTTAATGTCAAGGGCAGCCACTCTCACCTCACCTCTGCAATTCAGCTCTTATGTCTATGTTTGGACCAAGCCTGTAATGATGTCAGGAGTCGTGCAGTCCTGGTGGAACCCAAACTGAACACCGGTGAGTAAGTGCCGCTTGATAGCACTGTTGACGACACCTTCCATCACTTTGCTGATGATTGGGCATAGGCTGATGGAGCAGTAATTGGCTGGGTAGGATTTGTCCTGCTTTTGTGGACTGGACATACCTGCGCAATTTTCCACCATGCTGTAGCTGTACTGGAACAGCTTGGCTAGAGAAACGGCTATTTCTGGAGCATGGGTCTTCAACACTACAGCTGGGATGTTATCAGGGCCCATAGCCTTTGCTGTGTCTAGTGCACTCAGCTGTTTCTTGTTATCATGTGGAGTGAATCGAATTGGCTGAAGACTGGCTCCTGTGATGGTGGGGATCTCGGAAGGAGGCTGAAAAGAATCATCCATTTGGCACTTCTGGCTGAAGTTGATTGCAAAAACTTCAGCCTTATCTCTTGCACTCACGTGCTGGGACTCACCATCATTGGGTATGGGAATGTTCATGGAGCCTCCTTCTCCCATTAGTTGCTTAATTGTCCCCCACCATTCACGAGTAGATGTGGCACGACTGCAGAGCTTTGACCTGATCTGTTGGTTGTGAGATCACTTAGCTCTGTTTATGACATGCTCTTTTCGCTGTTTAACATGCATGTAGGCTTGTGTTGTAGCTTCACCAGTTTTGCACCGCATTTTCACTTTGGTCTGGTGCTGCAACAAGTGTACTTTGCTGCACTTCTTTTGTTTTGAGACCTATTCAGGTTGTTTGGGGTGAAAAATAGATGAACATTAAATCCTATAAATTAGTCAAAGAATATCAGGTGAATCCTTTCTCCCTCTTTTTAACATGCAATCACACAAAAATCAGTTTGGGACCTACCATTCACATTTATGTTTTATAAGAGACCTAAATTAGCTGGCCTTTGGACTGAATTACATAACCCTGGCCAAATAATATTAATTTTTATGCAAATCAAAGTGAAGTGTAATTAAATCCTACTTACTAGAATCATCACAGATGAACTTGGACACAAAGATCCATTAACTAACATGACTTTAATTGATTAAACAACTTCAAAGATGATAATTAATGCTTTCACAAGGTTAAGCATTAAGAATTTCAATAATTTGATAGTCTAGAACATCATAGACACAACCATAACTTATGTATATCACAATATCGTAATAAGTATATCACAATAGCTGGGTTCTACTTAATAATAGTCTCACAGAGCTATGTGCAGTGCACAAGGTTACAGTATAGCTTAGTTTAATTAAGCTTACGTTTTTTATTTAATATGTCAGTGACAATTTTCCAGCGTTCAGCTATTCCTCCGTAATCTGAACATAAAACATATAACCTCTTCCTTTTAGTAGGTTGGCTGCTGTAGCATTGGGTAGTTCCAAATTTCTCAGGGATGCTTGGCTTCCCCTCTAGGAGGCCTGTAACAAGTCACTATCTATGGTTGTTGTCTTCTTTTGTTGGTCATCTTCTTCTTGTCCTGGTTTAAATAGTGTTCTATGTATTTTATCTTTCTGTATTGTTTGTTGTTACTTTACTCTCTGGGTCCAGAGAATTAAGGTATTAACTCATAGCTATGATACACTTTATAAGTTTTACTACTGCTCTATTAACAACATCACATTTCTCAATATTCCAACTTTCATTCTTAGCACCCTCTCTGCTTTTGACAGAACCACTTCAAAAATTCTTTATAACTTCTTTTAACCTTTTGTGTTTCTATAAACCTTTTAACAATCCACTTGGAAACTCTGCAACCTTCTGAATTAGGATTGAGCAAAACGTGACCTTTTACACATTCATTGTTACTAAGTCAATCGCAGAAGAATGACCACTTGCTGGGGTGCCAGACGCCTGCCAGTGCCATGGAATTGTGCCCCAGCAAGAGTCAATGCCTTTGTAAGAAAATTGGGAAGAAAGAAAAAAGAATGACTTTCAAAACTTTAATTAAAAAAATGTTGGAGCTAAAAATCCATGGCCCCTCTGGCAGACTCCTGCCGTGACTTTTGTGGAATTGTATCAGAGGGGCTGAAGCTTAGACCAGGAGGTGTTCAAAATCATGAAGGGTTTCGATATAGTAAATAACTAAAAACTGTTTCCACTGGTAGGAGGGTCGGTAACCAGAGGACAAAGATTTAAAGTAATTGGCAAAGGAAACAGAGAGGAGATGAGGAGAATTTTTTTTACGCAGCGAGTTGTTATGATCTGGAATACGCTGCCTGAAAGGATGGTGGAAGCAGATTCAATAGCAACTTTCAAAAAGGAATTGGATAAATACTTGAAAAGGAAAAATTTACAGGGCTAAGGGGGAAAAGCAGGGGAGTGGGACTAATTGGATAGCTCTTTCAAAGAGCTGGCACAGGCGCAATGGGCCAAATGGCCTCCTTCTGTGCTGTATGATTTTATGATTCTATAATTCTAAGATTCCATAATTCTATGATTCTATGACCTGGATAGGCCATGTCCCAGTCTAGCATTGGAGTACCGAATGGCCTCGCAAGGGGCAGAGCCTCTGCCCCTTACAAGGCCATTGGCATAAGAGGGGCCGAGGTGAGGGACTCCATACATTGGGTGTTTTCGCATTCCTGGTCCTCAGAGGGATCCTGAATAGAGTCAACAGTGGTACATCCTGTGAAAGAAAAGACGAGGGCGCAACTGAGGATCCAGACCAGGATCCCTGAAGAAAAGATCAGTAATATTTTAAAAATTACTTCAATGAGGAACTCTTACGCTTGGCCCCTCTTTTACCACAAATTGCGGCCTCTGCAGAAACAGACACCCTAGATGCGACCTCTAGGGGTGCAGGTGCCTCTCAATGGAAGTGAAATCAAAAGATATCCTGACCCCGCAAACTTGGGCATTTATGCCAGGATGTGTTGCCCTGCGATTTTTTGACCCATTATTTTTATTCTTAATCTCCTTCTTCCCCATTTTCAAATGAAAGCTGCTTAACCCACACAGTTTCTTTCAACCAGGAGTGCAGGACAGTCTGGGATGCAATATACAGCTGGAGCACTAACTGTGTTTGGCCAATTGTGGCAGCTCTTCACATCTGAGATGGAGTACCCTGCAATAACAAGGTATGGTGTCTGAGGGCTGCGGATAACTGTTGAGACCTATTCCAAGCACTAGGAAGGGAATTAAAGAGACAGGCACCGTTTAAACTCGGATCTGGACTGCCTATGGTTGTGGGGTCAGGAGGAGATCTTTTGATTTCACTTCCATTGACAGAATAGATGCTGAGAGACTGTTTACCCTGGCTGAAGAGTCTACAACTAGGGGTCATAGTCTCTAGATAAGAGGTTGGCCATTTAGGACTGAGATGAGGGAAAATTTCTTCACCCAGAGGGTTGTGAATCTTTGGAATTCTCTACCCCAGAGGGCTGTGGATTCTCAGTCATTGAGTACATTCAAGACTGAGATCGATAGATTTTTGGACACTTTGGGAATCAAGGGATATGGTGATAGGGCGGGAAAGTGGAGTTGAGGTAGAAGATCAGCCGGATCTTATTGAATGGCGGAGCAGGCTCGAGGGGCCGTGTGGCCTACTCCAGCTCCTATTTCTTATGTTCTTATATTCTTATCTGTGACCATCTCTTTTAGGTACAGATACTATGACTTCCTGTGCTCCTGTTCTTTTACCATTGAGGCTGCAGTGTCCGTTTTGTAGTCTAACAAGGCTCTATCTTTTCACAGAACTCATTCTCTATGGCAGGACCATAATTTAGATTTATTTTCAGGTAAAGAAATACTGCACCTTTAATATAACTAACCATCTGTACGTTTATAATGCACAATGCAATCAATTTTTCTCTGTGCTATTGTCCCTTCCTGTTTTGATTATATAACTTCTTCTGCAAAATTAACAGCAACACAATTTACACAAGCTTATTGCATTACTACCTCCTATAGCTCAGGTTTTATTGATGGAGGAACGGTGTTGGAGTGCCAAAAACTGGTATCTTGCGCCCCCTCCCCCACATTAACGAAAATTAACTAAGAATTTATTAAAAGAGGCACACCAGTTGAGACTGGTGGAGATAAGGCACTTTTTAGCTTGCAGCCTAAAGACACTTTGAGGATTGACTGCTGAAGTTACAGAAGTTTTTAATTTCATTTTTTTGTTCCTTTTTTGAACTGGACTTGGAACTAACACCCTGAGAGCCTGTTATCTTCTATTCTCCTCTCTATCAAGACTGCACAAAGGGGAATGTTTAAACAAAAACCTCTACTGTTCTACATCCACCTTCTTTTACTCTCCATATCACCTGGGAAATAAGTATTACTGGGGCCAATGCCTCTTTAAGTACTGCAAAGGTAGGCCGATGCAGAAAGTATATTAATGTATTCATATATTTAATTAAAAACAAATTATCTGAGAGAAAAACACAGACATGGAGAAAAATACAAAAGACTAAAAACAGAGGCATGATCAACAGACAGGTGAGAGAAAAATACAAATAACTGCTTAAGCATTCCCATAAATCTATGCACGTGTTCACACACACACAGATTATACATAATATGCAAATATTTTACAATGGATATTGACCGATGGAACCCAGAGAGTGGTGGTACAGGGATTGTCATCAGCCTAGGAGAATGTTGCTAATGGGGTTCCACAGGGGGCTGCTTTGGGACCTCCTTTGTTTAATGTCTTTATAAATGATCTGGAACTAGGAGTCACAAGCACAGTGGCTAAATTTGCAGATGATACAAAGTCAATGAAGGTGGTGACTCCAAAGCTGAACAGGATAAGCTACAGGAGGATTTGAATATACTTGGGAATTGGGCAGACAGGTGGCAGATGAAATTCAAAGTAAAGAAATGCAAAATGCTTCACATGGGGATAAAAAATCCAGGAAGGGATTATTAATTAAATGGAGAGAAAACAATGTGCATGGAAAATGAAAGAGATCTGGGGGTCCTGATTGACAATAAATTGAAGCTATCGCAACAATGCGTGGTGGTAATGAGTAAAGCAAATTAGATGTTGGGATGTATTAAAAGGTCAATAGTGAGCCGAAACAGTGAGGTAATCCTGCAACTTCATAAATCATTGGAGCGACCGCACTTAGAATATTGTGTACAGTTCTGGTCACTGCTGCACAAAAAGGATATTGCAGTTACTGAAAGGATACAGAAGCGAGCTACCAGAATGATTGAGGGGATGGAGGGATGGGATTATGAGGACTGAGTACGTAAATTGAACATGTTCTCACTGGAAAATAGAATCATAGAAAGGTTACAGCAAGGAAGGAGGCCATTTGGCCCATTGAGTCCGTGCCGGCTCTATGCAAGAGCAATCCAGCTAGTTCCTCTCCCACACCCTATCCCCTTGGCCCTGCAATTTTTTTCCTTCCAAGTACTTATCCAGTTCCCTTTTGAAAGCCATGATTGAATCTACCTCAACCACCGCCTCGGGCAGTGCATTCCAGATCCTAACCACTCGCTGTGTAAAAAAGTTTTTCCTCATATCACCTTTGGCCCTTTGGCCAATCACCTTAAATCTATGTCCTCTGATTCTTGACCCTTCCACCAGTGGGAACAGTTTCTCTCTATCTATTCTGTTTAGATCCTTTATGATTTTAAATACCTCTATCAAATCTCCTCTCAATCTTCTCTGTTCCAAAAAGAACAACCCCAGTTTCTCCAGTCTATCCATGTAACTGAAGTCCCTCATCCCTGGAATCATTTTAGTAAATCTTTTCTGCATGTTCTCCAAGGCCTTCACATGTTTCCCAAAGTGCGGTGCCCAGAATTGGACACAACATTCCAGCTGTGGTCGAACCAGTGCTTTATAAAGGTTCATCATGACTTCCTTGCTTTTGTACTCTATGCCTCTATTTATAAAGCCCAGGATCCCGTAAGCTTTCTTAACCACTTTCTCAACCTGCCCTGCCACCTTCAATGATTTGTGCACATATACACCCAGATCTCTCTGCTCCTGTACCCCTTTTAGAATTGTGCCCTCTAGTTTATAATGCCTCTCCTCATTCTTCCTACTGAAATGTATCACTTTGCATTTTTCTGTGTTAAATTTCATTTCACCAACCTATCGCTATCCTCTTGAAGTCTATCACTATCCTCCTCACTGTTCACTACACTTCTAATTTTTGTGTCATAGGGGTACAGTAGCATAGTGGTTATGTTATTGGACCAGTAATCCAGAGGCCTGGACTAATAATCCGGAATCACGAGTTCAAATCCCGCCACGGCAGCTGGGGAATTTAAATTCAATTAATTAAATAAAAAATCTGGAATTTAAAAAAAAACTAGTATCAGTAATGGTGGCCATGAAACTACTGGATTGTCGTAAAAACCCATCTGGTTCACTTAAGCCCTTTAGGGAAGGAAACCTGCCGTCCTTACCCGGTCTGGCCAAGATGTGACTCCAGACCCACAGCAATGTGGTTGATTCTTAATTGCCCTCTGAAATGGCCTAGCAAGCCACTCAGTTGTAAAATCTCACTAAAAAACAGTCATAATAAGAATAAAACCGGACGGACCACCCGGCATCGGACCACTAGGCACTGGACACGACAAAGGCAAACCAAGCCCAGTCGACCCTGCAAAGTCCTCCTCACAAACATCTGGGGACTTGTGCCAAAATTGGGAGAGCTGGCCCACAGACGAGTCAAGCAACAGCCTGACATAGCCATACTCACAGAATCATACCTTTCAGCCAACGTCCCACACTCTTCCATCACCATCCCTGGGTATGTCCTGTCCCACCGGCAGGACAGACCAACCAGAGGTGGCGGTACAGTGATATACAGTCAGGAGGGAGTGGCCCTGGGAGTCCTCAACATTGACTCCGGACCTCATGAAATCTCATGGCATCAGGTCAAACATGGGCAAGGAAACCTCCTGCTGATTACCACCTACCGTCCTCCCTCAGCTGATGAATCAGTCCTCCTCCATGTTGAGCACCACATGGAGGAAGTACTGAGGGTAGCAAGGGCACAGAATGTACTCTGGGTGGGGGACTTCAATGTCCATCACCAAGAGTGGCTCGGTAGCACCACTACTGACTGAGCTGTCCGAGTCCTGAAGGACATAGCTGCCAGACTGGGCCTGCAGCAGGTGGTGAGAGAACCAACACGAGGGAAAAACCTACATGACCTCATCCTCACCAATCTACCTGTTGCAGATGCATCTGTCCATGACAGTATTGGTAGGAGTGACCACCGCACAGTCCTCATGGAGATGAAGTCCCATCTTCGCATTGGGGACACCATCCAACGTGTTGTGTGGCACTATCACCGTGCTAAATGGGATAGATTCAGAACAGATCTAACAGCTCAAAACCGAGCATCCATGAGGCGCTGTGGGCCATCAGCAGCAGCAGAATTGTATTCCAGCACAATCTGTAACCTCATGGCCCGGCATATTCCTCACTCTACCATTACCAACAAGCAGCACCTGGCATACCTAAAAATGAGGTGCCAACCTGGTGAAGCTACAACTCAGGACTACATGCATGCTGAACAGCGGAAGCAACATGCTAAAGACAGAGCTAAGCGATTCCACAACCAACGGGTCAGATCAAAGCTCTTCAGTCCTGCCACATCCAGTCGTGAATGGTGGTAGACAATTAAACAACTAACAGGAGGAGGAGGCTCTGTAAACATCCCCATCCTCAATGATGGCAGAGTCCAGCATGTGAGTGCAAAAGACAAGGCTGAAGCGTTTGCAACCTTCTTCAGCGAGAAGTGCCGAGTGGATGATCCATCTCGGCCTCCTCCCGATATCCCCACCATCACAGAAGCCAGTCTTCAGCCAATTCGATTCACTCCATGTGATATCAAGAAACGGCTGAGTGCACTGGATACAGCAAAGGCTATGGGCCCCGACAACATCTCGGCTGTAGTGCTGAAGACTTGCGCTCCAGAACTAGCCGCGCCTCTAGCCAAACTGTTCCAGTACAACTAAAACACTGGCACCTACCCGACAGTGTGGAAAATTGCCCAGGTATGTCTTGTCAACAAAAAGCAGGACAAATCCAATCCGGCCAATTACCGCCCCATCAGTCTACTCTCAATCATCACCAAAGTGATAGAAGGTGTCGTCGACAGTGCTATCAAGCGGCACTTACTCACCAATAACCTGCTCACCGATGCTCAGTTTGGGTTCAGACCTCATTACAGCCTTGGTCCAAACGTGGACAAAAGAGCTGAATTCCAGAGGTGAGGTGAGAGTGACTGCCCTTGACATCAAGGCAGCATTTGACCAAGTGTGGCACCAAGGAGCCCTAGTAAAATTGAAGTCAACGGGAATCAGGGGGAAAACTTTCCAATGGCTGGAATCATACCTAGCACCACAGGTGGTGGTTGTTGGAGGCCAATCATCTCAGCCCCAGGACATTGCTGCAGGAGTTCCTCAGGGCAGTGTCCTAGACCCAACCATCTTCAGCTGCTTCATCAATGACCTTCCCTCCATCATAAGGTCAGAAATGGGGATGTTCGCTGATGATTGCACAGTGTTCCATTCCATTCGCAACCCCTCAGATAATAAAGCAGTCCGGGCCCACATGCAGCAAAACCTGGACAACATGCAGGCTTGGGCTGATAATGGCAAGTAACATTCGCGCCAGACAAGTGCCAGGCAATGACCATCTCTAACAAGAGAGAGTCTAACCACCTTCCCTTGACATTCAATGGCATTACCATCGCCGAATCCCCCACCATCAACATCCTGGGCCAGAAACTTAACTGGACCAGCCACATAAATACTGTGGCTACAAGAGCAGGTCAGAGGCTGGGCATTCTGTGGCGAGTGACTCACCTCTTGACTCCCCAGAGCCTTTCCACCATCTACAAGGCACAAGTCAGGAGTGTGATGGAATACTCTCCACTTGCCTGGATGAGTGCAGCTCCAACAACACTCAAGAAGCTCAACGCTATCCAGGACAAAGCAGCCAGCTTGATTGGCACCCCATCCACCACCCTAAACATTCCCTCCCTCCACCACCAGCGCACTGTGGCTGCAGTGTGTACCATCCACAGGATGCACTGCAGCAACTCGCCAAGGCTTCTTCGACAGCACCTCCCAAACCAACGACCTCTACCACCTAGAAGGACAAGGGCAGCAGGCACATGGGAACAACACCACCTGCATGTTCCCCTCCAAGTCACACACCATCCCGACTTGGAAATATATCGCCGTTCCTTCATCGTCACTGGGTCAAAATCCTGGAACTCCCTTCCTAACAGCATAATGGGAGAACCTTCAACACACGGACTGCAGCGGTTCAAGAAGGCGGCTCACCACCACCTTCTCAAGGACAATTAGGGATGGGCAATAATTGCCGGCCTCACCAGCGACGCCCACATCCCATGAACGAATTTTTAAAAATTTGGAAATTGTGCCCTTTACACCCGATTCCAAGTCATTAATATATATCAAGAAAATCAGTGGTCCTAGTACCGACCCCTGGGGAACACCACTGTACACTTCCTTCCAGTCCGAAAAACAGCCGTTCACCAATACTCTCTGCTTCCTGATACTTAGCCAATTCTGTGTCCATGTTGCTACTGCCCCCTTTATTCCATGGGCTTCAATCTTGATGACAAGCCTACTATGCGGCACTGTATCAAACGCTTTTTGAAAGTCCATATACACATCAACCGTATTGTCTTCATCTACCCCCTCTGCTATGTCATCAAAAAACTCTATCAAGTTAGTTAAATGAAGGGATTCGCAAAATTTCACATGTTCCCCCCCCCCCGAAGATTTATTGGAGTTATTAAAGAAACCCTGGTGTGACCGTTTAAAAAAATCCAAGGTCTCTCAAAATGGCTGCAGTCAGAGACATGGCTGAGGACCGGCAGATTTGAAATTGCATTCTCAACAACTCGGCAGGCTTCGTGTCTCAGACAGGTTTCCTTGCACAATGCAGTTGCATCCTAGCCCTGAGGCAAGCTATCAACATGGCCGGCCAACACATCAAAATTCGAGCAGGAAGTGATCGCAGGACAAAAGGTGAACCATCAAGGTACATTCGGAACAATGGTAAAGCAGTTAGCGAACAGATCGATACAGGAAACGGCCATTATGTAAATGGGCCAGAAATTAGGTCCTTTGTCTTACGTTTCGTGCTTAAATCAAACAATGAAGCAAGCTGATGAGGTATGAAAAAAACCTGTTACCAAGAGGGTATAACTGGGGCTGCCCAGTATCTCTCTCTAGCTGCTCTCTTCGCCTGGTGGCCGGGGTCCTGCTGCTCACTAGCTCAGACTGAGAAGGAAGGCCATCCAGAAAAACCTCGCAAACGCAGCAGGAGGCCAGGCCTTTTCATCTGTTTCACCGGTGAGCATTAATTTTCTGGCCGCCACAAGACAACCTAGCATAAGTGTAAGGTTGGGGGTTAAGGGATATTGCTAAACTTGTGATTTTAGTATTTTCCCTCGATGTGTCCGTTTCTTTCAACCCGATAAGTGTAAGACTGTATTACATCCATAGCGATTTCTTTTTATCTTCTGTATTATACTGTTTACCTTGTAGTTTTAGTTTTCTTATTAATAAACATTGGTTTTCCTTGTACCAATCCACTGGTCTGTTTGTCTGTCTTTGTTACCACTCGATAAGTCCTCAGCTCAGAATCAGGAAGGGGTAAGCGATTCGCAACCGCACTGCGGGCAGGGCAGCTCAGGAAAACATAACTGGCTGACCTATTATAAGCCCGAGAAACAGTAAAAAAGAAACCCCTTACATAAACATAATTTGCCGTTAACAAATCCATGCTGGTTTTCCCTATTCAATCCACACTTGTCCAAATGACTGCAAATTCTGTCCTGGATTATCGTTTCTAAAAGTTTCCCCACCACTGAGGTTAAACTGACTGGCCTGTAGTTGCTGGGTTTATCCTTACAACCTTTTTTGAACAAGGGTATAACATTTGCAATTCTCCAGTCCTCTGGCACCACCCCCATATCTAAGGATTTTTGGAAGATTATGGCCAGTACCTCCGCAATTTCCACACTTACTTCCCTCAGTAACCTAGGATGCATCCCACCCAGAGCGGGTGACTTATCTACTTTAAATACAGCTAGCCTTTCTAGTACCTCCTTTTTATCAATTTTTAGCCCATCCAGTATCTCAACTACATCTTCCTTTAATGAGGCTCTGGCAGCATCTTCTTCCTTGGTAAAGGCTGATGCAAAGTATTCATTTAGTACCTCAGCCATGCCCTCTGCCTCTATGAGTAAAGTAATGAATGCAGGAACCTGCTTTTGATTCTCCACATCACAACTGTGTTGGAGCTCAGGCACTATGAGTAGATCTCTTTTTTGGTCCTTGATTGGCCCCACCCCTCCTCTTATACCCATTTACTGTTTGCTTGCCTGTAGAAGACTTTTGGATTCCCTTTTATGTTTGCCGCCAGTCTATTCTCATACTCTCTCTTTGCCCCTCTTATTTCCTTTTTAATTTCCCCGCTGAGCTTTCTATATTCAACCTGTGTTATGAACTTGTGTTATCAACCTGACATCTGTCATGCGCCCCCTTTTTCTGCTTCATCTTACCCTCTATCTCTTTTGTCATCTATGGAGCTCTGGCTTTAGTTGCCCTGCTTTTCTCCCATGTGGGAATGTATCTAGACTGTACCTGAACCATCTCCTCCTTAAAGTTCACCCATTGTTCAATTACAGTTTTGCCAGCCAATCTTTGATTCCAATTTACCCGGGCCAGATCTGTTCTCATCCCACTGAAATTGGCCCTCTTCCAATTGAGTATTTTTACTTTAGAGTGGTCCATGTCCTTTTCCATAGCTATTCTAAACCTTATGAAACTATGATCACTGTTCCCTAAGTATTCCCCCACTGACACTTGCTCCACTTGGCCTGCCTCATTCCCCAGAACCAAGTCCGGCAATGCCTCCTTCCTTGTCGGGCCGGAGACCTACTGGTCAAGAAAGTTCTCCTGAACACACTTCAAAAATTCCTCCCTCTCTTTGCCCCTTATATTATTACTACCCCAATCTATATTAGGATAGTTGAAGTCCCCCTTTATCACAAGTCTATGGCTTTTGCACCTCTGTAATTTCCCTGCAAATTTGCTCCTCTATCTCCTTCCCATTAGTTGGTGGCCAATAAGATACCCCCAGTAGTGTAATAGCAACTCTATTGTTTCTTAACTCTAACCAAATAGATTCTGTCCTTGACTGCTCCAGGACATCCTTTCCCTCCAGCTCTACAATATTCTCCTTAATCAATTCTGCCATCCCCCTCCTTTCTTCCCTTCCCTATCTTTCCTGAACACCTTGTATCCAGGAGTATTTAGTACCCAATCCTGCCTTTTTTTGAGCCAGGTCTCCATTATCGCCATGTGATTAATTCCGCCTGCAGCTCTCCAACCTTATTTACCGCGCTTCGTGCATTTACACATGCATTGCAAACCTATTTTAGACTTTCTTGTATTCTCTCTGTGTCTGGTCCCATCTACTACCGTACTATTTCTTGCTCTAGTGCTATCTTTCTCTCCCGATCCTTTGTGTACCTGGTTTCTCCTTTCCAATGCTACATCCTGGTGCCCATCCCTCTGCCAAATTAGTTTAAACCCGTTCCCCCCCCATCAACAGCACTAGCGAACCTCCCCATGAGGACATTGGTCCCAGCTCCGTTGAGGTGCAACCCGTCCGGCCTGTACAGGTCCCATCTCCCCCAGAACTGGTCCCAATGCCCCAGGAATCTAAAGCCCTCCCTCCTGCACCATCCCTCCAGTCACACGTTCATCTGCTGTATCCTTCTATTTCTATACGCGCTAGCGTGTGGCACCGGGAGTAATCCGGAGATTTCTACCTTTGAGGTCCTGCTTCTTAATCAATTTCCTAACTCCTTAAAATCTGTCTGCAGAACCTCATCCCTCTTTCTACCTATGTCGTTGGTAACAATATGTTCACGCTCCCCCTCCAGAATGTTCTGCAGCTGCTCAGTGACAACCTTGACCCTGGCACCAGGGAGGCAACACATCATCCTGGAATCACCAGCCGCAGAAACGCATGTCTGTTCCCCTAACTACGGAATCCCTTATCACTATTGCTCTCCTGACCTTTCTCCTCCCCCACTGTACAGCCGAGCCATCCATGGTTCTATGGTCTTGGCTCTAGCTGCACTCCCCAGAGGAACCCTCTCCCTCACCCTTATACAGAACTGAATAGTGGTTAGAGTGAGATGCCCTCAGGGGACTCCTGCACTACCTGCTCGGTCCTCCTTGTCTGTTTGGCGGTCACTCAGACTCTCTCTGCCTGCATTCTCATAAGCTGCGGGGTGACCACCTCCTGAAACGTGTTATCCACATAGCTCTCAACCTCGTGAATGTACTGCAGTGATGCCAGTTGCTGCTCAAGCTCCGAAATCTAGAGCTCGAGCTCCTCCAGCTGATGGTATCTCCTGCTCCTATGGTTGTCCAGGACACGGGAAGCATCCTGGAGTTCCCACATGGCACAGGATGTGCAATTGACGGAACTGAGGTGCCCTGCCATGTCTCTATTTATTATATTAACTAAACTTAACAGAAATAAACTTACAGACTTAAAAAAAAAACACTCATCAGAAAAAGAACACTGACCAGCTACTCATCAATCAGCTCCTTCCCTTGTGCTGACTTCACTTTAGGTGTTTTTTTCACCTCTTACCTGACGCTTGCACTCCCGCTCTCGGACTCTCCATTTACACAACGCTCACCTCTCGGACTCTCCTCCCGCTCTCGGACTCTCCATTTACACAACGCTCACCTCTCGGACTCTCCTCCCGCTCTCGGACTCTCCATTTACACAACGCTCACCTCTCGGACTCTCCTCCCGCTCTCGGACTCTCCATTTACACAACGCTCACCTCTCGGACTCTCCTCCCGCTCTCGGACTCTCCATTTACACAACGCTCACCTCTCGGACTCTCCTCCCGCTCTCGGACTCTCCATTTACACAACGCTCACCTCTCGGACTCTCCTCCCGCTCTCGGACTCTCCATTTACACAACGCTCACCTCTCGGACTCTCCTCCCGCTCTCGGACTCTCCATTTACACAACGCTCACCTCTCGGACTCTCCTCCCGCTCTCAGACTCTCCATTTACACTGTGCTCACCTCTCGGACTCTCCATTTACACTGTGCTCACCTCTCGGACTCTCCATTTACACTGTGCTCACCTCTCGGACTCTCCATTTACACTGTGCTCACCTCTCGGACACACCTCCCGCTCTTGGACTCTCCTTTTACACAGCGCTCACCTCTCGGACTCAGCTCCCGCTCTCGGACTCTCCTTTTACACTGCGCTCACCTCTCGGAATCTCCTCCTGCTCTCGGACTCTCCTTTTAACTGCGCTCACCTCTCGGACTCTCCTCCTGCTCTCGGACTCTCCTTTTACACTGCGCTTACCTCTCGGACTCTCCTCCTGCTCTTGGACTCTCTTTTTACACTGCGCTCACCTCTCAGAGTCTCCACCCGCTCTTGGACTCTCCTTTTACACTGCGTTCACCTCTCGGACTCTCCTCCCACTCTCGGACTCTCCTTTTACACTGCGCTCGTCTGTCGGACTCTCCTCCCGCTCTCGGACTCTCCATTTACACCGCGCTCACCTCTCGGACTCTCCTCCCGCTCTGGGACTCTCCTTTTACACTGCGCTCACCTCTCGGAATCTCCTCCTGCTCTCGGACTCTCCTTTTAACTGCGCTCACCTCTCGGACTCTCCTCCCACTCTCGGACTCTCCTTTTACACTGCGTTCACCTCTCGGACTCTCCTCCCACTCTCGGACTCTCCTTTTACACTGCGCTCGTCTGTCGGACTCTCCTCCCGCTCTCGGACTCTCCATTTACACCGCGCTCACCTCTCGGACTCTCCTCCCGCTCTGGGACTCTCCTTTTACACTGCGCTTACCTCTCGGACTCTCCTCCTGCTCTTGGACTCTCTTTTTACACTGCGCTCACCTCTCAGAGTCTCCACCCGCTCTTGGACTCTCCTTTTACACTGCGTTCACCTCTCGGACTCTCCTCCCACTCTCGGACTCTCCTTTTACACTGCGCTCGTCTGTCGGACTCTCCTCCCGCTCTCGGACTCTCCATTTACACCGCGCTCACCTCTCGGACTCTCCTCCCCCTCTGGGACTCTCCTTTTACACTGCGCTCACCTCTCGGAATCTCCTCCTGCTCTCGGACTCTCCTTTTAACTGCGCTCACCTCTCGGACTCTCCTCCCACTCTCGGACTCTCCTTTTACACCGCGCTCACCTCTCGGACTCTCCTCCCGCTCTGGGACTCTCCTTTTACACTGCGCTCACCTCTCGGACTCTCCTCCCGCTCTCGGACTCTCCATTTACACCGCGCTCACCTCTCGGACTCTCCTCCTGCTCTCGGATTCTCCTTTTACACTGCGCTCACCTCTCGGAATCTCCTCCTGCTCTCGGACTCTCCTTTTACACTGCGCTCACCTCTCAGACTCTTCTCACGCTCTCGGACTCTCCTTTTACACTGTGCTCACCTCTTGTACTCTCTTCCCGCTCTCGGACTCTCCTTTTACACTGCGCTCACCTCTCGGACTCTCCTCCCGCTCTCGGACTCTCCTTTTACACTGCGCTCACCTCTCGGACTCTCCTCCTGCTCTCGGACTCTCCTTTTACACTGTGCTCAGTTCTCAGACTCCCCCCCGCTCTCGGACTCTCCTTTTACACTGTGCTCACCTCTCAGACTCCCCCCCACTCTCGGACTCTCCTTTTTCACTGTGCTCACCTCTCGGACTCTCCTCCCGCTCTCGGACTCTCCTTTTACTCTGCGCTCACCTCTCGTACTCTCGGACTCTCCTTTTACACTGTGCTCACCTCTCGGACTCTCCTTTTACTCTGCGCTCACCTCTCGTACTCTCGGACTCTCCTTTTACACTGTGCTCACCTCTCGGACTCTCCTTTTACTCTGCGCTCACCTCTCGTACTCTCGGACTCTCCTTTTACACTGTGCTCACCTCTCGGACTCTCCTTTTACACTGTGCTCACCTCTCGGACTCTCCTCCCGCTCTCGGACTCTCCTTTAACACTGTGCTCACCTCTCGGACTCTCCTCCCGCTCTCGGACTCTCCTTTAACACTGCGCTCACCTCTCGGACTCTCCTCCCGCTCTCGGACTCTCCTTTTACACTGCGCTCACCTCTCGGACTCTCCTCCCACTCTCGGACTCTCCTTTTACACTGAGCTCACCTCTCAGACTCTCCTCCCGCTCTCGGACTCTCCTTTTACTCTGCGCTCACCTTTCGTACTCTCGGACTCTCCTTTTACACTGTGCTCACCTCTCGGACTCTCCTCCCGCTCTCAGACTCTCCTTTAACACTGCGCTCACCTCTCAGACTCTCCTCCCGCTCTCGGACTCTCCTTTAACACTGTGCTCACCTCTCAGACTCTCCTCCCGCTCTCGGACTCTCCTTTAACACTGCATTCACCTCTCGGACTCTCCTCCCGCTCTCGGACTCTCCTTTAACACTGCATTCACCTCTCGGACTCTCCTCCCGCTCTCGGACTCTCCTTTTACACTGCGCTCACTTCTCGGACTCTCCTCCCGCTCTGGGACTCTCCTTTTACACTGCGCTCACCTGTCAGACTGTCCTCCCGCTCTCGGACTCTCCTTTTACACTGCGCTCACCTCTCGGTCTCTCCTCCTGTTCTTGGACTCTCCTTTCACACAGGAGGTTGAGAGGTGATCTGTGTAGGCATACGTAAGCCAGCTAGGATATCTCTAATAACTTTAATGACATTTCTTATTACTAAAACACTCAAACATATTAAACTAAAATCTGCAGAATAAGTACTTTTGAGTGTTTCCTGGTTCTCAAGCTTGTTTAAGGGGTCTGGATACGGAGTATCCTATAAAAACCCAACAACATGATTGCTGTTTTTAGGATTCTAAAGGGACTAAATAATGTAGACCATGATAAGCTATTTCACCTTGTCCAGAACAGTAGGATCAGAGGACACGGCCTGTGCTTGAAGGGGGGTAAATTCAAAACTAATCTGCGGAAACAATATTTCGGTGAGCGAGTGGTCAATCTATGCAACAGACTCCCTCGGGTGATGATGGAAGCAAATAGTTTTGATTCATTAAAATGCAAATTATATAGATTTATTTCAGAAATAACATTTTGGGATTCAGTATATGAGTAATCTGAGACATGTCATGTGGTAGGTGTAGCATTTTTGGGAGGAACAGGTGACTTTGGACGTATGGTTCCCAAAGCTCTCCACCACTGGGTTTTCTTTGCGTCATGTTTGGGTCTGCTGTAGACTAATTGATAGAGATTGATTGCTATGATTAGTCAACAGCTCCATTATCATTGTATCAAGCGGCTACCAGGATAGCAGAAGGCGAACAAGATGGACCTTGGTCTTTTTGTTTATCATTTCCTATGTTCCTATGTAGCGATTTCACTGCAAAAATCACATCAATATATGGTATTAAAAATTGATTGCTGATACTTGAACAAGAAATCACCTTAGTCTGTGATCTCACTGAAATTCATTTCTGAAACTTGGCAACTAAACAATTTAATTTTTTGACCTCCGCAACCAATTTCAAATTCAGTCTCGAAAAAGGTACGGAAAATAGCAACTCTATGACCCAAAATGCTCCCTATTTTGCAACCTGTTATATGGTTTCATTTTCATTTGCTTTTTAACAAATAATTTCTTCCATTTCTAGTCTATGCATTTTCATATTTTTTTGCAGTGGTTAATTTTCTTCATGGCCTTTTGTTCTGGGATCTTTCTCCCTAATTTCTTGCTGTATGCAGACTCTTATTAAGCACTAATTCACTGTCTGTCATTCATAAAAATTAAGTTTTAAGAAAATGTGCATATCAGATGCTCAGAGCTGTCACTAATAATTACTGTGAATTTTAACCATTACCATTATGCCAATCCAACTAGTTTTCCAGTTCTCTGTAGATGTTTAATAGAAAACACAAATTATACAAGGTGTTTCTTGGTACTGCCATTTTAATTAGCATAATTGTTCACATTTAAGCTCTGATTTCTGTACTGATTAAATATTGTTAATCCATATCTTGCAGGAAACAAGCCTCCTTGAAGCATTCATTCAATGAACAAACCTCATTCATAAAAACATAAGAATTTAAAGACAGGAAAAGGACATCTGGTTATCCATCTTTCATTGATCTTAACCCCACCTTTCTGCCTTCTCACAACATCCCTCAGTCCATTCTCTGTTCATAATTGCTGGCTTTTGAAACAGTTTATATTATTTATTTCAACATCCTTGACTAGTAATCTGTTCCATGGAAAAATTCCACCTAACTTTCTTCTTATTCCTAATTTTCTAAATTTTAACCTGCATTCCTAGGTATTTGAGCTCTTTTCCATATTGAATAATTTGAATATGGATAGATCATTCCTTTGCTTTAATCATCTGAAATGTAGCGAGTGATTGTCATACTTCCTGTAACACCTCGGCATCACAGTTTTATGCAAAATTTCTTATTGTCCCATACTTGCAATGCAAAGTGTCTGATATTTAGATTCTTCCAGTTAATTAATTTGAGCTTAGTGAATTTTTTTTCCAGATGATTGGTTTATATTCATATTTATTAATTACAATTTGAATTTATTAATTGTAATTTGGTTATCTGTAAATTTCTCAGAAAGGAAAATGCAAACCAATCAAACTAGTTAAATCCTTTTTTAAAAAAAATTCTACCATTTTTTGCATTTGCCAACCAATTACAGACTTAGAATAAAATCTGTAACATAATAAAAGTATTTAAAAATTCACATACTCCACAATAACCTGATTAAACTCTGTGAGCTGAAAGGAGATGTAGGGGGCGATTTTCAACTCATTTCTCGCCTGAAAAACAAGCACCCAGCTGTTGAAAATCAGGGGGACGGGCACCTCAGCCACTTCATTGATGCCCAAGACCCGCCTAATCCAATTTTCATGCGGGTTTGTAAACGGGCAAGCAGCACAACCACCTGTGTCTGATGGGCGGCTGCTTAAATTTGCAAATTGGGATCCTACAGAGGTTGTTGGACTCCGATTGCAATTTTCAGGTACAAATGGGTGGATCGTGTGCTGCGCAGGCATTGAGCGGCCTAACCAGTGTTTCTTAAAGGGGCTGCTGGTGGCCACTGAGGAAAAAGCCCATAAATACTGCTGGCCGCTGCCAGCCTATGTTTGTCCACCACTGGGAATAGCTTCCCCTCCCGGCCACACCTGCCGGCTGGCTCTGCTTGGCTGCCAGCTGATTTCCTGCCCTCCCACATCCTGCAAGCTCCAGTGGTGCCCCCTCTGCTTGTTGCCGGCATTTAAATGAGGCACAAACCCAAAAATAGTTGGGCCTCCCAATTCGGCTTTGGACAGGCCGACTTTGTGCTTATTTTGGGCGGCAGTCTAAAATTAACCCTTATAAAGGCGCAGCATGTGTGGTGTGGCTGCAATTTCCCAGGATGCGTCGGTAGGATTTTGACAGCCCAACTGAAAGAATATTTCTCTTCAGCATCTAACATTATTTTGTTGGTTGTTTTTCTAAATTATTTGAAGAAAAGCTAGAAGATGAAAGCTTTATTCAGGTAGAGTTAATAGCAAGTGTTTTCTAACTACACAGTCTGAAATAGAAAAAGAGAGACAGAAATAGGTAAAGACAACTTCAAACGAGATAGAGAATATTGATTTGCTTTTGCTTATCTAGTATTTTTTTCTCAATTGAAAAGTTGAATTTTGTTTTTGCATATAGCAGTATTTAAGTTTCTGTGTTCCTGAAAATGTTTTTTTTGAAAATTTAGGTTAGCTCATTTAAATAAAATTTCAGCACTCCTGGTGCAAAGCACATGGGAGTGTACAGGAGTCAAGGGATAGGCTATCTGGTGCCATCAGGTCTTAAATCGCTGCTTGTCACCCTTTAAAATCAAATTGGCTCTAAATGTTAAAAGTAAAGCATAGAGACAGAATAGCACCATTCCAAGATGCTTTGGAGGTGCTTCTTCCCGATATGCTGCAAAGAATGGTGGATCTTTTTGGAGCGATGAGACACACATTAGTCATGAGTACTGATAGAGCAGCCTAGATGGAGGTGACAGAGAAAGTTAAATGCAATGTACTCACCTGTAGCTCAAACCTGGGAACAGGTGAAGAAGGCATTTGCTGGACATTGCAAGGTTGCCAATGTAAGTGTGCTCACATTTTTCATTATTTAGCACTGTTGTCTAACAAGGCATTTTAATAGCAGTTTGATGTAAGTTTGGTGCAGCAGCATAAAGGGACAATGTACAGCTCTCTAGTAACTGTTCACCACCTTTCCAAATGAACAGGCATACTATTTTGCACTCTGCACTGCTGCCATCACAATGCATTTGCCTGTGGTCCATGAAATGTGAAAAGAAGCAAATATCATACACACTGCTGACACAAGGAGTGTCCATAGGGAGGATACAGATGAGAACAGAAAAGAGAAAAGCAGAGTGTGGCAGCATCAAAAGAGGATGAGGCCAAACATCTATTAGCTTATGAAGAGCTGTGCCTTCACCAACTTCACTAAGAAAGCCCTTCTACACCTTATACATGCAGTCCAGATTAATTAACTGAACAGCTCTGCCACCGGCTGTCAAAGTCAGTACAGCTCTCAACTTGGCTCCTTCCAAGCTACAACTGGTGACGTCCCCCATATCAGCAGTCCAGGCCTGCAAAGATAAGGTTGCTGATACAATCTTTAGGATAGCTGGGGAATTCATCCATTTTGGCTGACTTTTAGGCAGCAGCTATATAGGGCCATTCAATTCTATCATGTTGCTGGTCTCCCCAAAGTTCAGAGAGCTATAGATGGTACCCACATTGCACTGTGAACTCCTATAGTATACCCTTTGAATTTCCTGACTAGAAAGGGATTCCACTCCCTCAATATTCAATTTGTCTGTGAGCAGCTACAATGAATCCTGCATTTCAATGCCAAATTTGCAGGGAATTGTAATGATGCTTTCATCATGATCTGCTGATAAGCCTGTTTTGTTATGTTTATTAATTATCTGAAGCAGGGCACGGATAGTATGGTTATTAAATTCACAAATGATACTAAATAGTGTGGAAGAGTCAGGACCTTAGAAGCAAGAAGTGGATCACAACTAGAATTTATTAGTGAAGTGGGCCCTAGACTGGTAAATAGCCTTCAAAGAAGATAAGTGTTCAGTTATGCACTTAGGTCTCACATGGGTGGGTGTAAATTAACGTGATAAGAAGGTAGAGAGACTTGCGAGTCATTACTGACCATTCCCTAAATATTCATGCTCAGTGTCAGGTGGCTGCAGCTAAATCGAACAGGGTTTTGGGCTGTATTGCCCAGACTGTTTGGGAATGTCGTGATAATGGGATTATATAAGGCTTTGGTAAGGATTCATCTCAAGTATTGTGTGCCCTATTGGTCCCCCACCTGAAGATGAAGATTTGTAGAGAAGGTACAGAGAAGGGCAACAAGGATGATCCCCATTTTAAGTACACTGAGCTATGAAGATAGACTTCATGCTTTGGGTTTGGGTTCACTAGATACACATAGGCTTGGAGGGGAACTGATTCAGGTCTTGAAAATTATTTTGATGACGTACTGGTGAACTGATCAATTGAGATGATGAAGCTGGGTAGAACTAGGTGGTATCCGTTTAAATTGAGGAAGCATGGAGCAAAGTCGGATGTGCAGAAGTTTTATTATTCTCTGAGGGCGATTGATCTGTGGAACAGATTCTGGAGATGGTAACGAGGACTAACTCCTTGCAATCCTTCAAGAAGGTATTAGACACAAATGGGCAGCCTGCTCCCACACAGATCTCTGGATGTGCCAAGAGAGTATCTAGCAACAGGGGAATGACAAAAGCTGGCATGGATGATGGAGCTATCTCAGCCACCCCACTCAAATCAATATAGATATGTCACATAGAATATAGGCCCAGGCAGCCATGGCATCAGCATCTGCATTGCCTGTAATTGCAGGATCATCTATAGATCCAGCACAGAAAGGTAATGGGGCACTTCTATCCCTGGATGAAGCCATTGAATGCAGAAAACATCTGGCTCACTCCCTCCTTCTACTGAAGGTGCACATGTTTCGGAACTAGAAGACGTGCACCGTATACTGTCACAAAGCGAAAGCCCCAGGTAAAACACACTGAACGCACTTGTACCACACATCATTAGGGAAAATAAAATTTGAGATTACTCTTACTCTAAAGCGCCCTGAGAGCTCTTTTGTGATGAACCAGATTAAGGTAGTTAGTGTGAAATAATAAGAAAAAATTCTGAGGTCCTAACATTAGGTCCTGGGCAATGGGATATTGAGCACATTTGGCTTTGGTATTGCGTGACAGTACACTGGGTCATTTAATTGGCACTGAACTGTATTCCGTCTCTCCATTCCAGAAAGGGCCTTCCTCCTGTCCCTAACCTCCTGCAGAGGCATTTCCACATCTGCATCAGCAAACCTGGGAGCTCTGTGCTCTGCAGCAGACCTTCCAGATGCATAAGCAACTAATCTCTATGGTCAGTGGGAAAAAATGTTTTGAGAATGACTGCCCCTTTAAACTACTGCGGGTGTTTAAAACATGCTATTTCCCACCCTCAAACAGGCAAGCTCTCAATCAGAGACGTTTCCGATGCCTGGAGACTGCCCGAATTATGCAAATCACACTGACTCTGAAAATTACAGCATGTACCATCAGGCAGGCAGAAGTCCCAGCCACCACACTTCAGGCAGCATGCCCCACGAAGACTCTAGGCTCTTGTGTCTAATCCTGTGTGCAAATTCTCCCATTCCATTTTGACACTGCCGTGACTATTTGATTTTCTGCTAGTTAACTTCTGGTACAAATTAGCATGTATTTGGGAAAATTTCTGATATACTTTCTTGACATCTGCTTTAATGCGATGAGGGAAAATACTAAAAGACTAAATGGCTATCCGACTCTCAGAGTTGAATTGAAACCCAACAGAAAGCTAAAAGCTTCCATCAGCGAGTCAACACATCCTGTGAGAATTTCCATACTAAACTGAAGATGAGAAAAAAGTGGAAACCCATATCAAGAGTCTGCCCTCTCCTCCCCAAATTGTCCACAAAGAATTTTCATCTCCAAGTGTCCAAAACCATGTGATTAAGTATCATGTACAAAATTCATATGTATATATTCAAAACTATGCACACCAATTAGGATCCTTATTCAAATACAATTGTAATAAATTACAAATGAGGTTACTGACGAAACAAATATGAGTAGTGCATAGCAAATGTTCTGGTAAAGTGAAAATGGCGGAAAGAACAATTCACTGACCAAGAGCCAAAATGCTTAGTGTGGGGAGCAATATATAGCATTTTTAAAAAGCGTTTGGAAGGTACAACAATCCCTTACGTGCTTTAGAGTCTGAAAGAATGGAATCCCTCTACATGTAAAAGGAATACTGAAAAGACTATTGAAAGTGGTCGGGCAATTTGAAATTACATGCTAAGTGCAGAGTTACCAAAAGGCAGTCCATTAAGGCTACAGGTGACAGTCTCCTCTACAATTGAAGAAATTACTCCAGATGCCCTGATACATCATTTTGATAGAAATTTTTCAAAATTGGTCTCCCGGGTGCATAGGCAAAAAGCACGTGACATTATTAGAGGTGGGGATGCAGGACATCTTTTGTGACCTTGTATTTGATTTTCCTGCCATGGAAATGCATTAACGAGAAAGACAACTGGCCAAGGATGGATAATACAGGATGTTAGGTTAGATAGGTGTTTTGCAGCTTCACTTACCTCTGTAGGGGAAAAGCTTACAGAACTATTTTTCAGGAGACTAAATGGGTTCAGTGAAATCCAAGAAAATGTCCCTTCCATAGCCCAGAATAAACATCTGCTACTTATCTAAGAAAAAATTCAAGCAATAACTTAAAAAAAATTAAATGTATTTTGATGACTGTGTTGATTTATTTTTGCCAATGTTTTCTCTTCCTCTCCTGAAGGTATTAATTTTCGTTGGTGTACAGCTCCACAGGTGCTGGCAGCCCTCTGGTATCTTTCCTAAGTGGCCATCCTTCATAGGTAAGCCTAGTCAGTGAGTGTTGGCAGGCTATTTCATCATAGAAAGTATCACAGCTGAGCCTGATCGTGTCCTTACATGATGTTCATACACACATACTTTGCAGCAGGATTCACTGTACAACAATTAGGAACTGAAACCCTGAGGCTAACTCTAGTGCCCTATTGCAGCAAGGGCTGAGAGTTACATACACATCACAGACCAGGGATAGAATCCAACACTTTCTGGTCTGCATGGCTCAGTACTGAACCAGGTTATACATTTGCCCAATTACTCATTAAGATTGGACTGTGTTGAGCTATTTATTTGATTTTAGCTATTGTGTAGCCGGCCAGTGGAGCATGCACTCGATCCCTGTTGTCCATTTCAAGGGCCGGGCCTCTTAACATGCTGCCAGCAAGCTGCACGTCCCAAACAGCTGGCCGACAGGAAAGTAGATCCAGGGTGGGGGAGGGGAGGGGAGGGGGGAGCCTAGGGCGACAGCGGCAAGGACCCATATTATTCTTGTAGAGCCCAAGGGATCACTCCAGCCCTTCCTGGTCCCACAGAAGTAATTTTACACTTAGCTTTTTGGGGCCTCTTCCTCCTGACCGCCAGGATTTACTGAGCAGGCTGTCCACAAGACATGCTTCTAAATTTCCTCAATGTCCAATGTACGTCATAGGACACCGATTTACATAATGAGGCTCCTGTCTGATTATTGGTGGGCGCCTGGGTCACCCAGCAGTAGACCTGAGTTAAAATGGCAGCAGAGCGGAACGTACCAATAAATCAACCACTTCGATTTTAACTCTGTCGGGCAGAGGAAGTTAAAATCACCCTTTATGTCCTTTAAAGGCAATAACAGTTAAAGTCCTGCAAAGCTGCAGTATACAGCAGAAATGACAAGGCATTTGAGCCAGTACAAAGCTTTAATAAACATGAATTGAGTTAGGACTACAACATTATAACTCCAATCCTGCTCCCATGCTTGCTCCTTGCAAATTGTGCCCTACAGAATCTTACAGTACAGAAGGAGGCCATTCAGCCCATCGTGCCTGTGCCAGTTTAAATTTGTTTTAACAATGTGACTTATGATTGAGTTTCACTACTAGAAGATAAAAATGTAGCAATGAGGAATATCATTTAACCTATTCAATTAATTTTGACAAACAGGTCCTTTTGCAGAATCCGATATGATTTTTTAAAAAAATATTTTTCTATTCCGAACCTATACCCATTTACTCATTGGTAGATCAAGAATTGGTCCAATTTCCTTTTTACGCTTCAATAGAGGTGGTATTTACTGCTCTGGCTAGCAATCTTTTCCTAAAGTTGATAACACTAAGCATAAATACATTAGGATAAATTCAGTGATCCTGTGCTTGAAGGCAATGCAGGTCGAGGTTAGGTCTACAGCACTGTAGTACTGATTGTCCAGTCCATGCACCTTTCAAGTGTGGCTCCCCACTGCAAATGTGGGAACGATGAATTTACTCTATTATTCCAAACACTGGGGCCCAGAATGTCTTCTGTGCTGCTCCCTTTCCATCTCTGTAACTTCACCGGAAGTGCAGCGGAAACCCTGTTTCCACAAGTAATCTCGGTTTCCGCCACACTTCCAACAAAGTTGTGCTGGCGGAGTGGGAGCGGCTCTGAGGAAATTCCAGGCCTATATTTAGCTTGTGGTTGACTACATTTATAATTGTGTTTTCTGGCTTTTCTAATGCTCATCTGATGTCCACACAAGTACATCTTTCCAGCAGGGGTCACCGAATGGCATTCAGGAGCAGGAACCCGATCTGATTTTTCTATTCCCTGGTTCTGGGGCAGAAGCCAATGGAAGCAACTCCTACTATTGTCTTCCCTGTCATCAGTTAACTTAGCACAGACCAAGGATCATACAAGGATGAGACTTTCCTGATTTGTATGGCTCATAAGAACATAAGAAATAGGACCAGGAGTAGAACATACAGCCCCTCGAGCCTGCTCTGCCATTCAATCAGATCATGATTGATCTTCAACCTCAACTCCACTTTTCTGCCTGATCCCCCTATCCCTTGATTCCCCTAGAGTCCAAAAATCTATCTATCTCAGCCTTGGATATACTCAATGACTGAGCATCCACAGCTCTCTGGGGTAGAGAATTTGAAAGATTCAGGATCCTCTGAGCGAAGAAATTCCTCCTCATCTCAGCCGACCCCTTATCCTGCGACTATGCCCTCTAGTTCTAGACTCTCCAGTCAGGGGAAACAACCTCTCAGTATCTACCTGTTAAGCCCCCTCAGCTCCACACTGCCCAGTGCCTTTACCAACAGAGTAATTAGAAACACAGAAGAAAAACAAGAATATCCCTGATGGAAGTATGGAGTCCTCCAGTATCTCAGGAGATTTGGAAGGGTGGCATTGGAGTTCTGCATACCAGCTACAAATCTTGGTGGTTCCCAGGATTAGTAAAAGGATTGGTAAATTTAGTATATCTATATCCCTAATTAAAATAAATCAGTTCCAAAAGAATTGTGATTAAAAGGTATTATTGCCTCAGTGGGGAGTCTTGGTTGTAGGCTCAGTTCCTGAGCCAGCTTGTTGCAGCCCACTTTGCAAATAACACTAGCTCACTGCCAAGTCTTTCTGTAGGAAGTGCATGAACTTTCACAATGTAGTCCTACTTTTATTTTTATTAAGACTGCGATTACAAATAAATTTGTAGTGCTGGATGTGTGATAAGTGCCATCATGGCATCATTGTACAGGATCTGTTTTCAAACATGGCAAAATATTTTGAAAAAGACTTTATCACAACAATGCCCTTTAATTATATTTCTTACAATGTCTTTTTATAATAATATTGCTGCTTAAACTCTATGTGTAAATGGGAGCAGAGAGGACTGATTGTGCCTCACAGAGGGAGCTGACTTAACATCCTAAACAGTCAAAAACTCACAGAAACATCTTGGGCAATAATTGTACTAACTAATGTTAACTTAGCTATCTCACATTGTTAGGATTTCTTAAACTAAAGTATTTTTTTCTTTCAAATCTAAACAGAAAAAAGTGCTATTCAATCTCTTCATTTTCATGGTAATAAGTAATGTTAAACGCATTCATTTTTATCAATCTTTCACACTTTTGATTTTTTTTTAGAGTATTTGAGTTGATTCCTCCTAAAGCACGACTCTCCAACCCCTTCATAGGCTGCTTCAGAGGTGCTGACACCTTAGGAAGTTGCATTAGGTGGGCCTGGACTGGAGATATACTGAGACGGTTACCTTCTGCCACTGAACAAGCTTGTAGATTTTGCAAATTTTAAAATAAAAGTTAGAATTTTACAGCATTCAGAATCATTTTAATATTTCTTTACAAAATTGTGTTGCAGCTGAACAGTATTTTCATAAAAGGTATGAGATTAAATATCACGTTGGTATTGTTTTTTTGCATCTATTAGTACATTTTAAAAAAAGATTATTTTAGCGTTTATTAGTTGTCATACTGATGCTAATGGGTGAAATACAGCATTACCTTTAATATTCGGTGCTCCCAGTCAGTCGGACATGTTGCCTGGGCAACGGCCATGGCAACTGGATCAGAGCCTGGGGCTGTCTGCTGCCTCTCTCTCTCTCTCCACACACACGCATTTTACATCAGTTCGTCGGTAGATGATGTGGAAGCCACTGGAGAATAAAGAGCTAGTACTTTAGAGTCAGGCAGCGCCAGAGCAAAACTCCCTTCGTTTGGCAGAGAGAGAGAGAGAGAGAAGGAGGAAAAAAAGGGGCTTTTTGACAGATTTGGTTGTGTGAAAAGGCGGAAAGAAGCTATGGACACCCTGCAGGATGCTTCTCCGTGCGCCTCCGGCCAGTGGCTGGCGGCTCTGATGCTGAGTCTCTGCTGCTTATTGCCCACATGCCTCCCGGCAGCTCAGAGCGTGGATTTCCCTTGGCCAGCTGTGGACAACATCATGGTGCAGCAGGGAGACACGGCCATCCTCAGGTAAGAACAACAACCTGTGACAGACATCGTGTGAAAATTTGTTATTTACACACTTTGGCAGCTTTATTTATCTCTCCTGGCTGCTAGGGGGGAAAAAAAGCTGCGTTTTGAATGTTGTGGTGGGCGGAAGTTTAAGTTGCACATGGTTGACCAACCTCTTGTATTCTCTGTTGCACCGCTGTGTGTTTTCATAGTTCCCAGAGGATATAGTTTGAAAAAAATACACATACATTACGGACGGTTCGTACCATGCGTTATACTGCATTGTGCAACGATTTTACATCTCAGATCCACGTTGCACCCCCATCGCTCTCACTCGTAAGAATTAATACCATTACAATTTCCTCGCGCTTGTGGCATTCGTGAGTTATGGATCTTTTGGACCTGTCGTTTGAATGAAAAAGGAATGAGAAAATACTGTCTCTGGATGCAATGCGTTGTATTCAATTTGCAGAGGTATAACAGTAAGAACCGTTAATAGTTAACCTGTAAGAGTTGTATTTGCATTTAGCCAGACTTCATTATGCCACACCCTTTATTTGCCACCCCACCCCTTCTGCCAAAAATGAATGAGCAGAACAGATGTCATACTATTAATTGTCATCATTATCCTGACACGGACACTGTCCATCACTCAGTCTCCAAAGCAGAAATATGAAATTACCTTTTATTTTCTTCTCACTATATAATGCATTGCTGATAACTTCAGAAGTACATACTGTGCTGTACTTACGCACCCACGCAAGAGATTTGCACATTATGTTGGTGCCAGATATAGCAAAGAATGGGAAGCATTGATTTTTAAATGAATCTTTCTGCATTGCTAACCCTGTTATACCCCCAACTGACAGTGCAATAAGGTCTGACTGATTAACAATACAGCAGATCTTAAAAGCACTTTTGACAGTTTTTAGTATTTTAAAAGTTTCACATCATTCTTGATCCTAATAAAGCAACGTGGGACTAAATGTTGACATTTTTAATTGTGCAGTATATATCATAATTAGCAGCAGCCTGATGGTTAGCAGCAGAAAATGTGAATCCTGATTCACATCTATAAGTATAAATCCTAGTCATTTGTATTTCCTAACATTCAGTGATCGAGTTTTATCAGCTTTAGGTTGGGGTGCTAGATTGAGCACTTAATAGCGGAATCCTCAGAACAAGAATAATTGGCAGGACCAGTTGAGTCCTGGAGTAGTGCACCTCCTTTTGGCCAATCACAGGGTGGCATTGACATCTTTCCATGGCTAGACTATCTCACCTTCCCAAATAAAGGGGGAAGCACAGCAATGCTCAACACCTAATGGGGAAAGCATAGGAGGGGAAATACCACTCTCATTTGAACTGTATTTTAAGAATTAGAGCACCGATAACTATGATAGAAAAGATATTTCTTATTGTATAAAATTTAAGTAAAATGCAGCCTTCTTTGCCAAGCCAAAAATTTGACTGCATTCTGTTTTGGTTTGTTTTCTTTCCCTCCTGACTTTTTTTGAATATGGTATTATTATATGATTTTTTTTAAGCTGCATCCTTATCAAGCACGATGCACCATTTATTATTTGACTGGCCATATACAACAATATTTATTATTGATTTATTATTTGACTGGCCATATACAACAATATTTATTATTGATTTATTATTTGTCTGGCCATATACAACAATATTTATTATTGATTTATTATTTGTCTGGCCATATACAACAATATTTATTATTGATTTATTATTTGTCTGGCCATATACAACAATATTTATTATTGATTTATTATTTGTCTGGCCATATACAACAATATTTATTATTGATTTATTATTTGTCTGGCCATATACAACAATATTTATTATTGATTTATTATTTGTCTGGCCATATACAACAATATTTATTATTGATTTATTATTTGTCTGGCCATATACAACAATATTTATTATTGATTTATTATTTGTCTGGCCATATACAACAATATTTATTATTGATTTATTATTTGTCTGGCCATATACAACAATATTTATTATTGATTTATTATTTGTCTGGCCATATACAACAATATTTATTATTGATTTATTATTTGTCTGGCCATATACAACAATATTTCATATTTCTAGGTGGAGCCTTCTAAGCTATTTAAGGAAATTGACCTTAAAGATTATTTAGTTTGGGGCTGCAATTGTATTCTGTAACTAGATTAAAATTTATAAGGTTGATCTGAGTTTCAAAATTTATGAGTTTATAAACTTCTAAGTAAGTATTATTCATCAGTTTTGACAAGTAAAACAACAAAAACTTGCTTTTATGTAGCATCTTTCACATAAAATATGTCCCAAGGCATGACACAGGTGGAAGGATAAAAGCGGATACTGAAACAAAGAAGAAGGTATTAGAAGGGACAACCAAAAGCCTAGTCAAAGAGATAGGTTTTAAGAAGGGTCTCAAAGGGCGAGAGGAAGATGAAAAGGCAGAGAGGTTTAGGAAAGGAATTCCAGAGTAAGGACCCAGGTGACTGAAGTGTGGCTGACAATGGTATTAGTGAAGGGAGAAGGTCAGCCCAAGAGGCCAGAGTTAGAGAAATAGAAAGTTTGGGGAAAGGGATTGTAGTGTTAGAGGAAGTTATAGAGACAAAGAAAGGGTGAGAATTTTAAATTTGAGGCATTGGGAGACCGGGAGCTTATATTGGTCAGTGAGGACGGGGTAATGGATTGGCGGGATCTGGTGTGAGATTGGATACGAGCAGCAGAGTTTTGGATTCGCTGAAGTTTACGAAAGGAGGAGGGTGGGAGACTGGCCAGGACATCATCAGAGTAATTGAGTTTGGCAGTGATAAGAGCATGGATGAGGTTTCCAGCAGTAGATGAGCTGAAGTAGGGGCAAAGATGGGTGATATTGCAAAGATGGAAATAGGCGATATTTGTGATGGAGAGAATCTTAGATCAGAAGATGAGCTCGGAATAAAACAGGATGCAGAGGTTGGTAACATTTTGGTTTAGCTTTAAAGATTCACTAGGGAGGGGATGGAGTATGTGGTGAAGTACAGAATTTGTGGCAGAAGCTGAAGATGATGGCTTTGATCTTCCCGGTGTTTAGCTGGAGGAAATTATGGCTCATCCAAGACTGGATGTCACACAAGCAGTCACACAGAACAAAGCCAGTGAAGAAGTTGAGAGACATGGCGGAGAGGCAGAGCTGTGTGTCATCAGCATACATATGAAAGTTGATCCCATGTCTGCAGGTGATGTTGCCAAGAAGCAGCATGTAAATAAGGAAGAGGAGGGAGCGAAATATGCATCCTTAGGAGACTCCTGAGGTGATGATGTGGTGGTGGGAAGAGAAATTATTGTTGGAAATACTCTGGCTATTATTGCATAGATTATAGTAGAACCAAGTGAGGGCGCTCCCACCAAGCTGGACAATGGAAAAGAGGCCTTGAATGAAGGGTGTCAAAGGCTGCAGAGAGGTTAAGGAAGATGAGTACCCATAATGCCCAATGGTCGCAGTCACAGAGGATGTCATGATTTTGTTTAGGACCATTTCAGTGCTATGCTAGGGCTGGAAACTTGATTGGAGGGATTCAAAGTGGGAGTCGTGTGAAAGATGGGCACAGGTCCAGAAGGTGACAACACATTCAAATTTAAAGATTCTGATTCCATATTGTTCTCTATTATTGCTATCTAATAGTCAATGTTGGAATTAAAAACAGCGCTGGTGGCAAATGGTAGAAAAAATTAAAGTTGTTATCAAAAGGAATATGTTTTTTTCCTTTTTTTAAAGCAACAATATTTTATATAAGCCAACTAAAAAGTTCTATTTTAAGGCATCTATATGTAATAAAAATCTTTCTCAAATGTATCTTAATCCCAATTGGTCTGGTATATTAAAGTATTTAAGTGATGCAACAAATGCCATCATTTAAAATAAGATTTTATCATTTTTCTTTTCTTGCAATTAGTTTTTAAAACTACTACTAGCCATAGAACAATGAGATGAGTTAATGATGGTGCCTAAGTTGAATCTTTCATTTTTTAACAAATTAAACCAACTCAAAGAGATTTTTAAAATGTTCTTTCTCTTCAGTTTTCTTTTCTCCCCTCCTCTCCTCACCTGACAGCAGACTCATGCTGGGGTACAGTTCCATGGTACCTTGCCCAACTAGCCATTCTACATGTGTGAACTGAGATGGTGAGACAGATGTTCCTCTTTTGGGGACCAATGCAGAGCACCTAATGGGCGAAGTACACCTGAGATGCACTGCACCTTTGAGGAGAGAGGTGCCTGCAAATTTCTTAGCCAGGGTCATTTGTATGACCTGGGTGCACTCTCAGCACAGGGTCGCTTGCTACCAGGCCCTTGCACTAAGAACCGGAGGCGGAAACAGGAGTGCAGCTGCAGGCCTGAAAGTTTTGTAGCTGCATTATTGGGAGTCAACAGCCAGAAGGTCCCAAGGCCTGAAGATCATCAGGAGGAAACATAAAAGTCGTTTTGTTTCATTTTCTGTCTTTGGACTTCCCCTACGTCCTAGTAGATCCTCCATAGCCCCATTGCCAGGCTCGTGCGGGTGGCCCTCCCTTGGTTGCCCAATGGGCTGCCAAGGAGGAAAGTGTCGAGAATGCCCCTCCCACTTCATTATCTACTCAAGGCACAGGCTTAGTGATGTACATTTGAGGAACTCCAGGGAACCCTGAGGCAGTGTTTTGGGGATGGAGACCTGATGCAACAGGCCCCAGTCCTCAGTTCTTCTTTATATTTCCTGGGAACTGAGCATTGCCCAGGCGCAACAATGAAGAAAATCTCTCCTGGTATGTTGCAAGGTATTCAAGGTTTGAGGGCATCATGGTTGAGCTTGTTACAGCCCAGATCTAGGACTATCAACTCTGGTTGGATGTATTCCTGGAGGTTTCATCACACGACTGCTCTCCTCCAGTTGCCCCACCCAGTCAAACAGCCATTTTTCCCCATCACCAATATTTTTATAACTAATAAACTAAAGTATTCACAGAATTTGAAAAAAGTACAATTTTTTTTTAATGCCCGTATGATTTTTCTCCTGGCTTTCTCACAACAGTGTCCGGAGATTAATCTTTAATTCCTGGAGACTTCAGGACAATCCTGGAGGAATCTGATGTCCACAGATTAACAATATGGTTTGTGAAAGCAGGTATTCTCCCCTCCCCCACGCTCTATTTAGCCCAATGTAACTGAGACCTGAGGATAATTGTGAGCTATATGTAAGATTGAAACTGAGATCTCCTTGGTCTGTTTGGTCAGAATTATAACAATTTTAACAATTAAAGCTGTGGGCGAACCAAAGAATCATTTTATCTTTCAAAAGGTGCAGTCATCAGTAAGAAGGGAGAAGAGCTGGAATGGGCGCATGTAACTGTCTTGTCAAGACAGTCAGACCTACATGATGAAAAGATAGTTTCAAAACGTATTCCAATTGAAATCGAATTTCAGTACAAGCCTGGTCTAGAGCTCAGTTTGGCAAATAGCCAGAGTGAGCATTGTATCCAGCTCAACGCAGCAGCTGAAGTTGAATCAACCTCCAACCGATTATATCAGTTTCTTTTTCTTCCTCTTTGTATATATTTCAATGTGGAGAACATCTTTATAGCGATGAAGATTGCATTTTCAAAACTGATACAAATGCCGTAAACCACAGGATTTCAAGGCATTCAGTTCAGTATCAACTGCTGCAAAATCTGATGGACTAGACATGGGCATTTCCTGGCTTCATAGCAACCGCTGTAAACTATAGGCAGCCAAAATCGCAAAGCTGCAGAACTGCGATGGGGAAATTCTTTTAAATTTTAGGGCTATTCAGTGTTATTAGGCTCCAGTTTTGAATGGTTTATCTGATATTTAGTGAGCACCACAAGTGGCTGCCAAAATATAGCGTTCAATGCAATGTGGTTTTGATATTGCGGATTTGAGTTGTCCATCCAAATTATAGCTGGTGAGCACTACCAGTTGATTCTCTCGTATTGCTTGAGGCAAACAAAGGAAAATAGGTTTACCATGCCCTTTTACAAGATGACAGTGTTCCTTTAAGACAAGGAATGTTAACAACAATATTTGTGGTAAAAGAATACAGTAGCTTCAATTTACTAATGGTCAATTAATGTCATAATTGTTCCATGTCATATTCAAAAAAAATCAGTAAGGTACTGTATTATACAACCTTATGATTTCAGCATAAATTACCTTTTCATGTCAAGAATTTTAGACTTTCACAAACAGCATGGTAAACATATTAGTTGAATATGAACACTGGAATAACATTAAATCTCAGTCAGTTCCATCTTTTTTATGAAATGGGTTTTAAAATGTTATAGAATTATAGACCAGGGAGCTACATCCTTTGTAAAGGCAGGGGAAGCAACATATTTTAGAAGTACGATAGCTTTTAACACTAGTGGTGCTGGATTGCTTTTCCACCCCCAACAGAATACTGTTATTTCAGTTGAACATAGAATTGCAATGTAATTTTTTTCCCCCTTCACTTTTCTCCCTTCCTCTCCTGAAGGTGCTGACTCATGCTCATTGTTCTATGGATACCCTCTGGTTCTAAGTTATTTTTTCATATGTGAGCCTGATCAGTGAGTGCAGTAGGCTATTCATCCATAGGGGACATAACATGATCCTTTCCTCATCCAAAATCCACACATGTGCTCTTTACAACAGAAGTTACTGGATAGTAATCAGCAATTAAACCCTGATTAACTTCTTTCCCCTTTCTGGCTGATGTATGTTAAGGCCAAAAGTATCTTGCAAGAACACTGGGATTGGGAAACCAATATACCTTAAAGACACCAGATGAATCCTTAACCTCCTTACCTTAACTCCCCATCAAAGAACCTCCTGGTAATTTACTGTCCAAGTTTAGAGAAATAGTACATGCTTGAAACTTTCGTACATCAACCAGTCCAAATTATATTTATGTTTACATTTACCATATCAACCCCCGATTAAGATACTTAAAAGCTATTGAGTGAATGAATTAATCTCTTCTAGCATAAAAACATCAAAGAGAAAGTTAGACCATGAATTAACATTTCTTGATTAACATATTTATAATACAGTTAGCAGCATTTTAAAATCAAGCAATAAGAGTATGGAGGGTACTCATATAGATATCATTAACTGATGGAATTAACAGAAGGAGCTCAGGTGACTCACAGAAACTCAACAGAAGCTGGAGTCTACTTATTATAAGTTAATATTATGCTGAATTGTTATTATCCAAAATTGACGTAAAATCAGCAGGGTTAGTTTGGACTATACTTTGTGTATAGCTGATTAGTTAACAGTTTTGAATAGCCAGGCTATTGGATATATTAAAAGCTAGATAGTTTACCTTATTGCTGGTAAACACATAGAATTAGCAAAGATTCTAGGAGCTTATGCTACCTCATCCTTCTGAGTCAATGCAGTACAGTTGATTGTTTTGCCTCCTTCTGGTATGCTTTTGCTTCTCCCCAAGACATTAGCTCAATGAATCTCCATCTGTCGTTGTAGTATTTTCTCCTTCTTCCTGTGTTTGTTCTCTCAGTAGAACTAACTTTGCTTCTGTTCTCAGAAATTTGAAGTCTCTCCGAACTCTTGTAACGTCTCTATCAAGACCCTTCAATCCTTCTGAAACCATTAAACTTCTTTGATTGACTTCTCTCATCTTCTGTGTTGAAAACACCATCTTTTATGCCTTTGATTTTCAAAGCAAATCTCTTTTTCCCACCTATTGGGCGGAACAAGCTTGAGGGCCTCAATGGCCTACTCCTGTTCGTAGGTTCTTATTCGTATATAAGCCACTCTGAGTGATACACCTTATGGCAAGGAGTCCCTTATTGTTGAAAATACCTTAAACAAGTGAATGTCAAGCACAAATAATGAGCACATTTTTAATTAACTGAGAAAAGCTAGATCTTCCCATTAATTGAAAACTCCTTTGATTTCTCTGGTCTTAAATAATAGCAGAAAACAGTATAAGATAAGGATAGTTTTCCTTTAAGTCATCCCAAGCACTTACCTTGGTCAGTCAACATAACACTCCAGTCAGCCTTGACAAGCCTGGATGTGCCTAGCTCCAGCCACTAATTGAAAACAAGATGCTAACCATGAAAGATATTTTTGCCCTTACAGTGCTGCCTTGGAGCACCCATGGTTCTTAGCATTTTGTACTCAGTTTGTACCCAGAGTTCAGCAGGATTGTTGTAGACACTATTTTTAGGACACCTCTGGGCACATTTAGGTCACTTCTCCTTCAAGCTCCATTTTGCTGCTCCAGCTAAGGTCAACTAACTCTGCACAGAACAAGAAGTTCCTATCTTCAATACTTTATGTGGTTCAATTTAAAATTAAAAACAAAAATGCAAAACTAGCAAAACCAACTACTAGATGGAGCAAAATATAATTGAAAATGCAAAACAACATTTTATTTTTCCAGCAACAGCAACTCCTACCTCCCTTTAAAAGCTTACTTGAGTAGGCCAGAGCCCAGGATTCCCCGAGTGCCCATTTTTTATGGGCAAAGTGTGCGCTTTGGGTGGAGCTTTGCCCCAAGACATGAAATTCAGTGAGGGATCTTAGTTTAATAATTATTCTATTTAAATGAGTCAGTGCTTGTCGGCCCTGCAGTCCCATTTTTTCCCCCCCAAACCGGCTGCTGCAAAAACCTGATTGTCAATACACTGCAAGAAAAGCCTTAGAAAATCAGCCCTATGGTGTTATTCTATAATTTAAGAATGTTCTTTGTTTAGAAGATTGGATTTAAAAAAAATTTAAATCCTTTAATGCCATCACAGTCCTCTATTGCCCATCTCTGCTCAGTCAGTCTTTTTGCTTTCTGCGGTTTGAAGTCATCTTGAGGCACTGTTATGGAGTGAGATCACCGACCTCCTTTAATACCCCCAGTGTATTTTCTTCTTAAGATACAGACGGAGCTTTGCAATCAGGTGGAGTACAAACTAAACTTGCTCTAACCCAAACATTTTGATGTAAATCAGCCAGTTATGCTAAACAATCCAGAAATTTGCTGATTCTACACTAGGAGAACCATCTAGCAATATAGTTAGTCAGGTATTCACATAAGTATTTATACTATCAGGCTTGCTTTCACAGACTATCTTAGGAATTGGAGCCTCTACATGCATTAATCTTTTTTTCAAAGCAAGCTATGTGCACTTCTGTCGATGGATGCAGGTGTGTGAGAGTACAGTAAATCTCTGGTGCAGGCTAACCTGACTGGCATCCTTCTGCTGATCTTTTCTCTTATTATTGTTATACATTCTTGGGATGTGGGCGTCTCTGGCAAGGCCAGCATTTATTGCCCATTCCTAGAGATACATGTGAATCGTTTGCTAAGCCACTTTAGAGCGCAGTTAAGAATCAACCACATTGGTGTTGGAGTCACATATAGTTCAAACTGGGTAACGACGACAGGCTTCCTTCTTAAGAAAACATGAGAGAACCAGTTGTGTTTTTATGACAATCCAACAGCTTCATGGGCCTGGATATTAACTTGGAGTCGGGAAGAGAGTTGGGGGTGGGAGGAGGATTTACGGACAGAAAACTCGTAAGTAAGGGTTTCCTGCAGGTCATGACTATTTTAACGGTAGGTCGTCTTTAACATTTTTCAACAGGTTTTGCGCCCGACAGCCAGCCAGATTTACAGGTTGGCTGCCTGTCGGTTGGGAAAGCAGCCAGGGAGAGATCTGAGTCTTCGGGGTTTGTGGGGGGGGGGGGGCGGGCAGCTATCGCAGTGGGTGGGGGGTGGGGGGGGGAATGTTGGATATCGTGGACGGGTTCAGCCAATAGCGGGGTGTTTAAAAGGTAAGCTTGGTAAACACCCCTGCTCCTCCTCGCCCACAAGCAATAAAGGCACTCACCTCATGGATCCCATCTCGCCTCTGTTTCACTGGCGAGATTCAAGAGCCCCGGGAAATCCGTTAAATTTGAAGGTCTCTTAAAATCAATTTTAAAAGACCTGATTAACTTCTCCTATGATGTTAATTGCTTCAATAAGTACCCGCCCGCAATAATTAGAGACCCGTCTCCAGTGAGTAGGTTACTCGCACACAGCCAAATGGAAGTGGGCACGTTGGCGCCGGGTTGCAGTCGCGCTAGAAAAATCAATTATTTTAACTTCCCACCTGCTCGCAACCCACCTGTTCTTGGTGTTTAAAATCCCCCCCCATGGTCACTTTTACAGATACCAGTTTTTTTTAAATGTCCAAATTTGATTTTTTTTTTAATTCTCAAACTGCATGGTGGGATGTGAACTCAGGTTCTCTGGAATATTAGTCCAAGCCTCTGGATTATTAGTCCATTAACATAACCACTTCTTCCAGCAAGCTGAAACAGGGAACTCCTCATTGGGGAATCCATTGGTGGCAGTAATGGAGCTAACGGCCTGTGTCCTTTTAATTTGGGGTCGAGAGGAGCACTCCTACGGAGGACCCTAATTTGAATCAATTCACATGTTCCTGACATGCTCCTACCGCCAGTGCATCTACCTTCCCCAATATGGCAGGTGCGCGTGCTTCCTGCCCGCCATATTGGGAGCTTAGTATTTCGGTTAGCACCAGAAAAACAGGCACTGTGCAGCCGAATTTCTAGACCAATGTAAAATGTTGCTGCACATTAAAAATCTGTTTGTGATAAATAGTTTTGTGTTAATAATTTCAACCATTCATACTTGGGGTAATGGAATGACTGTCCTCGGAGGCTTTCAGTGAGAGAGTTGTAATAGGGTTCTTAAGTACGATTGTGTAGAGTTGGTGTTTGTGGGAGAGAGCAAGGTATTACGTGAACTGTGAAGCCACAGTAGAGGTATTTCTCTTTATGTAGTGACAGGAAAAGGTGTTTCTGATCAGCACCTGACAAATCTGTCTCCCTCCTGCTCTGGCTGCTCTTCTGTTTCTTCCTCCAGCTGCTGTTGCATCTGTTCATATGGATGATGTGTCCCACTGCTGCCTCACCTTTCTCTTTCAGAATATCCATTGGACTACCTTTCTGTAGGGCATGATTGTTAAGAACACATTAAGTAACAACAAACTTGAGAGTCTGCTAGGTTTATATTACAAAGCTCCTCCAGAACAATGCCAATGGAATCGATCTTTAATCTGCCAGTGGTGTGCTCCATGTTGATGTGTGTTCTGGCATGGGCATCATTATCTAGGCTGGCACTTCGGTGCAGTACTGAGGGAGTGCTGCACTGTCGGAGGTGTCGTCTTTCGGATAAGATGTTCATAGAATCATAGAAGTTACAATATGGAAACAGGCCCTTCGGCCCAACATGTCCATGTCGCCCAGTTTATATCACTTAGCTAGTCCCAATTTCCTGCACTTGGCCCATATCCCTCTATACCCATCTTACCCATGTAACTGTCCAAATGCTTTTTAAAAGACAAAATTGTACCCGCCTCTACTACTGCCTCTGGCAGCTCGTTCCAGACACTCACCACCCTTTGAGTGAAAAAATTGCCCCTCTAAATCGAGCCTTGTTAAATGGAGGCCCTTGTCTGTCCCTTCATGTGGACGTAAAAGATCCCAAGGTACTATTCGAAGAAGAGTAGGGGAGTTCGCCCGGTGTCCTGGCCAACATTTATTCCTCAGCCAACATCTAAAACAGATGATCTGGTCGTTTTATTTTATTTATTTTATTGTTGTTTGTGGGACCTTGCTGTGCACAAATTGGCTACTGCATTTCTTACATTACGACAATGACTACACTTCAAAAGTACAGTACTTAATTGGCTGTAAATTGCTTTGGGACGTCCTGAGGCCCCAAAGGTTCTATATTAATGCAAGTTCTTTCTTTCCTACCGAGAAAGTTCAGAGAATGAAGAGTTGCAGCCCGGGTGGCAGTATGGGTGACGTCTATTGCCCCTTGAACCTCGGGAAGCCCACAACATTATAAAAACTTGAAGCTCTCTCATGTTGTTGTGGATTTATCCCAAAATTGATGAACTGTGTTGCCTTGTTAAACAGACTGTGTTGTGATGTATGCAGCAGTGGGCAGCATATAGACTTATAGTAGTGAAGACCCAGTTGCAGCCTAAAATGAACCTGTTCAAAAAATGTTCAGTGCAGTGGTTACGTTTACTGGCACAGTAAGTGTTCTCCAAGTAGCGGTAGTGGTTTGGATGGTCTGGTTATGGCTCAACCAAAGTTTCTTTAGTGAAGTACAGTCTCCTTGAGCAGACTTCTTGAGTTGCGTCTGGAAGGAGCATTGTTGCCTGTACACTTTTACAGTAGATCTCATCCTCCTCCTGTGGTATCTTATGAGACATGCTCCCTGTAATCCTCTTCCTCCGCCTCCATTAATAATGAGTAAAAAGGAATCATCATTGAGAAGCCTATGGTTACGCTGCTGTTAGATTTTTTTTAAAATCCAATTTGGACAGTACACAGAGGCAGGTAGAATACCCTCGCTTCCCACTTCAAAATAAACTAAAATCCAACTTGCTGTACAAATAGCTGAGAAAACAACCAAGTTCTGGCACACCTAGAAGCACTGACAACTGTTACTTCCAATTTGATGCGCTGATACTAGCATTCACACCTTGCTTTATACAAGTGTGATTAAGTTGAGTGCAGCACTGACAAAAATGTTAGAATTTTTGACGGATGAGATAATCTTATCATTATCCTGCTTTTTTTACATTGATTCGCCAGTCGGGGATAGGTGTTTCTTACATATGCCCCCACTCCCACTGGAATTTACAGCACAATGTAAAAGGGGGAGGACTTTAATATATATGGGCAACCCCCCCCCCAATTTTTCCTACCTCCCTCACCCAGATTACATGATTTTTGGACCATTTTTGTAGCATGATTCTAAGCTTAGTTCCAAATATCTCCAATAAAGTCGACATAGATTGAGAGATTCTCTGATAAGTCAGATGGTTAAGGTAATGAGTAGCAAAGCCGCACCAGTAAAGTCCCAGATTCATTCTGCAGTTTGTGCTAAGTTAGCTGCCCTCTAATAGGCTGCAATTAGCCTCAGTGCTCCTGAATTAGGGAACGTCAGCCTGTGTTCCTACACCTGGTCACTATAAAGTGACCCTTGCTAGAGTGTGCATATGTGGATGTCTGGTGCAATCAAATTAGGCTTGACTGTGATGCTTCTTCAAGTTTAATAGCTTGTTGACATTCCCTGTCTAGGCTCACACATGAAGAATGGGCACTTGATGAGGTACCAGAGGGTAATTGATACCTTTGGAACAACACTTCATCAGGGAGTCAATGCTTTCAGGAGAGCAGAGAGAACTGATGAAAAAAAAACCTTTGTACAGTGATACATAACAGATTTTTTTCCAATTTACTACCCTTTCTCTTCTCATCTCTTGAAGGCACTTATTTTTGCTCAGGTATATTCCCATGAGTGCTAGCTGCCCTTTAATACTTAACCCAAGTGCTATTTTTCATTTGTGAACCTGGATAGTTGTTATCAGTGGGCTATTTAATCATGATGGCCATTACAGCTGAGCTCAATCCTGTCTTCAGTGAACATCCAGGCGCACACACATTCCAGTGGAGGTCACTGGACAGTGATCAGGAGTAGACACTCTGAATTATTTTTTTCCTCTACCTAGTCTGAGAGCATTGAATTGTGGCACCTCCAAAGAGATCAGTTGACTCAGCACATAGCAGAGATAGAGCATAAGAATTTCCCAATCAGATAGTTTAGTAGCACACCACATGACACATTTACTCACAAACCATCAGAAGAGCTGACATAAGTATTTATTTCTTGAATATGCAAAATTTCTTAGTAAGTACTAGTACAGCTACTTACATTCTACGCAAATCTATGTTTTATAGTCTTTTTTTTAACCTGCTTAAGCATGAAGTGTATACGGTGAAAGTATTTTGGTTGAACTTTATAGAGAAGCTGTCACATACACCAATCCGCATTTTGAATTGAGAACCAACAGTGAGCTGAGAAAAAGTTGTGCTTTGGCCTGTACTATAACTTAATAACATGCTCTGTATGAATAGGACCACTAACCTGTGCTAAGGAGCATGGTAAACACTAGTGCCATAATTTAACTGGAGGAAACAGGAGTAAAAAGGAAGTGAGAAAAATTAAGTGAGCACAAAGATAGAAACAGGAAGGCAGAACCAAGGACATTTTGGTCAAACCTGAAAAGGTTGGGAAAATCAGGAACATCATATTAACATAGCTCATTACATTTGTGTGCAAGCTTGACTATGAGTACAATATTTTGTGCATGCCCTGTATTGGAAGCTCTTTGTGGGAGAAGGGTGAAAATATTCAGAGTAGTCTTGGGAAAAGAGTCAGTTTTACACACTCCAATTCAAACAAAAAGAGATCTCAATTACTCAAATGATATTCTATTTATACGTTTGGAGCTGGAGTGAGAACTTTTGAGACCATCCCTAATATGTTAATTGAAGGATTATTTTTTGTAGTGTGTTCTGTAATGGTGGTTGTCATTTGCATTTGCTATCTCACTGGGGTGAGCTGTTAACTTTGTGCCTCAGGCCAGCAGGAATGCAAAACAAATCATCTGTTTTTGTGAGTAGAGTTTGCCGACTATTCCTTTTAATGCATTTCCTGCCACTTGCTACATTTTCTCCAAACCTGCCTCCCTGTGTGCTTCCTTTCTTCTTCGCTGCCACTCTTGATCCTTTACTGCCACCTCCAGTCTTGGCCAACCTGATATGAATGCCACAGCACAGTATCTATCCCCAGCTGTCTCAGAATTCCTGCAGAGCAGCTCAAAGTGTATTTTCCTTTCTATGATTCACTCCCTCCAGCTAGAGTACAAGCTGCTGTCTTTGAAGTTGTTAACAGACAATTAAGTGTTGCCTGCTAGCAAAGTAGCTCCAAATGGTGCAGCTTGAACTCTTCCTAAAGGAAAAATCAGAAATACCTTTAGCATCTGAAAATAAAGATTAAACAAAAGGGACGAGGGGCAAAATTCTGTGCTGTGAATTCTAGGTTAAAAAAAAATGAGGATTAAACACAGTTAAAAATGAAGAGTTTCTAACTTCCCTCGAGTCCGACCGGGTAAATGTAGTATGTGATGAGTACTGAGCCATGCAGATGAAGTGGGCCCTAGAATTCCATTCCTGGTCTATGTTATGTTAGCTGATTTCAACCAAGAGATTGATGGGAATACAATTGTCCTCAATGGGGCCAATAATGCGTTAGTTTTGCCTGGGTAGTTGCAATTTGACTGTGCCTCATAATGTGAGGTCAACTAATATAAGTATTTTGATCACACACTCAGCACATGATGTACTGGGAGAGTGCCAATGTTATGGGGGCAGGTTATCGGGCACCAGCAGCTGTTAAAGGTTGCTGACTGTCGTCAAAGCTGTACGTGTTTTTTTAATTTTACAAAATGGCTTGATGCAGAATGACCCAAATCCCAGATCAGGCATTGGAGACCGTGCAGAAGGAGGTCCTGCAATGAAGGGTGACCCTACGTAGAGGAGAGAGCCACTAAGTAATAAATAGTGGAATTTTTCTGGAAGCCTTCCTTGGCCTGTTTCAAATGGATGCCGAGCATCTGGAGCAGCATTCAGGTCTTCCAGATACTTTATGGGGCTTCCCTTTCATACATTAAACGTGGGACCTTTTATGAGCCTTGTGCACAATTGTCTAGGCTCTAAGTGCACAAATTACTTCTGGCCCAATTATTTTTGTGAGTAGAGTTTGCCGACTATTCCTTTTAATGCATTTCCTGCCACTTGCTACATTTTCTCCAAACGTGCCTTCCTGTGTGCTTCCTTTCTTACTGCAAGTGGAGTGAGGCCTCTGCCCCTGACGACAAGGGGCTTTAGTGCCTTAAGTACTGTTGCACTTTGGACACTTCAAATTATCAGCCCTAATGTCTTCCAGCCAGGGGAGGGGGAGCGATCAGTCAGATTTCTCACTCCTAGTTCCTATAATAACCTCATGCTAGGAGGTGCATATGTAGCATGGAGCCATCCCAGGATGCACATCCACTGCCCTAAATGATTTTGGAGGAGAGCCAACATGTAAAATATGTCTCCATGAGAATAAAAATTATCTGTAAAATTGAGGAAATTTAGTTCATGTATATGGTTTAACTAAATATAATTTTATAAGATAGAACAGGAAAGAGAAATTTGAACAGAATTAGCATCCCTGACATTCCTGCCCCATGTCAGCTGTGGATCAATTGGTAGCACTCTCACCTCTTGAGTCAAAAGGTTGTAGCAGTCCCACTCCAGAGACTTCAGCACAAAATCTGGATAGACACCTCAGTGCAGTACTGAAGGAGAGAATGATTTGCATTTATATAGTGCTTTTCACGACCTCCAGACATCCTAAAGCGCTTTACAGCCAATTAAGTACTTTTGAAGTGCAGGAAGCTCAGCAGCCAATTTGTGCACAGCAAGGTCCCACAAACAGCAATGTGATAATGACCAGATAATCAGTTACGGAGGGAGTGCTGCACTCTCGGAGGTGCCGTCTTTTGGATGAGACATTAAACCGAGGCCTAGTCTACCCTTTTGGATGGACATAAAGGAATTCATAGCACAATTTGAAGAAGAGCAGGGGAGTTCTCCTTGGTGTTCTGGCCAATATTTATCCTTCATCCAACATCATTTATAAACAGGATGTCTGGTCATTTATTTCTTTGCTGTTTGTGGGACCTTGCTGTGCACAAATTGGTTGCCACATTTCCCTTTATTAGAACAGTGACTACACTTGAAAAGTAATTAATTGGCTATGCAGCTCCGAGATGTTCTGAGCTCATGAAAGGTGTTCTATAAATGCAGGTTCTTTCTTTCTTTAACATTCGATTCCCTGAATGGAGAAAGAGTTGTCCATTGCACAATGCTAATATCATTTCCGGGCCAGACCAGATGTCTCCCGGTGGTTTGGCTGAGATTGCAGACTTGTTGGGAGTGAATGCGTGTCATAACATTCCATTGCACAGAGAATTAGTGTAGTAATATATGGCACACAGGGTCTACAGGTGGACCCGACAGCTTTAAATATAAATTACTTTGAAAGTACATCAAACTTAGAGAAAATGTTATAAAACTGGTCAATTTTTGTGGTAAAGTTTCACCATTACTTGAGACCTCAAATATATTTTTTACTATTAACCTTATTTGCTGGTTAGATTCACCACACTTTTTACTGGTCTGTTTTTATTTTTTCCCCCCTAGTATGTTATTTATTTTTTAACCAGGGTACAAAGGAAGCAAAAGCAAAATACTGCGGATGCTGGAAATCTGAAATAAAAACAGAAAATGCTGGAAACTTTCAGCAGGTCGGGCAGCATCTGTGGAGAGAGAAACAAAGTTAACATTTCAGGTCCTACAAAGGAAGCACAATTGTTTGAGAAAGTACTCAAACTTTGAAGAGATGCCTATTGGATAAAATTAGATCATATGGGATAATAGTGCAGTTTATTGTACAAATATTATGCTGGGTAGGTAGTTGGTTGAAATTCTACTAGGCAGAGGTTTGTCATTTGAGGTTACAAAACTCCAAGTATGTTTATACCATGCAGGGGTACCCATTAAAGATCGAGAAAGAGACCTGGGGCAAAATTACTGATTATTAAAGCAATGTGGAATAGTTATAGGAAAAGCAAATAGGATTTTAGATTGTGTGGCTAGGACCACATAATATAAAACCAAGAGCACTATACTTATGCTATACAAAGCTTTGGTACATCTGTACATGGAGTATTGTGTCCAGTTTTGACCACCACACATGGTGAAGTATATCAAGGATCTGGAGGAGACATAGAGGAGAGAAACTAGAATGGTACTTTATTCTCAGGGTCATTAGTCAAGAGGATAACAGTTCAGGCTACTTATTATTGTGAAACAAAGGGGACATCATTTAGGTTTTTAAAATGATGAAGGGAGTTCTCTCAATCTGGTTGGATAAATTACTTGAGATAGATAGGGATGGGAGGATTAGAATACATGCCATTAGAACGGACTACCTGGATGTGTGGTGGACATGGATTTGCCACATTCCTTTAAAAGGGAACTAAGTGATGAGGATATTTCCAGTTATAGAGGATAAGTTGCTCATTAGCTAGGGGTATGAGGAGTTAGGGGGTGTCATGGGCTCCTGAAGCTATGCTTTAGGAATTTGGAGAGGAATTTCCTAGAGTTCTTTCTGAATTGGCCGCTTTTTGTTTGCCTCTTTCAGGAGATTGCGGGATTAAGCGGATGGGTCAGTGGTGTATGTCATTCCACCGTGTATGAATATTTTCCCACCTTCTTATACATTCATATGTATGTTCATATGGTTGCAATTTACAAACAATTTTGTAGTTTTATTGCAAGCAGTTGTTTTTGATACCAGGTGTGAAACATCCCAATTACTCCTATTTACTTTCTTGTGTTATGATTGTTGATTGATAGCATACAAAATTATTTGTGTGCATTATTCAAGAGTCCCAGATCTTGTAAAATAAATTGTATGCACATGATACCAGTTCTAAAGTAGGTTGTCACGAGGAAAAACATATATTGTCAACCTTTTCAGTGATGTTTTAATACATGCAACATGAATTTCATTATCTGCTTTTCTGTGAGAAAATATTTTTTTAAAATCTATGTTAGAAACGTAACTCTATCCTGCAAAAATTCCACTGTAAAAGTTGTAGCTGTAGAAGATATTAGACCTACTGCAGTGCAAACTTTTCTGTTGGGTAAGATGAGAGCTCTTTTCAGAGCAGCTGTTGTGGGGACTGAGTCTGCATTAAAAATTTCCCACAGGACAATATGCTCCTCATCGTGGTTCGGGATTCTTTGACCATTTTTTCCACAGAAAGGATTTGGTCATGAGCTATGTTAAGATGTGTGTTTTAGCAAAAGCTTGCCTAAAAGGCATTGTCTTCCCAGGATGGCCCCATCCTGAGTTATGGTTTGGTAGGCAGGCGAATGGAAATTACAGTGCGAGGTGGGAAGTTCTCACAGAGACCCAAACAATGGACAATTGATTAGCCATGTCTGGTTATTCAGAATTACACTTTTCAATTTGAAGTTGGGAACCTTTTTGATCTCAGTGCAGGCTGTGAGAGAGGCTTTTAAAAATCAGAACACAGAGACCAGTAAGCCAGAGAGACTGCGAAGGGAGATAACCTCTGTCCTGGTCGTCAGAATGATGGTAGAGAGAGACTGTCTTTTTTGAATTAGGTAAGGACCTATTGAATTGGGCCAGTGTATATGTGTTGTTTATTTTCTTATCTGTCCATGAACAGAAGTTGTTTTGATTTACCAAGCCACTCTTATCATATTCTGTCCTGTATGTTTTATCCACTGTGGAATAAAGCAGCTTACAAATTGAACCAAACAAATGTCTCACATAGTGTTCACTCAGTTCGCCTTCAGAGAGATTGAAATTGTACACTTGTGTAAGTTACAGAGAGCCAGTCCAGATCACAAGGGAGTTTCATTGTTAGACTCCCAGGTCTCGCTACCTTGCTAGCAGATACAGGGCAGTGGGAGTCAACTTCTGTAAAATGTAGGCAGCCAGAATGCTTAAGGGAGCAACTGACACTAATAAATGCGAGAAGGAGGGCGCAGTACATGCCATATGGCAGAGTGGGTTAGCATGCTGACCTTCACCTTTTGTCCACCCAGGCTGATAGAATGAAGTCTACTTTCTCTGTTGGCTATAGGGACTCTCCCTGAAATGAGTTTGGATATTCTCAACTCAGTTCCTAGTGGATGTAGGACCATAACTGAAAATGACCTAATTAGCAAACTCAGTCAGAATGTCCATAGGATGGCTGAAGTAGGAAGTAGATGTAGGAAATACATATTGGAAGAACAGGGAGGCCTTTTGTGAGGATGGAGGTTAAAATACATTATTCAAATAGAACAATGGTGGGGGAGGAGTTGTTCTGCATGTAAGTTGTGCCATACTCTAAGAGCCAGCAACAACAGGAAAATATTAAGCATGACATTTGTGACTGGCAAGAGAGACATGGCATGCAAACTCATTTAAAAATGGAGTTATGCTTATTTTGAAGACTGACATGCAACAAAATTAGTTGCATCACTAAACCAAAATGATTGTCACTCCTAATATGTGATGCTTGGCAAGACTATCTTTGAACTGGCAGTGTATGGTGCTAACAGTGGGGGTAAAATAGAAAACTGGTCCATTCCCTTGCATTGATACCCTTCACCCTGATGAATATAAAGTGTGGATGCTTTGGTAATAATTTTCCAAAATTCTCTGGACTCGGCAAAGGTCCCGGCAGATTGGAAAACTGCTAATGCAACACCCTTATTTAAAAAGGGTAGTAGGCAGAAGGCTGGAAATTATAGACCAGTTAGCCTAACATCTGTGGTGGGTAAAATTTTGGAGTCTATTATTAAAGAGACAGTAGTGGAACATTTGGATAAACATAATTTAATAGGACAAAGTCAGCATGGCTTTACGAAGGGGAAGTCATGTCTGACAAATTTGCCTGAGTTCTTTGAGGACATAACATACAGGGTGGATAAAGGGGAACCAGCGGACGTAGTGTATTTAGACTTCCAGAAGGCATTCGACAAGGTGCCACATAAAAGATTATTGCTCAAGATAAAGAATCACTGGAATGGGGGTAATATTCTGGCATGGGTGGAGGATTGGTTATCTAACAGGAAGCAGAGAGTTGGGATAAATGGTTCATTCTCGGACTGGCAACCAGTAGCCAGTGGTGTTCCGCAGGGGTCGGTGCTGGGTCCCCAACTCTTTACAATCTATATTAACGATTTGGAGCAGTGGACCAAGTGTAACATATCAAAGTTTGCAGATGATACAAAGATGGGAGGGACAGTAGAGAGTGAGGAGGACATAAAAAACCTACAAGGGGATATAGACAGGCTGGGTGAGTGGGCGGAGATTTGGCAGATGCAATACAATATTGGAAAATGTGAGGTTATGCACTTTGGCAGGAAAAATCAGAGAGCAAGTTATTATCTTAATGGCGAGAAACTGGAAAGTACTGCAGTACAAAGGGATCTGGGGGTCCTAGTGCAAGAAAATCAAAAAGTTAGTACGCAGGTGCAGCAGGTGATCAAGAAGGCCAACGGAATGTTGGCTTTTATTGCTAGGGGGATAGAATATAAAAACAGGGAGGTATTGCTGCAGTTATATAAGGTATTGGTGAGACCGCACCTGGAATACTGCATACAGTTTTGGTTTCCATACTTAAGAAAAGACATACTTGCTGTCGAGGCAGTACAAAGAAGGTTCACTCGGTTAATCCCGGGGATGAGGGGGTGGACATATGAGGAGAGGTTGAGTGGATTGGGACTCTACTCATTGGAGTTCAGAAGAATGAGAGGCGATCTTATTGAAACATATAAGATTGTGAAGGGGCTTGATCGGGTGGATGCGGTAAGGATGTTCCCACGGATGGGTGAAACTAGAACGAGGGGGCATAATCTTAGAATAAGGGGCTGCTCTTTCAAAACTGAGATGAGGAGAAACTTCTTCACTCAGAGGGTAGTAGGTCTGTGGAATTTGCTGCCCCAGGAAGCTGTGGAAGCTATATCATTAAATAAATTTAAAACAGAAATAGACAGTTTCCTAGAAGTAAAGGGAATTAGGGGTTACGGGGAGCGGGCAGGAAATTGGACATGAATTTAGATTTGAGGTTAGGATCAGATCAGCCATGATCTTATTGAATGGCGGAGCAGGCTCGAGGGGCCGATTGGCCTACTCCTGCTCCTATTTCTTATGTTCAACCCAAAACATTCATTTTGCAGCTTCATCACCATTCATTTGCTCCATTTTTGAAAATCAATTACTCATGAAAATTTATATTTCAAAAATCACATACTCAAGGTTGTCAACATAAAGGAACTATTAAGAATGAGATTTATTATCAGAGGAAGTGGACAAATGGAATAGTGGTTATTCGTATTAAAGTAGATTACACTTTTAAATGAAAATAAGTGAGCACTAAGACTTCACAGGTTCACGTACCTTAGAAGAATTTTTCTGGTTTCAGGTTTTTGATTTGGATTAGAATTGTAAAAATGTTCTTTTGATTACTGTGATGTCAATGATGTGTATATATCTTAAGCTGTAATGTCCACACATCACTGATATACTCAGAATATTTCATGCTAAAATTGATTACTGGGCAATACAAGAAGCCATTCACTTATGTGAAGGCTCTTCAGGCAATTGCAGGTAGCAGCAGTTGATAGTGTTAGGCTGCCTTATTGAGTGAAAGTTGCAGATAATATTTGTTTTCTTATACACTTGGGAGGATTTGTGTTTTTAAAAAATTGGAATCATTGACTTGATTTGTTGGTGGAGGTGGAAGTCATTTTGGGCATTGAAAAGAACTTTGGACTTGAAAACAAGTGAATGATAACATTCTGTGTCTGTACAGCACCATGGAAGAAATACCTGAGAGAGAGGCCAGAGGAGGAAAGAAATCCATCTGTGTTGAATTCTGTACGCCTCCGCATGTGCAAGTGTTTTTTGATCGTTGAGTGCTTTACTTCCTTGGTTGCCGAATGGTGGTAGATAGTAAGTAAATATACACACATGAAGTACATTTACCTGTATTGTGTGAGTGTATGTAAGGCCTTTTCTACAAAGATGAGTTCATGTGGCTAAAATGGTGTCGTTGTAGCCACACAGCCTCAGCAATTTCGATTGGACAACACTACTTTAGATTGATTAGCAAAGTGGGTAATTCTTATATACTGGAACAGATTGGTTCCTCATCCAGTACATGAATGCCTTTCAGTTATGTTGGTTTAATTAGGAAAGAATGATTTAACAAACTCAGTGAAGGGCTGAATTTAATCACTTTATAATAACAGCTGTTTTTCTATATTAAGGTAGGAGGCAGTGGTTTTTTTGTGCTTTGTTAATCTTGCACTTCGATCCGTGGTGTCTTCCTGTGATAGTAGTCCATACACAACAACAACAACAACAAATAATAATGCATTTAAATAGTGCCTTTAACAATAGAGTAGTGATAATGGGGGACTTCAATTATCCTAATATAAACTGGGGAAAAAACTGTGTGAAGAAAAGGAGGGGGAGCAATTCCTGAAATGTGTACAGGAGAATTTTCTTGATCATTATGTTTCCAGCCCAACGAGGAAGGAAGCAGTGCTGGATTTAGTTCTGGGGAATGAAGTGGGGCAAGTAGAGCATGTTTCAGTGGATGGTATTTGGGAAACAAGTGATCACAATCTCATTAGGTTTAGAGTAGTTATGGGTAAGGACAAGGAGCAATCAACAACAAAAACTTGCATTTATATAGCACCTTTAACATAGTAAGACGTCCCAAGGCGCCTCACAGGGGCATTATCAAACAAAACTTAACACCAAACTGCATAAGGAGATATTACAAGCGGTGACTAAAAGCTTGGTCAAAGAGGTAGGTTTCAAGGAGGGTCATGAAGAAGGAGAGAGGTAGAGAGATGGACAGCTTTATGGAGGGAATTCCAGAGCTTAAGGCCTAGACAGCTGAAGACACAGCCGCCAATGGTAGATTGAAGAGAGTGGGGGATGTATAAAAGGCCAGAGTTGGACGAACACTGAGTTCTTGGAGAGTTGTAGGATTGGTGGAGGTTATAAAAATAGGAAGGGATGAAGCCATAAAGGGATTTAAACACAAGAATGAGAATTTAAATTGGAGTTGTTGGGGGACTGGGAACTAATGTAGTGTATAAGATTGGAGGTGACAAAAGCATGGATGAGAGTTTCCGCAGCAGATGAGCTGAGGCAGGGGCAGAGACGGGCAGTGTTACAGAGGTGGAAGTAGGTGGTCATTGTGATAGAGAGGATATGGGCTCGGAAGCTCAACTCGGGGTCAGATAGGACGCTGAGTTTACGAACCTGAAACAGTGGATAGGGAGGGGGATGGAATCGGTGACGAGGGTATGGTGTTTGTGGCAGGGGCTGAAGACGATGGTTTAGGCCTTCCCAATGTTTAACCGGAGGAAATTGCAGCTCATATAGGACTAGATGTCAGACAAGCAGGCAGTCGACACTGAGGCAGTGGAGGAATTGAGAGATGTAGTGGAGAGGTAGAATTGGGTGTAGCTGAGAAGCAGCATGTAGATGAGGAAGCGGAGGGGACCAAGGATAGATCCTTGGGGGACTCCAGAGGTAGCAGTGCTGAGGTTGGAAGAGAAGCCGTTTCTGGAGATGCTCTGGCTATGATTGGATACTTAAGAATGGAACCAAGTGAAGGCAGTCCCACTCATCTGGACAATTGGGAAGAAGCAATGGGAAGCATATGGTATGGTTGGCCATGTGAAAGACTGATGTTGAGAAGCATAAGGAGGGATAGTACACTATGATCACAGTCACAGAAGATGTTATTTTTGACTTTGCTTGGGGCTGTTTCAGTGCGGTGGCAGGGGCAGGAACCTGATTGGAGAGATTCAAACATGGAGTTGCCGGAAAGATGGGCACGGATTTGGGAGGCGACAAGGACTTTGGAAAGAAAAGGGAGTTTGGGGATGAGGTGGTAGTTGTAAGGACAGAGGGGTTGATGGTGCGTTTTTTGAGGAGGAGAGAGATGACCACAATTTTAAAATGGAGGGGCACAATACATGTGGAAAGGGTACCATTTACAATGTTACAAGGATATATTCCATGTGCATTTTTAGCACTTCTCATTGTGTTGGAGTAAATCTTAATTGTATGGATGTTCACATATGTGTCTGACTGGTTGTGTATGAGCAGATATTAACTTGTGTTTGTATTACTAACGTGCATTTAATAGCAGAGGCCTCTGGATGGACATTAGTGAATCAGTTGGGGTTTCACAATAGATTTCATATTCAATTTCTCATTTTCTGGTGTTAGTCCACAAGTTACAAGATTTATTGAATTCAGTTCAACAACTAGCCCCGAGTAGGATTATGAACTAGCAACCCAGGGGTTGTCAGTCAAGAACCAGAACCACTAGGCTACCATACACTATGTTTGAGATTAGCTAACTCAACACTGATTGAAAAGCCAATGTAGGACATTGGCTGTGTCATTGTTGAGCTGCTAAGAGTAAAAATTAAATTCTAAGCAGATATTAGGAAGAATTCCTTGGGGGCGACCTTCGACTTCCGCCAAAGTTAGTGGAGTTCTTGCCAGCATGAGGCCCAAGCCATTAAGGCCTGGGCTTCATTTAAATAAAATTGCATCAGGCAGACCTTGGGTATCAATGAGGTAGCCAAGGTGCCCGCCCCCCAATTTTCAATTGCCTATCGCTCATTTTTCAGGTGGGAAATGGACTGTCAGTAGTTGAAAATCACCTCCCTTACTCAAAGATTGATAAATGCTGGTAAAAATCTGACAGAGTAGTAGAAGCAAACCATTAGCTTTGTTCAAAATACTGTTGAGTGTTACAATGGGTTCAAGCATGATGACCTTTAATGGGCTGAATGGCCTTTCATGTCCCTGACTTTCCTTATGTTTGTTTAGTTTCAGCAAACCTGAGCTGGAGAAGGAAAATTCAGGCAAGGCTGTCCATTACTGGTCAAGTAAGAACAGGATTGGGCTCAGCTGTAATGTTGTACACAGTCAAATACCCTGCTGGTTCTCACTGTCCAAGCTCACACATGGAGCATGGCTACTTGACTGAGGCACTGGAAGGCAGCTGGTACACATGGAAACTAGCAAGTATGATTTAGTGGTTTCAAAAGAGTAACTTCGAGGGGAATGAAATTATTTTAAAGCTTAAAAATTGTGACATAATCCGGGCACGTTATCGGAATGACACTGTGTATTAAATGAATTTAACAGTTACCTCTTGAAATAATATTCTGTCAGTTCTAAAACTAACTTTTCCTTCCAGTGACATTTATAATTTTACATTGATTATTATAAGATAGAAAGCTTCCATTGTTACTGTTGAGTTGGCTCTAAGTGTGGAAGACTTAAAAGTTTTATTAATTGTGGTAATTCTAAAGGAGCCCAATTTTTTTTTCAATTCCTTGCATAATGAATACCATTAATGGTGTACCTTTTGATTCTGTTTAGTAGCACTAAGTAATTGAAAAGACTCTGGCAGTAATTATTAGTAAGTGGAAACAGAAAAAGCAGAGCAAATTGATATCTTGGAACTGAGACTTTCTGTCCTCTGGGAGTCAGCCCCAGTAACAAAGCTGTCATGCTTATGTGAGATTATCTGCTTGCTTGATTTGTGGTGGTAATTTATGCAATAGCATTTCCAATTTATGTATTTAATGCATTAAGTCACAAAATTGATAAAGCCTGTCTGCAATAAATGTGAGTGTGTGTGTGTGGTGCATGACTTTATTTTCCAGTTTGTATCATTACCAGCTTTTGCCCAAAATTTCACATAATAACGTGCCCTGTTTTATTTGAGGGAAAAAAAGGCTAGATTTTCATGAGATGTACAGACTACTTCCCTGCATTTTTTAAAAAATTGCATCAATCATTCCTTGATGGCTCAATGCATAAATGTACTGCTTGATTCAGAGCCATCCATATGAGGAACTTCCCAAGTTCAGTCTCTTAAACTGTGCTGAGATAGTTTATCTCTATTGGTGCAACTGTGGAAATGCTACAGTTGCATCAATGGGCTAGAGAAGGGAAAAATCATCAAGGCTTCTTATTGCTGATTGTTATCCATTGACCACATGTGGGAACATCCAGGTTTGTGAACATCGGATGAAGACAGGTTGGGGCTTGTTGTGAATCCCTTTCCTTCATGTTTGAGTAGTCTGCTGGCACTCACTATCTAGGTTCACACATGAAGAATGATTGTTTCGGGGTAAATTATTAAAAGGCTACTGGAAACTATACTCCAGCATTAATCACCACATTAAGGAGAGGAGGAGGAAAGGGAAGGACAATTTTAAAAATGACCAAAAACGAGAGAGAAAGAAATAGAGCAATAAGCTTATTTGACAGAGCTGGTATTGATTTTATATCCTTGGTGTTGCTGTGTGGAATTCCTGATATTCTTCACAGCACAACTTCATTGTCTGAAATGAACTATTGCAATGCTGGGGAATCTGTCGGAAGAAGTGTAATTTTTTAAATAGATAATAACTGTGTCATTTATTAAGAGTATGCACAGCGAACATCCAGTTACTTGTTAAAAATGGTTGGTGCAATCTATTGTAACTATCTGATAGAGGACTAAGTTGCTAACTATTGACATTGTGGTGCTGCTTATTTTCTTGCTTGCAAGCACAACAGACAACAAAGTGCACTTATGTCAGTTCTGCAAAGATATTTATTCGCAATAATGTTAATAGTGGATTGATTCAATACATCACAATAATTGATTAAATTATGATTATTGTGATGTATGGTTAACTCAGTCCATTCCATTACTGTTTCTGTTGTAATTAGATGTGATGCCCACAGCTTTTTGTAGAGTGGTAAATAAGGGCCATAAATGATTGAAAAATGATCAAAGTCTTTCAGGATAAATGTTTTTCCTAAAAAGTGCAGCATGAAGGCATTGGAAATAGTGACATCACTGCTGCCCAATGGCAGGGACAGGCCTATATAGATAATAAACTAAGGATGATGTGGAATTTGTACAGGCCTGAATTTCCACTCCGAAATCAGTGTAAAAACTCCAAAATCTGTGGGAGCTGGGGAGGGGTGGTGGAGGCAGAAATTGGGGTAGAACCTGGTTATGCTATACAAGTGAGGGAAATATGTCATAATTTGTTATCTATTTTTATTGCCAACCTATTTATTTTCCAAGCATTGCTGGTGTGTAGGACTAGCCAAAAGAAATGGCAGATCCCAGCTACATGGGCCATCGCTCTGCTAAATTCGTCATCATTACGCTCATTTCACGCCTGTAAAATAGGCGCACTGATGTTGAACTTAGCACTCACTGCTTCCAAGTGAGACGGGTAGAAAATTTTGGAAAAAAGCAAGTAGTTGCCTTAAAAAAAATGTTTTCAGTGCATTTTAACATTCCAGCAGCTGTATTCTCTACTTTGTAAATTTGTCAGCACTGGCACTATCGTAGAGAATAAGCAAAGTCTGTGGTGAAGATTGGTTCAGGGTCTCAGCCTCTCTGGAATCTCTTTACGCAGTGAAAACGATCCCTTGACTACATGAAAATAATCTACAGTCTGTAATTGGTACCCCTATTGTGTTACATGTCAAACCTTCTAATAAATGGGGACCTCAGTGTGCATTCATGCGCCCATTCAAATGTCCCAGCCGGGGCTGACACAGTTTGAATGAATTCCGATCAACCCAGTTGCTGGCACAAGTCTCATTCCTGTGGCTGGGTATACCACTGCTGGTAACCAAGCAAAAACATGTGTGTGGTTACATGAAGTGGGCCACACATGCACTGTGCGTTCGGGTTTTGTCCAAAACTCTGAGGGCCACTCTAAGCTACCTGCACGTGCACAGTAGGGGCGCTCAGATTTCGGAGGAAGCAGGAGCATCAGCTACGTATAAGACAGTGGGGTGAGTGAGTTGACACTACGGCTCGCGTGAGGCAGAATTAAGCAATGGTACTGTTTATAGTACAATTAGCAGTATAATAGTGGTTTAAATAAAACATCAGGCCTTATTATAGAGTGACTATGGCAGTGAAGCAAGCACATTAGGAATAATGTTGAAGTCAATTTATCATCTTGATTTGAATTGTGTGTTCTGTTGATTGCTTCCTATTTTGTACTGTGTAGCCTGCCTGTTGCCCTGGGGCAGAAACCTACTGTAAACAGCATGACTACTTTAATTTGGATATTCCAAATAAACGTAGCTAATAAATATGTAAGTGAATACAGCATATCAGTCACTCATTAAAATGACAGCTGGACTTTCAAGTGAAAGATGCCATTTCGCTGAAGGATGTATTCGAGCCACATATAGTGACAGGAAAATATACGACAGCACTAGTGGGTGTGCACAGCAGCACAATTATTGAGGGCGTTGGAAATTCCTGTTACTTAATGAAACTTAGTGGCAGAATGGACATGCTTAACAGCACATAGCTAATCGTGCCACTGCAGGGAGGTGTGACCTACTGCACCGGCTGTGTTGGGAGCCTGCGCGGATAAACTACACTTATAATAAAATAATCAAACAGTTTGTATCATTGTGGAGGAGAAGAAAATGGACCATGTTTAATCATGGTCAGTCAATGAAAATAATTTCTTGCTGTGGAGATAAAAAGAAAACCAAAGAGGCTGAACGTTTGAAATAAAAACACAATGAGCCAGAAGTTGCTCCTGAAATAATGGAGGAGCTCATCAGGGCTCTCCATTTTCAATGGCGAATTGAAGAAGCAAGTGCGCACTAAAATGCAGAAATAGTGAACTTGCTCCTATTGGCTCACCGGCGATTTGACAGCTTCGAATTAAAGGGCCATCACTCGCTGCAATCATAGAAATCATTGAAAATTCAAAAACTTGCTCATCTGCCCAGCTGGAAAGTAACTAATCACGCCACCAAACAGGTACGCTTGAAAATACCAGGTCTAAACAAAGTTTTATAAGTGCGGTTAGTCTTAATGACTGCCAAACAACTGAAAATTAAATTAAAAAAATGTGGAGTCTCATATTACTCCTTATTTCAATAGTTTTTTGTCATTAAAAAAAAATTAAAAATTAAAAAATATATTTTTTTATTTTTCCCTTCTGTCTCTTTTTAATTTAATTCAATTATTTCTTTGGCTTTTTATAAAAAATAATTACATTTTTATTTACAATGACATCCAGAATACTAACTTTAAATGAATGAAGTCTGCTTGCCTTCTTAAGCAACGCAGCCTGGTTCTGTGGACGTGACTTCTCTTCCTGACAGATTTTGTTGGCGTCTTCTATTCTCACAGACAGTTCCATGCACGACAACTCACGCTGCTCAGAGGCTGGGTTGGTAGCACACAATTTTTTTACAGTTCAAAATCACGCAATTCAACGCCACAGAACCTACAGTAAGTATTTTCGTTACTTTAATTCACAGAAGCTGCGGTGAGCATTGCCACGCTGCTCCGTGCGATTTGTGGCCCAATATGCTGGAAACACACAGCAGGTCATACATTATCTTAAGGCAAAAAAGTGCATTTCCAGCATTTTCTAGTTTCATTTTTAAATACTTTCTTGGAGGTGTATAGCATCAAATAATGGGTCCTTGAAATGCTATTTAAACAATTGTTGCTCACTTATATTCAGCTTGTTATAACTGATGCATTTTGAGTTTTTGTCTGAAACTCAGAACTCCACGGTGCACTTTTCCGCTTGAGTGTCCCCACTGGCATTCTGAGTTTAAAGCAAGAGTGTGGATTGGACCTCTTCCTGTTAATGAGGTTGACCATAGCTCTTATGCACACAGTAGTGAAATTTTTTGAATGCTCACTTCCGGGGCCTAGTCTCAGACACCTAGGATTGTATAATGGAAAATTATGGGCAGGATTATTTCATAGAACCTTACAACACAGAAGGAGGCTATTCGGCCCATCATGCCTGTGCTGGCTCTTTGAAAGAGCTGTCCAATTTAGTCCCACATTTTCCCCATAACCCTGCAAATTAGTCCTCTTCAAGTCCAATTGCCTTTTGAAAGTTCCTATGGAATCTGCATCCACCACCCTTTCAGATAGTGAGTCCAGATCTTAACAACTCTCTGTGTGAAAAATTTTTTCCTCATTTCCCCTCTAGTTCTTTTGCCAATTATTTTAAATCTATGACCTCTGGTTACCGACCCACTTGCCAAAGGAAGCAGTTTCTCCCTACTTGCTCTATCAAAACCTCTCATAATTTTGAATAGCTCTATTAGGTCTCCCCGTAACCTTATCATATCACAGTATTATAATAGGTGCTGCATAGGAGGAGGCCATTCGGCCCATTGTGCCTGTCCTGGTTCTTTGAGAGAGCTATCCAATTATAGAATCATAGAATCATAGAAGTTACAACATGGAAACAGGCCCTTCGGCCCAACATGTCCATGTCGCCCAGTTTATACCACTAAGCTAGTCCCAATTGCCTGCACTTGGCCCATATCCCTATTCCTGTGCTCTTTCCCCATAGCCCTGTAAATTTTTTCCCTTCAAGTAGTAATCCAATTCTGTTTTAAAAGTTACTATTGAATCTGCTTCCACTACCCTTTCAGTTAGTGCATTTCAGATTATAACAACTCGCTGCGTAAAAAAATGTTTCCCCATGTCGCCTCTGGCTCTTTTGCCAATCACCTTAAATCTGTGTCCTCTGGTTTCTGACTGTTCTGCCACTGGAAACAGCTTCTCCTTATTTTTTCCTTCAAAACTGTTCATGATTTTGAACACCTCTGTCAAATCTCCCCTTAACCTTCTCATTCTAAGGAGAACAACCCCAACTTCTTCAGTCTTTCCACATAACTGAAGTCCCTCATCCCTGGCACTATTCCAGTAAATCTCTTCTGCACCCTCTCCAAGGCCTTGACATCCTTCCTAAAGTGTGGTGCCTAGAATTGTACAGAATACTCCAGCTGAGGCCTAACCAGTGATTTGTAAAGGTTCAGCATGACTTCTTCGTTTTTGTATTCAATACCCTATTTGTCTATTAAAATGCATGGGCAAAAAATCTTAGGAAGCATGCCCACTATTTCCCAATATGGGCTCCCAGCAGGTGAGGCTCTGTGCCGGGAGCATGATTTTAAAAAAAATCTGGCCTTAATAGCAACTTCAGCTATTATATTGATGTTGATATGATGGGGAAGCAAGCTCAGAGCCTTGCTTTCGCTGCTGCGGTTTCTGACGTTATCTGAGCCCTTCAATATGTTTATGCCTTGAAACACACTGCAGATTGTTATCCCGTTCATAGTGTATGTTATGAATGGTAAGCAGCACAGATGGCTTTGACATAGTATACAACTCTTACACCATGAAATCAATTTTGCCTAAAGCCATTTCACCAATGACTTTTGAGCAATAGAAAGAGGAGACTTTCCTCCCATCACTCTGGACTGGATTCAATTCCATGTCCCAGAGGTCTTTTTCCAAATCTTAACCTTAATTTAAACTGTAGTAAAAATAAATGATTTGTAGTGCTAGATCTAATCAGCAAGAAAATGGCATCATGTGTGACACAGTGACATGTGACTGTAAAAAAAAAATTCTGACTGAAATACCAAAGCACTGCATCACTTACTGTTTGGATAGCTATCGTCCCTCACGTGCTGAGTTCCCAACTTCAGCTGTTCTACTTCAGGGGAGTGTCAAGTGGAGACTGGTAGCTCCCTGACAGGGAAGCAGGTAGAATCATCCCAGTTTATGATGTACTCCACCCAGCAGCCAGTCTTAATGTTGCATTGATGGACTCCTGGGAGCCGGTTGCCTGCTCAAACGGTGGGTGCCACTGGGCGACACAAGCAAGGGAAAGAGACAAAAATATTAACAGCCATAAATAAGCCATTGGTTTGCAAGTCTACGCATAGTCCAAAGTGCATTCTCACATTATGTGGCAGCAGTGTGACTCATGTTACATTTATAATGGTCATGGGTACGGGTGCTTTGGAATTCAACCCATTTAAATTGTGAGCTGGATTCCACAACAATAGCAACAGAAAAACAACCGCACATACATCGGCTTGCACGTGCACAGTTGATTGAAAGTTATGACTTGTGGTTTCATTTCTGGTTATCAGATATTTCTGGTGGCTTCATGGGCATGCTGACCACTTGTATTGTGCTGTGCTCAGACTGCTGAGTGTTTAAATGGGTCTTGGCACCTTGAGAAGTAGTAGCACCATCTCATTTACCATATAACACTACTGCGGAAGCCACGGTTGCTGTTGGCAGCAGCATTTTTAAAGTAAAAGATTTTTATTTATTTAAAAATCAAGGTGAAAGGCCAAGGCTCATAGTGCAGGACACCACGAAAATTGAACAAAATAAGAAGGAAAATGCAGTGAATCAGGAAGTTCATGAGTGGTCTGATTTTTTAAAAATTCATTCTTGGGATATGGGCATCGCTAGCAAGGTCAGCAATTATTGTGCATCCCTAGTTGCCATTTGAGAAGATGGTGGTGAGTATTCTTCTTGAACCGCTGCAGTCCATTTGCTTTTATATAACACTTTGTCTTGTCAAAACTTGTCAAGCACTCCATACAATGAATCACTTTTGATGTGCAGTGGGGGTGAAATTGGACATGGGCAGGGACACAAAACAGGTAGATTTGCATTGGTGGCCCGTTATACTCTCTGCCTGATCTTCAATTATATTGACTTCAATGTTGGACGAGTCGTAAAACAGTTGGCAAATGGGATTCCGCCTGTTTTCCGGCCCCACCCATGTCCAATTTCACCCCAAAGACAGTTATTGTTTAGCCAAACAGCCAGCAGCATCCCTTAAACTGCCATGATATGAATGACCAGTTAATTTGATTTGGTAATATTGGTTGTGGCAATGCCCTGGGATCTTTTAACCTTTATGCGAACCATTGGCACAGTCGAACGGGCTGATTGGTTTAACTTCTAATTAAATGACAAAATAAAAGTATGACAGAAAGAGAAGTAAAGATGCTGGAATATCTTTAGCAGTGACGGTGGGGGTTTTAATATCTTGATACTGGGGCATTGGATGACTGGCTCTTAAGTGGACACCCATAACATCTGAGTGCTGCTCTTCCAGCTTTTCTTTATCAACATACCAATGTTCTTTCTCAGGCCTTTGTAGACCCAATAGGATGTTGCCTCACATGAACTACATAGAATTACATTGAATGTACAGCACAGAAACAGGCCATGCCGTGTTTATGCTCCACATGAGCCTCCTCTCTCCCTAATTCATCTAACCCTATCAACATATCCTTCTATTCCTTTCTTCCTCATGTGTTTATCTAGCTTCCGCTTAAATGCATCTATGCTAGTCGCCTCAACTACTCATTGTAGTAGCAAGTTCCACATTCTAACCATTCTCTGGGTAAAGAAGTTTCTCCTGAATTCCCTATTGATTTATTAGTGACTATCTTATGGCCCCTAGTTCTGATCTCCCCCGGAAGTGGAAATATCTTCTCTACATCTACTCTATCAAACCCTTTCATAATCTTAATGGCCTCTATTGAGTCACCCCTTAGTCTTCTCTTCTCTAGAGAAAAGAGCCCCAACCTGTTCAATCTTTCCTGCTAGGTATAACCTCTTAGTTCTGGAATCATCCTAGAAAATCTTTTTTGCACCTTCACCCATGCCTCTATATCCTTTTTATAATACAGAGACCAGAACTGTTCACAGTACTCCAAGTGTGGTCTAACTAAGGTTCTATACAAATTTAACATAACTTCCTTGCTTTTCAATTCTATCCCTCTAGAAATGAACCCCAGTGCTTTGTTTGCTTTTTTTAAGGCCTTATTAACCTGTGTTGCTGCTTCTAGTGAATTGTGTATCTGTACCCCCAGATCCCTCTGCTCCTCTATCCTAATTAGACTCTTATTTTCCAAGCAGTATGTGGCCTCTTTATTCTTCCTTCCAAAATGTAACACTTCACACTTATCTATATTGAAATTCATTTGCCAATTACATGCCCTTTCTGCATGTTTATTAATGTCTTCCTGTATATTGTCACAGTCCTCCTCAGTATTAACTATGCCCCCAATTTGGTGTAGTCGGCAAATTTTGAAATTGTACTTCACATTCCCCAGTCCAAATCATTTATGTAAATGGTGAACAACAGTGGTCCCAGCACTGATCCTTGTGGGAAGTGATGTTCAACCTTTTGCCAGTCTGAGTAACTACCTTTAACCTGTTTTTTGTTGTAGCCAGCTTGCTAGCCATTCTGCTACCTGTCCCCTGACTCCATGGGTTCGATTTTAGCACAGAGCCGGGAATTAAGCGGGTGGGTAGATGCTCGTGTGGGAAACCCGGAAGCGAATTGAGTGCATTGGAATCTGCGATCACAACTCAATTGAAGGCAATTAATTTTGCTTCCGGGTTTCCCACTCAACAGTCAGCCAAACTGACAGGCTGACTGCCTGTCGGGAGGGAACGCAGCAGGGAATCGGAGACGAGCGGGGGAAGGAGAGATCATTGGTCATGGAGGATACGGGGGTGTGGGAGGCCGTGGAGAAGATCATGGGTCAGGAGGTGATCGGGTTGGCACAAGATCAGAGCCCGGGAGGAATTGGAGCCACGCAGAAGATTGGAGGTTGGGAGGAATCAGAGGTAGGGATATCGGTGGGTTGGGGGGGGAGGGGGTCGGTGTCGGCGTCGGCCATCAGGGGGGGTCTCCCATCGGGGAGAGGGGGGGTCGGCCAACCGAAGGGGTCCGATCGCGGCAGGTAAGCCTGTTGGGCCTGGAATAAGCACACCTGTTCCTTCTGGCCCACAAGCAGCCCTATAAAGGCACTTACCTCATGGATCCGGCCCTTCTTGCCTCCTTTCACCTGACGTAATTCAAGAGCCGCGGGAAAGCCGTCCTGGAGGTATTAAATTTAATGGCGAATAAGATTCAATAAAAAAACCTACCGTAACTATTTTAACTAGGTAAATTGTCCCGTTAACGATCCACCCGCCGGCATTAAGTGGCGATGGGACTTCTGGGTTTCTGTTGTGTGTGCGCATCCAAACGTGCCTGGGTTAAACCCAGACACAGTCGTGTTGGAGCCGGGATGCAGTCCAGTTCCAAAAACAAACAATTTTTACTGCCCACCTGCCAATAACCCATCCATTCTTGGGGGTTAAAATTACCTCCCATATGCTCTGATCTTACTCATGAGTCTTATCTCTATCAAAGGCGTTTTGAAAATCCAAATATATTACATCTACCGCTTTACCCTTTCTGTTACTTCTTCAAGAAATTCAGAATGGCTGGTCAAGCATGACCTTCCCTTTTGAAATCCGTGCTGACTATTCTTCGTTATATTTTCGGTTTCTAGATGTTTTTCTATTACATGTTTGAGTAAATTTCCATTATCTTTCCTATCACCGATGTTAAGTTAATTGGTCTCATTCCCTGGACTTGTTCTATCTCTCTTTTTAAATATAGGAATAACATTAGCTGTCTGCCAGTCCTCTGGCACTATTCCCTTTACTAATGAATTTTCATATATATGTAATAGTGCCTCTGCTAACTCTACCCTAACTTCTTTTAATATGTTTGGATGTAATCCATCCAGAGCAGGGGTTTTATCCTCTCTAAATTTGATTAGTTTATCAATCATCTCCCCCCTTTCTATCTTAAATGCCACTAACATTTGCTCTTGGGACCAATGAAATGGCAGGGCCTGGGCATTTTAGAGGCATGAAGTTCACCTCCTTTGTATTGATAGAATGCTATTACCATTGAAAGTACCACACACCTATTGTTGATTGCACACTATTCATATGAAAACACCTTGTGAGAGGTGGCAGTGGTGCCATTCCAGGCAATCTAAGAAGATCTAGGGGCCAAGATTTCTCAGCCCTTCTGCCGCTCTCTCTTGCAGAAGTGCCTGGTAATAGGCTGGGACCAGGGTACACCAAGGGCCAGCCTTTGCTGTGAGTTCCTGCTCGGCCTCAGCAGGGACAGAGCCTCTACTTGCCCCTTACGAGGCCTGTAATGAAAAGGGGATGGAGCCATGGGCAGGAAGATGGGTGGGGACTTTGGCCTGCCAGAGGTGCACCCAGTGAGATGAGGCATAAGTAGGCACTATGGGAGAGCAAGGGAGTCCAGGCGCCAGAAGCAGTCTGAACCTCCGAAGAGCAAGACAATTTTTAAACATTTTAAAATAATTTTCCCCCTTACAAAGGAGGCTTTTGGAGGAGCAAAAACCATTTATCAAGAGGGGGCACCAGGCATCCCCTTAAATGACTGCAGGTGCTTGAGTCTCAGGACTGATGGGTGCCTGGGATGTGCATATAGTGGCACAGGTGCCCGCTGGCCCATGCAAATGAGGTGCCCTACCACCGACCCTGCATTTCCACCAGGATCACAGCCCCTGAAGATCTGGGGACCTATTACTGTACCTACTATATATTTTTTACCATGTGTCATGCAGCTCATTCCATGTGAGGGTAGAATACATTTTGCAAAGTAAACAGGACTGAAAGTAGACCTGTCAAATCTCAAACATGTTGATGCCTCTCACATTGTCAGGTGTAAATGTTTAAATCACACATTCAATAGCTGATGTTGAAAACTGTGCAGCTTTGCATGAGGCAAAGAGCAAGCAGCAGCACGAGCCAAGACTGTCCCCTTGTCTTCTGAAGAAAAATTTGCTATTTGCCAGCAATATGTTTCTGAATTGTAACCTGATAGATTCTGAGAAACTACTACAGCACTAGGTAAGGACAAACCTACTTTTGATATTTCTGTAATAATGTCTTAATTGCTTAAGAACAATTAAACATTAACTGGGTCCTATTGCTCATTTTGTAAATATATCGCAACAGCGTGGAACTGAGTGATATAGATCAGGAACCTACCTACCAGATATCAATCCCCAATCTGTGCTAGTTAGCTGATCTGATCTGGGGCAATGTTAATGGTGCTGCAAGTCTTTAGTCCCCTTGGACTAAGATCGGGGAAAATCATCCAGGGTTCCTGCTGCAGATCATTATCCAGCTACCTTTGATAAAAATAAACACATAAGGACACTGGATGAGGCCAGTGTTCGGCTTGGTTGTTATGGCCGTTTACTGTTGAATGCCCTGCCACCACTCACTGCCTAGACTCATTTGAAGAGTGACTACTTGTGAAAGATTCACCAGCAGAAGTCAGTGCTTTCAGGAGAACAGGGGAGAAAATCAGAGGAAGGGGGAACTTGTACTGTATTTTTCCTTTTAAGGATTATTGTAACATTGTTGCACTGGATAAATAAACAGTTCAAAATTTATTTACATAATATTGGCAATTATAAAAAGAAGAACATTTTGCCCAAACCAAGAGATGGAAATAATGTAGGACCTTTTGTATATTATAGAACATGGCAGTGGTTATTTTGCTACTTGGCTTTATCTCATGCCAAACTAATGCCTAATATACACAATCTAGGGCTGCCACCAAAACTGAACAGAAGATGTGATAGGGGCAGGCAGAGGTTGAGATAAAAAACAGTTTTGTTGCTAATGAAATTTCCTTGACAACCATCATAATTAATGTCCTCACATCACAGAAACTAAATAAATAGAATCATAGAATGGTTACAGCACAGAAGAAGGCCATTCAGCCCATCAAGCCCGTGCCGGCTCTTTGTAAGAGCAGTCCAGTTAGTCCCATTCCCCCGCTCTTCGGGTAAGCGTTCTCCAAGGCGGCCTTTGAGACACAAGACAACGCAGAAATTGATAGCCAAGTTTCGCACCCATGAGGACGGCCTCAACCGGGATCTTGGGTTCATGTCACGCTACACGTAACCCCACCAGGGGAAAAAAAGTTATCTTTTTAATACAACTGGTCATTCTCTCACTTTCCCTTCCTTTCGGATGTTTCTCTCTCTCTCTCCCTCTCCTTCTTTGGTTCTGACCGTTTGTATATTCAGTTGTCTGGGGTATCTAAGGTTTCTCTGTCTGAACACTATTCAATTAATTTGATAGTCTTGATAACGGGCAGTTGGAAAGATTATCTGTAATCACCAGGCATTGTTCTATGACTATATATGCGGTAATTTTCAATGAATCTCGACACTCACCTGACAAAGGAGAAAGCCTCCGAAAGCTTGTGATTTTCAAATAAAACTGTTGGACTATAACCTGGTGTTGTAAGATTCCTTACATTTGTACACCCCAGTCCATCACCGGCATCTCCACATCATGTCTTCTTAACCTTCTCTGCTCTAAGGAGAACAACCCAAGCTTCTCCAGTCTATCCACATAACTGATGTCCCTTGTCCCTGGAACCATTGTAGTAATTCTTTTTTGCACCCTCTCTAAGGCCTTCACATCCTTCCTAAAGGGTGGTGCCCAGAATTGGCCACAATACTCCAGCTGTGGCCAAACTAGTGTTTTATAAAGATTCAACATAACTTCATTGGTTTTGTACTCTATGCCTCTATTTATAAACCTGTCCTGCCACCTTCAAAGATTTCTGCATATATACCCCCAGGTTTCTCTGTTCCTGCACCCCTTTAGAATTATAGCATTTACTTTATTTTGCCTCTCTTCATTCTTCCTGCCAAAATGTATCACTTCACACTTCTGTGTTAAATTTCATCTGCCATGTGTCTGCCCATTACACCAGCCTGTCTATGTCCTCTTGAAGTCTATTATTATCCTCCTCATTGTTTACTAAACTTCCAAGTTTTGTGTCATCTGCAGATTTTGAAATTGTGTACTGTACACCCAAGTCCAAGTCATTAATATATATCAAAAAAAGTAGTCATCCTAGTATCAACCCCTGGGGAACACCATTGTATACCTTCCTCCAGTCCGAAAAACAACCGTTGACCACTACTGTCTGTTTCCTGACACTTAGCCGATTTAATATCCATGCTGTCACTGCTCCTTTTATTACATGGGCTTCAGTTTTGCTGACAAGCCTATTATGTGGCACTTTTCACCTTTTGAAAGTCCATTGCCCTCATTAACCCTCTCTGTTACCTCATCAAAAAACTCAATCAAGTTAGTTAAACATGATTTGCCTTTAACAAATCCGTGCTGACTTTTCTTTATTAATCCACACTTGTCCAAGTGACTGTTAATTTTGTCCCAGATTATCGTTTTTAAAAGCTTTCCCAGCACTGAGGTTAAACTGACTGGCCTGTAGTTGCCGGGTTTATCCTTACACCCTTTTTTGAACAAGGGTGTAACATTTGCAATTCTCCAGTCGTCTGACCAGCACCATTGCAATTTGCACCCTTACTTCCATCAGCAACCTAAGATGCACCCCATCCGGACCAGGTGACTTACTTACTTTAAGTACAGCTAGCATTTCTAGTACCTCCTCTTTATCAATTTTTAGCCCATCGCATATCTCAACTACCTTCGCTTTTAATGTAACTTTGGCAGCATCTTCTTCCTTGGTAAAGACAGATGCAAAGTATTCATTTAGTACCTCAGCCATGCTCTCTGCCTCTATGCGTAGATCTCCTTTTTGGTCCCTAATTGCCCCAACCCTCCTCTTACTACCCATTTACTATTTATATGCCTATAGAAGACTTTTGGATTCCCTTTTATGTTAGCCCCCAGTCTATTCTCATACTCTCTCTTTTCCCCTCTTATTTCCTTTTTCACTTCTCCTCTGTACTTTTTATATTCAGCCTGGTTCTTACTTGTATTATCAACCTGACATCTGGCCTCCACCACCACCCACCACCCATCCCCCCCCCCCCCCTTGCCTTCTCTGGTTCATTGTACTCTCTATCTCTTTTGTTGTCCAGGGAGCTCTGGCTTTGGTTGCCCTACCTTTCCCCCTCGTGGGAATGTACCTAGACTGTACCCAAACTATCTCCTCTTTTAAAGGCCCCCCACTTTGTTCGATTAGAGTTTTGCCTGCCAATCTTTAATTCCAATTTACCTGGGCCAGATCCGTTCTTCAATTGAAGAAAAAAATATTGTTAAAAAGTCAGAATTTTTTTGTCTGATTTATATTTTAGGAATTTCCAAACATTCAACAGCGAAAACAATAACTTACATTTATATAGTGCCTGTAATGTAGAAAAACATCCCAAGGAGCTTCACAGAAGTGTGAAGAAAAATGGATGCCAATCAAAGAAGTAGAGATTAAGAGAGATGATCAAAAGCTTGGTCAGAAGTAGGTTTTAAGGACGGTCTTAAAGGAAAAGAGAGAGAGAGAGAGAGAGACAGAGGGGTTTAGGGAAAGAATTTCAGAGAGTGGGAGTTTGTAGGTGAAGGGACGGGGGAAATGCACAAGAGGCCAGAATCACAGATATGGAGAATTCGAGGGAAAGGGAGTTGTGAGGCTGGAAAAGGTTACAGAGATAGGGAGAGAAGGCGATGGAAGGATTTAAACATAAGGATGAGAATATTAAGTTTGAGGGGTTGGGGGACTAGGAGCCAATGTAGGACAATGAGGACGGGTGTGATGGCAAGTGTTTTTTTTGGGGGGGATAGGATACAGGCAGCAAATTTGGATGAGCTGGTTTATGAAATGTGGAAGAAGGGAGGTCAGCCAGGAGAGTATTGGAGCAATCAAGTCAGGAGATGATGAAGATATGAATGAAGGTTTCTGCAGCAGATGGGCTGAGGTATTGGCAAAAGTGGCAATCTTTGTAATGTAGAGGATATGGGACCAGAGGCTCAACTTGAGGTTCAACAGGACGCTGAAGTTGTGCACAGTTTGGTTCAGCCTGAGACAGTGGCCAGAGATAGTAATAGAGTCAGTGGCAAGGGTACCAAATTCGTGACAGGGGTTGAAGATGATGGCTTTGGTCCTCCCAATGTTCAGCTAGTGGAAGTTATGGTTCATCCAAGACTGGACAAGCAATCTGACAGCACAGAGGTACTGGAGGGTTAGAGAAAGGTGGTGGAGAGATAGAGCTGGGTGTCATTGGCATACATGTGGTGGCTGACTCCATTACTTCGAATGATGGAAGAGGAGGGGACCAAGAATGGACTCGAAGTGACTATACATGTTGGGGGGGGATGGTGGTGGGGGGGGGTGGGGCGGGGTGGGGGCGGTGAAGAGAAGTAATTGATAGAGATGCTCTGGCTATGATTGGACAGGTAAGATTGGAACCGAGCAGTTCCACGGAGCTGGACAATGGACGAGAGGTGTTGGAGGAGGATTATTTGATCAACTATGTCTAAGACTACAGGAGGATGAGAAAGAAAAATGCACCATGTTCATAGTCTTGGAGAATGTCATTTGTGTCCCACAAAAAATCTAACTGGTCAGTCCAAACCTGAACAGCAGCAACCCTAACCCACGCCTGATTATTTGTTTATTGCTTGGAGAAGCTGATAGTTTTAATTGAGTTCGGAGCTTTTCATTCTTCTGTGCTGGACCTGCCCTGCTGCATGGGACTGAGATGCAACTAAAGAAAATAAACATTTTATTAAAACACAAGTTTTATATAATACATGCGGACACATCTTAAAAATGTGTGTTTATCTAGGGCTTAGGACTGTATAATCACTTTAAAGAGCAATGAGATGATTTATAAACCAAAGCAAATCAAATCATTAACTAATAATAAATGAGAAAGTGTTCAATTATTGTAGATGCCGACACATCAGGGACTGATTTTGCCTTGTGTCAAAATCAGTCTCTGATGTGTTGGAATGCACAATAATTGAACGCTTTCTCATTCATTATTAGTTAATGATTTAATTTGCTTTGGTTTTTAAATCATCTCATTGGTCTTTAATGCAGTTTTTGTTATGGCACTGTGTATCAGCACAGTCCCTTGGTCCCTTCGTTCCAGCCTTTATTTTCATTGTGTACAGAATGATATATGAAAATTATGTCTGTGTGGCTGAAACGTCTGACCTCCGTGTTTTTCTCGGTTACTCATAGAGAGAGCACCCTGAGAGCACAATGTAAACACGGTGGATGAACCTCCAGCTGTGCATGTATAACGAGTTTGATTTATACATTTATAGCCTATAATATTCAGGTGCTTTGCTATTTTATTTTCAATGTTCTTGCCTTTATTCCTCTCCCCTCCTGGGTATAGTGCCAAGGCTGCTAGTAGCTCTCCAACACCTCACCTAAAAGGCCATTCTTCATACTGAGTGTCAGTATTCAACCAGCATATCACAGCTGAGATGGATCCTGTCTTCACCCAATGTCCACATGTGCATTTCCAGCACTGGATAGAGATTGGGAGCCTTAGCTGATTTTTTTTTTACCCCCCTCTAGCCATGGCGTGCTATTGTCAATTGTAGTTCCCCTATTGTTACCCTGGCTGAGATCAGTTAACTGAGGGCAAGCAACGTATTAGATCTGGGACCTTCCTGGTCTGTACAGCTCAGGGCCATAATAGGTGGTGTATCTAGCTACAGAGGCATCACAGGAGCTGATGTGCTGTACCTGCACAGATACTGAGAAATGTAACAGAATCTTTCAGCAGCAATTGCTGCTGAATTAGCTGAATCCTTATTGACAACTGAGGTGAAAATATATTCACCCTGGTGATTGAGAAACATGAAAAAGAATTCACCCATTCATTCAGTGTGAGTTGCCTTTGCTAATAGATAATTGATTGTAATTGAAATGTATCAGAATTTTAGGTGTATAGTTTATTTTTTTAAAACTGTACATTTTAATAATTTCCCTGTGATTCAAGTTGTGCAAATTTAGAAATGCAAACTGCCGTATAAATATGTATGATTTGAAACTTCTAGCAAATGGGATTAAACCTGTTAATTGGAAATTTCAAGACTGGTACAGTAGATATTAAACATATTGCTAGGGTGTAAATTATATATGGCTTACTATTCTGCAGCCAATCAGTTTTTCATTCTGTGAGGTGATATTTAAATTGTAGCTTAAAGGTGCTGTAATTACAGGGCTGTCAAAGCTAAATGGTTTCAAATGCATGACACTGGGGTCAGAAAAAAATCTCATTATTTCACTATCCCTGTGGTTTCAGGTTGGATGCAGTAAACCCCTTTATTTTCTTTTTAAAAATTGTTTTCAGAATGTTACACAGGTTTGAAAGCTGGTGTTGTTGTATATTTTGCTTACGCCACATTTATAGGAGCATACTTTGATACAGTCAGTCTGTTCCCATAGTTGTACATACCAGTTTAGCAGTGGTGCACGTTACAGGATCACAATTTTTTGTTGGCAGTGGTTAAGGGGTTGGAGGAGGCTGGCATAGCTAATCAGAGGTGCAGTTTTTTTCCCATTTTTCTGCCTTTTCTCCCCTCATGTTCCAAAGGTGCTGATTCATACTAGGGTATGGTTCCATTCATTACCTTACCCTGATATCACCCTAATCTACACTGTACACTCTCTATGGCTTCAATGTCCTTTCTGTAATGATGCACCCAGTACTCTAACTATGGCATAACCAATGTTTTGCATAAATTCATTGTTATTTCTTTATTTGTAAACCTTATAGAACCCTATTTATATAACTCAAAATGCTATTGGCTTTTTAAATGATTTTTTCTACCTCCTGTTGCACTTTCAGGGAATTATATATTTGAATCCCTAAGTCTTTCTATTCATCCACACTTTTAGCAGGTTTTCATTAAGTGTATGCTCCTATTCCAATATATGCATTACCTCACACTTATCCATGCTAAATTGCATTTTTAGTTGCACCTCCTTCGTTCTCCTCTACTGCCAAAAGGCCTGGGACTTTATCAGGACCTGGAAAGATGAAATAGAGAAAATGGTCAGTAGCTAGAAGCAATGGTATATCGTTGTAAAAGAGTGTTTGCTCAATGAAGCAACAGGCTATAATGTAGACGGAGTAAGGGGGATAGGTAAGTGATAAGAGAAGTGGATGGGTACAGGGCCAAGCACCCAGTGGCATTCTTCCTCCTGCCTCACCCTCTGCAACAGCTCGGGCACTCCCTCTGTTTACGAAATCCATAACAGCCTCTTCAGCTGTTGAGAGTATGTGAAAGGATGGAGTCCCTGCTCCTCTGTGGGTTCTCTCCCTGGCATTGTGCGCTAGTTTGTCCTGCAAAAGGTAAGGGAGTCTCTTGATGAGTGGCGTACTGAAGAGTTCTGAACATCTGTGCATCAGGATAGAATAGTTTGTCTGGTACTATGAAGAAGTAGGTGTGCGCAAGAGAGGCATTAATAGTGGGAACAGTGGCAGAGTTTGGAAGCGGCAGCATGGGGAGGGCCACTGAAGGGTGTTGAAGTGATTGGCTGAGAGGAAAGTGAAGTGGGGGAGGTCAAGATTTTCATTAATGCTGTTACAGTAAAGTGGTGCAGGGCTGTTCTGACAATGACAACAAGACTGTGAATTGGAGTCTTAATGTAGAAGCTCGGGGTCAAGTCATTGAACCTCTTCTTGCCCAGCTTCCAGGTCCAAGGGGCAAAACTGCAGGCATTGGTACGCTCAGCCATGCTCCCCTGGCGGTGTGGTGGCGTGCCCTTCTCGCATCTGCTGCAAATAAGACATTCCTTCTCCTCCTTCCAGCGCAAAGCCTCCAGAGAATAGTCTGAGAATTTGGGCACTCTCCCAGTGGACATTTTCTGCCTTCAAGTACAGGCACTAGCTTCAGCTCAGCTCAACAATGATAATTGCACCTCACCTTTCAGAGGAACTGATGCTGGCTTGACCAAATTCCCTCCAGTCAATGGGCGAACTGCTCAATTACCAGCACGATTCATGCTGACATCAAATTTAAACGAGGCACAAACCTGAAAAGGGTCACGCTGACATCATCGGGCGAGTGACGCGTTTGCCCTGTTCGCTTCGCACCTCTTTTACGCTTGAATTAAAAGCTTCCCCCATTGATCTGGGATGTAGTTCTGGATATATTCTAAAAAGCGTTTCTCACTTTGACCATAAGCCTTACCTTTATTCCAATCTACATGGGGATAATTAAAATTATCCAATATTGTTGCCTTGTTGTTCTTATATATATCTTTGAACAGTCTGCAGGTCTCTCCATCTGATATCCACTGAACGGTGGCCTGTAATACATATTGAGAATTGTACTATTTCCTTTCCTATTTCTTACCTCTAGCCATATGGATTCTATTTTAACACAATCACCTGGGACACCTTTATGTCCTGGCTGAGATCCGTCAAATCAGGATAGGTGAAGGATCAAATCTGGATTTTAATGTTCTATACAGCCCAATACCTTAATAGGAAATGCATAATAAGATGGGGAGAATTTTTTGTGTAAAACAAGAAAAGGAGAGCCAAAGAACATTATCATGAGCTAAAGAAGTCAAGAACTAAATGTAAAGAAATTAAGTTATAACCTCTTCAGTTTGGAGTCATTGACTTACGAAATGAGCTCTCACCTATTCTAGTAAGTGCAGGCTCAGCTAAAGCATTTAATTGATTTCTAATGCAGAACAAAGTACAGAAAATGTAGTAGAAAAAAGATGGTAAAATCCGATTGATGGTCTTGTCTCATTTTTGTAATTTTTTTTTTACAAACTCTTTATGGGTTACTTGGGCATTTTTTACTTTTTTATGTTTTTTCCCATCTACTTGCCAGATGCCTGCAGGCAAGAAACTAGGCCTGTTTCCAGGCGACTGCCAGTGTTTCCCATAGCCAACTACCAGGAAGTGCCAGAGTCTCCCCTCTCACTTATCTCTCCTCCCCCAATAGAAATTGTGCAGTCTTCACGTCATGTCTCCTTTCTCAATACAGCTCAAATCAGCAACTAAGTGCCGTGCGATTCCAAACCTGCATCCATCTTGCTCCAAATCCTCTATTCTCATGTTTTTTATGAGTCATTAAAACTGGCAGGCTGTGAATTAGAAAACACAATGTTTGCCAGTGCATGCCAGTGGTTGATGTAGTGAGAAATATCATTATCCACCCGCCTTTGACACTTGGTAAACTAATTGGACTGTATTTTTCACCAAACCTGCTGCCATGCAATATGATTAACTTTTTAAAAAATGCCAGATAATTTTTTTTATTGTTTTGATATATATTAATAACTTGGATTTGGGTGTACAGGGCACAATTTCAAAATTTGGACGTGACACAAAACTTGGAAGGATAGTGAACAGTGAGGAGGATAGTGATAGACTTCAAGAGGATATAGACAGGCTGGTGGAATGGGCGGACACGTGGCAGATGAAATTTAATGCAGAAAAGTGTGATATTAGAGAGATAGTACTATGCATTTTCAAAACTACCCTTTTATTTACCATTTGTATTAATTTCTGTAGTATTCCTAAATCTAATGAACTCCTGGAAGGAAAAACAAAAATGCTGATTTTTTTTTGCTTAAGATGTATGTTTATTTTAAAGTAATAAAATTCTATTTTTGTTTATTCAGTGCAACTGCACAATAGGTGCAATGGAATGATTGATCATGCCTGTCTGACGAATGCCTACTGCAGACCTGACCGCCGTGGTATAAATTATGACCATAAACTCTGAAAGTGACGATAACTATAGCCAACGTGAACTTTTTAATTCTAGAAATTAAGAAAAAAATAGTGAATTCTTTATGACCATTGAATATGTGACTTTTATTTTATATGCACGGACATATAAAATAATTTACAAGGCACACATTGGGCCCGATGTTACCAGGGCTGCGGGTTCTCGGTGGGGGGGCTATTGGGCGCGTGGGTAACACGCCCGGCGAAATCAGTCAGCCACCCGCGCGATCGTAGCCCAATTAGATCCACTTACCTTCTCCTCTGGGTTCCCCACTGCTGAGCTGCGCGTCGGGCGGACTGCGCATGCGCAGTAAGGTCTGTCAGCTGGAGGAGCTCTATTTAAAGGGGCAGTCCTCCACTGACAGAAGCTGCAACAAACAGAAAAAATTACAGCATGGAGCAGCCCAGGGGGAAGGCTGCTCCCAGTTTAATGATGCCTCACTCCAGGTATCTGAGGGGGTCCGCAAGGTAGGTACATGTCTCTGGACCCCGGGGTAAGTGTGCAAGTTGGTGACTTTGATTGTCAGGAGGAGGGTGGTGGAGGCCAAACTTTGTCCCAAGTGACAGAGTGGCCTCCTGCAATGAGTGAGGGTCTCCCCACCCCCCCACCTGTCAAATGGACCTTTGCAGCTGCCACAGGCTGACAGCTGCAACAGGTCCATTTGAACGGGGAGTGCTTCCCCCAGTGTGGGAAACAGTCCCAGTTTGCTCTAAAATCCCACCCCTCCTCACATAATCCCTTAATCAGGTCAGTTAATGACCTGAACAAGCAAAATAAATAGCTCCAAGTGGCATCCCGCTGGCTTTAATTGCCTGCGGGATTCCCACCAGTGGGGGCTGCACACGCACGCCGGCGCGTCAGTGGGGAACCCGGAAGTGGGCGGGTTGGAGTCGGGCTCCCAACCCACTCCGGGATTCTCCGGTTTTCGGAGCCCCCCCGCCAGGAACGCACCCGATAGCGGGTGCTAAAATGGCGCCAATTATCTTCCATTTCTGTTCATCTGCAATGCTCCTGGATATGCAAATAAGCAAAATGCAAATCTGCAGTGATTACTTCCTACAGGTGCAGTGTGTGGATTAAAAGTTAATGCCTACAATGACTCAATACTGAAACTTTTTTTTAAACACTGGGACAGGAAGGATGCGACAAAAGCAGAGTTTTCATTCTGTGACTAATAGGGAATATTTGGAGTAGAGTTTCCGCTTTGAGCGCAATCAGCATATTACACACAAATTGCACTTGAAATTGCACTGGTTACAGTTCAAGTTTCTGTTAAAGTGTATTTGCATAATCACATATACATTTGCGTAAACATAAAATCTTCCATCAGCGCAATCATAATAGAATGTAATCGTTTTTTTTCTTTGCATTAAAATGTATTCCTTTATGTATTTAAGAGTAGTAACCTGGTGCAGTTTTATTAATACAGCTGAAAATGGGTTTATCACAAAAAATATGCATTTTTAATAAGAGTGTCCAGTCCTCCACCTGTGAGTAACCTGATTTTAAATCACTGAAAATGACTTAAAAAAAACTATACTGAACCATTTAGTATTTTCATTTGTTTACACTAGTCAGTTTCTTAGTAAATTAGATATGTTTTAATATGTTAAAATGTTTAAAATGTGCCTACTAGTGCCTGTGTACCCAAGAAAATTAGCTTAATTTGAAGACCCTCCTCGAACGGCCGCGAAGAGTGGAAACTCGCCATCCTCGTTATTTCGATCTGGGGGCGAGGCCAGTTTTGTGGACGGGGACGGCTTCAGGCGCAATGATTTTTGAACCAGCGTTAAAGATTGCGGAAACTCGATTTACACTTGACATAACTTAACGCTTGATTTTCTGCGTTCTTTTGCGTTGGTTCAGGCGGATTTTCCTGGACAAACCCACTCAAATGTGTGCGGCATAGAGGCAGTCTGGCAAGGGAAATGGAGCATGGGAGATCTTTCTCTGATCTCCTGCCTTAAAAAATAACCTCTCTGATTTTCATCCATTGACCCCAGTATAAGCCAGATCTGAACACCCTGACCCTGCCTTGCTGCATGTAGCTGAAGATAATTAACATATTCTAGGCCCCACATATTTAGTAGTGGGATCAACGCCTGTGCAGAATGGGCGCAGGCTGCCCCTCTGCTAAATTGGTATGCAGGTTTCTACCCTAGCTTCTTTAGGAAAGCTGGGGAAAAATATAGTTTTAAATAAATTTACAAAGTAAAAATGCTGCTGTGTGTTAATCTTACAAAAAGAAAATTTTGTACAATTCTGGTCCGCGATCTCTTTCCCCCCACCTCCCCGCGATCTCTTTCCCCCCACCTCCCCGCGATCTCTTTACACACCCTCTCCCCCGATCTCTTCCCCCCCCTCACTCCCCGCGATCTCTTTTTCCCCCCCACTCCCCGCGATCTCTTCTCCCCCCCACTCCCCGCGATCTCTTTTCTCCCCCCCACTCCCCGCGATCTCTTTTTCCCCCCCCCTCCCCGCGATCTCTTTATTCCCCCCCTCCCCGCGATCTCTTTTTTCCCCCCCCTCCCCGCGATCTCTTTTTCCCCCCCCCTCCCCGCGATCTCTTTTTCCCCCCCCCTCCCCGCGATCTCTTTATTCCCCCCCTCCCCGCGATCTCTTTTTTCCCCCCCCTCCTCTCCAGTCCCCAGCTGCGGCCTTGTGCCGCAGGCCTTCCCTCCCAACTGACTGCCAGCTTCTTAATCTGGCTGGCTGCTGGCCGGGAAACGGAGAAAAAATTTAAATGAGATCCTGCCATTAAATTCGGCAGGACCTCCTCGTTCCCCATCCCTCTGGGTTTCCCGATCGCTAAAAGTCGCTCCTTCTCCCTCCCCGCCTCCCTGAAAATATTGGAGCCATAAATTATGCATTTGTTAAACAACAAAGCTCTCTCTACAACCTCCCATCGAGCACTCACAGGCCAGGTATAAGTTTAGATATTGGAAAAACATCTTGTACTGTTTTTCCTCAACTAGAATGACCATCGCAGCAGTTTTGAACTAGACAGTCGGATTTCGGGTGTGTTGGCTGATAATTGTTGTATTTGTCCTAGTTATCCAAAGTTGAATTTTTAAAAAGTGATATATGCAGGTGTGAGAAGATTTGCTCCCACAAGTACAAAAGTGAAATGGACCTGGACCATCTAACATATATACACCTACCTTTTGTTTTAAAGGTAACTGGGCAAAAGACACTGGCCCCGAAAATCCACGGGCCAGCAATCCTGACAGTTACTCCAGAATTGTGCTTGCCTGGAGTTTCTGCTGCTGACTCCTGTGGACTTTCAAGGTTCTTAATTACCCTACTATTGGCGGGTGCCTACGCCACTAGGGACTCCTCTAAGGTAACTACCATATGAAACATGCTGGAAAGTCCAATGGAGATGCTCAGACTGGAGGAGGGGGAGGGGTGTCTGAATCCTCCCAGAAATAAGTTATAACGTCTCCCATGGCCCTTTTTGTAAGGATCTGTATTTACAATTTTTTTTTAAAATCGCTCTTTTTCCTAGGGGTCCACAATCCTGATCATGCATGGCACTACTGAAGGCATGGGTTTGGGATCTTGTGATGTAGGAAGTCTCTGCATCCCCCCCCCCCCCACCCCGCCCCTGCCAGCAATGGGTATGTTTGGGGCAGGCAAAGGCTTTGCCCCCAGCGTTCCATTGAGGAAATTCCGCCAGAAAACTGCAACTTGATGTTTCTGATTCCCAGACTAATTTCCGGCCATTATGGCGGAGGACTGCAGGAGTGAACGTGGATTTTTGGAGCCACTAGCCTCAAGCACTCGCAAGTTAACTAAAATGTGGATTACTACAGGGTAAAGCTCATGTTAGAGTGTATTATTAAGCATTTGCAGGTTATATAAAACATGGAATAAATACAGGGTAATGCTTTTGATGCACTTGAACAGTATATATTTGAGGTATTTCTGACTCATATTACAGTGCATTTATAAATTGTGACAGAATAGCACTTATAATGTATTTTTGATCTTAAAAAATGCAAAACCTCTAATACTGTGCAACAAAACAATATGCAAATGCTTATTTCCAAATCTGCAGGATTGTTGCCTTCTTGCTATTCAATGGTGCCATATTTTTAAAACAATCATTCTTTTCAAATCATAGACTTTGCGCAAAATGAGTTACAACAGGTTTTCAGTAGCCGTCAGAGTCCTACCTGGTGAAAACCTTGTATGTAATTTTGACACTCCTTCTGGTGTTCTGAGTGAGACTGATTGATTTTATTCACTGCTTCCTAGCAATTATGCTTGTTGCTAAGGAACGGTAGCAACAGGCAATAGAATAAAGTGTCGCACCAGTGAAGCATGCTGTAGTGGCTCGTGCAAAATCTTTATCCACGAATAATGCCAAACCATTGGCAGGACTTGATATTATGATATTGCATCAATACCTGCATCGATGCATCATGCCCTTCGTATTCAATTTTTTCTCTTACTAATCAATCTCCCATGATGTTGCTCATGGTGGGGCCAAGACCAACTGTAGTGTTCAGACCAAGTGGAGTTACATGTGGGGGATAATTGGACCAGAGCCGAGTGAGTATTGTAATATTGAAGGCTGGAGGAGGAAGGTAGAGTTGGGTGGGTGGGGATGAATAGATAGAGTGGGGTTAGAGCCTTAGGGGATTGTAGAGAAGAATTTGGGGCCAGAAAGGAAAGGAAAAATTTTAAGCAGCGTTGGAAGCTTGGTGCGAGGGAGGCAATGGAAGAGTGGGTCAGAGGGCACAGGTGAGAGAAGGAAGGCAGCAGATTTAAAAAAGGCTAGAAATGAGTTGGAGGCCTGGAAGGAGGGGGAGGAGAGAATTGAAGACTGCTGGAGGTTGCCAGAGCAGAGTTGAAGCCCGGAGGAGGAGTGAGTGGGGAGAGGTGGAAGTGGGGAGTGTGGCAGCAGAAAGGAGAGGAGCAGGCAAAGGGGCAGGAGGAGGAGGAGAATGGGTAGAGACAGGGAGCAAGGGAGAGAGGAGAGGAGGGAAGAGAAGGGGAGGAGTGAAGAAAAGGAGAAGAGGGTCAGGAAGGGAATAGGTAGAAGGAGTGGGGGAAAAGGGAGAATGGGGAGAGGAAGGAGCTATGGAGAAGGAACAAGGAGTGATGAGAGGAAGGGACAGGGCGTGTGGTAGAAGGAGCAGGACAAAATCAGGGGGAGAAGGAGAGCGTGAAGGTGCAAGGAAAAGGAGAAGGGAGAGAGGGTGAGGAGGGAAGAAGGAAAGGTAAAAAACATAGCTCCATATGTTTGAATAGGCTTGTGATTGGTCTCACTATCTTTGCTGCCAACCTTATATATTTCCTTAGCAGTGGCAGTTGTGGAAAGCTGCACCACCAACATGCTTTTTCACCTCTTTTGTGATGGGCTCAAACTTCATGTCTTCTCATACTGGGCAGCAAGAAGCTTCTGCGTCAGCCTCAACACCTGCTCCTGGTTCTCTTCCTGCGAGGCCAAATGTCCCCAGGCTTGCTTCACCCATACCACAGTCACACTCACCCAGTGCACTCAATACCTGCTGCACGACCCTGAACAATAATATTAACAATAATACGTATAAATCCTTGGCAGCCCGCTGCTCACAGAAACTTCCATTGTAGTAGCACTGGCCCAGAATAGACCACGGGTTGAGAGGCAGCAGTTCATGAAGTGGCGGAGAGGCGGGGGGTAATTTTAACCCAACCCGTCTGGCGGGAATGGGATGGGTTCGGGTCTGAGACTCATTTTATACCACGCCCAATTCAGGGTACAGATTCACAAATCAGTCAAGATAGAATTCAGAAGCAGAGAGGTTATGTTAAACTTATAGAACCTTGGTTAGAGTACTGTGCACAGATCTGGTCTTGATATTACAAAAAGGACATAGTGGCTCTGGAGAAGGTGCAAAGAAGATTTATAAGGATGATACCAGAACTGAGAGGCTATACCTATCAGGAAAGACTGAATAAGTTGGGGTTCTTCTCTCTAGAAAAGAGAAGGCTGAGAGGTGACCTGATAGAAGGGGTTTAAAATTATGAAGGGGTTCGATAGGATAGATATAGAGAAAACGTTTCCACTTGTGTGGGAAGTATAAAACTAGGGGCCATAAATATAAGATAGTCATCAATAGATCCAATAAGGAATTCAAGATGGACTTCTTTACCCAGAGTGGTTAGAACATGGAATTTGCTTCCACAAGGAGGAGTTGAGGCGAATCGTGCAAACGCATTTAAGGGGAAGCTAGATAAGTACATGAGGAAGAAAGGAATAGAAGGACATGTTGACAGGGTTAGATGAAATAAGGTGGGAGGAGGCTCATGTGGAGTATAAACACTGGCATGGACCTGTTGGGCCAAATGGCCTGTTTCTATCTATGTCCATAGGAACACAGGAACAGGAGTAGGTCATTTAGCCCCTCGAGCCTGTTCCTCCATTCAATGAGATCATGGTTGATCTGTGACCTAACTCCATATACGTGCCTTAGTCCCATATACCTTAATACCTTTGGTTAACAATAACCTATCAATCTCAGATTAAATTAACAATTGAACTAGCATCAACTGCCATTTGCGAAAGAGAGTTCCAAACTTCTACCACCCTTTGCGTTTAGAAGTGTATCCTAACTTCACTCCTGAAAGTCTTGGCTCTAATTTTTAGGCTATGTTCCCTTGTCCTGGACTCCCCAACCAGCGGAAATGGTTTCTCTCTATCTACCCAATCAGTTCCCCGTAATATCTTGAAAGCCTTGATCAAATTACCCCTTAATCTTCTCAATTCCAGGGAATACAAACCTAGTTTGTATAATCTTGCCTCGCAATTTAACCCTTGAAGTCCAGGTATCATTCTAGTAAATCTTCGCTGCACTCCCTCCAAGGCCAATATATCCTTCCTAAGGTGCGAACCCCAGAACTGAACACAGTACTCCAGGTGTGTTCTAACCAGGGCTTTGTATAGCTGTAGCATAGCTTCTACCCCCTTGTATTCTAGTCTTCTAGATATAAAGGCCAGCATTCCATTAGCCTTTTTGATTATTTTCTGTTCCTGTCCGTAACATATTAATGATCTATGTACATGGACCCCATAGTCTCTATGGACCCCGCACCGTTTCGAGCTTTTCACCATTTAGAAAGTACTCTGATCTATCCTTTTTAAGTCCAAAGTAGATGACCTCACACTTGCCTACAATGTAACAATGATATGCAATTTCCATTGTTCTTTAGTGTTTTGTTATATACTCAGTTACTCAGCTTTTCTGCTTCTTACTGCTTTTATACTAATTGTTTTCCTCTGTTAGGTTTATTTTTTATTTTCATTTCCTTCTAGAAATATGATTGGCTCTTGTTTTGCACCGAAATATTTTCAAACTGCTTTGGCAGTGGAGTTTAGGTAGTATTATGTTTGTATGTGTGGCTTTTGTTATTGATTATGATTTCATGGAACACTCTAGAATCCAAACACAAATTTATTGTATCTTGAAAAAATTGAAATTGCCTATTATAAGTAGAAATGCAAAGATATCATCAAATTCAACAGGTTAAAAAAATTGAGCCCATCGTTCCTAATGAAAATTTCTCAAAATATATAAGCAACTGGACAAAGAAAATCAAAACCAGCAAAGGTTTGAAAATGAAGTATTGAATTATAGATGTAATGTGTGCTGGCTCTGACTGTTGGAGCAGTGATGATCAGCACCATGCAGTGGGAGATTATCCCTCTGGCCAAAACACTGACCAAAAGTTGTTAGCTTATATTGACTGTAGCTGTTCAGCTGCCCGGTGTCCTGCCTGGGTGGTTTCTTGTACCTTCTGGCAGCTAAATAAAGGATTTTTGTGAGACAACAAGGCCAGGTCACCCATCTACTAACTTGGCAGCAGTGCAATGAGTCCAGGCAGACCTAAGAATGTGTAGATAAATTACATAAAAATTTATATTAAAAAATTTATATTAAGGCAGTAAGGGAGAGTGTACAGAACATGACCGGACAGATGGTCTGAGAAAGCAGGGCAAAGACCAAGGGAAGTCTAGATTAAACTGCATTTATTTCAATGCAAGAAGTCTGATGGGCAAGGCAGATGAACTCAGGGCATGGATGGGTACATGGGACTGGGATGTTATAGCAATTACTGAAACATGGCTAAGGGAGGGGCAGGACTGGCAGCTCAATGTTCCAGGGTACAGATGCTATAGGAAAGATAGAGCAGGAGGTAAGAGAGGAGGGGGAGTTGCATTCTTGATTAGGGAGAACATCACGGCAGTAGTGAGAGGGGATATATCCGAGGGTTCGCCCACTGAGTCTATATGGGTAGAACTGAAAAATAAGAAGGGAGAGATCACTTTGATAGGATTGTACTACAGACCCCCAAATAGTCAACGGGAAATTGAGGAGCAAATATGTAAGGAGATTACAGACAGCTGCAAGAAAAATAGGGTGGTAATAGTAGGGGACTTTAACTTTCCCAACATTGACTGGGACAGCCATAGCATTAGGGGCTTGGATGGAGAGAAATTTGTTGAGTGTATTCAGGAGGAATTTCTCATTCAGTATGTGGATGGCCTGACTAGAGAGGGGGCAAAACTTGACCTCCTCTTGGGAAATAAGGAAGGGCAGGTGACAGAAGTGTTAGTGAGGGATCACTTTGGGACCAGTGATCATAATTCCATTAGTTTTAAGATAGCTATGGAGAATGATAGGTCTGGCCCAAAAGTTAAAATTCTAAATTGGGGAAAGGCCAATTTTGATGGTATTAGACAGGAACTTTCAGAAGTTGATTGGGAGAGTCTGTTGGCAGGCAAAGGGACGTCTGGTAAGTGGGAGGCTTTCAAAAGTGTGTTAACCAGGGTTCAGGGTAAGCACATTCCTTATAAAGTGAAGGGCAAGGCTGGTAGAAGTAGGGAACCTTGGATGACTCGGGAGATTGAGGCCCTAGTCAAAAAGAAGAAGGAGGCATATGACATGCATAGGCAGCTGGGATCAAGTGGATCCCTTGAAGAGTATAGAGATTGCCGGAGTAGAGTTAAGAGAGAAATCAGGAGGGCAAAAAGGGGACATGAGATTGCTTTGGCAGATAAGGCAAAGGAGAATCCAAAGAGCTTCTACAAATACATGAAGGGCAAAAGAGTAACTAGGGAGAGAGTAGGGCCTCTTAAGGATCAACAAGGTCATCTATGTGCGGAACCACAAGAGATGGGTGAGATCCTGAATGAATATTTCACATCGGTATTTACGGTTGAGAAAGGCATGGATGTTAGGGAACTTGGGGAAATAAATAGTGATGTCTTGAGGAGTGTACATATTACAGAGAGGGAGGTGCTGGAAGTCTTAACGCGCATCAAGGTAGATAAATCTCCGGGACCTGATGAAATGTATCCCAGGACGTTATGGAAGGTTAGGGAGGAAATTGCGGGTCCCCTAGCAGAGATATTTGAATCATCCACCGCTACAGGTAAGGTGCCTGAAGATTGGAGGGTAGCAAATGTTGTGCCTTTGTTTAAGAAGGGCGGCAGGGAAAAGCCTGGGAACTACAGACGGGTGAGCCTGACATCTGTAGTGGGTAAGTTGTTAGAGGGTATTCTGAGGGACAGGATCTACAGGCATTTGGAGAGGCAGGGACTAATTGGGAACAGTCAGCATGGTTTTGTGAGAGGAAAATCATGTCTCACGAATTTGATTGAGTTTTTTGAAGGGGTAACCAAGAAGATAGATGAGGGCTGTGCAGTAGACGTGGTCTACATGGACTTCAGCAAAGCCTTTGACAAGGTACCGCATGGTAGGTTGTTACATAAGGTTAAATCTCATGGGATCCAAGGTGAGGTAGCCAATTGGATACAAAATTGGCTTGACGACAGAAGACAGAGGGTGGTTGTGGAGGGTTGTTTTTCAAACTGGATGCCTGTGTCCAGCGGTGTGCCTCAGGGATCGGTGCTGGGTCCGCTGTTATTTGTTATTTATATTAATGATTTGGATGAGAATTTAGGAGGCATGGTTAGTAAGTTTGCAGATGACACCAAGATTGGTGGCATTGTGGACAGTGAAGAAGGTTATCTAGGATTGCAACGGGATCTTGATAAATTGGGCCAGTGGGCCGATGAATGGCAGATGGAGTTTAATTTAGATAAATGTGAGGTGATGCATTTTGGTAGATCGAATCGGGCCAGGACCTACTCCGTTAATGGTAGGGCGTTGGGGAGAGTTATAGAACAAAGAGATCTAGGAGTACAGGTTCATAGCTCCTTGAAAGTGGAGTTACAGGTGGATAGGGTGGTGAAGAAGGCATTCGGCATGCTTGGTTTCATTGGTCAGAACATTTAATGCAGGAGTTGGGATGTCTTGTTGAAGTTGTACAGGGCATTGGTGAGGCCACACTTGGAGTACTGTGTACAGTTCTGGTCACCCTATTATAGAAAGGATATTATTAAACTAGAAAGAGTGCAGAAAAGATTTACTAGGATGCTACCGGGACTTGATGGTTTGACTTATAGGGAGAGGTTAGACAGACTGGGACTTTTTTCCCTGGAGAGTAGGAGGTTAAGGGGTGATCTTATAGAAGTCTATAAAATAATGAGGGGCATAGATAAGGTCGATAGTCAAAATCTTTTCCCAAAGGTAGGGGAGTCTATAACGAGGGGGCATAGATTTAAGGTGAGAGGGGAGAGATACAAAAGGGTCCAGAGGGGCAATTTTTTCACTCAAAGGGTGGTGAGTGTCTGGAACGAGCTGCCAGAGGCAGTAGTAGAGGCGGGTACAATTTTGTCTTTTAAAAAGCATTTGGACAGTTACATGGGTAAGATGGGTATAGAGGGATATGGGCCAAGTGCAGGCAATTGGGACTAGCTTGGTGGTATAAACTGGGCAACATGGACATGTTGGGCCGAAGGGCCTGTTTCCATGTTGTAACTTCTATGATTCTATGATTCTATGAAAAGTTGTACTATGAATATCTGGGAATGAGTTACAAGGGTAGAAATTGGTCTATGTTGTGCCTGTTTTTCAGGCAGGAAAAAAGGGGCAAAAAATGACCAATTTTGCAGGGCTATGCCCTGTGCCCCAAGGATGCCTAAAACACGACCGACGCCATATTGGCTTTGGACAATTGTCAGGCAAGTTGGGTGGCTGCCTAAAACAGATGCTAGATCTGTTGCATATGCTAATGAAGGGTCTAACGTCTCTTTTAGTACCCCTCCAGGAAATTGGGCGACCTTGAACGGAGCAAGCATTGGGTCTGCTCCACTCAGGTTTTCCAGGTGTGGATACGGCCTAGAAAGTGGCTGCCACAAAAAAGGTGAGTTTAATTTTTAAAAAAATATTCATGTGGAGCCAGAAGGAGCAGAAGTGCTCCTCCCGGCACCACCGTACAACTGACGGCTGCTGGTGGCTGCAATCGGCCCCCTCCTGCTGTCCTCCTACCCCCCGACATTTACCTGAGGGCCACTGCCAGTGGGGCAAGCTTGAATGAAATGGGTGAGCTGCCTGTAGAGGCATGACAATTGCCAGCAGCTGGCCCACATTATTTAGATGAGGCACAAGGCCTAATTTCAGGCAGGCCTTGGGCCTCCCGGTTTGGGTGCGTGCTGTGTCCACAATGCCAATTCTGAGCCCAAAGATGGGCCCAGACAAATTCCTACCCCACACACTGTAATCTCATTGAAAAATTCATGATTTATGTCTGGAATTATGATTAACTGGAGTAAATACAATAAACTTATCTTTTTGAGGATTTTGGATGTGTTTTATTCAAAATTACAAATATGCTACTTAATATGTCACTCAACTTGTGAATTTAGACACTGAAGAAAATGTATGCTCAAATAAAGAGTGGAAAATGGCTCCTAATGTAATAAATGTTACTTTAATGTTTATATTTTTACCAAGCTGAAACATCAAAGATGCAGTGCAAACCAAGTTCAAAAAATTATTTGAATCATTTTATTGATTGATTTATGCTATTTATCAGATCAGGATTGGTAGCTTTGAAAAATAATTGAACAATTTGATTGCTCAACTTTCTGCTTCTCATTTGTTCCCCATTGGCACTTACTGAATTCAACTACTATTGAACTGCTCACATTTAGTCAGTCGTATATTTGATAACTCAACAGATAAGTACTTGTAAATACTTTTTTGTCCTGTGGAGGAGTGGTGCCTGAGGTGTGACACCTCTGAGGGCACAATTTCAGGGGTGACGCTTTTGAAAGACATGACGCAATGGCTATGTGGTAGACTGAAGGGGCAGGATTTTCTCTCCTCAGTACACTGCTTTAGGAGTGTTACTGGGTCGGACAGGGATGAGAAATGGGTGGGGTACCTGTTCTACCTGATCTTCACCCATTTATGCGCATGACCAATTTTCTGCTGGAAATGATATTGGGTGCCGGAAGCGCCTGCCACTTTCACACATAAGTATTTAGATAAAACAATAATGGTGTAGGGACATCATACATCACATTTTCTGTTATTAAGCCTTCATTTGCACTTGACTTAATAAAACAGACGTCCCCAGCAGCAGCTTTTTTTCCCCATTTGTTCATGGGATGTGGGCATCGCTGGCAAGGCCAGCATTTATTGCCCACCCTTATTGCCCTTGAGAAGGTGGTGGTGAGCCACCTTCTTGAACTGCTGCAGTCTGTGTGGTGAAGGTTCTCCCACAGTGCTGTTAGGGAGTTCCAGGATTTTGACCCAGTGATGATGAAGGAACGGCGATATATTTCCAAGTCGGGATATTGTGTGACTTGGAGGGGAATGGCAGGTGATGTTGATCCCGTGTGCCTGCTGCTCTTGTCCTTCTAGGTGGTAGAGGTCGTGGGTTTGGGAGGTCCTGTCGAAGAAGCCTTGGCAGTGCATCCTGTGGATGGTACACACTGTGGCACAGTGCGCTGGTGGTGTAGGGAGTGAATGTTTAGGGTGGTGGGTGGGGTGCCAATCAAGCGGGCTGGTTTGTCCTGGATGGTGTCGAGCTTCTTGAGTGTTGTTGGAGCTGTACGTATCCAGGCAAGTGGAGAGTATTCCATCACACTCCTGACTTGTGCCTTGTAGATGGTGGAAAGGCTTTGGGGATTCAGGAGGTGAGTCACTCGCTGCAGAATACCCAACCTCTGACCTGCTGTTGTAGCCACAGTATTTATGTGGCTGGTCCAGTTAAGTTTCTGGTCAGTGGTGACCCCCAGGATGTTGATGGTGGGGATTTGGCGATGGTAATGCCGTTGAATGTCAAGGGCAGGAGGTTAGACTCTCTTTTGTTGGAGATGGTCATTGCCTGGCACATGTCTGGTGCGAATGTTATTTGCCACTTATCAGCCCAAACCTGGATGTTGTCCAGGTCTTGCTGCATGCGGGCACGGACTGCTTCATTATCTGAGGGGTTGCGAATGGAACTGAACACTGTGCAATCATCAGCGAACATCCCTGTTTCTGACCTTATGATGGAGGGAAGGTCATTGATGAAGCAGCTGAAGATGGTTGGGCCTGGGACATTTCCCTGAGGAACTCCTGCAGCAATGTCCTGGGGCTGAGATGATTGGCCTGCAACAACCACTACCATCTTCCTTTGTGCTAGATATGACTCCAGCCACTGGAGAGTTTTCCCCCTGATTCACATTGACTTCAATTTTACTAGGGCTCCTTGGTGCCACACTCGGTCAAATGCTGCCCTAATGTCAAGGGCAGTCACTCTCACCTCACCTAAGGTGAGGTGAGCTTAAGCAGAAGTGCCTTCCATCTAACAGTACCCAGCAACCAGAATTTATTGACCATGCTGAATACTTCTTCAAGGAGCAGTGCAGTTGGAGGTTCCACTTCACAAGCGAAATCATCAGAGAATTGTGTTGCGTGCTGCAGCCTAACCTGCAGGACAGCTCCAGCACACCCACCAAACTATATCCTAGCCACTTCTGAAACTTTACAAAAACGTTAGCGGCAACCACATGTACTTCACCAAAACCCAATATTTATTTACAAGACAGCCTGGGACTGAAAATCCATGGGTTGCAGTCCCAGTGTAACCTCTGACCCTGAACCTGTCGGAGTTTGAATGGTCTGTGAGAGGGCACCTCATTACCATGGGAAAGGCAGACACAAGTGCCAATCCAGATGCATCTCTGGTGCCTATTTGTTTATGGAGGCTGGAAACTCCATCACCTGCCGACCCATTGGAGGGTGCCAATCCCTTCCCCTGCCCCCCCAAACACCTTTAGATCAAGGTTTTCCCCTTAAAAGGCAAACAAGAAACTGCAGGAAATGACCAGCTCTCCACCGTTTTCGGAGCAGGGGAGAGCGTTCTGCCGGATATATGGTGGGAGAGCCTAGCGGAACCCTTGAGGAATTTTGTTGCCACTATGCTTATGCTTATGGTTTCCTCCACCACGTTTTAGTGTGCCAGTGTGTGATGTTCTACCTCCTATGTGTATTCTAGTCTTCCTCCCAAGTGCTACCTAAGAGGCCGGAGCACATGAAGTAGATGGCGGATGACTCTTGGGACTGTGGTGCCTCTTGTCTGATTGTGGTAATGTCTTAAGAAGGATGAACTGCAATCTGCATCAGCAGCCTGCCTCTGCCTGCTTATAGTCACAGGTATAGGCGTCTGAGGGGATCAGCTGGAGGGTACGTTTGGCCTGTAAGAACCAGTTGCATGTGAGTGCCTTCCTGACATACCACTCATACTGGGCAAGGCTACTGATTTTCAAGATTGCATTCTGAATGGTAAACATCAGATCCTTGAAATGCTGCGAGATGGTCCCATGTAAGGCAGCCTCAAAGGTTCAGAAGCCTGATCAGACAGCCCTCTCTAAATGCTCACTCATTGGCAGGAGTCTGAGCTTCCGGGGAAAAAGTTCATCCTGTTCTTGGGCCTTTTCAAATGTGGTGTCTGCTGCAACAACGAAAATGGTTTCGACCTGAATTTTCCTTGGTGTTACTCTCAACCATTTTCTAAAATCCCATCCCTCTTCTTTGCTTCACTCCTATAGTTTTCCTTCAAAGAGGTTTTGTTTGTTATCAAGATTCAATTTACTTGTCTGTCTGTCTCTTTTTGTTTCAGTGGTGTCAGCAATTAAAATGTTTACATTATCTGTCAACAAAAGGTGAGATAATTAGAGGCTTTGGGCTCGATTTTAGTAGCAGGTTCCCTGTGCGTTATCGGCGGGGTGGGCTCGAAAATGTCAATTTCCATGTGCGGGACCTGATCGCGCCGCGATTCCGGCCACTTCCGGGTCCCGCGCTGACGTGCGGGGCTGCGTGCGCGGCCCCCGCTGGTGGGAATCCCGCAGGCAATTAAAGCCAGCGGGATGCCACTTGAGTGTACTTACCTTGCTTGTTGAGGTCATTAAATGAGCTGAATCAGCTGTCATAACAGGAAGTGTGGGATTTTACCTTCAACTCAGACTGTTTCACACACTGGGGGAAACAGTCTCCCTCCAACCGGACGTGTTGCAGCCAGCAGCCTGTGGCAGCTGCCAAGGTGCACTCCACAGGGGGGGGGGAGAGCCCTCACCCATGCAGGAGGCCACCGCGTCACATAGGGCAACCCCTGCCCTCCACCACCCCCCGCCAAGCCAGAGGACAGACCGACGTGAAACCGCAGCCCCAGTTTGAGGAACCACCTACCTACCCTGCACAACCCCTCAGACCAACACCTGCCAGATGGGTGGTGCGTTGACATCCTCGGAGGACGAACAGCATGACCAGCCCCAGCAGCCTCGCAGTCCACGCCGTCCGCCTCAGAGACGTGGAGCCCCCCAACACAGTGCTGTGGCACACCCACCTGCACAGCAGGAGGGAGGGCAACCGCAGAGAGAGATGCGTCGCAGGAGGCTCTACCCTCCGCACAGGGTCTACAGACCGAGGCTCAGCTTCATGGACCTCTCCGAGGAGCAGTGCATACGTCGGCTCAGAGTCATTCGCCAGGTAGTCGCCGACATCTGCAGCCTCCTGAACGACGAGCTGCTCCCGGATGGACCAAGCAGCATCTTCTTACCTGTCGCCGTCAAAGTCACCACTGCCCTCAACTTCTTCGCATCCGGATCCTTCCAGGGTGCCACCGGGGACATCACCGGGGTCTGTCAGTCGTCTGCACACAAGTGCATAAGGCAGGTCACCGATGGGTTGTTCCGCAGGGCCGCGCACTACATCAACTTCGCCATGGACGAGCGCAGCCAAATGGAGAGGGCGGTTGGATTCCATGCCATGGCTGGCTTCCCACGGGTACAGGGTGTAATCGGCTACACCCACATCGCAATACGGGCACCTCCGCATGAGCCAGGGCTGTTCATCAACAGGAAGGGGTATCACTCCATGAACGCCCAGCTCATTTGTGACCACCACCAGAGATTCCTACACGTGTGCGCCAGATACCCCGGCAGCTGCCACGATGCCTTCGTCCTCAGGGAGTCCACCGTCCCGCCCATCTTCCACGCACCCAACGCGGGCAACGGCTGGCTCCTCGGCGACAAGGGGTATCCCCTGCACACGTGGCTCATGACGCCTCTGAGGAACCCCATCACCGAGCCGGAGCGTCGGTACAATGACAGCCACACTGCTACCAGGTCTACAATTGAGCAGACCATAGGGCTGCTCAAGATGCGCTTCAGGTGCCTTGATCGTTCTGGGGGAGCGCTCTAATACACACCATTCAGAGTGGGACGAATCATAGTTGTCTGCTGTGCCCTGCACAACATGGCCCAACAGAGAGGGGTGCCGCTGGAGGAGGCCCCATCAACACCCGCCACCCACATTGAGGACGGCGATGATGACGAGGAGGTGGAGGTGGAGGAGGAGGAGGGGGAGGAGGGGGACGCGTCACAGGATGATGGACGACCCATGCGCCGAACCCCGACTCACCGGGATGGTCGCCTGGCCAGGGAGGCACTCATGTGTCAACGGTTCTCCTAGAGTCAGACAGTGCGAGGCGTTCGCATCTCCTCACCTGCACATGCGAGGGGCCATACCAGCCCCCTCCACTGAAGAGTGTTGCCAGTACTCCTGCACCCACAGCAGTGTGCCCAATGGGCGGCAGCCGGTGTTCACCGTCATGATGGGCTGCACGGAATGCACCTATTGCACAGGCCGCAGAAGAATGGACGAGAGGTGGCAGGAGTGGTGAGAACGATAGTGTTTAATATCTACAAGGTGCAATACTATAAACAAAAAGTGTACAAATTAACAGACACCCTGGTGCATTCCCTTTGTGCTTATAATGCCTTTGGAGTTCTTTTCCGGGTACCCCTACGTGGTGCTACCCCTGTGGCTGCAGCAGAGGTAGTGGCAGGTTGCTGGTGTTGTTGCCCTGACCGGGTAGATGCTTTGGGCGGACGGCCCCTGAGTTTCGGTGCCCGTGAGGGCACCTCCACAGACTGCTCCTCCTGCACCGGGGCAGGGGCAGACTCGGCCACCTGGAGAGGAGGCACCATTGCGGGTACTGGTTGAGAGGGGGGCAACGGGTGGGACGTGGGGGCACCTTGAGAAGTGTCCCCGCTTCCATGTACCCGTTCACCATCATCCCTCTCGTGGCCTCGGCCCACATCACCCCTTCCACCCTGCTGGACGACAGTTTGGATGGCATGTGTGAGGCCTTGCAAGGCCACCCCTAGTGTATCCGTCAGCCTGTTTATGGCGGCGGAATGTTGCTCACCCTGAATCCGTACAGCCGTTGTCAGGGTCTGCAAGGACTCGAAGTGGAGCTGTGCGTGACACTCAAGGGAGGCCAGCCTCTCCTCCACCGCAGACGCTCCCGCACCTACCCGCGACACTATGTCGCCGGTACCCTCCTGTACCTGCACCACCAATGCCCTCATGCAGGAGTTGGACTCCTCCATCGCCTGCACGATTGTGGACAATGCGCGCGGCACCTCTCCCAGTACCTCGGCAATTAGCTGGTGCCCCTCGACGACTCTCCTTTTGACTGGTGGCCCCCTGGGTTCAGCATCTGGGTCCGGCTGAGCAGAGCCTGGAGATGAGTGCTCCCACCGACGCGGACCCTCCGCGGCTGCCCCTGCCACCAGGGTCTGCTCATGCTCACACGTGCGCGGTGAATCACCAAGTGCAACCCCAACTAGTTGGCGAGGGGGACCCACCGAGGTGCGTGTCTCTGCGCTGGTGGATGGTTGGTTCATATGTGACGATGCACCCTCAGAGACCGGCATGTCCTCTGAGGAATCACCCTCATCACACGAAGCGCTCGCAGACGCCCCTGCAAGGGAACAGAGGGCACTATGAGGCATGTGCACAGAGGTCACGGTGCGCCAGATGGCAGGTGATGATAAGGTCATTCGTGATCATGAGTGTTGAGTGTCAGCTGTCCCTTACCGGCCGATGCTGTAGCGCCAGACTCGCCATCGCCCACCGACAGGCAAAGTTGTGTTCCGCTCAGTTTGAGCGCCTCCACCTCGGCATCCGTGAGCTCGAGCACGTGCGGCGGGCCCCTCCGGTGCGGTCCCTTTCCCGCGCGTTCTTGCATCTCTTCTCCTGTGAAGGCAAAACACAGATGCGTGAGTACGTGCAGATTGCATAGTGAGACGCCTGGAGCATCGGTGTGGGTGGGTTGCGCGTCGGGCGGATGGATGGGAGGATGCGTGTGCCACATGCCCGTCCCATTGCATGGGGATTGGGGCATGTGGTAGTGTTCCAGTGGGGACAGGGAGGGTGGGTCAGTGCAGGCACGGTGAGGATGGTGAGTGAGTGGCTGTGAGGATTGCTGTGGGAGCGCTGTGGCGGCTGTGCAGAAGGGGTTGTGGGGTGTTTGGCGTGATGGTCGAGACGGGTTCTGGGGGGGGTGCGTTAGTGTACTCACCTTGCCGGACCTAGTGAGGTCATTGAATCGCTTGCGGCACTGCTCCCAAGTCCTGCTGGTGTTAGAGCTGCTGCTCACCTCCGCCGCCACCTCTGCCCATGCCCTCCTGGTTACGGTGCCAGGGCACTTCCGTCCGTTCCTGGGGAAGAGCGTGTCCCTCCTCCTCCGCACACCTTCCAGGAGGAGCTGCAGCGTGCGGTCGGAAAACCGGGGCGCAGCCTTACCCCTGGGTTGCGCCATGGTCTGCTTCCTGATGCTAGATGCAGGGGGGGCTCTGTGGGACTGCCCCTTTAAGTGGAGCTCCACCATCACGCTGGCATCAATGCGCAGGCGGCCGGCGCACAGCTGGGGTGCGGCGAACCCGGAACCACGGCTTAATTCAATCAATTATCCCGCGATCACGCGGGGGGCGCACTCAATTAACCGTCCGCGTTTTCCACGCTCCCGGAGGACCACCCGCCGGGAACCCGCAGGCCTGCTAAAATCGGGCCCTTTATGTTTCCCTCAAAATTCAACTTTTTTGAAAAATGAACGACAGTTAGGATGAGGAAAGACACTCCATCTCTCTCTAAATGTAATAAGCTACCTGGAGTTTATAGTACACATAACAAAAGCTACAACAGATGTGTAATTGGTACACCCTTTCATTTTCTCTCTCTCTCTCTCTCTCTCTCTCATTCTTACACGCACAACCTTTTAGAGAAAAAACTCAATATTAATTTAAAAAGAAACAGTAAACTTTACCTGAATATAAGTTTTTGAAGTTTGTCCCTCAGTTTTTCTTCAAATAATTTTGAAAATAAAACTGTGCAGAAACAGTTATAAGCTAAAGAAAAATATTCTAGCAGTTCACCTGACTGAGCAGTTCTGATACATCTCGGGAAATTGGATACACTGCACATGCTCAGACTGCAGAATTGGAATTCAGCGAACCGAGTGACAGCACTGGGCAAAAATATCAAGTCCAAGCACAGGCTTGTGGTAGAGATTTTAAGGAGTGCAGATGTGAGATTTGTAATAAGATATACTGTAGGAGTGTTAACTATGAAGCAAATTGTCTAACATATAAAATTAATTTGAAACTCTCCATATAAAAATAGATCCAGAATGCATTGCCTGAAAGGGTGGTGGAAGTGGATTGAATAGTAACTTTCAAATGGGAATTGGATCTGTGCTTGAAAAGGAAAAATTTGCAGAGCTGTGGGGAAAGACCAGGGAGTGGGACTAATTGGACAGCTCTTTCAAAGAGCCGGCACAGGCACGATGGGCCGTATGGCCTCCTTCTGTGCTGTATGATTCCATGATATGATCTCTAAACAATTTTTCACTTGATTAGCAATATAAAAATTCACAATTGGAAACTAGTTAGCAGCCCGGCTTTGCAAGCAGTCATAAAAATACTTTATTAACCAGTTTCTGCAATATCCCTGTGCAGATCAGATAACACCGCAATTCAATCCTAACTCGGAATTGAACCGTCCTCACAGAAATGAGCTGGAAGGATCTGCCACAGTGGAAAATAGACTGTGCAAAGCTGTAAGTGTAAACAAGTTCAGCTAACCTTGTAGGATAAATTGGGTAAAAGAATGAATGAATCCAAATGTCCATCAGACAACAGATGACTATAGTGCAGGAGTACTTTAAGTGACACAAAGAGGAACTGTGGCAATCTTCATCGCTCTCACTGCTATTGCTTGTTCATTGTTTTCACTGCTGGTACGGGCCAGCTCCTAGATTATTGTATTTTCAAAAAATACACATCTCCCCCAAACAGTATGAACTAATGACATTCTACTGCACCACGCGTGTTTGATCCAGTGCATAATGAAACCTATTTTTTAAAACAAAATTTATCTGTAGAATTGAAGTAAACAGTTTTTCATTTAAAAATAACAAGGGCCCGATTTTACCAGGGGTGCGGGTTCTGGCCGGGTGTGCCAGCGGGCGCGTTCAAAACGCGCCCGGTGAAATTAGTGGGTTGCCCGCGCGATCGTAGCAGGCAACACACTAATTGGATCCACTTACCTGCTCCTCCGGGTTCCCCGCTGCTGATCTGCGCGTCAGGCGGGCTGCGCATGCCCAGTAAGATCTGTCAGCTGGAGGCACTCTATTTAAAGGGGCAGTCCTCCATTGACAGATGCTGCCACAAACAGCAAAAATTACAGCATGGAGCAGCCCAGGGGGAAGGCTGCTCCCAGTTTAATGATGCCTCACCCCAGGTATCATTAGATGGGGTGAGGAGGAGGAGGGGGAGGACAGAGATCTTCCCCCCGGCGGGTGGGTGGAAGCGGCCTGCCTCTGCCACCAAAAAGGCCTGGCTCGAGGTGGCAGAGGAGGTCACCAGCGCCACCAACATATCGCCCACCTGCATACAGTGCAGGGGGGGCGCTCCAATGACCTCAGTAGGTCAGCCACAGTGAGAACACGTAGTCTTTCCCCTACACTCCGTCTGCCACAACACTGCCCCCACCCCACATCTCCTTCGGCACTGCCAACACTACTCTGTCACATGACCCCTCATACCCACTCAAACCTCATCCTCATCTTACCTGCACCTACTCACCTCGCGAGTACTCACCCCGCCACTACCACGCAACCCAATCCTCATACAATCTCATGGCTCTATCCCATACTCACCCTCTCGTGCATCTCTCTCACGGCCAGCCTCACTCAACCTGCCACCACCTGTGCTGCAGCCACAGGGCATGCATCACATATGTGCAGTAGGCAGCGTACGGCAAACGTGTCGTGAGCATGAAGGGGATGCACAAGGGTGTTTGAGGGTTTGTCATGGTTCTTACTTCTATTGAATTAAAGAAGAACTCACATCACACATTATATTGGCACCACTACTGCCATGTCTTCGCGAATCCTGTCCGGTTTGTGCAATAATGCCCGCTCCTGGGTATCCCTATGAGGACCCACCACTGATGCCACCCAGTGTGTCACTGCAGAGTGGGTGTAGGTGTATTTGCAGGGCTCTTCTGCGCAGACGACTGAGAGACATTGGGGATGTCCCCGGTTGCAGCCTGGAAGGCTGTGGAGCAGAAGTTCGGGAGGGCAGTGGTGACTTTGACAGCGACAGATAGGAAGATGGTGCACGGGCCAGCCAGGAGCAGCTCGGCATTAAAGAGGCTGCAGATGTCCACGGCTACATGTCGAGTGACTCTGAGCCTCCGTGTGCACTGCTGCTCAGAGAGGTCCAGGAGGCTGAGCCTCAGTCTGTGGAACGTGTGGCGAGGGTAGTGCCCTCTGCGACGCATCTCTCTCTGCGGTAGCCCTCCCTCCTGCTGTACAGGTGGATGTGTCACAGCAGTCTGTTGTGGAGCTCCACGTGTCAGAGGTGGACGGCGTGGATGGCGAGGCTGGTGAGGCTGGTGATGCTGTTCGCCCTCCGAGGAGGTCATGCCTGCAGCTACGGCGGCCCCCATCCACAAGATGTACATCTGAGGGGGTCCGCAAGGTAGGTACATGTCTCTGGACCCCGGGGTAAGTGTGCAAGTTGGTGACTTTGATTGTCAGGAGGAGGGTGGTGGAGGCTAAACTTTGTCCCAAGTGACAGAGCGGCCTCCTGCAATGACTGAGGGTCTCCCCCCCGCCGCCCCCCCCCAACCTGTCAAATGGACCTTTGCAGCTGCCACAGGCTGACGGCTGCAACACGTCCATTTCAACTGGGACTGTTTCCCCCAGTGTGTGAAACAGTCCCATGTTTATCCAAAATCACACACAGTCCCTTAATCAGGTCAGTTAATGACCTGAACAAGCAAAGTAAATACACTCAAGTGGCATCCCGCTGGCTTTAATTGCCTGCGGGATTCCCACCAGCGGGGGCTGCGCACGCACCCCCGCACGTCAGCGCGGAACCCGGAAGTGGGCGGGATCGAGGCGAGATCCGGTCCCGCACCTGGATTTCGGGATTTTTGGGGCCCCCCTCGCCGAGAATGCACCCGGTAGCAGGTGCTAAAATCAGGCCCCAAGTCTCCACTTACATCTCTTTCCAACATTCTTTTTCCCTTGATTTTCTCCCTTTCTCCCCTCCTTTCGTGAAGACACTGACTGTTGCTGGAGTACAGTTCCGTGGGTTCTGGAAACCCTACAGTACCTCAGACAAAGGACCATTCTTCATGGCACCTAGATATTAAGCATTACCAGGCTATTACCAGCAGAATTGTGTCCTATTCACACCTGATACCCATACATGCAATTTCTAGCAGGGGTCATTGGAGCTAGAGGCAGGAACCTAGCTGATTTTGCATTAACCATGTTGTTCTCATGAGTTGGCCCCATTTGATTCCTTTCTTTCCCTTTCATATAGTTATTTCACATTTAGCTTAATTCATCTGTGGAATAGCCCAACACAGTAAACATATAGGCCACAAAAGTTTGATGAGGGGGCAGGCGGAGTAGGGTGGATTGGTCGCCTAGCGGCCGGGATTTGGGATGGATCCCAAATCTGCAAGTTTCACTCCGATGTCTTTCGGATTAAAATGCGCCCTCAGTCTACTGTGCATATCCAAACAAATGATGGGTTTAGGATGGGACAATGTAACCCATCCTAATTCCCATCAATTTCACTGTTTACATTATCGCACAAAGTCAATATCTACTCCTTCTATGGTGGTCTGATGCAGTGAGGTCCTGAGTTAGGGCAGTATTGGATAACCATTTTCATCAAATAGCCATCCAGTGACTTGTCCTTGATCGTGAAAAAGAACGGAGACACCAAAGTGCCTCAGGATAAAGGAGTTGCAGCAGGTCCCTGCAAACTTGCATTAATGTGAAAAAGACAAGGCTGAAGCGTTTGCAACCATCTTCAGCCAGAAGTGCCAAGTGGATGATCCATCTCGGCCTCCTCCCAATATCCCCACCATCACAGCCTTCAGCCAATTCGATTCACTCCACGTGATATCAAGAAATGGCTGAGTGCACTGGACACAGAAAAGGCTATGGGCCCCGACAGCATCCCAGCTGTAGTGCTGAAGACTTGTGCTCCAGAACTAGCTGCGCCTCTAGCCAAGCTGTTCCAGTACAGCTACAACACTGGCATCTACCCGACAATGTGGAAAATTGCCCAGGTATAGCCTGTCCACAAAAAGCAGAACATATCCAAACCGGCCAATTACTGCCCCATCAGTCTACTCCCAATCATCAGCATTATGATGGAAGGTGTCATCGACAGTGCTATCAAGCGGCACTTACTCACCAATAACCTGCTCACCGATGCTCAGTTTGGGTTCCACCAGGACCACTCGGCTCCAGACCTCATTACAGCCTTGGTCCAAACATGGACAAAAGAGCTGAATTCCAAAGGTGAGGTGAGAGTGACTACCCTTGACATCAAGGCAGCATTTGATCGAGTGTGGCACCAAGGAACCCTAGTAAAATTGAAGTCAATGGGAATCAGGGGGAAATCTCTCCAGTGGCTTGAGTCATACCTAGTACAAAGGAAGATGGTAGTGGTTGTTGGAGGCCAATCATCTCAGCCCCAGGGCATTGCTGCAGGAGTTCCTCAGGGCAGTGTCCTAGGCCCAACCATCTTCAGCTGCTTCATCAATGACCTTCCCTCCATCATAAGGTCAGAAATGGGGATGTTCACTGATGATTGCACAGTGTTCAGTTCCATTCGCAACCCTTCAAATAATGAAGCAGTCCGAGCCTGCATGCAGCAAGACCTGGACAACATCCAGGCTTGGGCTCATAAGTGACAAGTAACATTCGCGCCAGACAAGTGCCAGGCAATGACCATCTCCAACAAGAGAGAGTCTAACCACCTCCCCTTGACATTCAATGGCATTACCATCGCCGAATCCCCACCATCAACATCCTGGGGGTCACCATTGACCAGAAACTTAACTGGACCAGCCATATAAATACTGTGGCTACAGGGGGAAGGTCAGAGGCTGGGTATTCTGCGGTGAGTGACTGACCTCCTGACTCCCCAAAGCCTTTCCACTATCTACAAGGCACAAGTCAGGAGTGTGATGGAGTACTCTCCACTTGCTTTGATGAGTGCAGCTCCAACAACACTCAAGAAGCTCGACACCATCCAGGACAAAGCAGCCCGCTTGATTGGCACCCCATCCACCAGCCTAAACATTCACTCCCTTCACCACCGGCGCACAGTGGCTGCAGTGTGTACAATCCACAGGATGCACTGCAGCAACTCGCCAAGGCTTCTTTGAAAGCACCTCCCAAACCCGCGACCTCTACCACCTAGAAGGACAAGAGCAGCAGGCACATGGGAACAACACCACCTACACGTTCCCCTCCAAGTCACACACCATCCTGACTTGGAAATACATCGCCGTTCCTTCATCGTCGCCGGGTCAAAATCCTGGAACTCCCTTCCTAACAGCACTGTGGGAGAACTGTCACCACACGGACTGCAGCGGTTCAAGAAGGCGGCTCACCACCACCTTCTCAAGGGCAATTAGGGATGGGCAATAAATGCCGGCCTCGCCAGCGACGCCCACATGCCATGAACGAATTTTTTAAAAAGCTGTGCCTGCAGTCTCATTCCCACAAATTGTTCAAATGCTTTCTATATTTTTTTTCATCCAGAATTTTTTTTCCCAGCAACTGAAATTTCTAATGATCATAATAAAGGTTGAAACAAAATAAAAAAATTCAAAATAACCTCATATTTCACGATAATATTATTAAATGTATCCACTGAATTGTCTTTAATGCCATCATCATTTGAAGGCTTCAGTATGTTCCAAATGCCTAGGTTTGGATGTGATAGTTTTGCCCAGATCTGTTAGCCTGTGAGCTGAATTTGGATTGTTCAGTCTAAGCATGTTTGGTGTACTAATTTTGCAAGATGTATCAGCAGTATTCAGTCAGTTATACTGACAGAATATTTTTCTTTAACTTCCAGCACTTTCTACTTCGCAGTTTTTTCAAATATTAAATGATTTTTTTCAAAGGCTGTATGTGAGAAACAATGAGAAAAAAATGACTTCTAATTGCACAGTTATAGCTTTTTTGTATAATCTTAAGAAAGTGCATTAAACTGAGGGATATATATACAACTAATTATTCATCTATGTATTGCTGACAGTTGGAAAATGCATTTACTAATTCCTTACACTTGTGAAACAGAAATCCTAATTGCTAACATCTGTGTGACAGACAGCTAGATCGAGAGAAAGGCAGACTGACATGACGTTCCTCATTCTAATTTGACTTTTTTTTTAGGTAATGAAGTATAATTTTGAAAGTATCTTTGAAGAAAACAGATGGGAGGGGAGGAGGGTGAGACGGAAGGTACGAAGGAAACAGGTTGAAGATGAGGGCGTCACTGGCCTCTCAACACCAGCCCTTCAAGAAAGCAAATGGGAGTAACATGGAGTGGATGGAAGGTTCGGGTGAGGTGAATGATAGCAGAGCAACGGGGGGAGGATATACGGGTTGAGCAGGTAGTTCAAAGGGAAAGATTTAGGGGCCGTGATCGGAGAGAGAAGGGTCGTAGGAAGGAGAGTGGATAGTGGGTAGATGAAGGGCAAAGAGATACGATGGGATGTTTCCTTGGTCTGGACCCCCTGGTAGGGCATTTCTGGAGGCTTCTCTCCTCAAGACTGCCCGGAATCTCCCAGCATAGGCCAGGATCCAGACTGAATGGTAACCATCAGATCCTTGAAATGCTGTGAGATGGTCCTATGTAGGGCAGCCTCAAAATTTCAGAAGCCTGATCAGAAAGCCCTTTCCAAATTCTCGCTCAGTGGCAGGAGTCTGAACTTCCCTGGGGAGGAAGTTCATCCTGTTCTCTGGTCTTTGCAACTGTGGTGTCTGCTGCAACAATGGAAATGGTTTCCACCTGAATTTCCTCACTAAGTAAAATCACGTGCCATTGCTGTATGATAAGTATGCTGAAAACACCACGGAAATTCACCACAGAGATAACAGCAACATGAAGATGACACAAACAGTTAAGAGAACATATTGTCAATTTCCTGAATACAATGCCATGGGAAATGTAACAGGATAATTGATTATTCTTATTAATACTATCTCAAAAGAATAGCAAAAAAATTTTAAATAAATTAAAAATGATATAAAGACTATGGGATCAATTTTGCAATGGTGGCGGATTGGCAGCAGAGGGGTGAAGGTGCACGTGGCAAACCCAAATGAACAAAACTTACCGTTTCCGAGGTGATCCCATGTTGATTGCTGATGTTTAATGTCCTCTCCGGGTTTCATGCCCGGCAGCCAGCCTGGTTGAAAGATTGGCTGCTGTCAGGAGCTGCAACGCGAGGTGGGGGCGGGGTGGGGGTGGGGGGGAAAAGAAAGAGAGAGAGCGAGATGTCATCAGGCACTGGAATGGAAGATCGGGGGCAGGGGAGGGGGGAGAGTGGAAGATCAGGGGGAGGAGAGGGGAAGATCGGTGTCAAGAGGGGGACATCCGGAGGGAGAGGGGAAGATCGGGGGTGAAGAGGGGGAGATCAGAGAGGGAGACATCGGACATTGGAGCAGGGTGCAAAGGTAGGTTCATTTTGTGGTTTAACTTCCTTCTATGGTTTTTTATTTAATTTATTTAGTTTCTTCTTCCCTGATCCGGCCCTTCATGCCCAGGCATGAATCGGAAGCGGTGGGCAAGCCGCCCAAGTAAGTTTAAAAAGTTTAATTGCCGACGGGACTTCCGGTTTCGGGTCGCCCACGCGCACACAGATGGGTCCCTGAGAAACTCGGAAGTTGGCGGGTTGGAGCCGGCTTCCGAACCTGAACGGGATTTCTGCGATTTTCGGAGCCTCCCGCCCCCAACGCACCCGCAATTTCCCCCTAAGATTGCGCCCTATGTATACTTTTCGCAACACCCCCCCTCCCCCACAGCCCCACCCCTGCTTCCTCTGAAGGACAGGTGGAGAAAGCAGAGTCCCTTTCATCCACCTGCTTGACGTTACTGTCAACCATTTTCCCAAATCCCATCCCTCTTCTCCGTTTCACTCCTATAGTTTTCTCTCAAAGAGGTTTTGTTTGTTATCAAGATTCAATTTACTTGCATGTCTGTCTGTCTGTCTCTTTCTCTTTGTTTCAATGGTGTCAGCAATTAGAATGTTTACATTATCTGTCAACAAAGGTGAGATAATTAGAGGCTTTATGTTTCCCTCAAAATTCAACTTTTTTGAAAAATGAACTACAATTAGGATGAGGAAAGACACTCCATCTCTCTCTCTCTAAACATAATAGGCTACCTGGAGTTTATGGTACACATAACAAAAGCTATAACAGATGTGTAATCAGGACACACTTTCATTTTCTCTCTCTCTCTCTTTCATTCTTACACACACAACCATCTTTTAGAGAAAAAACTCAATATTAATTTGAAAAGAAACAGTAAACTTTACCTGAATATAAGCTTTTGAAGTTTGTCCCTCAGTTTTTCTTCAAATAATTTTGAAAATAAAACTGCGCAGAAATCGCTATAAGCTAAAGAAAAATATTCTAGCAATTTAGCTGATGGAGCAGTTATGATGCATCTCAGGAAATTGGTTACACTGCACATGCTCAGACTGCACAATGGGAATTCAGCTAACCGAGTGACAGCAGTGGGCAAAATATCAAGTCCAAGCACAGGCTTGTGGTAGAGATTTTAAGGAGTGCAGATGTAAGATTTATGATAAGAGAGACACATAGGTTATACTGTAGGGTTGTTAACTATGAAGCAAATTGTCTGACAAATAAATTTGAAACTCTCCATATAAAAATAGATCCAGAATGCATTGCCTGAAAGGGTGGTGGAAGTGGATTGAATAGTAACTTTCAAATGGGAATTGGATCTGTGCTTGAAAAGGAGAAATTTGCAGAGCTGTGGGGAAAGAGCAGGGAGTGGGACTAATTGGACAGCTCTTTCAAAGAGCCGGCACAGGCACGATGGGCTGTATGGCCTCCTTCTGTGCTGTATGATTCCATGATATGATCTCTAAACAATTTTTCACTTGATTAGCAATATAAAAATTCACAATTGGAAACTAGTTAGCAGCCTGGTTTTGCAAGCAGTCATAAAAATACTTTATTAACCAGTTTCTGCAACGTGCCTGTGCAGATCATATAACACCACAATTCATCCTAACTAGGAATTGAACCGTCCTCACAGAAATGAGCTGGAAGGATCTGCCACAGTGGAAAATAGACTGTGCAAAGCTGTAAGTGCAAACAAGTTCAGCTAACCTTGTAGGATAAATTGGATAAAAGAATGAATGAATCCAAGTGTCCATCAGACAACAGATGACTATAGTGCAGGAGTACTTAAAGTGACACAAAGAGGAACTGTGGCAATCTTCATCGCTCTCACTGCTATTGCTTGTTCATTGCTTTCACTGCTGGTACTGGCCAGCTCCTAATTTATTGTTTTGAAAAAATACACAACTCCCCCAAACAGTATGAACTAATGACATTCTACTGCACCACGCGTGTTTGATCCAGTGCATAATGAAACCTATTTTTTTAAAACAAAGTTTATCTGTAGAATTGAAGTAAACAGTTTTTCATTTAAAAATAACAAGTCTCCACTTACATCTCTTTCCAATATTCTTTTTCCCTTGATTTTCTCCCTTTCTCCCCTCCTTTCGTGAAGACACTGACTGCTGCTGAGGTACAGTTCCATGGGTTCTGGAAACCCTACAGTGCCTCAGACAAAGGACCATTCTTCATGGCACCTAGATATTAAGCATTACCAGGCTATTAACAGCAGAACTGTGTCCTATTCACACCTGATACCCACACATGCAATTTCTAGCAGAGGTCATTGGAGCTAGAGGCAGGAACCTAGCTGATTTTGCATTAACCATGTTGTTCTCATGAGTTGGCCCCATTTGATTCCTTTCTTTCCCTTTCATATAGTTATTTCACATTTAGCTTAATTCATCTGTGGAATAGCCCATCACAGTAAACATATAGGCCACAAAAGTTGGATGAGGGAGCAGGCGGAGTAGGTTGGATTGATCACCTAGTGGCCAGGATTTGAGTTGGACCCCAAATCTGCAAGTGATCTGCCCATGTTTCGCTCTGATGTCTTTCGGATTAAATGAACCCACAGTCTACTGTGCGTATCCAAACAAATGATGGGTTTAGGATGGGACAATGTAACCCATCCTAATTCCCATCAATTTCATTATTGCACAAAGTCAATATCTACTCCTTCTTTGGTGGTCTGACGCAGTGAGGTCCTGAGTTAGGGCAGTATTGGATAAACATTTTCATTCAAATAGCCATCCAGTGATTTTCCCTTGATCGTGAAAAAGAACGGAGACACTACAGTGCCTCAGGATTAAGGAGTTATAGCAGCTCCTGCAAACTTGCATTAATGTGACGAAAGCTGCATCTGCAGTCTCATTCCCACAAATCGCTCAAAATGCTTTCTCAATTTTTTTTCATCCAGTGTTTTTTTCTCAGCAAGTGAAATTTCTATTGTTCATAATAAAGGTTGAAACAAAATTAAAAAATTCAAAATAACCTCATATTTCACAATAATATTATTAAATATATCCACTGAATTGTCTTTAATGCCATCATCATTTGAAGGCTTCAGTATGTTCCAAATGCCTAGGTTTGGATGTGATAGTTTTGCCCAGATCTGTTAGCCTGTGAGCTGAATTTGGATTGTTCAGTCTAAGCATGTTTGGTGTACTAATTTTGCAAGATGTATCAGCAGTATTCAGTCAGTTATACTGACAGAATATTTTTCTTTAACTTCCAGCACTTTCTACTTCGCAGTTTTTTCAAATATTAAATGATTTTTTTCAAAGGCTGTATGTGAGAAACAATGAGAAAAAAATGACTTCTAATTACACAGTTATAGCTTTTTTGTATAATCTTAAGAAAGTGCATTAAACTGAGGGATATATATACAACTAATTATTCATCTATGTATTGCTGACAGTTGGAAAAGGCAATTACTAATTCCTTACACTTGTCAATCAGAGATTCTAATTGCTAACACCTGTGTGACAGACAGACAGATAGAGAGAAAGGCAGATAGGTATGTCTTTCTTCATCCTAATTTGACTTTTTTTTAGGCAAGTAAGTTTAATTTTGAAAGTATCCATGAAAACAAACAGATGAGAGGGGAGGAGGGTGAGACGGAAGGTAGGGAGGAAACAGGTTGAAGATGAGGGCATCACTGGCCTCTCAACACCAGCCCTTCAAGAAAGCAAATGGGAGTAGTATGGAGTGGTTGGAGTGGGGAGAGGATATACGGGTTGAGCAGGTAGTTCAAAGGGGAAGATTTAGGGACCGTGATCGGAGAGAGAAAAGTGGTAGAAAGGGGAGTGGATAGTGGATAGATAAAGGGCAGAGAGATATGATGGGATGTTTCCCTGGTCTGACGCCTTGGTAGTGCCTATATGTGCTCTTCTGGAGGCTCCGCTCCTTACAAGGCTGCTGGAATCTCCCAGCATAGGCCAGGATCCTTGAAATGCTGTGAGACGGTCCTATGTAGGGCAGCCTCAAAAATTCCAAAAGCTTGATCAGACAGCCGTTTCTAACTGTTCGCTTATTGGCAGGAGTCTGAACTTCCCAGGGAGGAAGTTCATCCTGTTCTCGGGCCTTTGCAACTGTGGTGTCTGCTGTAACAATGGAAATGGTTTCTACCTGAATTTCCTCACTACAAAAAAATCACGTGCCATTGCTGCATGATAAGTATGCTGAAAACACCAAGGAAATTCACCCCAGAGGGAATAACAGCATCATGAAGACGACACAAACAGTTAAAAGAGATCATATTGTTAGATTTCCCGTGGCATTGTATTCAGGAAATTAAGAGTATTAATAAGAATAATCAATTATACTATCTCAAAAGAATAGCAAAAAAAATGTATTAAATTAAAAATGATATAAAGTCTATGTATACTCTTCTCAATACCCCTCCCCCGCTCCTCTGAAGGGCAGGTGGAGAAAGCAGAGGCCCTTTCCTCCACATGCTTCGTGTTACTCTCAACTATTTTCCCAAATCCCATCCCTCTTCTCCGTTTCACTCCTATAGTTTGCTCTCAAAAAGGTTTTTGTTTATTATCAAAATTCAAAGTAATTGCTTGTCTATCTGTCTCTTTCTCTTTTTTTCAGTGATGTCAGCAATTAGAATGATTACATTATCTGTTAATAAAAGGTGAGATAATTAGAGGCTTTATATTTCCCTTTAACTTCAACTGTTTTGAAAAATGAACTACAGTTAGGATGAGGAAAGACCCTACATCTCTCTCTCTAAACATAATATGCTTCCTGGAGTTTATAGAACACATAACAAAAGCTATAACAGATGTGTAATCGATACACCCTTTCATTTTCTCTCTCTCTCGCTCTCTCTTATTCTTAAACACAACCTTTCTTTTAGATAAAAAAACTCAATATTAATTTAAAAAGAAACAGTTACCTGTATATAAGCTTTTGAGGTTTGTCCTTTAGTTTTTCTTCAAATAATTTTGAAAATAAAACTGTGCAGAAATCACTATAAGCTGAAGAAAAATATTCTAGCAGTTCGCCTGACGGAGCAGTTCTGATGCATGTTGGGAAACTGGATACACTGCACAGCTATCTGAGTCATAGCACTGGGCAAAAATATCAAGTCCAAGCACAGGCTTTAGATAGAGGCTGAGGCCTTCAAGTAAAAACTTTAATGAAGCCTTTAAAAGACATAAATATCAGTTCAATTGATAAATTTAATCATGTTATTTGAAATATGTTCTTTTTATTTTTTTATTTTGTTTAAAATCTCATTTCGGACATAGAAATTTCAGTTACTGAGAAAGAATGATAGAAAAGACAATTTGTCCCTACCTAACGGTCATAGCCTGTAATTACGTAGTGACATGATTCAGTTAAATCAGAAAAATGAAAGTAGAATATGGACATAGGAATTTACAATGAGAAAAGTTTGCACAAAAATGTGACCAAAAAATGTGACAAGAGAAATTTTAATGAGTGCAAATGTAAGATTTGTAATAAGTTATACACATCGATTATACTGTAGGAGTGTTAACAATGAAGCAAATTGTCTGACAAATAATTTGAAACTCTCCATATAAAAATAGATCCAGAATGCATTGCATGAAAGGGTGGTGGAAGTGGATTGAATAGTAACTTTCAAATGGGAATTGGATCTGTGCTTGAAAAGGAGAAATTTGCAGAGCTGTGGGGAAAGAGCAGGGAGTGGGACTAATTGGATAGCTCTTTCAAAGAGCCGGCACAGGCACGATGGGCCGTATGGCCTCCTTCTGTGCTGTATGATTCCATGATATGATCTCTAAACAATTTTTCACTTGATTAGCAATATAAAAATTCACAATTGGAAACTAGTTAGCAGCCTGGCTTTGCAAGCAGTCATAAAAATACTTTATTAACCAGTTTCTGCAATGTCCCTGTGCAGATCATATAACACCACAATTCATCCTAACTCGGAATTGAACCGTCCTCACAGAAATGAGCTGGAAGGATCTGCCACAGTGGAAAATAGACTGTGCAAAGCTGTAAGTGTAAACAAGTTCAGCTAACCTTGTAGGATAAATTGGATAAAAGAATGAATGAATCCAAGTGTCTATCAGACAACAGATGACTATAGTGCAGGAGTACTTTAAGTGACACAAAGAGGAACTGTGGCAATCTTCATCGCTCTCACTGCTATTGCTTGTTCATTGTTTTCACTGCTGGTACGGGTCAGCTCCTAAATTATTGTATTTTCAAAAAATACACATCTCCCCCAAACAGTATGAACTAATGACATTCTACTGCACCATGCGTGTTTGATCCAGTGCATAATGAAACCTATTTTTTTAAAACAAAGTTTATCTGTAGAATTGAAGTAAACAGTTTTTCATTTACAAATAACAAGTCTCCACTTACATCTCTTTCCAATATTCTTTTTCCCTTGATTTTCTCCCTTTTTCCCCTCCTTTCGTGAAGAAACTGACTTCTGCTGATGTACAGTTCCGTGGGTTCTGGAAATCCTACAGTGCCTCAGACAAAGGACCATTCTTCATGGCACCTAGATATTAAGCATTACCAGGCTATTAACAGCAGAACTGTGTCCTATTCACACCTGGTCGCCGATTTTCAGATGATGGAGCAGGTGCGTTGGGAACAGGGTGTCTCCGAAAATTGCTAAAATCCAGAGCGGGTGTGGAGCCTGGCTCCAACCCGCTGACTTCCGAGTTCCCCTGTGACGCGTTCGGGTGTGCGCGCTCCTCCCGAATGCGGGACTCCCATCGGCAATTAAAGCCGGCGGGATGATCATTTGCATAGTTTGACAGATAGTTAAAGTACTTGAAATACTTGATTGAGTGGACATTTTGGCAGGGGTGCAATCTTGAAGGATCCCCAACGTGTTTCCCGTGCTGTGGGAAACACTCCCAGTTGTAACAGATGCGTTTCAGCCAGCAGCCAGTGGGAGATGCAAATGATCATTTGCAGGTGGGGAGAAAACCTCATTTACTACAGCAGGGCACTCTGTCACTTCAGACAAAGTTTTGGCTGCAAGACTTTTGTGTTTTCACTCAAAATGCTTACTTTACATCCAAAACTCTGCTGTGCAAACATATTAACCTACTTTGCGGACCCCCTCAAACTCACACCGTCAGGATTGGGGGGCGCCATGGCTGCATTCATCACTTCATCCGAGGACAAGCAACATCACCAGCCTCGCCAGCCATGGCGTCCACCTCTGCTACATGGAGCTCCACAACACAGTGCTGAGCCACAGGCACCTGCACAAGAGCACGGAGGGCAACAACAGAGAGAGTGACATCGCAGGAGGCACTACCCTCGCAACAGGGTCTACAGACTGAGGCTCAGCTTCCTGGACCCCTCTGAGGAGCAGTGCATACGGAGGTTCAGAGTCAGTCGCCATGTAGTTGCAGACAACTGCAGCCCCCTTCCTGCCGAGCTGCTCCCGGCTGGGCCGAGCAGCATCTCCTTACCTGTCGCTGTCAAAGTCACCACTGCCCTCAACTTCTTTGTCTCCGGATCATTCCAGGGTGCCAGTGGGAACATCGCCGGGGTCTCTCAGTCGTCTGCACACAAGTGTATAAGGCAGGTCACCGACTGCTTGTTTCTCAGGGCCTCGCACTATGTCAACTTCCCCATGGACGACCTCAGCCAGACAGAGAGGGCAGTGAGATTCCATGCTGTGGCTGGCTTCCCACAGGTGTAGGGTGTAATCGATTGCACCCATATAGCAATACGAGCATCTCCACACGAGCCAGGTCTGTTCATCAACAGGAAGGAAAATCACTCCATCAACACTCAGCCCGTTTGTGACCACCGCAAGAGATTCCTTCACGTGTGCGCCAGATACCCCGGCAGCTGCCACGATTCCTTCATCCTCCGGGAGTCCAACATCCCGCCCCTCTTCCAAGCACCGAACACCCGCAAGGGCTGGTTCCTCGGGGACAAGGGATACTCCCTGCACGTGGCTCATGACACTTCTGAGGAACCCCACCACCGAGCAACAGCATAGATATAACAACAGCCACATCGCTACCAGATCGACAATTGAGCATGCTATAGGGCTGCTCAAGATGCGCTTCAGGTGCCTTGATCGTTCTGGGGGAGCGCTTCAATATGCACCAGACAGAGTGCAATACATTATAGTAGTGTGTTGTGCAGTATAACGGAGAGGGGTGCCACTTGAGGAGGCCCCATCCACATCTCCCACTCACATTGAGGAGGAGGAGGAGGAGGAGGAGGAGGAGCAGGAGCAAACCATGGGCAGACCAGCCACTCACCTGGCTGCTTGTGAGGCCAGGGGATCACTGATATGTGAACTGTTCTCCTACTATCGGACAGTGTGAAGAGTCCAGTGCTCACCACCTGGATAGACCAATGGCCACACCAGCACCCCCCTGCACAAAACAGTCCTGCAATTACACATACGCCCACTGTAGAGTGACCCATTGGGTGGCATCAAGTGCGGGCATTCATGGTGAACCTTATTACAGAAGCCAGTCAAGAATGGCCAAGACGTGGCAGTAGTGGTGACAATAATAATATAATGTGCATTTAACAAAAAGCAAATACAAATAAAAAACATGACCAACTGTCAAACACCCTTGTGCATCCCCTTTGTGCTTACAAAACCTTTGCCTTTCGCTTCTGACTACTTCTACGTGGTGCATCCCCTGTGGCTGCAGCAGAGCTAGTGGCAGGTTGCCCTTTTTCATGCCCTGACCGATTAAATCTTTTGGGCCTACGCCCTCTGGGCTTTGGTGCCCATGAGGGCCCCTCCAAAGACTGCTCCACCTGCACCTGTGCAGGGTCAGACTCGGCCACCTGGAGAGGAGGCAGCATTGCGGGTACTGGTTGAGAGGGGGGCAACGGGTGAGATGTGGGGGCACTTTGAGTGGCGTCCCCACTTGCATGTCCCCTTTCACTATATCCCTCCCCTGGGCCAGGCCCACACCACTCTTACCACTCTTCTGGACGCCAGTTTGGAAGATATGTGTGAAACCTTGTAAGGCTAGTGCTAGTGTATCTGCCTGCCTGTTTAAGGCGGCAGAAAGTTGCTCACCCTGAGTTCGAACGGCCCTTGTCAGGGCCTGAGAAGCTCCATGGAGGCTAGCCTTCTCTCCATCGCAGACATTCCCGCACTTAGCCGCGACACTATCTCAGAGTTGCCCTCACGTCCCTGTGACAGTATCTCAGAGATTCCCTCCCGCACCCGTGCCAGCATTCCACTCATGCAGGAGTTGGACTCCTCCATCCTCTGCGCGATTGTGGAGTGTGCACGTGGCACCTGTTCCAGCACCTCGCAAATGTGCTGCTGCCCCTCGATCATTCTCCTTTTAAAGGATGGCCCCCAGGGTTCAGCATCTGTGTCCAGCTGAGCAGAGCCTGGAGAGGAGTGCTCCCACCGACGCAGACTCTCCACAGCTGCCCCTGCCACCAGTGTCTGCTCGTGCTCACGTGTGTGGTAACTCACCATGTGCGACCCCAACTGACTGTGGACTGGAACCCACCAAGGTGTTTGTATCTGCGCTGGTGGATGGCTCGCTCAGATGTGACGGTGCACCCTCAGAGGCTGGCAGGTCCTCTGAGGAATTGCCCTCCGCCGTCACAGCGGTCGCTGAAGTCACCGTAAGAGAACAGAAGGCAATATTAAGTATGATCACAGATGTTGAGGTGCTGAGCCTCGACGGACTGGCACTCGAGGGTGCGGCTCAGCTGCATCACCTCCTGCTCCTTATCTGTGAGGTTGACTATCTGTTGCGGCCCCCCCCCCCCCCCCCGCCCTGTTCCTCGTCCTCTCCCGTGCATTCTGGGCTCTCTTCCCCTATAAGGGGAGAAAGTACAGACGCGTGGGTGAGTGATGGTGACGTAGCCAACTGATGAATGCATTAGTTTGGGTGCGGCTGACCGTGAAAGAGATGCATCAGAGGGCGAATATGAGTCAGAGCCATGAGATTGTATGAGGATTGGGTTGAATGGTAGTGGTAGGGTGAGTAATGGGGAGGTGAGGAAGTGCAGGTAAGTTGAAGATGAGCTTTGAGTGGGTGTGAGGAGTGATGTGATAAAGTAGTGTTGGCAGTGCAGAAGGAGTTGGGGGGGTGGGGCCAGTGATGTGGAAGATGGAATGTAGGAGAATGAGTAAATGTACTCACTTTGGCTGACCTCATTAGGTCATCGACGCGCTTCGTGCACTGGACCCAGGTGCGGGAGATGTTGCTGCTGCTGGTGACCTCCTCTGCCACCTCAAGCCAGGCCTTCTTGGTGGCAGAGGCAGGCCGCTTCCTCCCAGACGCCGGGTAGAACACATCCCTCCTCCTCCTCACCCCATCCAGTAGCACCTGGAGCAAGGCATCACTGAATCTAGGAGCAGCCTTTCCCCTGGGCTGCTCCATTGTGCTGTTGGGGTTTTTGCTCCAGGAGCAGCCATTGGAGGACTGCCCCTTTAAATAGAGCTCCTCCAGCTGACAGCCTGCGATGCGGGTGTGCAGTCCACCCGTTGCGCAGCTTTCCGAAGGAAATCTGGAAGCCACGTTAAATGGCTCCAATTTACCCGCGATCGCGTGAGGAACGGTCAGATTTTATTGAGCGGGTTACCCATGCGCCCAGTCGCCCCCCCCCCCCCCCCCCCTCCCCAGCTGCCATCCTGCCTCCCCGCTAATATCAGGGCCCTGATACCCACACATGCAATTTCTGGCAGGGGTCATTGGAGCTGGAGGCAGGAACCTAGCTGATTTTGCATCAACCATGTTGTTCTCATGAGTTGGCCCCTTTTCATTCCTTTCTTTCCCTTTCAAATAGTTATTTCACATTTAGATTAATTCATCTGTGGAATACCCCAACACAGTAAACACATAGGCCACAAAAGTTTGATGAGGGGGTGGGCGGAGTAGGGTGGATTGATCACCTAGCGGCCGGGATTTGGGATGGACCCCATATCTGCAAGGGATCTGCGCATGTTGCGTTCTGAGTTGTTTCGGATTAATATGCACCCATAGTCTACTGTGCATATCGAAACAAATGATTGGTTTAGGATGGGACAATGTAACCCATCCTAATTCCCATCAATTTCACCGTTTACATTATCACACAAAGTCAATATCTACCCCTTCTTCTTTGGTATGATGTAGAGAGGTCCTGAGTTAGGGCAGTATTGGATAACCATTTTCATCAAATAGCCATCCAGTGACTTGTTGTTGATCGTGAAAAAGAACGGAGACACCACAGTGCCTCAGGATTAAGGAGTTGCAGCAGGTCCCTGCAAACTTGCATTAATGTGAAGAAAGCTGCACCTGCAGTCTCATTCCCACAAATCGCTCAAAATGCTTTCTCAATTTTTTTTCATTGTGTTTTTTTTCTCAGCAGCTGAAATTTCTAATGTTCATAATAAAGGTTGAATCAAAATAAAAAATTCAAGCCAATCTCATATTTCACAATAATATTATTAAATGTATACAATGAATTGTCTTCAATGCCTTCATCACTTGAAAGCCTCATTGTGTCTGAAAAGCCTAGGTTTGGATTTGATAGTTTTGCCCAGAGCTGTTAGACTGTGAGCTGAATTTGGTTTGTACAGTCAAAGCATGTTGAGTTACTAATTTTGCAAGATGTATCAGCAGCATTCAGTCAGTTATACTGACAGAATATTTTTCTTTAGCTTCTCGTATTTTCTACTCGGTAATGTTTTTCAAATAATTTTTAAAATAAGTGCATTTCAAAAGTTTTATTGATGTAAAATTTATATTAAATTTTTTTCAAATAATGAGAAAAAATGACTTCTAATTTCATAATTACAGCTTTTTTCTATAATCTCAGGAACGTGCATTAAACTGAGGGATATATATATACAACTAATTATTCATCGATATTTTGCTGACAGTTGGAAAAGGCAATTACTAATTCCTTACACTTGTGAAACAGAGATCCTAATTGCTAAGACCTGTGTGGCATATAGATAGAGAGAAAGGCAGACTGACAAGTCTTTCTTCATTCTAATTTGACTCATTTTTTTAAGCAAATAAGTTGAATTTTGAAAGTATCTTTGAAGGAAACAGATAGGAAGGGAGGGGAGGAGGGTGAGATGGAATGTAGGGGGGAAATAGCTTGAGGATGAGGACTGGCCTCTCAACACCAGCCCTTCAAGGAAGCAAATGGGAGTAGTATGGAGTGGATGGAAGGTTCGGGTGAGGTTAATGATAGCGGAGCAATGGGGGGAGGATATATGGGTTGAGCAGGTAGTTCAAAGGGGAAGAGTTAGGGGCCATGATCGGAGAGAGAAGGGTGGTAGGAAGGGGAAGGGATAGTGGGTCGATCAAAGGCAAAGAGATATGATTTGATAGTTCCCTGGTCTGGACCCCCTGGTAGTGCCTATATGTGCTCTTCTGGAGGCTCCGCTCTTTACAAGGCTGCCTGGAATCTCCCAGCATAGGCCAGGATCCAGATTTATGGTGGGAGTCTGCCATAACTGCCATGTCTATGCGCCTCCCTCGGTCTGGCTCTCTAACTCACATAAAAAAATTCTTCCATTTGGCCCATCAAGCCTGCTCTGCTATTTTGTTACTCACGGCAGCTCTCTTTAATCCGAATTCCCCACTTTGTCTCCGTATCCTTTAATACCTTAGTTCCCAACTAGGTATTGCTCCCTTTTAAACACCTCATTGATTCTCCATCTAAGGTCCCCGGGGTTGTTCATTCCACATTCTCGCACTCCTTTGGATGTTTTTTGTGTTCACTTAGTTCAAATTTTAAGATAATGTCCGATTGTTGTAGGCTCACCTTCTAGAGGGAAGGGTAGTTCCCTATCTGACCTGTCAATTTCCTTCATTATTTTGAACATCTCAATCACGTTCCCCCTTAATTTCCTCATCTGCAAAGAAAATAACCCAAAGTTGTCAAGTCTACCTTCATAGCTAAGCTCTTTCATCCCAGGTTTCATGATGCTGATTAATCACTATACTTTCTCCAAGGAGAGTATAAAATAGATTTTCACCAGGCCTTCTGCTGGGTGCCCAAGAGGCGCAGCACAACCCAAAAATGTTCCTGGATGTGGCCATTCTTTGAAAATGTACAGCTCCATTTTTTAATTTTCAGGCTGCTATAGGGACTCCCTCTGATCCCCAACACTCATGATCGGCCCACAGCCGTTGATGCTTCAACCCCCCCCATTCCGGGACATACCTTCAGGCCGCTGTCAGCGAGGCAAGTGGTCCAACATTCATCTTTGTAAAAGAGTCGAGCTGACTGTAGAGGCACGACAGGTGCCTACTGCTTTCCCAAATTAAGAAAATGAGGCCCGAGGAACAATTTTGGAGCAGCCTCGGGCCTCCGCTGTCAGTGCGCTGCTGGTTATGGAATCCGAAAACGGGCCATATCTAGTTTCCACCCTGATAATTCAGCTATGCAGCTAAAAATGTCACACCAAGGATTTGTCCAATATTAACAGCTCTGGTTTATTATACCTCGTCATGGAGAGAATGATTATTTCAAGCAATTCTTTAGCTAATGGCCACAATTTAATTGAAATGTTCACTGATGGTATATGTTCAAGGCAATTTGTGCTGCCAATGCATTTCATTGTGTGTTCTGTCATTTACTTGTAATTCATTTTTTGTATTGCACAAATCTTGAAAAAGCAATCAGTAAAGAAACTGATGCGATTCAGGCTGCACATCTAACATTGAATTAACCAATTACTACAGCAATAGCTTTAGCAACAGGCAAGAATAAAGCAATGGTGGGCCGTTTGAGTGGTTCAACTTATAACAATTGGCAAGGCTATTGCCTGTTTGCTTTACAGCATGTTGGAATTAATGCGCAAATTCTTTTCTTATAGTTCAGTCTTCATGTTACTCAGTCTTTCAAGAGTTTGTCTGCATGATTTGCTTTCAGTGTAGCCACATACTGTTCCTTTTTCCTACAATCTCATTCTGTTAGCATTGAGACTCACTGCACCATGTGCTACAATATCTGTGAAGCTTCTTATCTTCTTATCTTCCTCTATTTTTCTTTCCTTTTACAATCTACACACTTTTAAGGCTTGGCGTCATTTAATCGCTATTCCTTAAATTCATCCTTCTATTTTCCAGTTTGGCCCTTTTTCTATGTGCCTCAGTGTTAAAAAAGTATTGTCCTCGAACTGCATTTCACTTCATGCAGTTATGTGTATCTTTCCTTAAAGACTTTGGCCCATAGCTTGTTTATAGTATTTTAGAGTAATATCATCTTGCAATGTTTCTACCTCCACATGACCTATGTAGTTTATACACGTTAGGATGATTTTATGCCAGTTCCCCTTTTAGTGGACGTTTACTCCACAGCTGTAACTTTTGTTACTTGGAGATACATTATTTTGTCCAGTTGTATGCGGTGTTGGCTGATTGTGGGTTCCCTGTCCCGTTACGATATTATCTTTTTTCTGTACGTGGTGTCTCCTGGAATTCTGGTACCTTGTATGTCCAACTTGTATCAAGAGTTAAGCTTGTGTCCATTGGTGGCCATTGCCTTGGATGGCATAAGATAGGATAAGAGACAGCTCAGAATAATTTGTTGATTTATTTCTTTATCCATAATTGAGAATTTAGACATTTTTGGTAATTCTCAATGCCAGTTAGTTAAACTGGGCAAGTGAGCCACATGTCCAGTCCCTTATTTGGTTTCTGTTCAGCTTACCTAAATGTGTTGGTCTCAAAAGCAGTTTTCCTTTGATACAAAATAGCTCCCAAATTTTCTTAGTTATGTCACACATCACAATGTCACAATTTAACATGCTTGTTTCTGATAGCTTCATGAAAATATCATTCACGTTTTGCACCAGCATTGTGTAATAATAGCACAATATACTAACCAACCTTGAGTGTTATATCTGAAGCAACCAGAAAACATTCAAAGCTTTAAATTCACTTTCCCTATCTCAGTTCAAGTAAATTTGGATCATCTTCTTTGTATTTGTTTTTGCTCAGCAATATCACATAGGGACCCTGAAAATCCTCCTAGCGGTTATGCCAGGCTTGCGCCTGCTGGTGTCTGTTGCGGGTTCGGTGTATAAGAAAGCTGGGCTTCAGTATCCCAAGAAATATATGCCAAGAAACTAGACGAATCCTTCACACCTTTGCTTAACTCTTCACTAGGAACTATCTATGATTTACCTCACAGCATAGGTCTAGGAGTGAGTGATGCCTGTGTCTCGCCGTACTGTTCTTACATTAACCAGTTCAGATTGAAATTAATTTATTTTACCAACCCTCAGCTCCATGTGGCCTCAGGCTGACGTCTTAGGGCACACTTTCTGATCGCGCCACCCATTTTGCACTAGATACCGGCACAAGTTGAACTTCTCCCCCATTTTCTGTATTAACATTGTATACACAATTCCCATGTGGATGTGTCTCTGATGCACGCATCATATATGTACAATATCTGCTTTTTTTCTGCTTTAGTTTTCTCCCCTTGGAGGTGCCGCCTCTCATTTGGGTAAAGTTCTGTAGTTGTCAACAGCCCTTTGGTACCTTATCCAAGTGTGAGCCTAGACAGTGAAGGTTTGTTGACTATTTTAATTTGGAGTGCATCAAAGCGAAGCAAGGAGTCACTGGATAGCAAGTGGGATTTGAGTGACTTTTTTCCCCCCCTCCCTAGTGCTGATCTTAATTGAAGTACTCTTACTGCCATCCTGGTTGAGATCAACATGTTCAGCACAGATTGGAGATTGAACCTGGGCCGCTCCTGGCCTATGTGGCATTACTACACCAGTACTGCAAGTACCCAGTCTCATTGAGGGAGCATGTTAAAACTACTTTCATACAGTTTGTCATTTAATTACATAAATACACTTTGGTAGGACAACCCAGTTTTTAAGATGAATAAGAAACATATGAATATAAATGAATATGAGAAATATATAATCCTAAGCAACAATGATGGAAGTTATCAATAACAGACTTTTTGAAGGATGCCAGAGCATATCTTCCATAATTATGAGCATCAGTCAACAAATTGTCAGCTATTACTTACCTTACAGCTTTGACACACCAACCAGGTGTTAGGTGACAAGTTAATTAAATTATGTTGAGAAGAGTTTTATTTAATACATATTGAGGATAAAAGTCACACAACTGCAAATATTGATAGCAATTTACTATTCTCTAACCCTTTCCTTCAAGGGCTGTGGAAAGTATGGGAAGCTTAATATTGAAATTGCTTAGCTGGCAATGGCATTATATCCAAATGGAGCAGAGAAATCACAGCTCATTTTATGCAACTCGATTTTACGCTGATTTTATGGAAGTCTTTTGTGAATATTTCTAGTCAAATTAATCAATACATCCATTTGGGCATTTGCATCTCAATTTACGTGGATTTGGGCCTGCAGTGCCTTCATAGAAATCCAGAAATTGCTTCAGATCTGTCTACATTTTAAAGATTTTAATTGAATAAATTGACGATTTTAGCTTTGTTGAATGCTTGCTGGGGAGTAAGTAAATTACCAAAGAGAATTGGTAACTGCCACACCTGTTTCTAGTTTGGTCTAAAATTAAGACATTGATGACATCTATCATCCACCAACACCAACCCCCGCCCCCCGTTTCCAGGGAAGAATCGGATGTCTCTTATAGTTAACACAGTGGAGAATCCACGGGCATCATTAAGCTTCAGACAGTACTTTGAGAATGGTACCTGAACAGTGTAATAGGTCCAGCAGAGCTGAGTTACGTTGCTAGCTCTGCATTGCATTCTAGCCGGAGGAAACAGAGCTATGAACATGCATGTTGGCATATGTGCATATAGCTCCCCTAAACAGCTGGTTCGATTTCAATTTTAGCATAATGCTGAAGTCACAGTTGGCATTTTACTAACATGAAAAAGATTAAAAACAAAGTTTAAAAGTTTGCCCATGGACCATTGGATCTCCTGGAACTATTTAAACTTCACTTTGTGACAGTTGTGGTTATACAGGAGCTGATAGAATGTTAAACTGATAGGAGGCTACTCTACTCCCTTGAGATGATCTTGTCCTGAGTAGCACTGCACAGTTTACATCAATGTGGAACTGAAACCACCATGCATTGGTGTGAAATTTGCAGTGTAATTGTGTTATTTTTTCTGCCACTTAAAAGAGCTAGGGCAGCAAAACATTTCATGCTGTTGGTCATAAGAAATGTTCTGAATTTTAAACTACTACCCTTACAATATAGTACTAATGCTTGGTTCTTTGAATTTGTACAGTAGGAATCTCACCAGATTTAATCGACGTAATGTTCTATCTGTAATGTTAAAGACTAATAAAATCTGTTAAGATAAATACGAGCCTCACTGTTGTTGCAGGATGTATTGTGTTAAGATTGAAGTAAGGTCTATGTCAGTTGCAATGATCTTTTTCTTTTTGTGGCAGTGTAAGCCGTATTTCTGAATGTTTCTCCAAGTCACTGAAGGCTTTGTGATACACAAATTTATATTTGTTTTTAATACAACTAATTGCAAGTCGGCACACTGGATTAGTGCTGCATCCAAGGACCTGCATTTTAATCCAGTTGGAATGATGATAGAAACATCTCTCTCTGCCATTGGTAACGGTCCTACTGTGAAATGGGCTTGATCAGTCTCAACCCAGTTTGAATCCACAATACAACATTTACCATAACTTAGCACAAATCGGCACTGAATTGACACTTTCTCAGACCAGTGTATAAAGTGGAAGCATTGACACTTTCTGTTGGGGTTACTCTTTTCGTGTTGAAGTTAAAGGTATATTGTACTACAGGCAGCAGGCTCATACCAGTACTAGCATAATACAATATGTAGTGAATAGACTCAAGTTATGCCAGCTCTGACCAACAACAAAAGAGCTCTGTGCATGCATTAAAACTCCTCTGGTTAGACAGTTAGATTTTAATGTGATGGGAAACTTAGCGGGAGCATTGGTTCACTCCTTACATTAAAAACATTCAAAATTAAGTTTTAAAAATTCCTAGGTCTTGAACCATACTTTAGTTATACTGACTGCACTTGGTGTGATACCCAATTGATGCATTGCTGTCACCTTTTGCTTTCAATGCATTGGATCAGCTTGGCTGCAGAATTACACTGCTGCTTTTATGTTGACCCACATTCCAAACCCCTTCAGATCGTGTGACAACAACTACAACAACGACTTGAATTTATACAGCGCCTTTGATGCAGTAAAACGTCCCAAGGCGCTTCATAGGAGCGTTATCAAACAAAATTTGACACCGAGCCACATAGGGAGATATTAGGATAGATGACCAAAAGCTTGGTCAAAGAAGTTGGCTTTAAGGAGCATCTTAAAGGAGGACAGAGAGGTGGCGAGGTGGAGAGGTTTAAGGAGGGAATTCCAGAACTTAGGGCCTAGGCAGCTGAAGGTATGGCCGCCAATGGTGGTGCGATTAAAATCAGGTTTGCACAATTGAAGGAACGCAGAGATCTCAGGTTGTAGGGCTGGAGGAGGTTACAGAGATAGGGAGGGATGAGGCCACGGAGGGATTTGAAAACAAGGAAGAGAATTTTTAAATCAAGGCGTTGCCGGACAGGATGGAGTTTTGAAAGTTGTATTCCGTATCTGACCATGCTTACATAGAAATGAACTGCCTTTCTGCCCAAGTCAAAATTTTAAAAAAAGGACAATAAATTTCTTACATTTTTCAATTGCATAAATGGCAATCTACAAAACTCAGAAAAGCTGACTGTTTCAAAAAACTGACATACTAAAAAAGGCTTTCAACTCAAAAAAAGACACATAACTGAAAGCCCTGAATAAAAGCTTATGACGAAGGCCACTGCTTCAAGGTGACTTAAGTTACATTTATTTTTATTCCATTGTCCAGTATTTCTGGATTTTTATTAGAGTTTTTGAATAATTTTTCATAATCTAGATTGATGTTTTGTGAAAACATAAACCCCATGGCCTCCCGCATGACATACGAAAATAAATTATTATAATGGGAGTGCAGTGGGACATGAACTGGTCATGACATCAGCTGCAACGATACCCACTATTCCATTTGTTGTTTTATAGAAAAAAAACCCTGAAGTACACAAAAATGAAGTTTTGCAGTGGTGGATTTTGAAATTTTTGAAGGGGGAAGTGATGGAGTAAAATTTATTTCCTCGGAGTTCTGAGGGTATGCCCCACTATCTGGAAAAGTTTGACTTTCAACCTTTTCTTGTGCACTTTCCAGCATTTTGAAGTCTAACTATGATTTAGGGGTAAGGAGAGGGGGACACTGAGGAGAGGGAGATCCAGATAGAGCTCAACAACACCAAAGAAAGGGAGACTCAGAAAGAGATCAACAGCACCAGAGGCTGACCCAAATTCATGGGCTCTAACTTAACAAAATTTATTTTATACTCAAAGGGACCACACTGTTGAATGCATTCTGGAACATAGGGGTGAGAGAGCTGATGATATAGAACATCTACATAAAGTATATATTTTTTTATTCATTCATGGGATGTGGCCGTTGCTGGCAAGGCCAGCATTTATTGCCCATCCCTAATTGCGCTTGAGAAGGTGATAGTGAGCCGCCTTTTTGAACCGCTGCAGTCCATATGGTGAAGGTTCTCCCACAGTGCTGCTAGGTAGGGAGTTCCAGGATTTTGACCCAGCGACGATGAAGGAACGGCGATTATATTTCCAAGTCGGGATGGTGTGTGAACTTAAAGGGGAACGTGCAGGTGGTGGCGTTCCCATGTGCCTGCTGCCCTCGTCCTTCTAGGTGGTAGAGGTTGCGGGTTTGGGAGGTGCTGTTGAAGATGTCTTGGCGATATGCTGCAGTGTGTCTTGTAGATGGTACACACTGCAGCCACAGTATGCTGGTGGTGGAGACAGTGAATGTTAAAGGTGGTGGATGGGGTGCCAATCAAGCGGGCTGCTTTGTCCTGGATGGTGTCGAGCTTCTTGAATGTTGTTGGAGCTGCATTCATCATTTGTGTTCCCTACAGCCATTCAAATCCTTTAAATAGCTGGGGAAGTATGTACACTCATAGTTACGGGTCTAATAACTGACAAAAAGAGCTGGACTGGGGTGACAATGGGAACCCCCCCCCCCCAAAGAGTACCCCATAACAGCCATGGCTTGGGGTAGCACTCTCGTCTATTAGTCAGAACGTTGTAGGTTCAAGTCCCACTCCGGAGACTTGAGCACAAAATCCAGACTGATACTCCAGTGAGCGAGTGCTGCACTGTTGGAGGTGCTGTCCTTTGGATGAGGCATTAAACCGAGGCCCTGTCTGCTCTCTTGGATGGACATAAAAGATCCTATGGACATCAAAGAAGAGCAGGAGCATTCTCTCTTGGACTCTCAACCAACATCACTAAAACAGATTATCTGGTCATTATCACATTGCTGTTTGTGGGACCTTGCTGTGTGCAATTTGGCTGCCGTGTTTCCTACATTACAACAGTGATGACATTTCGAAAGTACTTAATTGGCTGTAAAATGCTTTAGGACATTCTGAGGTGGTGAAAGATGCTATATAAATGCATGTCTTTCTTTTTTACCTGAACAGTTCAAAAGAGAGTAATGCAATCTCATTGGTGCCTACCAAGGAGCAACAGTGAGAGTACATTAAGAGATCCACTGAGTAAAGGCTTCCACATATCCCATAGTCTGCAGGAAGAAACATTATATTACTCGGTCACAATCCTTCTCAGCACCAAGGGAGAGGGCAACTTGGTAACTTACAAAGGACCTACAGCTTTTAGAAATCTTAAAATATTATCATACAAGTGTCTTTGACAGATTAAACTTATCTAACTAGGGTGGACCAATTTGGGACCAAATCTATTCAGATGGTTAACTAGAATTTTGATAAAAGCTGAATCGCCAATAAGAAGAGAGATGGATCTGTAGCAAACACAGGCAGAGATCTTTGCCATTTTGCAATAAGCAATGAAATCTCTTGACAACTGTCAGAAATTGAGCCTGAATTTGTGATATTCTGAAAAACATTAAAAACAGGAGACAATTCCAGAGTCAACATATTTATAATTCAGTAAGGAAGCCATCAGGCTTAGGGACCCTGTTAGCTTGAACCTATGGCTTGAAAAAAATTCTCCATAGTTACTTTTGCATTCAGTGCAGCCCAAACTTCTTCCAGATGCACTAAGGGAAAATAGACAGATTATTGTAATGGCCTTAGGAGCAATCCTGGATTCTGAATAAGGTCATAGTACAACCAATTAAATTCACTGTTCATCTCCTGAGGGTGAGTGACAAGTCAACCACTCCAGTTCACTGCAGGTATCATGCAATTGTTTTGTTGCTTCTGCAGGCACCCTGGTTTATCTAAATATTCATGGTATTGTGCTTCTGTGAATTGAGTAAGACTCTCTACATAAGAAAGTACAAAGGAGTTTAATTCTCTTTGTGTCCATAGAGGACAAGCATGTCCTCTGGTATCTGACAAGTCTTGTAGACATGTGTAAGCTGAGAAATCCCCTCCTTGGGTCGCTTTTGAAAACCAAAGGCCACCCTCTTACTGAGAAGTAGGAATAATATTACCACACAATACAACTTTGCTATTTCCCTCAAGACGAAGGCAAAGTCCCCAGTGTATTACTATGTTTCGTAAAAGCTACTAAGGGATCCTAAATCTAAGGCAGAAACTGCAAATCTCCCAGAAGGGAAAGATTGAGGTGCCATTTGCTTGATCTCCTTGGAATAGCAGGTGAAGCATGAAAAAACTTTCAGAGCATGGTCTGAGAGTTCAATTGATAAATCTTGCGAAACTGGACAGAAGAACTCAATAGTTTCAGGGATGAAGAAATAATTAATCCTAGAGTAAGACTTGTAGTAACAAGCAGAAAAAGTAATCTGAGAATGACAGGTTGCTCTCAAGCCATATATCCAAGAACGATAAATCCTCGCGACTACAATGTAGGGCCAAAATCATAAAAGGAGGAAGAGCAGACCTGGACAGTAGTTTGTCTATTCATGGATTGAGGACATGTTTGAAATCATCCTCTAAAATAGTAGTCGGATACAACTAAGGAGCAAGATGAAGAAACAGACTAGAAATAAAAAAAATATTGCGTTGGTGTTTAGAGCAAAGATTTTGTGAAGGGATAAAGGCATGCCAACTAACTGGGCTGAGACCAGGATATAGTGACTTCCTCGCCTATCGTGGTACTGGCAATCTCAAATAGTAGGTTATTATGAATCAGGATAAGCACTGCTTGGCTTTGGTAGAGGAGTGAAAGGCATAACGGCAAAAACCCATCCAACTCTGACAAAGCTTGACGTGTTCCGCCAGGGGCAAGCAAGTCTCCTGAAGGAAAGCAATAATCACACCCTACTAGCCAAATAGCCCATGAACATTAAGAGACACAATATTAATAAGGCCATCCAATAATTAAACAAAAATGACTTAGAGGGCAGCAGTACCCCTTATTATAAGTGAATCCATGGATGTTGTACAGGTAGGTTGAGCAGATAAAATGTGGCAGGCGAAATGCTGCCCTTATTGCTCAGTTCTAGATTGTTTGTGGTCTCAGAGGCAGTTAGTTCTGGAGAGGGGGCTTGAACTGGCTGGCAGCGGGTCTGAATTTTTTGCAGGGCTCAGGAGAAGCACTCCCCTTCTTAAACCTACGAGAAAAAGTGAAACATTTCCTGGGCTGTTTTTTGAGCGGCCTCCAGTTGTCCCTTTAAAAACAGCTGGTTAGGCCACTCACTGCCTGGCACAGATGGGTGGAGCGTGCACGGCCTAGGACCCTGATTTGCATATTTAAGTAACCTCCAGCCTGTTTAGGCGGGTGGCTGTTAGTCCATTAGAGGTCCACCTGAAAATGACATCAGGCAGCCCTTGGGCCTTATTGGGGTGGCCAAGGCAATCCCTGATTTTCAATTGCTGGTTGCTCATTCTTCAGGCAAGACATGGGCAGCTGGCAGTTGAAAATCACCCCAATTTATCTTGATCAATTTCAACAATATTTTTCATAATTTTGAAAATTCCATTGGATCACCTTGAAGTTTTCTCTTTTTTAATAAGAATAAGACCAAGTTCCTTAATCTTGTGGTACATATTATGAAGATTATACAAATACTGTCATGAACACAAAACAATTGATAAGAAGATATAAACAAACATGTTGGAAATAAAAAGATTCAAAATTCTGCCGACAAAGATTGAGTACAATTATATTAAACTTTGATCTACGAAATAAGATGGATATTGTAGCTACCTAAATTTATGTTTTCTGCAATATCCTTCAGCAATCTGTAATCAAATCTAAGAATGGGGATAACTGTAACGTGACCATTCTAAGAAAAGGGTTAAAGAATGACTGTTTGCTTATGTAATGATCAGTTCCTGTGGCCTTTATAATCTGAAAAATAGGAATTCACTTATTGAACATTAGGGTAATTAAACTTGACTCATAATGAATCTGTTTATAAATTGAAGCACATTTATTAAGACTTACAGCATCTGGGACATCGTGTCAATTGGAGCTTTTGGAATCTAATTTGATTGTTATCACTTCTCTTTCTACCCTTGTAGTCGCTGTTTTTCCATGTGCGTGAAGAATCCTTAGACATATTCAATGAAATTAAGTTGTTGCAAAAGGCTTATTTGCGGGAACAGTAATAAAGTTATAGACCTCTACACCTGCTATTTTATTAAAATAGCAGATGTTGCTGTAAAAATGGAATCAGATCTAGTATCTAGTCTACATACTGGTTTGAAGGAATTATTCATAAATAAGTTGTAATCGTACCCTCCCCATAGTTTCCTAAGCATCTTTTAAAAATTCATTCTCAGCATATGGGCATCACTGGCAAGACCAGCATTTATTGACCATCCCTAGTTGCCCTGAGAAGGTGGTGGTGGACCTTCTTCTTGAACCTGTAATCCGTGTGGTGATTGGCCTGTAAAATTCTATGTCATTCTGTGTAATTTTATGAATGTGCTCTCATAATGCTGAAAGGTAGGGAGTTCCAGGATTTTGACACTTGTCACAGTTTGATACAACTGAGTGGCTTGCTAGGTCACTTCAGAAGGTGTGGGGCCAGACCAGGTAAACACAGCAGGTTCCCTTCCCTAATTGGAATTTGAGAACCAGTTGGGTTTTTACAACAATCCGACAGCTACATGGTCACTTTTACTGATTCCAGCTTTTTATTCCAGATTTTTTTTAACCTTAATTCAAATTCTCAAACTACCGTGGAGGGATTTAAACTCATGCTCTTTGAATTATTAGTCCATGCCTTTGGATTACTAGAACAGTAACATAACCATTACACTACCGCACCCGAATTTTAAAAATAGTGTTACTACTTTCTACCAAGTCCAAATCTAGGCAGGGGATGATACCCTAGTTTGAGTTCAGCTGCTAATAAAAATTAATTATAATCATCGGTAAACTTAAAATTGATGCCACCACATCGTAATCCACTGAAGTAAGTGAGGAAAAACGGCCTTTTAAAAATCAGACTCTTAAGTCTCAATTTTGTGGTCCTAGTAAAATCTGTGCCAAGCAGGTATATGGGAACAACACCACCTACACGTTCCCCTCCAAGTCACACACCATCCTGACTTGGAAGTATATCGCCGTTCCTTCATCGTCGCTGGGTCAAAATCCTGGAACTCCCTTCCTAACAGCACTGTAGGAAAACCGTCACCACACGGACTGCAGCGGTTCAAGAAGGCAGCTCACCACCACCTTCTCAAGGGCAGTTAAGGATGGGCAATAAATGCCGGCCTCGCCAGAGACGCCCACATCCCATGAACGAATAAAAAAAAATGTGCTGTATAAGGCTAGCCCAAAGTGCTCTGAGCTGACTGCATGCAATTCTGGGTGTAAAGTTATTTGAATAATTAGCATAAACTCCCAGCACAGTGTTGGCCTTGCGTGGCAACTAACCTATAGGTTGTGGAAAATCTGGCCGGCAGCTCAAATATTTATCAACCTATCCAAAGGCTTTAAGGGGAGAGAGGGGTGAAGTGCCAGGCAAATATGAAGTGAAAGGAAACCAAACATGAGGGCATGAAAGAGCATTTATAAGAAAGTGATGGAGCTGCAGTGCATCTGAACCCTTGTTTAGTGGCTGCATGAAGTAGGTGCAAGGAAGATTGTCCTGTTTTGCACTCAAGGGCTTCAGCCTCAGAGGACAACAGCATTGCCCACCAGGAGGTGGTAACCACGCTCAAAGGTCTGTACATTACTAGGGTGCCATGCATGATCTTCTAAGAACAGTCATGTATATAATGTGTGAGGTATAGTCACACTTGCCTTTCTTGTCTCCTCCAGATCTGCTGTTCGTTCTCCAAATCTAGGAATTCCCACTGTGCCCACATTGGTTGCTGCAACTGAAATAACTGTTTGAAGATAGTTGTAAGAAACAGAGTTGGAAACAAAAATCTTGCAGTATAAAAAAAATGACCTAAAAAGCAACAAAAATTAATGCACCAAGGAAAATGCAGAAAAAGCAATATAATAAGCAAAAAAAAAATCAAACTTTCCATACAACTATTAAAAAAAATGATGCTCATCCTTAAGATGCCTACCTCTACAGTTCAGGCCATTCCACAAACTGCTGAGTCTGTTTCATATTGGCAAGTAGAACAACTGGTGCAAAAGTCATTAAATCCAGCACGAGACTTATGCATACATAATTATTCAAATGTTAACATCCAAAAACTTGGCATTTTTCCTGGGTCGAAATGCAGTGTGCTACAAATCAAGCCGTTAGTCTGCACCAATTTTGTGACCTGCACTTGCCCTTAGAAAGTTTCCACACTTCCAGCAGAACTTTGCAAAATTGGGGCTTTAATGTTGGGTTTACATTTTAGGAATTCCCAGATACACCACTCAAAAAACAGATTACCGAGTCCAAAATCAAACGAATGTCAACCGATGTGCAAATCAGTTCCAACATTATCTGTGACAGCACACTTTTTCTATTTAAAAACAGCCCATGAATTATTGATACTAATCGCACCTGCCAAGACTCAACCGAAATAATTGAGTCTCACTCCAAATGTGTGAGAATGTACAGATTGACTATGGGCAAGGGCTTGAAATCTACCCTGTGATCTATGTTAACACATCTCACCCTGATAAGTAAACACTACTCAAAGGGCCTATGTTTTCCCTGTTGTACGAACCATTGCAAAAAGATTCAGTGAATAACAGGGAAGATATTTGCGTGCTTTTGTAAAATCCCTTAGAACTGAATCATTATCAGCAAAGGTCCTCTCCTCCACCACTGTAAACATGGATATCAGTAAGCCTTTGATGGATTTGAAGTTCTCAGTGTGCAAGCATTGAACCATTCATGTAAGGTGCTCTGTAAATTAGGAAGAGGTAGCATGCATTTGGAACATTGCAGCTGGTGCACATTTCTCTTCCACCTCAACAGGAGTGCCTTCCCCTGTCTCCTGATAAAGGCTAATCTCCTTTTTTCAAGAGTTTTCAGGGGCTTCATTGTATTGCTGTCCCCACCAATACCAATGTGGACCCTTTTATCTGCCATCCTTCTCTGTAAAAGCGACCTAAGTAGATATTATTGGCAGGGTCCATTCAGCGAAGCTCATATAATGCTGCAATAGCTTCCGTGTATTATCATGGCAGATACAATGCAAATGTCATGAGGCCCGCTTTAAAAGAAAAACACCCATTGTGAAGCCTTTACACAATTCTGTACAGGATTAATAATGTTTTGGTGATTAAATAGCTTGTTAACTGCTTCAGAAGTCTGACTATGCACAGGAGTGCTGATGTGCCCTGCTACTTTTTAAGGAAAAGACTTGCATTTATATCGTGCCAATCACAACCTCCGGATATCCCAAAGTAATTTACACCCAGTGAAGTACTTTTGAAATATAGCCACTGTTGTAATTTGCACACAGCAAGATCCCACAAACAGCAATGAGATACATTACTAGATAATCTAGGGCAGAGGGCAGCCTGGGCCTCGGTTTAATGTCTCATCCAAAAGACAGCACCTCCAACACTGCAGCACTCCCTCAGTAGTGCTCTGTGGTGTCAACGTGGATTATGTGCTCAAATCTCTGGAATGGGTCTTGAACCTATGGTTTTCTAACTCAGAGGCAAGACTACTACCACCGAGTCAAGGCTGACACCACTCAATCATGTCCAGCTTTCCATTTGAACTTAGGATCAAAAACGAGCCAATCTGTGTGTGACCTGTGAGAATTAGACTGTGAGGCTACAGGATATTATTACATGTATACATTCAATTTATTTGGTCTTAACTGTTGAGATCATCAAATTCGTAATGCGTGAGTCCGACTGGAGGAATTATAGGTTCAGCTACAGTTTGGACATGTGCTACTCAAGAAGATAAATGGGTGAACTTTAATATTTATTTCTAAAGAAAGAAAATATACCTGCATATCTTTCAATGGATTTGCAATTGATCTCACTCCAAGTATTTCCCAAATATTGGCAGCTCTGAAACTTGCAACTGCCATATGAAATCACAATATTTTGACCAGAATTTATGAAATGGACTAAAGGTAAATTTGAAATGTTTGGAATGTAAGAAATGCAATATGACAGAGTGCTGTAGAAAGCAACTCTGATTATAAGAAAGCAAGGATTCCAAAGTGGCTGAAAAGATGTTGATTGCTGTGTTCCTCGATGGAGGAAAGCCAGAGAATGATATGGCAAAGGAGTCTTGCAGTGCACAGTGGTTCCAATTAAAAAGCTTTTGTTGATGGCTTTGGAATATCTAGGAGCTGCAGGGGAAGCCAACCACCTATAAGGGCTGCGGTCAAAGTGTCTAATTAACAGCCTACAGTAACTTGGATGTACAGTACAAGTTATGTTTCCAATATAACCTTCTTTCTCTTATGAATTGATAAGCATCTTTCTTTCTCTGTCTCTTTCTCTCTGTTTGTCTGTCCCTTTCTCTCTTTTTTGTCTTTAGCCAAAAATATTACCATGTACCAAGCACAATATTTGTTTGATTCTAACTGAGTAAAGGCATTTTTTAGATTAGCAGTGTGCTGTAGGCGACAAGTGTGTGCTATTCCCACAGCTGTCAATATTGGGCCAGAAATCACTCCCGAAATAACGGAGGAGCTCAACAGTGCGCTCAGTTTTTAGTGGTGAATTAAAGGAGCAAGTTCCCATGTTTGCACATGTGCAGTGAAACGCGGAAATTGTGAACTTGCCTCTAGTGGTTTGCCGGCAATATGACAGCTTCAAATTAAAGGGCCATTGCACGTTGCAATCAGAGAAATCATTGAAAAAGCGCCAACTTGCTTATATGCCCAGCTGGAAAGTAACTAATTACGCCACCAAACAAGTATGCTTAAAAATACCAGGTCTCAACTAAGTTTTAATAGCATGGTTAGTCTTAATACATACAAACAAATGAGTACACGAATTAAGAACAGGAATAGGCCATTCGGCCCCTCGAGCCGACTCTGCCATTTGATAAGATCATGGCTGATCTGATTGTGACCTCAACCCTACTTTCCCGTCTACGTGCTACAACCTTTGACTCCCTTGTTAATCGGGAACCTATCTAACTTTTTTTTTTATTCGTTCATGGGATGTGGGCGTCGCTGGCAAGGGCAGCATTTATTGCCCATCCCAAATTGCCCTTGAGAAGGTGGTGGCAAGCCGTCTTCTTGAACCGCTGCAGTCCGTGTGGTGAAGGTTCTCCCACAGTGCTGTTAGGTAGGGAGTTCCAGGATTTTGATCCAGCAACGATGAAGGAACGGCGATATATTTCCAAGTCAGGATGGTGTGTGACTTGGAGGGGAACGTGCAGGTGGTATTGTTCCCATGTGCCTGCCGCCCTTATCCTTCCAGGTGGTAGAGGTCTCGGGTTTGGGAGGTGCTGTCGAAGAAGCCTTGGCAAGTTGCTGCAGTGCATCTTGTAGATGGTACACACTGCAGCCACAGTGCGCCGGTGGTGAAAGGATTAAATGTTTAGGGTGGTGGATGGGGTGCCAATCAAGCGGGCTGCTTTGTCCTGGATGGTGTCGAGTTTCTTGAATGTTGTTGGAGCTGTACTCATCCAGGCAAGTGGAGGGTATTCCATCACATTCCTGACTTGTGCCTTGTAGATGGTGGAAAGGCTTTGGGGAGTCAGGAGGTGAGTCACTCGCCGCAGAATACCCAGCCTCTGACCTGCTGTTATAGCTACAGCATTAAATGGCTGGTCCAGTTAAGTTTCTGGTCAATGGTGACCCCCCAGGATGTTGATGATGGGGGATTTGGCGATGGTAATGCCATTGAATGTCAAGGGGAGGTGGTTAGACTCTCTCTTGTTGGAGATGGTCATTGCCTTGCACTTGTCTGGCACAAAAGTTACTTGCCACTTATCAGCCCAAGCCTGGATGTTGACCAGGTCTTTCTGCATGCGGGCACGGACTGCTTCATTATCTGAGGGGTTGCGAGTGGAACTAAACACTGTAATCATCAGCGAACATCCCCATTTATGACCTTATGATGGAGGAAAGATCATTGATGAAGCAGCTGAAGATGGTTGGGCCTAGGACACTGCCCTGAGGAACTCCTGCAGCAATGTCCTGGGGCTGAGATGAATGGCCTCCAACAACCACTACCATCTTCCTTTGTGCTAGGTATGATTCCAACCACTGGAGAGTTTTTCCCCCTGATTCCCATTGACTTCAATTTTACTAGGGCTCCTTGGTGCCACACTCGGTCAAATGCTGCCTTGATATCAAGGGCAGTCACTCTCATCTCACCTCTGGAATTCAGCTCTCTTGTCCATGTTTGGACCAAGGTTTTAATGAGGTCTGGAGCCGAGTGGTCCTGGCGGAACCCAAACTAAGCATCGGTGAGCAGGTTATTGGTGAGTATGTGCCATTTGATAGCACTGTCGACGACACCTTCTATCACTTTGCTGATGGTTTAGAGTAGACTGATGGGGCAGTAATTGGCCGGATTGGATTTGTTCTCCTTTTTGTGGACAGGATATACCACGGCAATTTTCCACATTGGAGGTAGATGCCATTGTTGTACCTGTACTGGAACAGCTTGGCTAGAGGCGCGGTTAGTTCTGGAGCACAAGTCTTCAGCACTACAGTCGGAATGTTGTCGGGGCCCATAGCCTTTGCTGTATCCAGCGCACTCAGCCGTTTCTTGATATCATGTGGAGTGAATCGAATTGACTGAAGACTGGCTTCTGTAATGGTGGGGATATCGGGAGGAGGCTGACACTTCTGGCTGAAGATGGTTGCAAATGTTTCAGCCTTGTCTTTTGCACTCATGTGGTGGACTCTGCCATCATTGAGGATTGAGGATGTTCATGGAGCCTCCTCCTCCCGTTAGTTGTTTAATTGTCCACCACCATTCATGACTGGATGTGGCAGGACTGCAGAGCTTTGATCTGATCTATAGGTTATGGAATCGCTTTGCTCTGTATATAGCATGTTGCTTTTGCTGTTTAGCATGCATGTAGTCCTGTGTTGTAGCTTCACCAGGTTGGCATCTCATTTTTAGGTACGCCTGGTGCTGCTCCTGGCATGCTCTTCTACACTCCTCATTAAAGGAGGGTTGATCCCCTGGCTTGTTGGTAATGGTAGAGTGAGGAATATCCCGGGCCATGAGGTTACAGATTGTGCTGGAATACAATTTTGCTGCTGCTGATGGCCCACAGTGCCTCATAGATGCCAGTTTTGAGCTGCTAGGTCTGTTCTGAATGTATTCCATTTAACACGGTGGTAGTGCCGCACAGCACGTTGGATGGTGTCCTCAGTGTGAAGACGGGGCTTTGTCTCCACGAGGACTGTGCAGCGGTCACTCCTACCAATACTGCCATGGACAGATGCATCTCAGCCTTAAAAATATTCATTGACCCTTCCTCCACCGCTCTCTGGGGAAGGGAGTTCCACAGACCCACGACCCTCTGAGAGAAAAAAATTCTCCTCATCTTCTTCTTAAATGAGAGACCGCTTATTTTTAAACTGTGTCCCCTAGTTCTAATCTCTCTCACAAGGGGAAACGTCCTCTCAGCATCTACCCCTTCAAGTCCCCTCAGGATCTAATATGTTTTAATAAGATCACCTCTCATTCTTCTAAACTCCAATGTATACAGGCCCAACTTGTCCAACCTTTCCTCATAAGATAACCCCCTCATCCCAGGAATCAGTCGAGTGAGCCTTCTCTAAACGCCTCTAAAGCAATTATGTCCTTTCTTAAATAGGAGACCAAAACTGCACACAGTATTCTAGATGTGTTCTCACCAATACCCTGTACAACTGTAGTAAAACATCTCTACCTTATATTCCATTCCCCTTGCAATAAATGACAACATTCCTTTTGCCTTCCTAATCATTTGTTGTACCTGCATACTAACTTTTTGTGATTCATGTACTAGGACACCCAGATCCTTCTGTACCTCAGAGTTCTGCAATCTCTCTCCATTTAAATAATATACTGCTTTTCTATTCCTCCTGCCAAAGTGGACATTATACTCCATCTGCCAAATTTTTGCCCTCTCACTTATCCTATATCCCTTTGCAGACTCCTTATGTGCTCTTCACAACTTACGTTGCTACCTACCTTTGTGTCATCAGCAAATTTAGCAACCGTACATTCGGTCCCTTCATTCAAGTCATTGATATAGATTGTAAATAGTTGAGGCCCCAGCACTGATCCCTGTGGCACTCCACTCGTAACACGTTGCCAACCTGAAAATGACCCATTTATGCCTACTCTCTGTTTCCTGTTATCTAACCAATCCTTTATCCATGCTAATATGTTACCCCCTACACCATGAGCTCTTATTTTGTGTAGTAGCCTTTTGATGTGGCACCTTGTCAAATGCCTTCTGGAAATCCAAATACACCGCACATCCACAGGATCCCCTTTATCCACGTTGCTTGTTACTTCCTCAAAGAACTCTAATAAATTAGTGAAACACAATTTCCCTTTCACAAAGCCATGTTGACTCTGCCTGATTGCATTGAGATTTTTTCAATGACTGATAAACAACTAAAAATTAACTTTTAAAAATGTGGAGTCTCATATTACTCCTTATTTTATTAGTTTTTGGTCATTAGAAAAAAAAAATTTTTAAATTAAAACTTTTTTTTACTTTTCCCTTCTGTCTCTTTAATTCAATTATTCTTTTGGCTTATTATAAAAAAAATTAAAATTTTTATTTACAATGACATCCAGAATGCTAACTTTAAATGAATGAAGTCTGCTTGCCTGCTTGAGCAGTGCAGCCTGATTCTATGGGCGTGACTTCTCTTCCTGACAGATTTTGTGGGCGTATCCTCTCTTCACTGACATTTCCAGCTGTGCGGCAACTCATGCTGCGCAGAGGCTGGGTTGATAGCGCACGTTTTGTTTAAAGTTCAAAATCAAGCAATTCAATGCCACAGAGCCCGCAGTAAGTATTTTCTTTAATTAAATTTGCAGGAGCTGCGGTGAGCGTTGCCTATCCTCTCTGCCCGATTTCCGGTCCGTAAAGGAGGCGCACTCTGTGCCTCCAATAGTATTTGGTACCTGACTTTATCTGTACCTCGAGAGGTCACAGAAATACAGGCCTCCTAATAAGAACTGGCAGCATGATAATAATGTAGAAATGAGAGAGCTTTAGTTCAAGGTTGTGGATTTCTGACCACCACCCTCTCTACACTCCGGTACCATTGTAAAAACACCTTTATTTGATTAACAGGCTGAGTAGCTATGTGTTTGTCGAGTGGTCATGGCTTGGGCTGTTGTACTAACTGCTAACCTCTTTCTCTGTCTGAATAAACCGCACTTATTTTATTCAATCATGTTCAGCTTTCCATTTGAAATTAGTATCAAAAAGCTGAAAGAATTAGACTGTGAGGCAGCAGGGCGTTATTACATGTCTACAGTCAATTTATTTGCGCTTGAGCATATGTCCTGTTCATAAACTATTTACAGCCTACTAAAAATATTATTGGTGCAGTGGGTTAGTATACTGTGGTTTCATAGGAACATAGGAACAGGAGTGGGCCATTTAGCCCCCCAAGCCTGTTCTGCCATTCAGTGAGATCAGGGCTGCTCTGTGACCTAACTCCACATACCCGCCGGAGCCCCATATACCTTAATACCTTTGGTTAACAAAAATCTATCAATCTCAGATTTAAAATTAACAATTGAGCTAGCATCAAATGCAATTTGCGGAAGAGAGTTCCAAACTTCTACCACCCTTTGAGTGTAGAAGTGTTTCCTAATTTCACTTCTGAAAGTCCTGGTTCTAATTTTTAGGCTATGTCCCCTAGTCCTAGGCTCGCCAACCAGCAGAAATAGTTTCTTTCTCTCTACCCTATCAGTTCCCCTTAATATCTTGAAAACTTTGATCAAATCACCCCTTAATCTTCTAAATTCCAGGGAATACAACCCTAGTTTGTGTAATCGCTCCTTGTAATTTAACCCTTGGAGTCCAGGTATCATTCTAGTAGATCTAAGTTGCACTCCCTCCAAGGTCACTATATCCTTCCTAAGGTGCGGTGCCTGGAACTGAACACAGTACTCCAGGTGTGGTCTAACCAGGGCTTTGTATAGCTGTTCCATAACTTCTACCCCCTTGTATTCTAGTCTTCTAGATATAAAGGCCAGCATTCCATTAGCCTTGTTGATTATTTTCTATACCTGTCCCTGACATTTTAATGATCTATGTACATGGACCCCTAAGTCTCTTTGGATCTCCACTGTTACAAGCTTTTTACCATTTAGAAAGTACTCTGATTTATCCTTTTTAGGTCCAAAGTGGATGACCTCACATTTGCCACAATTTTGCCCATTCACTTAATCTATTTATATCTCTGTGTAATTTTATGCTTCCATCTACACTGCTTACGACGCTGCCTATCTTTGTGTCATCGGCAAACTTGGATATGTGGCTCTTTATCCCGTCATCTAAGTCGTTAATAAATACAGTGAATAGTTGAGGCCCCAACACAGATCTCTGTGGGACACCACTAGTCACATCCAGCCAATTTGAGTACCTGCCCATTATCCCTATTCTCTGTCTCCTGCACTCAGCCAGTTTCCTAACCAGGTCAGTAATTTGCCCTCAACTCCATGAGCTTCAACTTTCATCTCTAGGTTCTGTGTTGAAAGTAACATTTTGGGGTAAATTTTAACCCCCAAGAAGAGGTGGGTTGGGGGCAGGTGGGGAGTAAAACTCCTCCGTTTTCAGAGCGGGACCGCATCCTGGGTCCAACATGCTTATTTTTGGGTTTAACCCAGGCAGGTTTGTATGCATGTGGAGAGCAGACACCAGGAAGTCCTGCCCCCACATAAAGCCAGCAGACCGATCTCAAAAGGGCAATGTACCTTGTTGAGATACTTGAGGTACTTAATATTTTGTGTTTTGGAATAATAAAACAAATTTAACCTTATTTATTCAGGATTCCCATCACTTCCCATTCACATTGGGTGAAAGCAGATGGGAAGGGACAGATCCATGAGCTGAGTGCCTTTATCGCACTGCTTGTGGGCCTGAAGGAGCAGGAATGCTTTATCCAACAAGCTCACCTGGCCGACAGGACCCCCGCGAATGGTCGCCCCTCCCCCCCACTGGTGGATCCTCCCCGCCCCCACCTACCTCAGATTCCTCACCGGACCTCCAGTGACTTCCGATCTCTTCCCGGCCCCCCTGATCTCTTCCTCAGCCCTCCGATCTCTTCCAGGGCCCTCCGATCTCTACCTGGTCCCCCCCCCACCCCCCCGCATCTCTTCCTGGTTCCCCCCCCCAATCTTTTCCTGGGCTCCCCGATCTTTTCCTGGGCTCCACGATCTCTTCCTTGGCAACCCCCACCCCCCATCAATCTTCTCCCCGGCCCATGATCCCTCCCCCCCCCAGTCAAACAGGCTGTCTGCCGGGCGCAAAACCCAGAAGTGCAATTGATTGGCCTCATTAAGGTCTTGATCGCAGATCACGACCCGCCCCCACTTACCTTTCGCACCTGGAAATCTTCTCCCCTGCTCCCTTCCCAACTTGCAGTTAAAACTTACCCCTTTGTCTTTTAGCTGTAAGGATTCTGCATGAAGTAAGTTTAGACGTCTCAACCTAGTCCTTGTGGATGTCGGCCTGCAGCACCTAGCTGCCCCTAATTCAGAAGTAATTGGCACTCTCATTGCCCACAAAGATGGCTGGTAAAGGAAAAGCTGTAGTTAAACTGACATTATAAGATTAAAATCTCTAGAAATACTTTGGTGCAAGGTCCTGAACCCTGATCATTGCCTTAACTGCAAGCCCTATATAAATCACCCTTCTTATCAGCAGATATCTAGAGCCCAGTTTCATGATGATCAACATACCGAGTGCTCATTCTCATGCTAAAGGTTCAAATTATTTGGATAAAAGTGATGGTATAGTTTTAGTTAAAACTCCAACCTTGTTAAAGGGTGATGATGGGTCAAATTGCTTAATGTAATGCATTAATCTTAATAAGCTAAAATGAGGAGGTCTTTCCCTAGATTTCCAGAAAGTCAGAAGTTCAGTTCAGAAACAAAGGAAAGTTTGAAGGAAAATAAAAAATCTTGTGAATAGTAATGTTAGATTGTGTTCAAACTCAGGTCACAGTGAGTCCAACAGTAGTTGTGACATTTAAAGGCAGGAGAGTATAATGGTATGAATGCATGCAAGATGTTAGCTGAAGTTAGAAGTGGAAGGCGAGGAAAGAAGAGGACTAGAGAGGACTTGCTGAAGTCAGACCCCATCATAGAGAAAGACAGAATTTTTTTTTACAAAGGTTGAAATGCAAAAGAGGTTGTATGTTCTTTATCAAGATATACATTTAAATAGGAGAAGTACTTTTGATGCCTGTTAGCAAAGATACCTCTTCTCAGTTTTATAACAAAGCAGGCACTGTAATCTTTGAAACTGAACATTACTGATATATTGTATTAAGCTGAAATTACCTAAGACTGTGATACAGTGGAGTTGATTTTTACTCCTAGGCAGGAAGGCGGCCTAGCGAGTGGCCGTCCATCTGGGTGTGATAGCAGGTAGGCTCGGCCGATTTTAATGACTTGGCCTCATTAGCATGCTGCTTGCCAACCACAATGGCTGGAAATTCATCGGGAAGCAGCTGTCTGGCGGGCGGCTCGGAGACCTCCACTAAGGACTCGGGAACTGTCCCTGGCACAAGGTAAATGGATCAGAGGGGTTAGGCCTGGGAATCGAGGTCAAGGGTGGGGGTTAGCCCAGTCCAGGGGAAGCCCAAGGTTTCACTGTGGAGCCCAGGGGAGCTGGTCCACAAAGAAACTTCAAATACATTTTAGTGGGCTTACGATCTTACTGGGCCTCTTCTGGCCCTTGATGCAGCCCCTGGCAGCTTTGGCCTGGAGGGGAAGCCACCACAGCTCTCCCCCTTGGGTAAAAATAGCGGTTGGGTCCCAATGATATCATCGGAGCCCAATCTGCATATTCAAAAAAGGACTCCACCAGCTTCGGCGGTTGACCCGTCTGCCTGCAATTTAAAGTTACAGTCGGCCAGATCGGGGCAGGAATGGAGTGGATATGACCCCCGCGCCATTTTAACTGCCCCTCGTCTGGTTTCTGCTGGGTGGGGGGATTAATATCGACCCCAGTAATTCTGAATGGAGTATTGCTTTATTAAATTGAATGTAGTTCATTTCATAATTCCAAAATCAAATAGTTGTTTGTGATTATTAAGTTAACAATCATCTTATCGTTTCGTACATAAAATTGTGTAACAGAATCATTATTAATTGTATGTTAGTAAATCATGTCCCGTGTCTCTAAATATAATTTGGGTTCAGGCCTGTCGAATCAAACACAAATAGATATATAGGTATTTAATAAATATCAGCTACCTTTGACCTAGCACTTACTTTTCCCCTCATAACTATTCAACCTTGGGAGTCTGTTAATCTACAGGTCTACAGACCCCTTTAATCCTCCCAGCTTCAGCTCTTATCACAGGGGTATTTCTACACTACCTTGTTTGTTCTCACAGATTTTACTTTCTTATCCAGACAGTGGTTAGCTATTTCAAAATATTATGGCTTAAGACCATGGGCATCATTTTAGCACCCGCTATCGGGTGCGTTCCTGGTGGGGGGGCTCCGAAAATCTGAGAATCCCGGAGCGGGACCGGAGCCCGGCTCCAACCCGCCCACTTCCGGGTTCCCCACTGACGCGCCAGCGTGCGCGCGCAGCCCCCACTAGTGGGAATCCCGCAGGCAATTAAAGCCAGCGGGGTTCCACTTGACAATATTTATTTTGCTTGTTCAGGTCATTGACTGACCTGATTAAGGGATTATGTGAGGAGGGGTGGGATTTTATAGCAAACTGGGACTGTTTCCCAAACTGGGGGAAACACTCCCAGTTCAAATGGACGTGTTGCAGCTGTCAGCCTGTGGCAGCTGCAAAGGTCCATTTGACAGGGGGGGGTGGGGGGAGACCCTCACTCATTGCAGGAGGCCACTCTGTCACTTGGGACAAAGTTTGGCCTCCACCACCCTCCTCCTGACAATCAAAGTCACCAACTTGCACACTTACCCCGGGGTCCAGAGGCATGTACCTACCTTGCGGACCCCCTCAGATGTACATCTTCCGGATGGGGGCCGCCGTAACTGCAGTCATGACCTCCTCGGAGGGCGAACAGTATCACCAGCCTCGCCATCAACGCCGTCCACCTCTGACACGTGGAGCTCCACAACAGACTGCTGTGACACATCCACCTGTACAGCAGGAGGGAGGGCAACCGCAGAGAGAGATGCGTCGCAGAGGGCACTACCCTCGCTACAGGGTCCACAGACCGAGGCTCAGCTTCCTGGACCTCTCTGAGCAGCAGTGCACACGGAGGCTCAGAGTCACTCGACATGTAGTCGCGGACATCTGCAGCCTCTTTCATGCCGAGCTGCTCCCGGCTGGCCTGAGAACCATCTTCTTACCTGTCGCTGTCAAAGTCACCACTGCCCTCAACAACTTCTCCTCCGCATCCTTCCAGGGTGCAACCGGGGACATCACCGACGTCTCTCAGCCATCTGCACAAAAGAGCCCTGCAAATACACCTACACCCACTCTGCAGTGACACAATGGGTGGCATCAGTTGTGGGTCTTCATAGTGATCCTCAGGAAAGGGCATTATTGCACAAACCAGACAAGATTCGCAAAGACATGGCAGTAGTGGTGCCAATATAATATTTAATGTGAGTTGGTCAGAAATTCAATATAAGTAACAACCATGACAAACCCTCAAACACCCTTGTGCATCCCCTTCATGCTCACGACATGTTTGCCTTACGCGGCCTACTGCACATATGTGATGCATGCCCTGTGGCTGCAGCACAGGTAGTGGCAGGTTGAGTGAGGCTGACCGTAAAAGAGATGCACGAGAGGGTGAGTATGAGATAGAGCCATGAGATTGTATGAGGATTGGGTTGAGTGGTAGTGGCAGGATGAGTACTGGCGAGGTGAGTAAGTGCAGGTAAGATTAGGATGAGGTTTGAGTGGGTATGAGGGATGATGTGACAGAGTAGTGTTGGCAGTGCAGAAGGAGGTGTGGGGTGGGGGCGGTGATGTGGCAGATGGAGTGTAGGGGAATGAGCAAGTGTACTCACTTTGGCTGACCTACTGAGGTCATTGGAGCGCCTCCTGCACTGTATGCAGGTGCGTGATATGTTGGTGGTGCAGGTGACCTCCTCTGCCACCTCGAGCCAGGCCTTCCTGGTGGCAGAGGCAGGCCGCTTCCTTCCGCCTGCCAGGGGGAAGATCTCTGTCCTCCCCCTCCTCCTCACCCCATCCAATGATACCTGGAGTGAGGCATCATTAAACCTGGGAGCAGCCTTCCCCCTGGGCTGCTCCATGCTGTAATTTTTTCTATTTGTTGCAGCATCTGTCAGTGGAGGACTGCCCCTTTAAATAGAGCTCCTCCAGCTGATAGATCTTACTGTGCATGCGCAGCCCGCCCGACGCGCAGATCAGCAGCGGGGAACCCGGAAGACCAGGTAAGTGGATCCAATTGGGCTGCGATCGCGCGGGTGGCTGACTAATTTCACCAGGCGCGTTACCCACGCGCCCGATAGCCCCCCCGCCGCAAACCCGCAGCCCTGGTAACATCGAGCCCCATATTATCATGTTTCTTAAGTGAAAAGTTACAATTTCACACAGCTACAATATAACAACAACAACAACTTGCATTTATATAGTGCTTAATGTCCCAAGGCGCTTCACAGGAGCGATTTTCAAACAAATTTGACACCGAGCCACATTAGGAGATATTTGGGCATGTGATGAAAAGCTTGGTCAAAGAGGTAGGTTTTAAGGAGCATCTTAAAGGAGGAGAGTGAGGTACAGCGGCGGAGAGGTTTAGGGGGGGATTTCCAGGTCCTAGGCAGCTGAAGGCACTGCCACCAATAGTGGAGCGGTTAAAATCGGGAATGCGCAAGAGGCAAGAATTGGAGGAGTGCAGAGATCTCGGAGGGTGGTAGGGCTGGAGGAGGTTACAGAAATAGGGTGGGGCGAGGCCATGGAGGGAATTGAAAACAAGGATGAGAATTTTAAAATCTAGACATTTGCGGACCAGGAGCCAATATAGGTCAGCGAACACAGGGGTGATGGGTGAACAGGACATGGTGCAAGTTAGGGTACGGGCAGCAGAATTTTGGATGAGCTGAAGTTTATGGAGTGTGGAAGATGGGAGGCTGGCCAGGAGAGCATTGGAATAGTCCAATCTAGAAGTAACAAAGGCATGGATGAGGGTTTCGGCAGCAGATGAGCTGAGGCGGGGCGGAAATGGGTAATGTTACTTAGGTGGAAGTAGGCGGTCTTGGTGATGTAGCGGATATTTGTTCGGAATCTCATCTCAGGGTCTGGTTCAGCCTCAGACAGTGGCCAGGGAGAGGGATGGAGTCGGTGCCTAGGGAATGGAGTTTGTGGCGGGGAGCACAGACAATGGCTTCAGTCATCCCAATATTTAGTTGGAGGAAATTTTTGCTCATCCAGTACTGGATGTCGAACAAGCAGTGTGACAATCAGAGACAGTGGAGGGATCGAGGGAGGTGGTGGTGAGGTAGAGCTGGGTGTTGTCAACGTACATATGGAACCGAACGTTGTGTTTTCGGATGATGCTGCCGAGGGACATCATGTAGATGAGAAATATACTCAATACCCTTATCGTAAAAAAAACAAAGCATTGGCAGTATTACATTGGCAAACTCCAGGAAATTCTGCTGTTATCCTGATTAATTCTGGCACCATTTCCATTCTGGTTTATTCCATTCACCCAAAGTTATTATTCAACATACAGAAAGCTGTGTTCTGTGCAGTCCTTCATATCTTTGGGATGTGCCAAGAGTTAAATTGGTCCTTGTTGGTTCATGTAGGATGACTTGAGCCATATTAGGTCTCACACATAAAACCCTAGATACAAACCTAAATCTCAGTTTATTATTCTTACACTGCCATGGGAATTGAAAAAAGTCACAAGGGCTCTGTATTTGGTGCTCTTCTGAGACAGGTTACAGCCCATTGTTGAGATTGTGTGGAGAGAACTTTACTCTGCGTCCAACCTGTGATCCTGGCAGCTAAAATTAGAAGTGTTCCATTTCCCACTGCCAACATCCCTCACCTTAACAAGTACAATATTTACCGAAAACAACCCTAAATATCTAAAGATGGTATTTTTCAGTTTCATGATAGTTGTAATAGAATTCAACCTAAATGGTATTTTAGAAGGTAAGTGTTTGGCACAGTGTGTGAGTGTGCATATCCTCGCACATATGCCATCACTTCAGCTACATTTGGCATATTCTAGGGAGAATTCTAACTCCCTCCACCTGGCGGAAAGCAGATGTATCGGAAGTTAAATTCCAAGCAGTTTTCTTGGACTGTTGAGGTGCCATTTAGCTAGGACCCTGATGCAATTTTAACTTCATCTGCTGTAGAAGCTCCGCTCAATAAAACCTGGCAGACAAGGAGTGGAGGCCCTGTCAGATAAGTTTAAAACTTTGCTTTATGGGGCCAGGAGAAGCTGAAGTGCTCTTCTAGGCCCCAAAAAGAATGTTTGGGCTGCTACCTCTCCACGCTTCCCTCTTCCCACCTGCAAAACCCTCGCAATTCTCCCCTACTCAACCCCCCGCACTCCTGTAACTTACCTGACTGACAGCTGCCCAATCTTTGCAGGCCCAAAGCCATTAAAATAGTCAGGACCTCCTGCTAATGCACCTGGAGAGATGGTCTGTGCGTCCTACCAGGTTGCCGCCTGGGGAGTTCAGTTTTAAAAAGAAAAGCCTGCTTAATTTACAAAAGTCTGCAAGAGTTTTGCAATGATCTACTTTGAAATGTAGTGACTGTTTGTAGGCAAGCACAGTAACCAAGTTGTGCTCAGGAATTCTCTTGAACCTTGATCTGCCTTTCATGCATAACAAGTTGTCTTAATGCAGCACAGACAGGAATGTGTGGATACAACTTCCACTGGCACTCACTGAGTGGCAGCACAGAGTGGACTACAGTATTGGCAGTGTGTGGGAGGATCTAACTGTAGATTGAGGCACATAGTGGAAATTACAGACTAGTGCTGTCTCAATGCAAGTCAAGCCAGATTGGTGGCAGGTGTTCATCAGTGTGTACAAGCCTGTAGTATAGTAAGGAAGGCAGACATGAATCTAGTTGCTGAAATCAGTGAAAGAACTGGGCAGACAAATGGTAGAGATAAAAGTAAATCAACAAATTCTGGAATACTACAAGCCAACCAACATCTGAAAGAGAAAGGTAGGTTAGCATTTCAGGTGGGACCTTTCATTTGCAGATGAGTTTTGATGAAGGGTTCCACCTGAGTTATTAACCCGCTTCTCTCTTTCAGATACTGACCGACCTATATTTTAGACAAATAGGTGGCTGTAGTGATGAGTAAGGAGATCCCTCTCCCAAAACCCAATGTAACACCATTGTTCAACATAAGTATAGACCAAATAACTATAAACCAGTCAGTATAATATCAGTTGTGCGCAAACTCTTAGAATCCATGATTCAAGACCAAATTAGTTAACATTTAGAGATGCATGGAATAATTCAAGATGGCCAGCACAGATTTGTTAAAGGAAAGTTGTGTTTAACAACTTAATAGAGTTTTTGGAAGAAGTGACTGATTGCATAGGTAAGCTGAATGCTGTAGCAGCAGCATATATGGATTTTCAGAAGGCATTGGGAAGACGTATCGCAGGAGACTTATTAGAAAAAGTCAGTTCTTTAGTATAAGAGAAAATTTTCAGCTGATCAGAGAGAGCCAGCATGGATTTGTAAAGGGTAGGTCATGCCTGACGAACCTGATTGACTTTTTGGAAGAGATGACAGAAGTAGTGGACAGGGGAATGAATATGGATGCTGTTTATATAGACTTCCAGAAGGCATTCAGTAACGGCCCTCATAAGAGACTGTTAGCTAAAGTTGTAGTTCATGGAATTGAGGGCAAATTATTGACCTGGTTAACAAATTGACTGAGCGGCAGGAGATAGAGAGTAAGGATAATGGGCAGGTACTCAAATTGTCAGGATGTGACTAGTGATGTCCCACAGAGATCTGTGTTGGAGCCTCAACTATTCACTGTATTTATCAATGACTTAGATGATGGGATAGAGAGCCACATATCCAAGTTTGCTGATGACACAAAGATAGGCAGCATTGTAAGCAGTGTAGATGGAAGCATCAAATTCCAGAGAGATATTAATAGATTAAGTGAATGGGCAAAACTGTGGCAAATGGATTTCTCTGTAGGCAAATGTGAGATCATTCACTTTGGACCTAAAAAGGATAGATCAGAGTACTTTCTAAATGGTGAAAAGCTTGAAACAATGGAGGTCCAAAGAGACTTAAGGATTCATGTACATAGTTCATTAAAATGTCATGGACAGGTACAGAAAATAATCAAAAAGGCTAATGGAATGCTGGCCTTTATATTTAGGAGACTAGAAGACAAGGGGGTGGAAGTTATGCTACAGCTATACAAAGCCCTGGTTGGACCATACCTGGAGTACTGTGTTCAGTTCTAGCCCTGCACCTCAGGAAGGATATACTGGCCTTGGAGGGAGTGCAGCGAAGATTTACTAGAATGATACCTGGACTCCAAGGTTAAATTACAAGGAGAGATTGAATTCCCTGGAATTTAGAAGATTAAGGGGTGATTTGATCGAAGTTTGCAAGATATTAAGGGGAACTGATGGGTTAGATAGAGAGAAACTATTCTCGCTGATTGGGAAGTCTAGGACTAGGGGACATAGCCTAAAAATTAGAGCCAGGAAACACTTCTACACGCAAAGGTTAGTAGAAGAACTCTCTTCCGCAAATGGCAGTTGATGCTAGCTCAGTTGTTAATTTTAAATTTGAGATTGATCGATTTTTGTTAACCAAAGGTATTAAGGGATATTTGGCTAAGGCAGGTATATGGAGTTAGGTCACAGATCAGCCATGATCTCATTGAACGGTGGAACAGGCTCGAGGGGCTAAATGGCCTACTCCTGTTCCTATGTTCCTAAGTATAGCAGCATTCTATAGAACTGCAATAATCGTGGGGGACTTTAATTTTCCTATAGACTGGACAAATGAAATTGACAAAGGCGGTTTGGAGGATGAGTTCATAGAATGCATTCAAGACAGTTTCCTAGAACAATACGTCATGGAACCAACCAGGGAACAGGCTATTTTAGATCTGGTATTGTGTAATGAGACAGGGTAATTAGTAATCTCTGGTGAAGAGTGATCATAATATGATAGAATTTCACAATGAGTTTCAGAGTGACATACTTAAGTCCAAAACTAGAGTCTTAAACTTAAATAAAGCCAATTACATAGGTATGAGGGGCGAGTTGGCTAAGGTAGATTGGGAAATTAGATTAAAAGGTATGACGGTAGATAAGCAATGGCAAACATTTAAAGAAATATTTCAATATTCTCAACGAATATACATTCCATTGAGAAATAAAAACTCCATGGAAAAGTGATTCCTTTGTGGCTAACTAAAGAAGTTAAGGATAGTATTAGATTAAAAGATTATAATGTTGCGAAGAAGAGTAGTAGGCCTGAGGTTTGGGAGAGTTTTAGAAACCAGCAACGGATGACGAAAATTTTTTTAAAAAGGGAGAAAATAGAGTATGAAAGTAAACTAGCAAGAAATATAAGAACAGATTGTAAGAGCTTCTACAAGTATGTAAAATGGAAGAGAGTAGCAAAAGTAAATGTTGGTCCCTTAGAGGCTGAGACAGGAGAAATTATAATGGGGAATACGGAAATGGCAGAGACGGTAAACAAATATTTTGTACCTGTCTTCACAGTAGAAGACACAAAAAGCGTACCAGAAATAATGCGGAACCAAGGGGCTAATGAGAGTAGAGAAAGAGGGCTCGATTTTGGGATCGTGTTTCCGGCGGGTTCCCAGCGGGGCGGCCCCGAAAATCCCGATATCCGGTCACGTGACCGGATCGCGACGAAATCCCGGCCACTTCCGGGTACCACGCTGACGTGCGGGGCTGCGCGCGCAAGCCCCGCTGGTGGGAATCCCGCAGGCAATTAAAGCCAGCGGGGTTCCACTTGAGAGTACTTACCTTGCTTGTTGAGGTCAGTTAATGAGCTGAAGCAGCTGTCAAAAGAGGAAGTGTGGGATTTTCGGTTCAAGGCAGTGAGTTTCCCACACTGGGGGAAACAGTCCCTCCTCAACCAGGCGTGTTGCAGCCAGCAGCCTGTGGCAGGTGCCAAGGTGCGCTCCACGGGGGAGAGCCCTCACCCACGCAGGAGGCCACCGCGTCACATAGGGCAACCCCTGCCCTCCACCACCCCCCGCCAAGCCAGAGGACAGACCGACACGAAACCGCAGCCCCAGTCCGAGGAAACACCCACCTACCCTGCACAACCCCTCAGACCAACACCTGCCAGATGGGTGGTGCGTTGACATCATCGGAGGACGAACAGCATGACCAGCCCCAGCAGCCTCGCAATCCACGCCGTCCGCCTCGGAGACGTGGGGCCCCCCAACACGGTGCTGCGGCACACCCACCTGCACAGCAGGAGGGAGGGCAACCGCAGAGAGAGATGCGTCGCAGGAGGCACTACCCTCCGCACAGGGTGTACAGAGCGAGGCTCAGCTTCATGGACCTCTCCGAGGAGCAGTGCATACGTCGGCTCAGAGTCAATCGCCAGGTAGTCGCCGACATCTGCAGCCTCCTTAACGACGAGCTGCTCCCTGATGGACCAAGCAGCATCTTCTTACCTGTCGCCGTCAAAGTCACCACTGCCCTCAACTTCTTCGCATCCGGTTCCTTCCAGGGTGCCACCGGGGACATCACCGGGGTCTATCAGTCCTATGCACACAAGTGCATAAGGCAGGTCACCGATGGGTTGTTCTGCAGGGCCTCGCACTACATCAACTTCGCCATGGACGAGCGCAGCCAAATGGAGAGGGCGGTTGGATTCCATGCCATGGCCGGCTTCCCACGGGTGCAGGGTGTAATCGACTGCACCCACATCGCAATACGGGCACCTCCGCATGAGCCAGGGCTGTTCATCAACAGGAAGGGGTATCACTCCATGAACGCCCAGCTCATCTGTGACCACCGCCAGAGATTCCTACACGTGTGCGCCAGATACCCCGGCAGCTGCCACGATGCCTTCGTCCTCAGGGAGTCCGCCGTCCCACCCATCCTGCAGGCACCCAACGCCGGCAACGGCTGGCTCCTCGGCGACAAGGGGTATCCCCTCCACACGTGGCTCATGACACCTCCGAGGAACCCCATCACCGAGCCGGAGCGTCGGTACAATGACAGCCACACTGCTACCAGGTCTACAATTGAGCAGACCATAGGGCTTCTCAAGATTCGCTTCAGGTGCCTTGATTGTTCTGGGGGAGCGCTGCAATACACACCATTCAGAGTGGGCCGAATCATAGTTGTCTGCTGTGCCCTGCACAACATGGCCCAACAGAGAGGGGTGCCGCTGGAGGAGGCCCCATTCACACCCGCCACCCACATTGAGGAAGGCGAGGAGGAGGAGGAGGCGGAGGAGGAGGAGGAGGACGCGCCAGAGGATAGTGGACGACCCATGCGCCAAACCACGACTCACCGGGATGGTCGCCGGGCCAGGGAGGCACTCATACGTCAACGGTTCTCCTAGAGTCAGACACTGCGAGGCGCTCGCATCTCCTCACCTGCACATGCGAGTGGCCATACCAGCCCCCTCCACTGAAGAGTGTTGCCAGTAATCCTGCACCCACAGCAGTGTGCCCAATGGGTGGCAGCAGGTGTTCGCCGTCATGATGGCCTCCATGGAACGCACCTATTGCACAGGCCGCGGAAGAATGGACGAGAGGTGGCAGGAGTGGTGAGAATAGAGTATTTAATATCTCCAATGTGACATTATATTAAAAAAATGTACAAATTAATAGACACCCTGGTGTATTCCCTTTGTGATTATAACGCCTTTGCATTTCTTTTCTGGGTACCCCTACGTGGTGCTACCCCTGTGGCTCCAGCAGAGTTAGTGGCAGGTTGCTCGTGTTCTCGCCTTGACCGGGTAGATGCTTTTGGCGGACGGCCCCTGAGTTTCGGTGCCCATGAGGGCACCTCCACAGACTGCTCCTCCTGCACCGGGGCAGGGGCAGACTCGGCCACCTGGAGAGGAGGCACCATTGCGGGTACTGGTTGAGAGGTGGGCGACGGGTGGGACGTGGGGGCGCCTTGAGAAGCGTCCCCGCTTCCATGTCCCCGGTCACCATCATCCCTCTCTTGGCCTCGGCCCACATCACCCCTTCCACCCTGCTGGACGGCAGTTTGGATGGCATGTGTGAGGCCTTGCAAGACCACCCCTAGTGTATCCGTCAGCCTGTTGATGGCGGCGGAATGTTGCTCACCCTGAATCCGTACAGACGTTGTCAGGGCCTGCAAGGACTCGATCTGGAGCTGTGCGTGACGCTCGAGGGAGGCCAGCCTGTCCTCCACCGCAGACAGTCCCGCACCTACCCGCGACACTGTGTCGCCGGTACCCTCCTGTGCCTGCGCCACCAATGCCCGCATGCAGGAGTTGGACTCCTCCATCGCCTGCGCTATTGTGGACAATGCGCGCGGCACCTCTCCCAGTACCTCAGCAATTAGCTGGTGCCCCTCGACGACTCTCCTTTTCACTGGTGGCCCCCTGGGTTCAGCATCTGGGTCCGGCTGAGCAGAGCCTGGAGATGAGTGCTCCCTCCGTCGCGGACCCTCCGCGGCTGCCCCTGCCACCAGGGTCTGCTCATGCTCACTCGTGCGTGGTGACTCACCAAGTGCTACCCCAACTAGTTGGCGAGGGGGACCCACCGAGGTGCGTGTCTCTGCGCTGGTGGATGGTTGGCTCTGATGTGACGATGCACCCTCAGAGACCGCCATGTCCTCTGAGGAATCGCCCTCCTCGAGCGCTTCACACACAGACGGACCTGCAAGAGAACAGAGGGCACTTTGAGGCATGTGGACCAACTTGACAGTGCGCCTGATGGCAGGTGATGATACGGTCACTCGCGATCATGGGTGTTGAGTGTCAGCTTTCCCTTACCGACCTTTTCGGCAGCGACACACTCGCCATCAGCCACCGACAGGCAATGTCGCGTGCGGGCGAGGTCGAGCGCCTCCACCTCGGCGTTGGTCAGCTCCACCACTTGCGGCGGGCCACCTCCGGTGCGTGCCCTTTCGCGATTGTTCTTGCTTCTCTTCTCCTGTGAAGGCAAAACACAGATGTGTGAGTGGGTGCGTCTTGCATCGTGAGACGCATCGAGCATCGGTGTGGTTGGGTTGAGCGTGGCGCAGATGGATGGGAGGATGCGTGTGCCACGTGCCCATCCCATTGCATGGGGATTGGGGTGTGTGGTAGTGTTCGGGTGGGGTCAGGGACGGTGGGTACTTGCGTGCACGGCGATGATGGTGAATGAGTGGCTGTGAGGATTGCTGATGGAGCGCAGTGGTGGCTGTGCAGGAGGGGTTGTGATCTGTTTGGCGTGATGGTGGGGACGGGATGTGGGAGGGTGCGTTGGTGTACTCACCTTGCCAGACCTAGTCAGGTCATTGAAGCGCTTGCGGCACTGCTCCCAAGTCCTTGGGGTGTTGCCCCTGCTGCTCACCTCCGCCGCCACCTCTGCCCATGCCTTCCTGGTGGCGGCGGCAGGGAACTTGCGTCCATCTTCGGGGAAGAGCGTTTCCCTCCTCCTCCTCACGCCCTCCAGCATCAGCTGCAGTGCTAGGTCTGAAAAACGGGGCGCAGCCTTTCCCCTTGGCTGAGCCATCGTCTCAAACCTCTTGATTGCAGCAGGAGGGGCTTTGGGAGACTGCCCCTTTAAGTGGAGCTCCTACATCGCGTCGACGGTACTGCGCATGCGCAGCCGGCCGGCACGCAGCTGGGGAGCGGAGAACCCGGAAGCAGGGCTTAATCGGTCCAATTATCCCGCGATCGTGTGGGGGACGCACACGATTAGCCGTCCGCGTTTTCGACGCTCCCGGAGGACCACCCGCTGGGAACCCGCAGGCCTGCTAAATTCGAGCCCAGAGTACTGGCTAGTAATATAATAGGGTCATTAATGCTGTGATGTTCAGCACAGTTAATCTAATGGAATTATTTTACAAAGGTTAGATATAAACAAGACAATAAAAGACTGAGTGGATAATTTTCATCTTGATTATAGATCAGGCAGGCGGAGGGCAGGATGGTCACAACGACTGCCCGATATTGTCGGTGGGAGGTCCGATTGATTTTGGTGATTGGGCCTCATTAAAATAAAATTGGCACGATGACATCGCTAAATGAGCGTTGGCAGACAGCTCACCAATCGGGCGGGAAATCTGCCAGCTCCTCTGTGGAGCCAAGTCAGCTAGGACACCATAAGGAGGGGAAGGGAGTAGCGGGGATGGGGGGTCCTCGGAGGGTCCAGCAGCGGGCGGGACGATTTTTGTAGGACAAGCATGACTGTTCATGGGCTCAATTTTGAAACAGAGCTGGGAAGGGGGCGGGGGGTCAATTTGAGGTCGGGGGAAACCCATTAGTACGGATTTCCCCGATGTCCTTACGATTTTGATGTAAAGACATTTTTTTTTGTCGGTTTCCCGTCCGACTGACTGGCAGATTGACAGGCTGGTCTCAGTCAGATGGGAGACCAGCCAGGGAGAGGACGTCTGCAGGTAAGTCTTTGTTTGCATGGGGGGGGCAAGGGACACAGTTGGGCAAAGGGCATAGGCGGGCAGGGGCGTCGCGAGTCATGGGGGATGGGATCGGGGGTCAGTCATGGGGAGGCAGGATTGGGGGTCATTGCGAGGGTCCGCGATCGTTGGGGGGAGGATCGGGGGAGGTGATCGGGGGCGGGGGTCGGAGGATCGGGGGTCAGGGTCGGAGGATCGGGGTCAGAGGATTGGGATCGGGGTCGGGGTAGGAGGGGGAGGTTCAGGGTCGGATGATCGGGATTGGGGTTGGGGGTCCGCGATTGGGGGATCGGAGGTCTGCAATTGGGGGGTCGGGGTCCACGATCGGGGTGGGGGGTGGTGGGTCCGTGATCGGGGGGGAGGTGTCTGTGATCGGGAGAAGGGGGGTCGGTGCAGTTAGGCTTGTTGGGCCTGGGGGAAGCACTCCTGCTCCTCCAGGCCCACAAGCTGTGCCTTTCCAGGCACTTATCTGCAGTCTTGGGCCTTCTCGTCTCCTTTCATGAGGTGTAAAACAGAAGGCCCGGGAATCCCGGGCCCCCCCGGGGTTGAAATCGGGAATTAGTTAAAAATGGAGGCCTGAAGCCTCCTTGAAAGGTTTTAAGGTCCTACCCGCCTCCTGGGGATTGGCCACCTGCCCCCTTGTCCCGCCCCCGTGAAAACCGGATATGGGCTGGTTGGGGGCGGGTCTGAAATGGTGACAATTTTCAATGCCCCTCCCCGCCCCTAACCCGCCTGTTTTTTACTTTTAAAATCGAGCCTCGTGCCTCTCTCCTGGCCCCACAGAAATGATTTAAAACACTTATATTTAATTTATCTGGAGCAACCTCCAGTGGTCCCTTCACGAACTGCTGATTAGGCTGCTCATTGCTCAGCTTCACTGGGCAGATGCTTTGGACCCTGAAGCAAATTTGGTCTTCCAAGACCAAAATTGCTTCAGGGTCCTAAACATGTTTTAAGATCTCCATTTAAATATTTTAATAATATCTGTTTTGGGAGGGAAAGCTAGCCATCTAAATCAAAGCCCACTTGAAAATTGCAAGGCAGTAATTGTGCAGTAAGATTTTTTTTAAATTTCGTCTCTCTACCATCCCATTCACACTGAAAAATGGCGAGGTAGTGAGATGAAAGTCACCCCAGTGACTTAAAGTACTTTGTGAAAAGTGATGGGCAAGATTTTTTTGAGAAGTTAAAATTGCCATGATTGCACAAGTGACCTAATGATGTTTTTGATATCTGTTACATTATAATGTTTACAAATGACAAAAAGCTTTTTATGGAGAAATGGCAATTTTAAGAGATGCTGTAAACTAATATCTTCAAAAATGTGAAGAAATCAGAAACTCCATAAATGCACGAATCTGTAAAATGTGATGTTTAATTAGATACAAGAAAGTCCAGAGCTGGAAGAGAAAATTTGGCCCATCAGGTCCCTTCCATTCAGAGTCCATTCATGATTATATATTATGAACTCCATCCCCCTTTTCAGCCTCTGCCAGTGTTTAATGTTAAGTGTCTCCTAGCTCACTGCCAACCATTCTTGGCCAGTGGGCAGCACATGCAATTTTTGCTTTGATTTTCCAGATTTTATAGCTTTGGCTCAAAAGTGCTTTGGGCATTCTGAGGTCATGAAAGGCGCTATATAAAAGCAAGTTCTTTCTACCTTCCCTTTCTGTAGTTAGTTTGTTTTGGTTTAAAATCTGTTTGGGTGGGACACTCCTTACTGAAATTTTTAATGGTGTTGCTCCTTTAAGGGGGAACACTTAAGCCTTGATTTTAACTTGGGCTGAGAATAGGGGGTGCGGGGACGGAAATGCGCAGCGAACCGTCCATCCCCCTGGAGTGTGAGGCCCAGGAGATTTTAACACTCAGGCCTCATTTGTATGTCCTGACACTGACTGAAGGGGTGGAAATGTGGCATAACTACCCCCCCCCCCAACCCCCCGCCCCGGCTATCTTGATCCTTAACCCTGTGCCCATGCCATTCCCATCGGCTGGACTGGATAAAATTCAACCCTTTGATGTACCCTGGTGAGTTTGGACTTTGCCCAATCTCACATCCTCCTGGCTCATCTACTATAGGACCCTTCCATGACATGCTATGTTCTCTGGATCGCTTGATGGATAAGTGTTTTGGTTTACATGCTGTTGACCTAATGAGAGCCGGAAGGTCAGTAGTTTGATCCCAAAAGTGTACACAGTTATTTTCTGGGGAACTGAGTGGTGCAGTGGGTTAGCACCATGGCCTTTCACCCCTGGATTGAAATCCAGCTCAGACTGATGGGATGAAAGTGCTCTTTTTATTATTTGTTCTTATGATGTGGGTGACACTGGTAAGGTCACATTTACTATCCATTCTTAGTTGCCCAGGGATGATGACAGTGGGTCTTCTCCTTTGACCACTGCAGCCCTTGTGATAATGTTGTCCTCACAATGGTCATAGAATGTGGGAAATTTAAATATATCACATAAGTGCATTAGGGGTGCTCTCCTGAGATTAATCAGTGGGCGCCACATAATGTCTGTGTTTTAATTTAATTTTGTTAATTCACTTACTTTTGTGCATATGTTTTGCTTAAAAATCAATCTGGGTGGGCCACCATTCCCTGGATTTCTACTGGTGTCCCACAATTCCATTGGTCTATCTCAAAATTAGTTTTTCATGTTAAACACATATTTACAGATACCTCTTCCCATGTACTTTAGCCTACATTTATTCACATTAAAATCCGTCTACCATATTTCAAGCCATCAATACAATTGATCCAAGTCTCTCTGAAGATAATTATTTTGTTTGTTGCCTGCTCCACATAAATACTCCTCTAAATTTTAACACCAGCTAATAACTCAGCCTTCAGATGAAGCAAAACCTTTTGGAGGCAGTGTCATTTCCACCTGTATTTATGAGATCAGGTGGCACTAGCAGGTTGTGCACTGTGCATTTAGTCGAGGGTGTTAAAATTAGACAGGGTTCTTATGTTCTGATCGCTATCCAGTGATGCCTGCTGTGTGGATGTAGGACAATGAGTAGGCTGGGCCGGCTGCGCTTTTTATGATTGTCTATGATAGCCTCTTGATATCCTCTTTGCGTTACTCTGTGCTGGTTTCCTGTTTCATTCAAATAATCACTGTAAATATTGCATTGTATCCTTTTAAGAACTGAATAAAAAGGGACAAACTCAAACTAGCTGCTTCCATTTGGAATAATTAAGCTCTGAATACTGGCCACTGGGTAAGGTACTGGAGGACAGCCAGCAATCATAGGACAGTACATGTACACGATTCAGTGCCTTCAGGAAAGGAGAGAGAAAAGGGAAGAAAATACTTCTGGAGTTGTTACAAATTAGCAGACTGATAGTTTACAGATTTATAAATCCATTTCCAGTATTATATTTAGTACGCTCAGCATCTCTCTTTGCTTTACATTGTGCTAGTTTCCTTTGTCATTCAAATAATCACTTTAAATATTGCATTGTATCCTTTTAAGAACTGAATGAAAAGGGAGAAACACAAACTAGCTGCTTCCATTTGGAATAATTACACTCTGCAGGCATTTGCAGCTGCAGATTTTAGCCTGTACATCAAATAGCACTTCAAAGACAGCGACTGAAACGCCCACATAAATCGCAGCGCTAATCATCATCAATACAAAGGCTGAAAGCCACCATCATTCAGAAGCATTTTTCATCTTCATGCCTTGCTGCTGTATCCTGTTCTGACTCCAAGTGCATTGACACTACAGAATGTACAGTTAAACTCTTTGCTATAATTTTCTGTTGGGCAATTAGGTCTGGAGTACCAGAACACAGGAACAGGCCGTAGCGTATGCAAATTAATTGGATATTAATGGAAGTGAAAGATGTATGTTAACAATGACTTGTATACCTTCTGACCTTTCACATAATGGTTCCTGATATTATTTAAAATGTTTTTGTGATTATTTATAATCATTACTTTTGCTGACTGTATTTCCTAATGTCATAGAATGTTCTTCACATCTCATAAAATAAATGCAGCTGTTATTGGAAGTAGTAAATGAGAAATTGTTCCAATGAACTATTTTTGAACAGTTTAATACGTGGCAGTCTGTACTGCAGTGCAGCTTTATTGCACCATACAGCATAGAGTTATGAAGCTTGTGCATTTAATCATAGATTAGAATTAACCTTTCAAACTAATGCCTGCTATCAATAACTTTAGAAGGACAATATTGTTCTCCTATAATAACATATTATTACAGCAACTTGCATTTATGTAGCCCCTTTAATAGACAAACACCCCAAAACACTTCACAGAGGATAATTTAAAAATGGGAAAGAAGATATGAGCAACGGCAACCAAAAGCTTAGTTATAAAGATGGTCTTTAAGATGAGTCTTAAAGGAGATGAAGGTAGAGAGACAGAGAGGTTGAGGGAGGGAATTCCAGAGCATGTCGCCTAGGCAACAAAAGGCACAGCCAGAAGGGAAAGGAGGGTCCAAGACACCATAGTCAGAGGAATAGAGTTTTTTTGGGGGGGGTGGGGGTCGGGTTGGAGGGGGCGAGGGGGCTACAGAAATAGGGAGGGGCGAGCCCATGAATGGATTTAAACACAAGGATGAGAATTTTAAATTTGAGGTGTTGAGAGACCAGTAGCCATTGTAGGTTAATGAAGATGGGGTCATAAGCAAGTGGGTCTCAAGGCAGAATAGGATATCGGCAGCAGAGTTTTGGATGAGGCGAAGTTTACGGAGGATGGAAGACCCGCCAGGAGACCATTGGAATAGTCAAGACCAGAGGTAATAAAGGATGAGGGTTTCAGCAGCAGATGGTTGATGTAGGGGGCGGAGGCAGGTGATGTTATGAAAGTGAAAATAGACAGTCTTTGTGATGGAGAGGAAATGGCAGCAGAAGCTCAGCTTGGGATTGGAAAGGATGCCAGGATTGTGAAAAGTCTGGTTCAGCCTGAAGCAGTGGGTAAGGAGGGGGATGGAATTGGCGGCAAGGGTAGAATTTGTGGCAGGTGACCTTCCAGGATTCTAACCTGCTCAACTGTGGTTGAAACCCTCATTCACGCCTTTGTTTCTTCCAGACTCGACTATTCCAATGCTTTCCTGGCCAGCCTCCCATCTTCCACCCTCCATAAACCTCAGCTCATCTAAAACTCTGTTGCCTGGATCTTAACGTGCACCAAGTCCTGTTCACCCATCACCCTTGAGCTCGCCGACCTACATTGGCTCCTGGTCCACCAGCAGACCATTTTAAATTCTCATCCTTGTGTTCAAATCCCTCCATGGCCTCGCACCTCCCTATCTCTGTAACCTCCTTGAGCCCTACAACCCACTGAGATCTCTGCGTTCCTTCAACTATGGCTTCTTGTGCATCACCGACTTCCTTTGCTCTACCATTGGCGGCCGTGCCTTCAACCATCTAGGCCTTAAGCTCTGGAATTCCCTGCCTAAACCTCTCTGCCTCTCTCTCCTCCTTTAAGACGCTTCTTAAAACCTACCTCTGCCCAAGCTTTTGGTCACCTGTCTTAACGTCTCCTTCTTTGGCTTGGTGTCAATTCTTGTCTGATAACAACGACAACTTGAATTTATATAGTGCCTTTAATGTAGTAAAATGCTCTAAGGCACTTCTCAGGAGCATTATCAAACAGCATTTGAAACCGAGCCACATAAGGAGATATTAGGACAGGTGACCAAAAGCTTGTTCATAGAGGTAGGTTTTAAAGAGCGTCTTAAAGGAGCTTTATAAATACAAGTTGTTGTTGTAATTAATTGCTTGCTATTTTACAGCCTTTTGGAAAATTAACATTTTAACTCCCTTCCTTTTTTAAACTTGTGTGAATACACTTTATTAATTATATTAGAAAAAACTTTTAAAAGTAATTCTTTCTCCAAAACAAAATGATCAAAAAATCCTGAAATGTGACAAGGACATAGATGAGCTTGCAGGATGGACACTGGTGACAGAAACAGTTCAAAGTAAACAAAAATTGGTGAGAGTTGGGTGAATCTACTAAACGGCCTGACTTGCTAAACAGAGTGACGACAGGAATTTGATGAGAATGGGAATTCACTGGTAAGTAGTGGGTAAGTAGCACAGAAAGTTTGTTATCAAACTGAAATCTAATTTGGTTTTCTTTCTAACTTTAAAGAAACTGCAAGTCAGTGGCAGTTAACAGTCTATCAGCTGTAAGTGGGTCCCTGACTAGGTGTTAATTATTGTGGCTGGGAGTTGACTCACCAGTTATAACTAGTGTGTTTCTGAAGGTATATATTAGAGGGATATCTGCAAAAGCACAGAGCTTGGTGAGAGTTGGGAGAATCTGCTAAACAGAGCGATGATTGGAATTTGGTGAGAGGGGGAATTGGTGCTAAGTAATTTAAACCAAGGGGCAACAGTAAATAAGTAAATATATAAATAAATAATCAGTAATTAATTAGATCTAAGGGAATAAAATTAAAATTAACTAAATAGAGGATACCTACATTAAAGGGATCTGAATTCCTTTTAATAAAAATCTGATATACATAAATCATAAATAGGAGTTAAGGGGATACTAAAATAAAAAAGTTAATAAACAAAAAACAAAACAAAACTAATTGATTACAAATTAATCTGAAATCAAGCTAAATCCATCTACTAAATATAATCTAGATCTCAAGTAATTGTATTATATCTAAAATTAAATTACTTCTAACAAATAAATAAATAAGTAAATAAAAACTAGAAAACTAGCACAGGCTGTGTGTCAGGATTGTAATATGTGGGAGTTTGTGGACGGTGAGACTGTCCCGGATTGCCACATCTGCAGGAAATATCTCTGCCTTGAGACACTCCAGCTCAGAGTCCTTGAGCTGGAGTGTGAGTTAGAGACAATCCAACACACAAGGTGGGGGGGTGGGGGGGAAGAGAAATTTGGATAGTTTTCTCCAGAGTACCATCACACGTCAGAGGAAATCACAGGTACAGGAAGGGAAGAGTGTGACTGTCAGTCAACAGTGTAAGGGGAACCAAGGGAAGGTAAAGAAGGAAGTCCCGCAGACACGGGTCCTATCCAACTGATACAATGTACTTTCTATCTATGAGGATAAGGATGCAGGCTGCGGGTTGGACAGCCTGAATGCTAACCATGGCACCATGGAGCAGGAGGCAGTCCAAGGGGGGAGAAGCAGAAAGGAAAGGTTGTAGCCATAGCAGATACAATAATTAGGGGGAATAGATAGCATCCTCTGTAGTCACGACCGAGAGTCCAGGAGGGTGTGTTGTTTACCCGGTGCAAGGATAAAGGATATCTCGGAGCAACTGGAGAAGAAATTGGAAAGGGAGAGGGAAGATCCAATTGTCGTGGTCCATGTTGGGACCATTGATATAGGAAGAAAAGGGAGGAGTTCTTGCTAAAAGAATATCAGAAGTTAGGAACTAAATTAAAAAACAGGACCTCACGAGTGGTAATCTTGGGATTACTACCTGAGCCACCTGCTAATTGGCATAGGGATAGACAGATCAGGAAGGTGAATGTGTGACTGAAAGTCTGGTGTGGGAAGGAGGGGTTCCATTTCATGGGACACTGGCACCAGTACTAGGACAGGAAAGAGCTGTACCGCTGGGATGGGCTCCACCTGAACCAGAATGGGACCAGTGTCCTAGCAGAAAGGATAAATAGGGCAGTGGATAGGACTTTAAACTAGTAAGACGGTGGGAGGGATCTGGTGAAAATAACATTAGTCTGAAAACAAAAGAAATAGGAGATGAGAGGAAAGGCTAGATCAAGGTAAGGAATAAGGGTAACATAAACGGTCAGGGAGCAATTACAGTTATAGAACAAAAGTACAAAATGACTGTTAAAAATAAAGTAGTAAAGGGAACAATTATTAAAAACAAATTAAATTGCTTGTACAGCAATGTGCACAACATCTAAAACAAAATGGGGGAACTGGAGGCAAAAATTCATAGCGAGGAGCCAGATATAATAGGGATAACTGAAACATGACTATATAAAGAACACGACTGGCAGTTACATATTGCAGGATATAATGTATTTAGAAAGGATAGGGAAGGAAGGGGCATAGCTGTACTAATTAGAGACAACATAATGGCAATAGAGAAAAGGGACATAACTAATATTAAGGTACAAACAGAATCCATATGGATTGAGACAAGGGATAAGAAGGGATCGATCACATTAATAGGTATATTCTACAGACCACCTAATAGTGGAAGGGAAGTCGAAGAAGAAATATGTAGGCAAACCTGAAATGAGTAAAAAAACATTGATTAACAATCATGGGAGGTTTGAACTCCACCCAAATCAACTGGCAAGAAGTCATTTGATGTATTCAAGAAGGAGATAGATATATTTCTTAATGCTAAAGGGATCAAGGGATATGGGGAAAAAGCGGGAACAGGGTACTGAGTTAGACGATCAGCCATGATCATTTTGAATGGCCAAATGGCCAACTCTTGCTCCTATTTTCTATGTTTCTATGTTTCTTTGTAAGAGTAGGGAAAGGGGAATGGAGTTTTTACAGTGTGTACAGGACTCCTTTGTTACCCAGTATGTGAGAAGCCCAACAAGAGAGGAATCGCTGCTAGATCTAATAATAGGAAATGAACCAGAGCAGATAAGAGAAGTAAGTGTAGGGGAACATCTAGGAAATAGCGATCATAACATAATAAGGTTTAAAATAATAATTGAGAAAGACACAAGTAAGACAAAGACCAAAGTAATAGATTGGAAAAAACTAATTTTATTGGGATGAGAATGGAACTAGGGAAGGTAAACTGGAAAAAATATTTGTTAGATAAAAAGATAGAACAACAGTCGGAAATATTTAAAACGGTGATTAATAGAGTTCAGCAGAAATATATTCCTCTAAAAAAAAATGAACAAACTAGCCAATAATGAAACACCAATGAAGAAATAAGGAGAAAATTGAAACTAAAAAAAAGGCATTCTCTAAGTACACAGACAACCAAGGAAAAGATGACAAAAGGGAATACAATGAGCTTAGGAAAGAAGTAAAAAAAACTATCAGGAAAGCAAAGAGAAACTACAAGATTAAATTATCAAGGAATATAAAAAGAAATAGTAAAGTATTCTACAAACACATAAATAACAAAAAAAAATCAGGATAGGGATAGGACCACTAAGGGATGCACAAGATAAACTTACAGGTAATGACTATGAAATGGTAGAAATATTGAATAATTATTTTGCCTCAGTATTTACCGGGGAGACTAACATGGTGGGCATGACATCAGAAGAAGAGATCAAAAAGGATATAAAGACATTTAAGATAGAAAGGGGGGAGATAATTGAAAAACTAATCAAACTTAGAGAAGATAAAACCCCTGGTCCGGATGGATTGCATCCACGCATATTAAAAGAAGTTAGGGAAGAGGTAGCAGAGACACTATTACATATACATAAAAATTCATTAGAAAAGGGAAGATTGCCAGAGGACTGAGGCTCAGCTTATGTTATTCCTAATGTTAGTCCAGGGAACTATAGACCAGTTAGCTTAACATCGGTGGTAGGAAAGATAATGGAATCTTTACTAAATGACATAACATCTAGAAAATGAAAATATAATGAAAAGTAGTCAGCACGGATTTCAGAAGGGAAAGCCATGCTGACCAACCTTATTAAATTCTTTGAAGAAGTAACAGAAAGAGTACACAAGGGTAATGCAGTAGATGTAATATATTTGGATTTTCAAAAGGCCTTCGATAAGGTACCACATTGTAGACTCATGACTAAGGTCAAAACATGTGGAGTCAGAGGACAGGCAGCAGGCTGGCTACTAAACAGAAAAGAGAATGTAGGGATTAAGGGTAGCTACTCAGACTGGCAAAAGGTGGGAAGTGGTGTTCCACAGGGATTGGTGCTGGGACCACTGTTATTCATAATTTATGATTTGGACTTGGGAATCGGAAGTACAATTTCAAAATTTGCGGACGACACCAAATTGTAGTTAATACAAAGGAAGAATGGGTCAAAATGCAAGAAGGCATTAATAAACTTGCAGAATGGGCATGTAATTGGCAAATGAATTTCAATATAGATAAATGTGAGGTGGTGCATTTTGGTAGGAAGAATAAGGAAGTCACATAATGCTTGGATAATAAGAGTCTAAATGGGGTAGAGGAGCAAAGGGATCTTGGGGTACAGATACACAAATCACTAAAAGTAGCGACGCGGGTTAACAAGGCCATAAAAAAGGCAAACCAAGTACAAGGATTCATTTCTAGAGGGATAGAATTGAAAAGCAGAGAAGTTATGTTAAACTTGTATAGAACTTGGTTAGATCGTGCTGCACAGTTCTGGTCTCTGTGTTATAAAGAGGATCTAGAGGCATTGGAGAAGGTGCAAAGACGATTCACTAGGATGATACCAAAACTGAGAGGATATACTTATCAGGAAAGGCTGAACAGGCTGAGGGCCTGATGGAGGCCTTTAAGATAATGAAAGAGTTTGATAGGGTAGACGTAGAGAAAATGTTTCCACTTGTACGGGGTCCTGGGCTGTATAAATAGAGGCATAGAGTACAAAAGCAAGGAAGTTATGATGAGCCTTTATAAAACACAGGTTCGCCACAACTGGAGTATTGTATCCAGTTCTGGGCAACGCACTTTAGGAAAGATGTGAAGGCCTTGGAGAAGGTGCAGAAGAGATTTACTAGAATGATTCCAGGGATGAGGAACTTTGTGGATAGACTGGAGCAGCTGGGGTTGTCCTCCTTGGAACAGAGAAGGTTGCTAGGAGATTTGATAGAGGTATTCAAAATCATGAAGGGTCTAGACAGAGTGGATAGAGAGAATCTGTTTCCATTGGCAGAAGGGTGAAGAACCAGAGGACATAGATTTAAGATAATTGGCAAAAGAACCAAAGATGACGTAACAGAGAGGGTAGATGGGCTCAATGCAGTTAATGTGGTGTATATGGATTTTCAAAAAGCGTTTGATAAAGTGCCACATGGTAGGCTTGCTGTTAAGATTGCGGCCCATGGAATAAAGGGGACAATAGCAACATGGATACAGAATTGGCTAAATGACAGGAAACAGAGTAGTGGTGAGTGATTGTTTTTCGGACTGGAGGGAGGTGTGCAGTGGTGTTCCCCAGGGGTCGGTGCTGGGACCACTACTTTTCTTGATATATATTAATGACTTGGACTTGGGAGTATAGGGCACAATTTCAAAATTTGCGGATGACACAAAACTTGGAAGGGAGTGAACAGTGAAAAGGATAGTGATAGACTTCAAGAGGATATAGACACTCTGGTGGCATGGGCGGACACGTGGCAGATGAAGTTTAACGCGGAAAAATGTGAGGTGTTGCATTTCGGTACGAAAAAGGAGGAAAGGCAATATAAACTAGAGGGCACAATTCTAAAAGGGGTGGAGGAACAGAGGATCTGGGGGTGTATGTGCATAAATCGTTGAAGGTGGCAGGGCAGGTTGAGAAAGTGGTTAAAAAAGCATATGGGATCCTGGGCTTTATAAATAGAAGCATAGAGTACAAAAGCAAGGAAGTCATGATGAACTTTTATAAAGCACTGGTTCGGCCACAACTGGAGTATTGTGTCCAGTTCTGGGCGCTGCACTTTGGGAAGGATGTGAATGCCTTAGAGAGGGTGCAGAGGAGATTTACTAGAATGATTCCAGAGATGAGGGACTTAAATTACGTGGTTAGACTGGAGAGGCTAAGATTGTTCTCCTTGGAACAGAGAAGGTTGAGAGGAGATTTGATAGAGGTGTTCAAAATCATGAAGGGTCTAGACAGAGTGGATAGAGAGAAACTGTTTCCTGAACCAGAGGGCATAGATTTAAGGTGATTGGCAAAAGAACCTAAGGTGATATGAGGAAAAACTTTTTTAACAGCGAGTGTTTAGGATCTGGAATGCACTGCCCGAGGGAGAGGTGGAGGCAGATCAGTCTTGGCCTTCAAAAGGGAACTGGATAATACTTGAAACGAAAAAATGTGCAGGGCTACGGGGATAGGGTGGGGCAGTGGGACTAGCTGGATTGCTCATGCATAGAGCTGGCGTGGACTTAATGGGCTGAATGGCCTCCTTCCGTGCTGTAACCTTCTATGATTCTATGACATGAGAAAAAACTTTTTTACACAGCGAGTGTTTGTGATCTGGAGTGCAGTGCCAGAGAGGGCGGTGGAGGCAAATTCAATCATGGCTTTCAAAAGGGAACTAGATGAGTACTTGAAAAGAAAAAATTTGCAAGGCTATGGGGCTCGGGCGGGTTAGTGGAACTAGCTGGATTGCTCTTGCATAGAGCCGCACGGACTCGATGGGCCGAATGGCCTCCTTCTGTGCTGTAACCTTTCTATGATTCTTTGATTGTGGGGAACCGAAAACTAGAGGTCATAAATATAAGATAGTCACTAATAAATCCAATAGGGAATTCAGGATAAACTTCTTCACCCAAAGAGTGGTAGGAATGTAGAACACGCTACAACGTGGAGTAGTTGAGGCAAATAGCATAGATGCATTTAAGGGGAACGTAGATAAGTAGCTGAGGGAGAAAGGAATAGGAGGATATGCTGATAGGTTTAGATGAAGTAGGGAGGGAGGAGGCTCGTGTGGAGCATAAACCAGTTGGGCCGAATGGCCTGTTTCTCTGCTGTAGACCCGATGTAATACATTTTGGAAGTAAGTATAGGATAAGGAAATAAACCCTGAATGATAAGATTTTAAATCGAGTAGAACAACATATGGACCTTGGTGTGCAGGTACATATTTTACTAAGTGTGTCGAAGCAACTGAATAAGGCCATTAAAAAAAATCCTTGGTATGTATCTAGAAGCACAGAAAACAAAAGTAAAGAAGTAATGTTGAACTTCTACAAGATCTTACTTAGGGTTGCAGTTGGAGTATAGTGTACAGTTTCACGCAACCCATTATAGGAAGAAAATTAAAACAGTGGAAAAGATTCAGTATAGAGTCACTAGGATGTTACCAGTGTTGAGGCGTTACAGTTATGTAGAATGAATTGAGGAGTTAGTATTATTTTTCACTGGAGATAAGAAGAATAAGCTGTCAGTTGATAGACCCTTTACGAAGGGTTTGGATAAGTAAATAGAGATAGATTTTTCCCGCTGATTGGCGAGACAGTAATACAAGGTTATAAATTTAAGACAATCACAAAAAGAATCGGGGTGGGGGGAGGTGTTAGAATAAATATCCTTGCACAAATGTTGATTAGAATGTGGAATTCCCTGCCAAATGGATTTGGCATCCGTTCTCACTGCTGCAGGTCTCTCAGCAATTGTATTTCCACCTGTTTACAGACACAAGGCCCTGCAGAGAGTGAACCTTCACTAAGGGTACATTGGAGGCAAAATTAATGAAATATAGTTCATTGCAGATGAAGCACACTTTGGATGCATTCTACCTGCTGGGGGCTCAGGTAGGGCGGCATAAAATCAGTCCTCATAACTTAATTTAAAAGGGAATTAGATAGTTGCCTGGGAAAAAAAGAATATTAAAGGGAATCGGCTGTGAGCAGAGGAATAGGAATATACGTGGATGAGGGATTCCCTTCAGAAAGCTCAGCAATGCCCACCCTGAGCTGTACTATGGGCCAGCTCAAGTCCATTTTTGTCATTATTGAAAATTTGGTGATCTTCCACGTAAATTATGTTCATGAATAGCTAGATTGCTTTAAAGTAGCTCTATCTGTTAATAGTTTATGTAGTTTATGGTTCATCCTTGAACTCTTTTCCAATAATTCAGGCCTCCCATGACTTTGTGGTTTCTTTGCATTGATAACCATATCCATACATCTTCCAATTGTATTCACTTTTTGTTAATGTTTTTCCTCTACATTTATTAACTTCCTTCAGATTGCATGCCTTCTGACTTCCTTTTACAGTGCAATGGTTGAAACTGTAAATCTTGGATCACCTCCAAGGCCTTTTATGGGACAGTGGAAACGTATTTCATTGAATTCTTCAAGAATACAGTTTCTTTTGACCTCTTGCAAAACCAACCAGAGGTACTATCTCTTACCGTTAATGGCTTCACTCAGTCCTTCTTCATTATTAACCTTTTTTGCCTCACTAAATTTACTTGCAGAAAACTTACTTCCTTCTTTCATTCTAAGCATTTATTTTCCCTTCAACAACTGTTACCTCCCTATAAAACTTAAGCTAGTCTAAGACTTGAAGTCTTGTATACTGCTCCATTATCTGAAGAGGCACTTCTAGCAACTTTGTCACACATTCTTGGAAGAGTTAAGGAAAAGTCGCCTATCAGATCCTTCACTTACTTCTTGCTTCCAACCTTTATGTCTCCACCATGACCTTTCTTATCAATACTATAATACTAAAAAATGCTGAACTTTTCTCTCTTGTTCCTCATAAGCTTCAAATATCTGCCTCCTCCTCTTTGTCTTCTTATTGTGTTAAAGTCAAGATGGATCACACCATCTCCTTGCCCTTTCAACAAATTCAACCACATGGGCGTAGAAATTCAGGGGTGCAGATTGAGGCGCATCTGACGTTGAGCCTCAGGCCTCATTAATATCGAGCTGGTGAGCTTTGGACAGTAACAGGCAGCTCGCCTGTGAAGTGGGATTGAAGATCGGGCTGCTGCAACACCAGCACTCAGGCGATGAAGGGGGGCAGCCGGGAAGTGGGCGATCGGGTCAAGAAGGAGAGCGATTGGTTTGGGAGGTAGCAGTGGCCAGGGTGCGGTAGTGGCGGCATTTAGGAGGGCAGTGAGCGGTGGCTGGCAGTGGCCCGCATTTCGGGAGGAGGCAGTACGTAGTCCTGGTTTTCCTGAGTGCAAACGTCACCGGCTGCTTCAGGGCAAACCAGCCTTGTAGTTTTTTTTTATTCGTTCATGGGATGTGGGTGTCGCTGGCAAGACCAGCATTTATTGCCCATCCCTAATTGAGAAGGTGGTGATGAGCCGCCACCTTGAACTTCAGAGGGCGATTAAGAATCAACCACATTGCTGTGGGTCTGGAGTCACATATAGGCCAGACCAGGTAAGGACATTAGTGAACCAGATGGGTTTTTATGACAATCTGGTAGTTTCATGGCCACCATTACTGATACTAGTTTTTTTATTTCAGATTTTTAGTTAATTAATTGAATTTAAATTCCCCAGTTGCCATGATAGGATTTGAACTCATGACTCTGGATTATTAGTCCAGGCCTCTGGATTACTAGTTCAGTAACATAACCACTATGCTACTGTACCCTTAAAAAGGTGTTGGGCCCTTTAGTTGCATATACAAAGAGTCTAACGCCTGCTTCAGGTGTGGGCATTGCACGTCGATTTTTTGGCCTTTACCAGTATGGTGGCTGACACGCTACTGCCTTGTAATGAGTGTGTGCTCCCAGCCCACCTTATCAGTAAAAGCCAAAAAATCGGTCAAATTTCTAGGCAATGGCGTCGTCTTGCCCAAACAATCTCTTTGAGATCCCCTACTAGTAGATTCATAGAATCTGTTTTCTATGAGGAATCTGCTGCACTTTTGCGCTCATTAAATTGGCAGCGGAACTGCATGGCTGTGTGCACTGAGAGGTGTAAAATGGACAACTACATAATTGAATGGGTGTCATTTGAAAAGACATATTTGCCATTAAGATTCAGTTTTGTTTTTTTGTAATTTCATACAGTGAACTTCATTGTACAAAAAAGGTGCATTCATATTCTGTGTTTTCGGATTAAGGTTGTCAGTCAAAAGCACAAGCCACCTTGTACAGTCCTACGTTCATGATGGAAGCCTTGCTGAATAAGAACAGAATAATAAAGTGAGCAGCTGTTAGCATCTTGCATTGGTTACAATCAAAAATACACCTGTTTGATATATATAACAGGGAGATAAAATTTGCAAGGCTCCCACTACCAGCACAGGTCCACGGAAGGATGGGCTTGTGCTAGTTTATGATGCAAGGCCTACCCACACTAATAGTGCAGGATGCAGGCTGTCCAGATTTTGAGAAGGGAGTCCATCCCCCTAATTTGAATAGGTTACTGGCACATTAAAAGCATGCCAGAGAGCTTGCCCCATAGCACACTTGGCTGGGAACCAGAAAATCCAGCAAAGCAGCACTCATGAAGGGCTGCATTTGCCATAAAAGAAGAAATTGTGGTGGGGGCAGAAAAGAAGACTCCTTGTGCCCTCCCGCCATAACTCCAGAGGAGGTGCAGTGGAAGCCCGGGACTTTACATAGAATCACATTACAGTGAAACTACACCACGGAAACAGGCTGTTTGGCTCAACCAGTCCTGTTGCTGTTTATCCTCTACATGAGCAGTAGAACTAATGCCATGTGCCATCCCTGTTTCCGTATGCCCTTATTTCCCTTTTCTAAACCTATTCCTAAATGTTGACATAGGCTGGGACCCATTAGTATGTGTTATGGGGCCTGCTTGGGGCTAAATTTGAAGGAGAGGTCAACACGGCCTGGGCAGCAGCTTAGAACAGGCAGTCACTCTAGTGGCACAGGTGCCCACCAGCCCCATGCTAATCAGGTCCCATAGTGCCAAAGAACACTGGGGCCTAATTGTTTATCATGTCACCGTGGCGATATGTTGGCAAAACTGCCTTCTTTGATGCTTTAGAGTTGGAGGTGCTGCTGCAGAAGATGCAGTAAAGGAGAGTGGCCGTATTTAGTGCTGAAGAGCACTCTCCACGGAAGCACAGGTGCCAACTGCATGTAGGGAAGTCACCAACCAAGTCAATGCAGTCACCCAGGTCCCTCACACCCGACTCCAGGTGAGGAACAAGTTTGCTGGTATCAGGAGCAAAGCAAAGGTAAGTGTGCTCCTAATTTTTCCATTTTTTTGTGCAATAGCACAAGCCTAATTTGGGAACTGCTGCACCTGCTGGGAGGCACCATTTGAAGTACTGTACACAACCTTTATCCTTTTTCATATATTCATTGGCCCTAAGCTGCATGGCACATTTTGCCCACAGATGGAGGTGTCATCCAAGGAACATCAAATAGCTAATGAGGCATACAGGCAGAGGTGTTCCTCTGCTTTTAAGGGGTTTCTCAGTGTGGTCTGCAGCCATGGATGCAGAGGAGTGCCCTAAGTTCTTCTGCTCCGGTAGCATTAAAGCTTCAAGTTGTAGTAACCTTCACTATCACAGGAAAAGATAACCGCTGATCCAGATGTTGTGTGCTGCTCATTGTGCAGCAGAGGGTACATTGAGGCAGCCTGTTTTATGAAGCGGAGATGACAAAAACAGGTCTCCTGTAACATGCACAGGGACATTTGTAGGCATCTATAACATGGAGGTGGGTGTTAGGGTTATGGCAAATGTGGCCAAATGCCTTCGGTGTGATTACGTCTACATTTGTGGCCTTCTTACAAACTCCATTTTCTCTTCTCAATTGTATAGCATCGTCAGAACCCACAAAGAAATACCCATTCTCACCTCTTTGTATGGTGCAGTTTAAATTCCAGCAGAAACCATTCATCTCCCTTGAAGAAGCTACTTGAGCAGTTTAGGTCCCAGGACGTTTCTTACACCCAGATTTTATGAGCAAGGTTCATGCTGTGGGTGGAACCTCACCCAAAGATGTGAAATTCGACCTGTGACCTTTGAATACTGATTTACATATGATATCATGGTCTCTGCCTTTGCCCCCAAATCACCCGTCATAAAATTAGATATATAAGGTCGGCTTGATTTTCTGATCTGCTGCTGGTGAGGACTTACAGACTGTACCGTTTAGAATAAAGAAGTTTTTCTGGTATCAGTTATTTTTTTCATTAATTTCCATTTATGTCCCCTGGCTCTACTTTGAAGTAGTAATCTGGGTTTACCTTATCTACACCATTTAGTATTTTATATTCCTCACTGAAGCTGCCCCTTAACTATTTTTTTTCAGAACTCTAAAATTGAATCTTTTCCCCAAAACTTAAAACCTTTAACTTAGGATCACTTCCCTCTATCCTAAGAATCAGCTCAGCACGTTTTCTGTCAGGCTCCTAGGACTCTGGAAGAACCAAATGTCCAGTAAAATTAATGGCCCCGAGTATAAACCACCAGCCCCCCCCCCCCAAAACTGGGTGAGAACAGGGCGAGTGAGGGGTCAAAATGGGCTCAGTGTATTTACCGGCCCCATGTTGCTCCATTCCCATCTGGTGGTATTTTAATGGCGGTGATGTAATTTTAACCTGTAGAACACGGACATCCCACCGGTGAACAAGCCTGCCAGCGGAATCCATTCAGGATTGGCTCTCCGCTGCTGGATTTAAAGTGCCCCAACCTGCACCAACTCAGATTAATCTCAGGTGCAGTAACTGGTCATTTTGGGCTGTGAGCCGCTTGTTACTGTGTATTTTGTTGGATTTCTGTGCTTAATTCTTCATCCCTACTCCACTGTAGCCAGAAAAAAATTAAGCTTGGGTACTGGTTTAGCTGTACTGTACTGGATGGAGGAGGAAGAAGAGCAGCAAGTGCACAGGAACATAAGAACAGGAGGAGGCCATTTAGCCCCTCGAGCCTGTTCCGCCATTCAATGAGATCATGGCTAATCTGTGACCTAACACAATATACCCGCCTTAACCAAAGGTATTAAGGTATATGGGGCTAACAAAAATCTATCAATCTCAGATTTAAAATTAACAACTGCCGTTTGCGGAAGAGTTCCAAATTTCTACCACCATTTGCGTGTAGAAGTGTTTCCTAACTTCATTCCTGAAAGTACTGGCTCTAATTTTTAGGCTATGTCCCCTCGTCCTAGATTCCCCAACCAGCAGAAATAGTTTCCCTCTATCTACCCTATCAGTTCCCCTTAATATCTTGAAAGCTTCGATCAAATCACCCCATAATCTTTTAAATTCCAGGGAATACAACTCTAGTTTGTGTAATCTCTCCTCGTAATTTAACTCTTGGAGTCCATATATCATTCTAGTAAATCTACGCTGCACACCCTCCAAGGCCACTATATCCTTCCTAAGGTGCCCAGACTCTCTCTCGTTGGAGATGGTCATTGCCTGGCACTTGTCTGGTGCGAATGTTACTTGCCACTTATCAGCCCAAGCCTGGATGTTGTCCAGGACTTGCTGCTTGCGGGCTCAGACTGCTTCATTATTTGAGGGGTTGCGTTAATTATGGTGAGTCCTCGTCCCTAATTCAAAATTAGTTTCCTTGGGGTGTCTGGCATGCAGGAAGGTGACCCTTGACTGTTACACCCTGTGAGGTGGGTAAAGCCTTTTACGAGCAGACCCCATCACCCGCTGTCCTCGATGAGGCCCTCCTACAGTTCTTGCTTCCTTCTTGAATCCTCTGCTTCTTTATACAAATTCACGGTCCATATAGAACAAATTGAATGAATTGCAGGTTCAAATTCAACTTAGAGGGTACGACATGGTAGCCATTATTGAGACATGGCTACAATACTGATGCTATGTAATTATTTAACATGGCCGCCATTTCCATATTTTCATTTACAATATCACCATTATCAGTTTTTAAGGGGCTCTCATTGCTCTTGACCATCCTTTTTCCTTATTTGTCAAACAATTTTGATTTTAATATCCCTTGCAAGTTTCTTTTCATTCTTCCTTTTTGTATCTCTTACTATCTATTTTGTCACCCTTTGCTGTTTTTTGTGTCTCTCCCAGTTGCCAGGATCTGTGTTACTTTTTGCATTTTTGTATGCTTTTTCTTTATATTGTCCTTTACCTCTTTTGTCGTCCATGGCTTTTTTTTCGCAAGTGGAGCTCTTCCCCCTTAGGGGAATAAACTGGTTCTGTATCACGTTAAATTCTTTCTTGAACATCTCCCACTGATCTTCTGTCATATTACCCATTAACAGATTTGCCCAGTTTACTGTGGACAGTCTCTGTCTCATCCCATTGAAGTCGGCCTTACCTAAATTTACAATCTTTGTAGTTGATACAGGTTTCTCCCTTTCGAATACAACGTTGAACTCGATCGTATTATGATCGCTATTCGATAAATGTTCACGCATCGTTAGGCTGTAACTAAATCTGGCTCATTACTCATTATTAAATCTGATACGGCCTGTCTCATTGTTGGTTCTGGGACATATTGTTGTAGACAGCTATCCTGAACACAGTCAAGAAATTCACTACCTTTCTGATATGAGCTCATCTGCTTATCCCCAATCAATATGAAAGTTAAAATCCCCCATTAAAACCACTGTGCCTTTGCTACATGCTTGTCTAATCTCTGGATTTATACATTCTGCCACTTTACAGCTGCCAGCAAGGTGCCGATACACAACTCCCACTGCACTCTTAAATCCTTTAGTATTTCTTAATTCTACCCATAAAGTCTCCACTGCCTGCTTACCTCTCATTATATCCTCTCTTATCATTGAAGTAATTTCATCTTTAATCACTAAGGCTACTTCTCCCCTGCTGCCTGTTTCCCTATCCTTCCTATAGACCATTATAACCTGGTATGTTCAGTTCCCAGTCTTGACTGTCTTGTAGCCATGTCTCAATAATGGCTACCATGTCGTACCCTCTAAGTTGAATTTGAACCTGCAATTCATTCAATTTGTTCTATATGGACCGTGAATTTGTATAAAGAAGCAGAGGATTCAAGAAGGAAGCAAGAACTGTAGGAGGGCCTCATCGAGGACAGCGGGTGATGGGGTCTGCTCGTAAAAGGCTTTACCCACCTCACAGGGTGTAACAGTCAAGGGTCACCTTCCTGGATCTATCTTAGGAGCACTGTCTCAGGAGGCTGATATTGTTCAGGCAGGTAGTTGCTGACCTCTGCAGTCTGCTGGAAGAAGATTTCCTGCCTGCTGGACTGGGAGGCCATGCCAGTGACAGTAAAACTTTTGCGTCTCTGGATCCTTCCAGGCTGCCACTGGAGGATTCTACTGCTCATGGCTGACAGCAGCACCTCCAGGAAGGCATCTGACAAATGGGGGATCACCTTCCTTTCGTCAGCCATCCTGCAACTTTCGCAGCTTTCCTGTAGCAGCTTCCACCGATATGTCCCTTCAGTGAATGCAGCCTCCCTTTAATAGGCTCATTCAGGCTTTAAATACTGACCAAGACTGCCGCTGGAAATTACGGCATGTGGACAGGCTGCAGCTGACGTGATGGGCCATCCAGCCGGCCAGTGTTATGGAAATGAGGCACGGCCGTCAAAATCGTCCGGGCCTCGCCATCACTCTCGTTTCTGGGAGGACCGCCCACTTTGGGGCTCGCGATCACTGTTCCTGCCATCCTGTTAAAATTGGGACCACTGTTTCATTTGTTCTGAATAATTACAGTGCAATAGCAAACAGATATAGTGATCTGCCACTCTGACTACTGAAGCAGTTAATGGACAATGCACTTCACTGTTCACTGCCAGTTACACTGTAGTTAACATAAAGGTTCTTGTACTCCCCGCCCCTTCCCCCATTTCCTTCTGAGTCAGACTGCAGCACCTGACAGTGATCAACAGGGGTAAATTTTCATCTTCACCACCTGAGTAGTAATCTGTCAGGCAGATCACACACTTTTTATAGAACTCACCTGGTTTTCATTCCATTGAAATGAATGGCTTGTGAAGGTATTAAAATGCTTGCAAACTTTATATTTGTTTCCAATACTGTTGATGCACTTGGTTTAAAATATTGCTGAGTGCTGTACTCCATGGAGGGAATTTTAACCCCCTAGGACTGGTGGATTGGGGGTAGGCAGGAAGGTTATAATTGTGAAATTCTCAAACTGGATGCCAACCCGCCTCCAACATGCCTACTTCCATTTTTAACGGAGGCACGTTTGGCTGCGTGCGAGTTACCTGCTCAGCGGAGGCGGGTCGACCATTATCACACATGGATCAACCATTATCACACGCGGGTCGACCATTATCACACGCATTTTGATCATTATCACACGCAGTTCGATTATTATCACATGCTAATGAGGTGCATTTGAAGAGATTTCAACAGGGATTTGAATTTAACACCTCCAGCACGGGTTTCCTGGGGCTGGAGAAACTCGCCAGTGAAACAGAGGTGAGATTGAGTGGCAGTTCATGGGGGTGTTTAAAGTTCTGATTGCCCGATATGAATAAAGGCTGAGTTATTACAGCTGCTTTCTCAGTTCCCTCTGGCAAACGTTTTGCAGAGAGCTCTTGTGATCATAGACGTGTTTCAGAAGTTTGGAGGCTTTCAAACGGACAACATCAGGATGGTTGGCACCATGGGTGTTTTCAATAGGATATCAGATCAGGAAGGCAATCACCATCCACGGCAGTGATATTGTGCTGTGCTGGGATCTGCAGGTGCACAACACAGAACTGAAGAACAGAGTGGAGAACAGCAGAGAGGAGAGCAACAGAGGGGCTGAGGTCACAGGAGGCACTCATGAGAGGGTCTATAGACAGGCTCAGCTTCCATGACCTATCTGAAGAGCAGTGTTTCCACAGACTCAGATTGATACGGCAGGTGGTCGCAGACATCTGCTGCCTCCTTCAAGAAAAGCTGCTCCCTGCTGGACCTGGTGGCCACAAATTGGCCATAGCTGTGAAAGTCAGCACTGCCCTCAATTTCTTTGCCTCTGGCTCCTTCCAGTGCACCACTGGTGACATCTCCAGGGTCTCTCAGTCAGCTGCACATAAATGTATAACGGATGGGTTGTTTGTCAGGGCGTCTACTTATGTGAACTTTCCCCGTGATGACAGTAGCCAGAATGAGTGGGCGGTTGGTTTCACCTCTCCGGCTGGCTTCCCACACGTGCAGGGTGCCATTGATTGCCCACACGTGGCAATCCGATGACCACCACTTGAACCAGGAGTTTTTATCAACTGCAAGGGGTTTCATTCCATCATTGCACAGCTGGTGTGCAACCACAGGAAGAGATTTATGTAGGTGTGTGCCAGATTCCCTGGCAGCTGTCATGATGCTTTTATACTACAGCAGTCAAACATTCCATGGCTGTGGTCATAGCCTGCATAAGCTCATTTGAGAGCCGTGCATGAAGCTCCATGGAGGCAGCCACTCTCTCCTTGGCAGACATTCTCGCAATTACCTGGGACAACAATCCATTACTTTTGGAGTTGGACTCCTCCATCCTCTCCGCTATTGTGGAGAGTGTGCGTGGTACATTTTCCAATACCTTGCAAAGTTGCTTCTGTACCTCAATCATTCTCATTCTCATTCTTTGTGATGGCCTCTGGGATTCAGCATCTGTGTCTGCACATGCTCAATTGTGAATCAGTAGGTGAAAACCCAACTAACTGTCCAACTGGACCCACCAAAATGCCAATATCTGTGCTGGAGCGTGGTTGTACATCCTGTGACGATGCACCCTCAGAAGGAATGAGGAATCATTGTCAGGCATGTCCACAGACTGTTGCTCCATGCGCGAAGGTCCGGGAAGACAAAGGAAATGGATATGAATTAGTCCTGCCAAAGTAACAATCTTGACAATCATCATACTCAGGCTTCTCATAGTTCAGTCATTGATGGAATGAAGTCATCATGTGTGTTTAAGTTCTATCACCAGGCATCAGCGAGTTCCCAGTCTCTCCATCTCTGATTGAGAGGGATGCAGGTGTGCCACTTACTTCCATGGCATCCTCCTCTGCATCACTGAGCTGTACTATTTATGGAGGGGCCTCCTCCAGTTCTGTCCCTCTCCCTTGCGTTTTGTGCTCTCTTCTCCTACAAGGGGCGAAAGAACAGACCTGTGAGTGACTGAAGGTCATGTATTCACCTGATGGATGCAGTGCATTGGGTGAGGCTGACTATCAGACAAATTTCAGGGCCCATCTATCTACTACCCAACAACAATAACAACCCATCTGCCACTGAAACCCTCATCGATATCTGTCGCCTCTAGGTTCGACTGTTCCAGTGATCTTCTGGCCAGGCTCCCATCCTCTGTAAATTTCAACTTATTGAAAAATCTCTGCTCGTATCCGATCCCACACCAGGTCCTGCTCGCCCATTACCCCTGTCCTCACTGATCAACATTGGTGCCCAGTCCCCCAGTGTTTCAAATTTATCCTCATTTTTAAATCCCTTCATGGCCTTGTCCTTACCTATCTCTGTAACTTCATCCAGCCTTACAACTCCTCCCTCCACTGAACTCTCTGTTCTTCTCATTCAGGCCTCTTATGCATCTCTCCTACCTTCTCTCCACCATTGGCAACTGTGCCTTTAGCCATCTAGGCCCCATGCTCTGGAATTCTCTTCCTAATCCTATCCACCTCCCTCGCTTCCTTTGAGACCCTTCTTAAAACCCACTTCTTTGACCAGGCTTTTGGGCACCCCTCCTAATAACTCCTTCTTTGGCTTGGTGTCCGTTGATTTGCTTATGCTCCTGTGAAGCGCTTAGGGATGTCTTTCTATGATAATATAAACGTAAGTAGTCTACCAACTGAAACAAAACTTTTTACAGAAATATAAAACTGTCCCTACAAATAACTGAATCATTAAATAAAATCAGTCTAATCTCGAGCAAACTAAAGTGATTTATCTCATTTGAGGGTTTATTAAAAAATTCAATGGCAATCATTTTAGGCAGCGAACTACAACATAAACCAGGTGATTAAATCATATCATTCTGCTGCAGACTACAATGATCATCACTGATCTGGATGGCAAGTTGCCTATGAGCATGATAAAGTCAATGCAGTTGTGTTCATTTGATTCTGTTGTCTAATCTGCCACTTAGTTTATGGTGGTAGGAGAGAGTGGTACCAATTCTGCTGTGAAATGACTTCCATTGTAGTTCTTTGTTTCTGGTGAAGTTTTTGGTAATTTCATGTACTCTGACTGGCATAAGTTTTAGGACCATAATTTTTGATTTGTTTTGGTGTCATGTAGTACAACTGTCTTTTTCTGTGGCTCATTTTCTACCCTCAACCCATTTTTTATTCTACATGCCCTGGCAGTCCTCCCCCCCCCCCCCCCCCCCCCAAAATCATTAGCTAGTCCTCATGTGTGAACAAAGACCGCAAATACCAGCAGCCTATTTGTTGTTGGGGGCCATCGCAGCTCAGTGCAGTTTTGCTCTCACCTAATGTCCACATTAGTGGTGGTGTGCGTCAGCTTCGCCTCTGATTTCTGAGCGGTTCGAATCGCTCCCACTCCCTGGGTTCTAGACCTTGGACTTATTTGGGGGTTGTGACAAAGTGCAGCAGACAACTGGTTTTGGTGCAAGAAACTTTGACCTTTATTCAAGAGAGAAAATACAACACAACAATCTTAACACTCTAATTAAATGGGGAACACTTCGGTACACACGAGGGAAATTACAGTAGAAAGATACCTCACCCCTCCCAATCCCACTGTACTAGCTAAGTTGGACTCTAAAGGGCCAGAGATAATGCTCACCAAACGAATCCTTGACAGTAATTCACCCAGAGGTAAGTCAGAAATAGATTGTAGAGTGGAAACTTTGCGGATCTTCGGTTTTCTCCCGAGTTGGTTTTCTTTGGTCGTGGTGGCCCAATATTACCCAGTTGGTTGGTGGTAATATTCGGTTGGTTGTTTCGTAAGGCCCTTGTTGTCGTGAGGTGTCTGATGGTCTCTGGGGCTGTTGCTCTGGTTTCTTCTTGTGTGTCGGCCTGCTTCTAGAGCTGCTGACCTTCTCTCTGTTGCCCCCTCGCCTTGTTGAACTGTCGCCTCCCGAGCTGTTGAACAATCCTTTGCCCTTGCAGGTCTGCTGACCGGTTCTCTCAAGTAGCGTTCGTTGGTTTTTGCCGGAAGCTGCTTTCCTTCCAGAGACAGGCAGAACAAGAGAAGCAGAACACAACAGCCAGCAAGAGCCAGAGAGAGAGAGAGAGAGAGAGGTTTCGAGTTTCCACTTCTATATCCCTCTCCTACAATGGTCTTCGTCACTTTAAAAAAAAACACTTCATGTCTGTTTAAACAGTTCTTACAAAGTCCTTAAGAATCTTTGATGGCTTTTGATGGTCCCTCATCACGTTGCAATTGCTTCTCCCGATGGGTCATTGTTAATTCCGATTTTTAGAGCTTGTCACACAAGGCTTCCTTTTGTATCCAACATCCTAGGTGTTGATCGGTTTTGCTTTAAAACAAAGACATGGCCCTACCATGTCTGGAGCAGTTGCCTCTTTCAATGGCAGTGAGGCTTGACCACCTGCTGTAGATTTTGCATTAAAACAGAGACATGTCTGAAGCAGTAATTCTCCCAAATTCCACTGTGTGTGTGTTGTTGATTTCTTCTGGTGACCTCTCACCTATCCTTCCATCTTAGGATTTTGGACAATGGCCAAAGTTTTCCATACCCAGGGAAAAGGTGAATTCCCAGAATTCTTACAGTCACCCCTACGAGGAAACGAGTCCCTTAAAGGATGTGGATTCCTCAAAAAGTACTTTTCCCTGGTTGATGCTTCCTGGTGCGGCGCGTGTGTGAGTCACTCTGAAATGGTTAGAAAAGGGTCCAAAGTCCTTTTCTGTAGGGTTTTTCTCCGAGTTTTGGGGGATCTGTGAATTTTGAGAATCTTACACATATGCAACCTTTTCTAGCAGGGTTGCTGGAGAGAAATTAGGACCAGGAGCCCTGAGACCAGTTGTAGTTCCTACCACTACCCCATCTGGGATCAATGAACTAAGCAAGGACAAAGGTCCTTACTGGTCTGTATGGTTTGGTATCACACCACATGATATGTTTACCCACTGAGAATTGAGGGAAGTGCTGACTTTTTTTTTAAGTATTCTTTATTTTTCTGGGACTATCTTTTGGAGGTGCTTCACATCATTTCACTAAATTGGACTTGAGTGTCCAAATTACACCTCACAGTTTATGTAGATGCAAAGTCAAAACACTTCATGTTGGTGCAAACCGCATAGCTAATTGGTTTATAATATGATACTTTTACCCCACTCATGAAGCTGACTCATTGCCAAAATAAAATACAAAAAAAGGACACTTTATAAACCTATAAAATACATTTTACAGTAGTATGTATTCATATTGAAGTGCTTGCTTGGCATATCAACTGCTACCACATTATGAGAAGTGCTTTGCATTAGAATGAGATTATCAGGCACTGCAGAATAAATTCAACAGATGGGCCAGTGTATGCTGCAGGCAGGCTCATGGGATTAGTGACAAGGGTTTAGTAAATTTCAAATGAATTATGAGATGGCGTTCAAAATATTATTATAATGTGGTAGCTGCTACAGAATTTTAAATTTGAATCAGTTTCTCCAGAGCAGTCAGACATGAGAAAAATTCTTACAAAATTTTCTGGATAGAATCAACAGTAAATGCGTACTTTTGAATAAAAACTGCCTTAGTCACAGGGAATAGAAGAAATTCAATAAATGTTATTTTCTAGGAAGGCCACAGCCTATTGCAAAGTTTTTGTTTCCAAGGAAATCTTACCACTTTCTCTTAAAGGTTCATTTTTAGTAAGTAAGCAAGACTTTCAAGTTATCTTTTGAATACTCACAAACAGGAATGTTGCCATTTGCTCCGTTCCTGCAGAATTAAGTCTCTTTCTCATTGTTGCATGTCAAGGTGATGTCATGCCCAAGTTACGAATTGGCTTAAAAACCTCTGCCTAATAAGAACAAAGTAAATTAGATTTTTAAAAAAATTTAAAATTTTGAAATCCGATATAAAAATAGAAAATGCTGCATAGTGAATGTGTTGCCTGGATCAGCTTATTCAATCCTCTGTACAGAAATCATGAAAAGTGCAATTATGTCACCTTAAAGTCTTCTCTTTTTTGAAAAACCTTATCTCACACTTGTAATCATTGTAGTTTTCTAATCCTCTGCAGGATTTTGTTACATTATGTGTTACAACACCAGTTTTTCAAACGATATACAGTACAACAACAACTTGTATTTATACAGTGCCTTTAACGTAGGAAAATGTCCTAAGATGCTTCACTGTAGCGTATTCGACAAAAATTGACACTGAGCCAAAGAATGAACTATTAGATGGGGTACTAAAAGCTTGGTCAAAGAGGTATGTTTTAAGAAGCATCTTAAAGGAGGACAGAGAGGTGGAGAGGCAGAAAGGTTTAGGGAGGGAATTGCAGCGCTTAGAGCCTAGACGGCTGACAACATGGCCTCCAATGGTGGGGCGAAGGGTGAGGGGGCTGCATGAGGCCAGAGTTGGAGGAACACCGAGTTCTTGGAGGATTGTAGGGCTGAAGGAGGTTACAGAGATAGGGAGGGGTGAGGCCATGGAGGGATTATGAAAAAGAAGATGAGAATTTTTTTATATTAGAGGCATTGGTGGACCAGGAGGCAATGTAGGTCATCAAGCACGGGGTAATGGGTGAGCAGGACTTGGTGCGGGTTACAATACAGGCAGAAGAGTTTTGATGAGCACAAGTTTATAGAAATTGGAAAATGGGAGGCCGGCCAGGAGAGCATTGGAATAACAGAGTTTTTGCAGGAGCCTTAACATTGTTTAATTGTAGTAAATAGCGGCTCATCCAGGACTGGATGTTGGACAACAAGGCTGACAACACAGAAGCAATGGAGGAGTCGAGAGAGGTGGTGATGAAGTAGAGCTGGGTGTTGTTAGCGTAATTTGTGAAACCTGACGTCATCTCTTCAGATAATGTTGCGAGGGACAGCATATAGATGATAAATAGCAGGAGGCCATGGTTAGACAGTATGGGAGTAGGAAGCAAACCCATTTCAGGAGATTCTCTGGCTATGAGTGGACAGGCAAGATGGGAACTAGGTGAGAGCAGTCCCATTCAGCTGGACCATGGAGAAGAGGCATTGAAGGAGGATGGCATGTTCAACCGTTGAGAAGGATGAGGAGGGATAGTGTACCACGGTAACAGTCACAAAAGATGTCATTTCTGACTTTGATTAGGGCTGATTCAGTGCAAGAGACCCTAGAGAACCAGAGGAAAATGCTCCCTGCATGTCACCTATGGTCCCACATCTACAGAGGTGATTGTTAAAGGCAGAATTCACTCAGCTTTAGCTATACAATGCTGATCTCAGCAGAGACAGCTAACTGGATTGCTCAAAGTGAGCACTTGCTACATTTAGCTTTCACCTCTGTAGTTGGGGGACAAAGGTTGGTGTCAAAAGAATATTTTGACCAGATCTCTTGGTTTGTGATGGGTCGGGAGCTGGAATCACAAGTGGGTACGTGAGAGAATTTTTAACTGGAAGATCAGCTGACCTGTGGTCTTGTTGGTAGTGGCAGAACAAAGGAAGGGGCCAGCTGCTGGAGAGGACTGAAGCAAACAGGTGGGGAGATGAGGAGCATTCAAATATCAGAGCAACAAACTAGCATATGATTTTAGGAATTTTGATTATCCAACAATTTCCATTATTTTCCAAGATGAATCCCCTCCATTAAAGCAGATCATCAAGATTCCACTGTAATTTGATAATGGGAGTCTGTTGTCTGTTATGAGCTGCCCAGTTGTAATTGTAAAGACGTCTTTAAGTAGGGATCTCATTACCATTTAAAATCCATTACAAAATTGGTTCTGACTTCAGAACATCACATTACCCTTAGTTTAGTTGGAAAAAGCAACTTCCGGCATGGAACTGCGCCATGTAATCTTTAAAGGTCCTGGGTTTGATTGTCATTCTGTACCAATTAAGGCTGATAACCTCAGCCTAGGTGGTGATAGGGGCAACATAATTGTCATCATTACCCCTGTGTTAAGGGTGGAGGGGAGAAATCAGGGTTTCCATTTTATATCACTATCCAGTGACCCATGCTGGAAAATGCACATGAATGGACATTGGGAAAGCAACAAATGTGGTTGTGATGTGATGCCTCCCATGATCAGATTATCCTGTTGACACTCACTGTCTAAGCTCATGCACGATGGGTAATTTTTCTACTTTGCGCTTCTGCTGTGGTTCATGGAGTAGAATGGGTCTGAAGTCTCTGGAGTTTAAAAGAATGAGAGGTGATCTCATTGAAACATTTAAGATTCTGAGAGGGCTTGACAGGGTAGATGCTGAAAGGTTATTTCCTCTGGCTGGAGAGTCTAGAACTAGGGGACATAGTCTCAGGATAAGGGGTCAGTCATTTAGGATTGAGATGAGGAGAAATTACTTCTCACAGAGGGTTGTGAATCTTTGGAATTCTCTACCTCAGAGGGCTGCGGATGCTCAGTCATTGAGTATATTCAAGACTGAGAGCGATAGATTTTTGGACTCTAGGGGAATCAAGGGATATGGGGATCGGGCAGCAAAGTGAAGTTGAGGTCGAAGATCAGCCATGATCTTATTGAATGGTGGAGCAGGCTCGAGGGGCCATATGGCCTACTCCTGCTCCTACTTCTTATGTTCTTATGTTCTTCACCCCCTAGAAACACTTATTGGAAATTCAGGCGTGTACTGCCCATGATTTTCTAACCATTAATTTAAATGGTCAGAAAATCGTGCGCAGCATCTGCCTGAATTTCCAATATTCCAGTAGATGAAGTTCCCTGTCGAAGCACAAAGTCATAAACTTTCTCCACCTGGGCAAGGTACCAGAGTACCTGCCACTCAAACAACTACTCAAGCATGAGAGGAGAAAACTGAAAAACATTACCATTGTATTAAAAGCTATGAATGTACTAGAATGGCTTCAGCGATCCTTGTTTTCGAGTTTTTAATATATAAAGAACAGTAGAATACAAGAATCTAGATTGTACAAGTTCTCATTAGCACGTATTCAATAGATGACCTTATCTTGCAAAGCAGATTGCTCAACATTTCATCTAATTTACAGCAAGTAGAAAAAAACAGATGAGAACACAGACAAAGCACAATAAAAGAGCAACATTGTGCAGTTTATTACAGGATTTAATACAGTCGGTATCAGAATTTAGTGCACAAATAATTATGGATATTCATTTTTTATTGCTGTTAGTGCTTACAATTAGCTTTATACTTAGAAGATAGACAAGACATATAATATTCATAAATAATAGTTATAAAATGCAAAATGATAAGTAGAAAATTCACCTATTTGTTTATAAACTTGACGTTGATTTTAATGGTTTCAGTTAAATTCTGTTCCTTTAATATTGCCTGCGCCTGTTTCAAACAGCTGTGTATTGTTCCAGTGGATATCAAAGTGCCATTTTAATGCTTTTGTTCCCTTTTTAAATGTGCAATTTTTCATTAAAGATATTATAATAAGTTGCATTATCTCTGGGATCAGTCATTGCCATATACTTGATTACTATAATTCATAATATTATTGCCAATTGTAAGAAAATAAGTAATAGGAGTAGGCCATACGGCCCCTCGAGCCTGCTTCACCATTCAACAAGATCATGGCTGATCTTTGACCTCAACTCCATTTTCCCGCCCTATTCCCATATCTCTTGATTCCCTTAGTGTCCAAAAATCTGTCGATCTCAGAACTGAATATACTCATCGATTGAACATCCACAGCCCTTTGGGATAGAGAATTCCAAAGATTCACAACCCTCTGAGTGAAGAAATTTTTCCTCATCTTGGTCCGAAATGGCCGACCCCTTATCCTGAGACTGTGACCCCTAGTTCTAGAATCTCCAGCCAGGGGAAACAGCCTCGCAGCATCTACACTGTCCAACTCTCTAAGAATTTTAAATGTTTCAATGAGATCACCTCTTATTCTTCTAAACTCCAGAGAGTAGAGGCACATTCTACTCAACCTCTCCTCATAGGACAGCCCTCTTCATCCCAGGAATCAATCTAGTGAACCTTCGTTGCACCCTATCTAAGGCAAGTATATCCTTCCTTAGATAAGGAGACCAACACTGGAGACAGTAATCCAGGTGTGGTCTCACCAGAGCCCTATATAATTGCAGCAATACCTCCTTATTCTTATATTCCAACTCCCTTGCAATAAAGGCTAACATCGCATTTGCCTTCCTAATTGCTTGCTGTACCTGCATGTTAATTTTCTGTGATTCATGTACAAGGTCACCCAAATCCCTCAGATTACCAACATTTCTTAGTCTCTCACCTTTTAAAAAATATTCTGCTTTTCTATTCTTCCTATCAAAGTGAATAATTTCACATTTCCCCACATTATACTCCATCTGCCATCTTCTGGCCCACTCACTTAATCTGTTTATATCCCTTTGCAGCCTCTTTGTGTCCTCCTCACAGCTTACTTTCCCATCTAGCTTTGTATCATCAGCAAACTTGGATATTTTACACTCGGTCCCCTCATCTAAGTAATTAATATATATTGTAAACAGCTGAGGCCCAAACACTGATCTTTGCAGCACCCTACTAGTTACAACCTGCTAACCTGAAAATGACCCGTTTATTCCTACTCTCTGTTTTCTGTCTGTTAACCAATCCTTAATCCATGCTAATATACTACCCCCAATCCCATGAGGCCTAATCTTGCGTAACAACCTCTTATGTGGCACCTTATCGAATGCCTTTTGAAAATCCAAATATACTACATCCACTGGTACCCTCTTATCTACCCTGCTAGTTACACCCTCAAAAACCTGTAATAGATTTGCCAAACATGATTTCCCTTTCATAAATCCGTGTTGACTCTGCCTAATCATATTATGATTTTCTAAGTGCCCTGTTACTATGTCCTTAATAATAAATTCGAGCATTTTCCTACTTCTGATGTCAGGCTAACTGGCCTACAGTTCTCTGTTTTCACTCTCCCTCCTTGAATAATGGGGTTACATTTGCTACCTTCCAATCCAAGGGGGCCATTCTGGAATCTATTGAATTCTGGAAGATCAAAACCTATGCATCCACTATCTCTTCAGCCACCTCTTTTAAAACCCTAGGATGTAGGTCATCAGGTCCAGGGGATATGTTGGCTTTTAATCCCATTAATTTCTCCAGCACTTTTTCTTTATTAATCTTAATTACTTTAAGTTCCTCACTCTGACATCAAGGCAGCATTTGACCGAGTGTGGCACCAAGGAGCCCTAGTAAAATTGAAGTCAATGGGAATCGGGGAAAGCTCTCCAGTGGCTTGAGCCGTACCTAGCACAAAGGAAGATGGCAGTGGTTGTTGGAGGCCAATCATCTCAGCCCCAGGACATTGCTGCAGGAGTTCCTCAGGGCAGTGTCTTAGGCACAACCATCTTCAGCTCCTTCATTAATGACCTTCCCTCCATCATGAGGTCAGAAATGGGGATGTTCGCTGATGATAGCACAGTGTTCAGTTCCATTCACAACCCCTCAGATAATGAAGCAGTCCGTACCCGCATGCAACAAGACCTGGACGACATCTTGGGCTGATAAGTGGCAAGTAACATTCGCGCCAGACAAGTGCCAGGCAATGACCATCTCCAACAAGAGAGAGTCTAACCACCTCCCTTGATAGTCAACGGCATTACCATCGCCGAATCCCCCACCATCAACATCCTGGGGGTCACAATTGACGGGAAACTTAACTGGACCAGCCACATAAATACTGTGGCTACAAGAGCAAGTCAGGGGCTGGGTATTCTGCAGCGAGTGACTCACCTCCTGACTCCCCAAAGGCTTTCCACCTTCTACAAGGCACAAGTCAGGAGTGTGAAGGTATACTCTCCGCTTGCCTGGATGAGTGCAGCTCCAATAACACTCCAGAAGCTCGACATCATCCAGGACAAAGCAGCCCGCTTGATTGGCACCCCATCCACCACCCTAATTATTCACACCCTTCACCATCGACGCACCGTGGCTGCAGTGTGTACCATCCACAGGATGCACTGCAGCAACTTGCCAAAGCTTCTTCGACAGCACCTCCCAAACCCACGACCTCTCCCACCTAGAAGGACAAGGGCAAGCAGGTACATGGGAACAACACCACCTGCACGTTCTCCTCCAAGTCACACACCATTCCGACTTGGAAATATGTTGCCGTTCCTTCATCGTCACTGGGTCAAAATCTTAGAACTCCCTACCCAACAGCACTGTGGGAGAACCTTCACCACACGGACTGCAGAGGTTCAAGAAGGTGGCTCATCACCACCTTCTCGAGGGCAATTAGGAATGGGCAATAAATGCTGGCCTTGCCAGCGATGCCCACGTCCCATGAACGAATAAAATAAAACTCTCATTAGGCCCTTGAGTCCCCACTATTTCCGGTATGTTTTTTGGGTCTTCTACTGTGAAGACAGATACAAAATATTTGCCATTTCCTTATTCCCCATTATAATTTCTCCTGTCTCTGCCTCTAAGGGACCCCGTTTACTTTTGCTCATGTCTTCCTTTTTACATAATTGTAGAAGCTCTCACAATCTGTTTTTATATTTCTTGCTATTTTACTCTCATATTCAATTTTCTCCCTCTTTATTAATTTGCTGAGTTCTAAAACCCTCCCAGTTCTCAGGCTTGCTTCTCTTTTTGGCAACATTGTAAGCCTCTTCTTTTAATCTAATACTATCCTTAACTTCTCTCGTTCGCCACTGATGGATCACTTTTCCCATGGAGTTTCTATTCCGCAAGGGAATGTATATCGTTGAGAATTATGAATTATTTATTTAAGTGTTTGCCATTGCTTATTTTGAACATATTTCCAGTTCACGTAGATTAGCTATTGAACTGGCTGGGTGTCTAAAATGGAAAAGTGTTCTATTTCTCATCACATCCCTTACTTTCATAAATACAAAAAAATAGAAAAAAGCTGTAATAAAAAAAATTTGTATGTTGCATTTTAGCAAAGAATCAGGAGATGTCTACCTCTCAGCATGGGTCAGATCGTGATCAAGCTTCATTTGCCCCGGACTCTGCGGCTCCGATTTTAACTTTGATTTGAAACCTCTCCATTATTACAGTTGCAATTTTGAAGCTAATTTTAAGCATAGGAGTGTCACTCTGTCAGTCAGTGGCAATGCTCTTATATACTGTCCAATCTGCCATTTCTGAGCTCAGGAATATGGGGCAACAACCTCAGATGATACATACAGACCAGTGGCATAGTGCTTGTTGAGGGCTATTGCTTCTGATTATTATTATGGAAATGATGGAAAGGAAAAGTGGCCAATTGAAGAAAGAATCGTGAATGAGTGATGAATATGTTTTCTAATTTGCTACACTGAAGTATATTTTATTCAAGGCTCTTCACTAAGCCAATGGGGATTATTATACAATTTTGCTTAATTTATGTGGTTTTTAGAGTCATTTAGGAGAATTGTAGGTGGATTCAATACTATTATGTTCTGTGTCAAGATTTTAAAAATAGAACAACAATTATCTGCTATTTAGTTCATTCTAAGTTGCAATGCAAAATGACTGTCTTGTCTGGAAAGGTAATTCATCATTGTTATTGAGCCTGGTTCAATTACCTATACTTTTTACCAAACTATAATTACAGACATATGGGGACAATGACTCACTCCAAAACTAATTAAACTCAAAGTCCAAAGCAAAGGAGCAGCAATTATATTTTTAAACAGTGAACTATGTTTAGTGTTATATTCTGATTTTTTTTTCATACTTACAATTTTTAGCATTAGATTTTTCAACTAATTGCAGGTGAAGGAGAATTCCAGTTGCTGTTTGTTGAGGATTAGACAAAGAAGAGTTAATCTTTACTAATCATATTCCCAACATCCTACTATTTACCAAATGGGATTGAGTGGGAATAATATTGTAGTACATTGGGACGTGTAAGAATAAAAAACAAAAAATCCTATGAAATATTGTGTGTATGGATGAAGACCGGGAGCTGCTAAGAACTATCACAAAAGAGTTAATGAACACTGGGAAGTTAGTGGTCGTTGGAGGCCAATCATCTCAGCCCCAGGACATTGCTGCAGAAGTTCCTCAGGGCAGTATCCTTGGCCCAACCATCTTCAGCTGCTTCATCAATGACCTTCCCTCCATCATAAGGTCAGAAATGGGGATGTTCGCTGACGATTGCACAGTGTTCAGTTCTATTCGCAACCCCTCAAATAATGAAGTAGTCCATGCCCGCATACAGCAAGACCTGGACAACATCCAGGCTTGGGCTGATAAGTGGCAAGTAGCATTCGCGCCAGACAAATGCCAGGCAATGACCATTTCCAACAAGAGAGAGTCTAACCAACTCCCCTTGATATTCAACGGCATTACCATCGCTGAATCCCCCACCATCAACATCCTGGGGGTCACCATTGAACAGAAACTTAACTGGACCAGCTACATAAATACTGTGGCTACAAGAGCAGGTCAGAGGCTGGGTATTCTGCGGCGAGTGACACACCTCCTGACTCCACAAAGCCTTTCCACCATCTACAAGGCACAAGTCAAGAGTGTGATGGAATACTCTCCACTTGCCTGAATGAGTGCAGCTCCAACAACACTCCAGAAGCTCGACACCATCCAGGACAAAGCAGCCCGCTTGATTGGCACCCCATCCACCACCCTAAACATTCACTGCCTTCACCACCGGCGCACAGTGGCTGCAGTGTGTACCATCTACAGGATGCACTGCAGCAACTCACCAAGGCTTCTTCGACAGCAGCTTCCAAACCCCCAACCTCTACCACCTAGAAGGACAAGGGCAGCAGGCACATGGGAACAACACCACCTGCACATTCCCCTCCAAGTCACACACCATCCCGACTTGAAAATATATCGCCGTTCCTTCAATGTCGCTGGGTCAAAATCCGGGAACTCCCTTCCTAACACATTGTGGGAGAACCTTCACCACACAGACTGCAGCGGTTCAAGAAGGCAGCTCACCACCACCTTCTCTAGGGAAATTAGGGATGGGCAATAAATGCTGGCCTTGCCAGCGATGCCCACGTTCCATGAATGAATAAAAAAAAGGTCCCACTAATTTTGAAAAAAGCTAATATGGTACAAGTTTTCAAAAAGATGACAAAATAGACCTAGTCAACTACAGATCCATTGGTCTTACATCAGTGCTGAGTAAAATAATGGAATGGATTATCAGGGATAAATTGAGGATTAACTGTATGATAATAACTAGTGAACAGGACCCAATATAGATTTAGAAGGGGAAGATCCAACTTGGCCACCTGTCTTGACTTTTTTTGAGAAAGTGACATCCACAATGGCCATTGAAAAGAACAATGATGTGGTATTCTTAGACTTCTAAAAAGCCTTTGACAAAGTTCCACATAAAAGTTAAACTTAAGGCATTGGAAATATAAGGTACAAATTACTGTGGAGCAGCAATTAGCAAAAACAAATAAAATGTTGAACAATAGAGCCAATCAAGGATGTCATGCTAAGTCTGTACAATGGTCTAATGAATTGCCAATCCAGCCTCCACCCAGCGGGGAGCTGCACTCACAGGGAGTGTGGGTCAGAGAATCGGGGCTCCAGTGTTGCAGCCCTATCTCTGGCCTACTCCCTCTTTGACCTCAGCTTCCTTATTGGGATTGTGGAATCACTCCTCATGAGAATTGCGTCCATTTTTGGTCACTCAGACGCAACACACAAAGTGCAGATAAGAGCCAGACTAGTTATGGAAAAATCTAACAAGAATGTAACCGATGTTGTGAATGTTTGTCATGATGCAAGGATCAGCAAAAAAGGCTATTAAACTACAACCTGTTTCAGTTATAAAGGGCTCAAGCTGATGTACTAAATTAGGAGAATTTATACATAGAAGTTACAACTGGAAACAGACCATTCTGCCTAACCATTCCGTGTCAGTGTTTACCATCCAAGCAGGCAAATAGTTCTGATCATATTTACCCAACCTGTTCCCATATCCCTTCAACTCCTTTTTCTTCTTCCATTTATCCAATCTTGAATGTTGCCATAGTTTCTGCCTCATTCACTAACACTGGAAGTGAATTCCACAATCTCACAACTCTCTGTGTAAAAATGTTCCTCTTGATCTCTGTTCTAAATTTCTTGCATTTAATCTTGTATCTATGGCCCCTTGTTCTGGACCCTTCAACTACTGGAAACAGTCTGCTTCTATCTACCTTGTCCCATCTTTTTATAATTTTAAACGAAAGGTACCTAATTTAATCTTACAGCGTCTTTTCACTTGCCGAGATCACCAGATAGATATGATTCGGCTCATCATAGCTCATTTATCCTGAAATAGCCCGCAGCATCCCCACCCCCCCCATCACAGTATCTAAAAATATGTCCCTCAAATTAATCCTTCTTATCTTCATAACAGGAAAAAATTATGAATTACATCAAAATACATAGAAATTGCAACACGGAAACAGGCTGTTCGGCCCAACAAGTCCTAATCCATGTTCCCATATCTCTTTATCCCCGTTTCCTTCAATCACTTATCTTACCAATTCTTAAATGGTGACAAGGGCCCTGAATTTACTGCATGTTCATTGTGCTCCTGTTGCACTGGAAAGTTACACCTTTCACTAGGAGAGAAAGTTGCACTTAAGTTTCCTGGGTAGGTAAATTTGCACATGAAGTGGTGCAAGTTCTGGCGTAATTGCATTCTAAGAGCACAGTGAACAATGTAGACCCCAGGAATCATCTGTGCAGAAGTGGCAAAGCCTCTAAAGACTGAAGTCTTCGTTAGAGCACTTGGGGACAGCAAGGGAGGATGCAGAGATTCCTTCCTCAACCCCATTGCATTTTATCCACTCGGGGCATCTACCAACCTCATCTGGTGCCTCTTGCCAGAACCATGAGCATTCGCAGACCAGCTGTGCCTTCGGGGCACCATGATAGAGTAGCATATCACCAAAGGGCTGTGAATATTTTCACACGAAGACCTGCAAGCCCTCCTGGAAGAGGTGGAAGACAAGAGAGACTGTCGCCTGGGTGATGTTGCACAAATCGCCTGTGCCACCTTGAAAGACTCTGGTGCCAAAACAATTCAGCGCAGTGGTCACTTTCATAACAACAAACAGAGCCATTCTGGTATTAGAGCGAAGCTAAAGATCTTCGCAAAGAAAGTTGCAGAGATATGCAATGAAAGCCTTGGACAATCGCATCCTTTAAACACAGAGATCCTCTGAGAGATCCTCAAAGGACCTATGCTACTTATAGATTCATTGTGAAGGATAGTACCTGATGGGCTGGAGTCTTCTGCCATGTTGCCTTATTCTCCTTGCCTCCATGCACTGCTGATCTACCTCCTCCTTCATAAGGATAGCATGGAACAATGTGCCCATGAGAAATGGGTTACCTTCTCCAGAGTCATTCTGAGTGTGTGGTTAGTTCAGGGAAGGGTGGGGAGTGTCACAAAATGTAGAGTTCGGGTGAGAGTGCCACACTATGGGTAGGAGGATCAAGTGCAAGTCTCAGTGAGCAGAACTGTGGGAAAAAAAGCGAATTGAGAAAACATCTGTAAAGCCAGAAATCAGCAAGAAAAGTTTGGGGACTCTTCAAAGCTCTCAAACTGACCATTTCTGTCTGAATCAGTGACTGGTGGAGCAGCTGCACCTGTTTTACACGGGGTGATTTTCTTAGAGTGACGTTAAAGAATATCCCCGGGTACCTCACCACCTGGTGAATGGCGCTCCTATACAGATGAGCTCTGTGGGGCTTGGGCGGGCAGATTGTCAAAGCTGTCAAAAAGATCAAGGAAACTTGTGTCTAGCACATAACGGTGTATAAGTGGCAGAATGCACTAAACTTGAGTTTCTTCGATCTTTCCTCGTACAATAATTTCGTAATAATGGCGTAGGTGCTGAAGATAGCTTCCTCATACAAGGCAGCATCCTAGAGAATCTATTCTGTACACTCTTACAATGCCTCAAAATCCTTCCTATAGTGTGGAGCCCAAAGCTGCACACAGTACTCCAACTGTGGTCTTATCAGGATTTAACATAGATACATCATTACATCTTGACTTTTATATTCTATATCTCTACGCTTAAAACCCAGTATTCCATTCATTTTTTATAGCTTGACTTGCTGCTTTTAATGTCTTGTGAACCTGAGCCCCCCAAATCCCTCTGCTGGTCCACATCATCCAGCTTTCTCCGGTTCAAAGTATAATTATTACTGTTACTTTTTAAAATCAAAATGCACTATAACTCACTTATTGACATTGAATTCCATCTGCTACTTTTGTACCCATTCCACCATTTCATCCATATATGGTCCTGTGAAGCGCCTTGGAACGTTTAAGGCGCTATATAAATGCAAGTAGGTGTTTGGATTGTTTAATTGGTTGTTCGGTGAAGGAGTTAAGATTTGTGTGTTTTGCCCTCCTCTTTGGATCTTGCTGAGATGCTCAACCTGGTAATAAGAACATAAGAAATACGAGCAGGAGTAGGCCAATCGGCCCCTCGAGCCTGCTCCGCCATTCAGTAAGATCATGGCTGATCTGATCCTAACCTCAAATCTAAATTCATGTCCAATTTCCTGCCCGTTCCCCGTAACCCCTAATTCCCTTTACTTCTAGAAAACTGTCTATTTCTGTTTTAAATGTATTTAATGATGTAGCTTCCACAGCTTCCTGGGGCAGCAAATTCCACAGACCTACTACCCTCTGAGTGAAGAAGTTTCTCCTCATCTCAGTTTTGAAGGAGCAGCCCCTTATTCTAAGGTCATGCCCCCTAGTTCTAGTTTCACCCATCCTTGGGAACATCCTTACCGCATCCACCCAATCAAGCCCCTTCACAATCTTATATGTTTCAATAAGATCGCCTCTCATTCTTCTGAACTCCAATGAGTAGAGTCCCAATCTACTCAACCTCTCCTCATATGTCCGCCCCCTCATCCCCGGGATTAACCGAGTGAACCTTCTTTGTACTGCCTCGAGAGCAAGTATGTCTTTTCTTAAGTATAGACACCAAAACTGTATGCAGTATTCCAGATGCGGTCTCACCAATACCTTATATAACTGCAGCAATACCTCCCTGTTTTTATATTCTATCCCCCTAGCAATAAAAGCCAACATTCCGTTGGCCTTCTTGATCACCTGCTGCACCTGCATACTAACTTTTTGATTTTCTTGCACTAGGACCCCCAGATCCCTTTGTACTGCAGTACTTTCCAGTTTCTTGCCATTAAGATAATAACTTGCTCTCTGATTTTTCCTGCCAAAGTGCATAACCTCACATTTTCCAATATTGTATTGCATCTGCCAAATCTCCGCCCACTCACCCAGCCTGTCTATATCCCCCTGCAGTTTTTTTATGTCCTCCTCACTCTCTACTTTCCCTCCCATCTTTGTTTCATCTGCTTATAATGACTTGTCTTTGAATGACATGTCCTGCTCCTCCCCTTTTCCTGATGATCGCGGCCAGGGTGAAGTTGGCGCTGTGGAGCTTCGGGTCCTTGGTCAGGTTTAGGGTCCGGCAGTAAGGGGGTTTGTTCAGCAACATTCTTGTTATATAGCACTACCATGTTATACTGGTCATTGCAGATAATGGGCAAATCGTGTTCGCACAAACGCACTTGCTATAAGTGGGTGGACTGTACCCCTTAATTTTCTCCACTAATCTCCTGTGTGGTATGTTGTCAAAGGCTTTCTGAAAGTCCACATACACCACATTCACTGCATTTTCATCATCCACCATCTCTGACGCCGCCTCAACAAACTTTATTAGGTTTGTCAAACATGATGTTCCCTTTTGAAATCCATGTTGGCTACTTCTAATTATTTTCTCTTCATCTAGATATTTAGTAATTTCATCTTTAAGGTTCCAAAATTTTCCCTACCACAGATGTTAAACTAACTTGTCTAATTACCTGGATTAGCTCTGTCTCACTTTTTGAAAATGGATATTGCATTGGCTACTATCCAGTGTTGTAGCACACACTCACTCTCAATAAAACCTTGAAATGTAGGAGTTACCTTTTAACTTCGTATCATATAAACTGCCCGTTATGCAGCCCCCACAATTTTCCTTTCTGATACCGCCAGTTTTCTGCCTTGCTGAAGTTGAATGTTAGTCCCATCATTTCTATTCACTTAGTGTCTCTCTTGCTCCTTTTCCCCACTGAATTCTGGCTTCTGATGCTCTCTCCCACTGAGTGCTGATCCCTGTGCCTGTCCCCACTAAGTGCCCACTACAGCTCCTCTCCCTGCTTCGAGCCAATGTCGGCTCCTACTCATCCCCCCACTAAGTTTCAGAGAAAATTATACGGCAAAAGAAAATAAATGCAACTATTGAAATGAAAGGCAACCGCAAAACATTGGAAACAGAAGCTAAGAAAGGTTAAAAAGAGAGATGAGGAAAAAAAAGTAACTTTTTTTATAACAGTCTCAATTTTCAATCTGTCCTCGATTTTTCTTTCCCCTTTTTCACTGTGAGTAATGTTACAGGAGATCACTGCTAATATATTTATATTATTGTCTGCCTTTGGTGATAATAGATTACAGTGTAGCAGAAGGTTACTGCTTTCTTAAAAGAATTTTCTGGATAGGATAAAATAAATCTTTGATCTTCACATATTTTCACACTTTAAGGGCATCCTTTTCTATTGGCAGTGAGCGTACTGAAATCCTCAGAATGTTAATAAACATCAAGAAAAATGAAGTTGTGATTTTTCACCAGCTCGCATAGAAATTAATTGTTTGAAATAGCCCCAGAGATTTACAGAGAAGGAGTCAAATGACCTTTAAAATCTAATTTCACCCTGTTCTCATCATTCCAGTAAAATTGATTATGCTAATACCTGTTAGATTGAAAATTTATTTTTTAGATCTGGGAGATGTGTGACATAAGCAGTATCTGGATTGTTTTAATACAATAGTTTAAATTTAGGTTTAAATCCATTGTAGAGTTGTGGATGAGGATCTTGGGTACTTTTTTTTTAGGTCTACAGGCAATATTGTTTCTGTGGTATTTTAAGTACCATATTTCAAAAATGAATGGATATGCTTCAGTTTTTTGACTTTGAACAAAATCTTTCAAAGCATTTCACTTGGGTGGAAATAATCAATTACAACTAATACAGACCAGTGGCATCTCATAGGAACCAATGGATGATTCATGAAATTATGTTAAAGTAGTTTATTCACCCAATAGTCAAGTAGTTCACCCACTGTATTTATTACTAAGCTGGCTCACAAGTAATCATTTGGCACTGCCCCTGCCCTTACTGGGTTCAACTGACAGGCTCACAATCCAACAGCAACCATTCAGCCCACAGCACCTACACCTGCTCCCAGCAGATGTATGTACATCTGAGCCTATCAGAGGCTTATCTGACAGTATTCCCAAGATAGCTCAGAAACAAGCCATTTTAGCTTCTCCTGAATGTGTCTCCTGTGGCCTCTGAAAAATGCCATGGAAACGGAGGCGAGTTGCAGCCGGCCCTCATTTGGACTTTTAAACCAGTGATTGACACATGTGAAGAAAAGGTGAGTTTTTGCAGCAAGGCAATCAGTTCTCTCAGACAAACCTTTGGCTGGGAGTTCTTTGTGTTCAGACTCAGATTTCTTTGTTCACGCTCAGAATTCTTGTGTTCACAAATATTCACCGACATTTTGGACCCCCTCAAACTGACACCATCAGGCTGGGGGGGGGGGCGCAATGATTGTATTCAGCAGTACATCACCATCCATAGCAGGCAGAGGGTGCAGTTCTGGGAGTTGCAGCTCCACAAGACAGAGGTGTGCCACAAGGGCCAGCAGAAGAGCAGAGAGGGGACCAACAGAGGGGCCAAGGTCGCAGGGGGCACTACCCACATGAGAGGGTGTACAGGCAGAAGATGAGCTTCCTAGGACCAGTTGCCTATGAAGGCTCAGATTGAGTTGCCAAGTGGTCACAGACATCTGCACACTCCTTCATGCGAAGCTGCTCCCGGCTGGGCCTGGTAACTACGCATTGCCCGTTGCAGTTAAAGTCACCACTGCTCTCAATTTCTTCACCTCCGTATCCTTCCAGGGCGCCACCGGTGACATCACCAAGGTTGCTCAATCGTCTGCACATAAGGGATGGGTTGTTTGCCAGGGTGTCTGACTACATCAACTTCCCCTGCACCAACATCAGCCAGACTGAGAGGGCAGTGCGTTTCCATGTCTGGCTGGCTTCCCAAGGGTACAGGATGCAATTGATTGCAAAAACGTAGCAATCCGAGGACCTGCACATAAGCCAAGACTGTTCATCAACTGAAAGGGATATCACTACATCAATGCACAGCTGGTTTGCGACCATCGGAGGAGGTTTCTGCAGGTGTGTGCCAAATTCCCTGGCAGCTGCCATGATTCCTTCATTTTGCGCGAGTCCAACATTCCGGTCCACTTCAACGCACAAGACAGACTTAAGGGCTGGCTCCTTGGAGAGAAGGGAATACCCCCTGCAGACGTGGCTCATTACACCTGTGAGAAACCACAGCAACGAGGCACACCAGCGGTACAATGACAGTCACATCACTGCCGGGTCTGCCATTGAACAAGCCATTGGAATGCTCAAAATGCACTTCAGATTCCTGGATCGATCTGGGGGAGCCCTTCAGTACTCACTGGTGAGGGCGTGCAGAATAATAGTCGTGTGTTGCATCCTGCACAAAATCACTCAACAAAGAGGGTTACAGGTGGATGAGGTCCCATGCACTCATGAAGCATCCGCATCTGCTGGCAACATTGAAGAAGATGAGGAGGAGGAGGACAAAGGTGGGCAACCCATCGGCAGACAGCGGCACACACGGCTGTGTGTGATGTCAGGGAGTCACTCATATCTAACAGGTTCTCATAAGGAGATCTGCAAAGTGAAGATAGTGAAATTCTCAGACTGCCTGGAATGACCACCACCACCACCAGCACCTGCTCTCCCCCCCACCCCCTCCATTTACACTAAACAGTTCTTCAACCACGCACACACCCATTGTAAAGGCGCCGAATGGGTGGTATCAAGTCGTGGCATTCATGATGAAGCACATGAACGGGCATTTTCACAAAAGGGACTGAAGAATGGATAAGACGAGGCAGTGATGATGACAGTTATGACATTAAATGTGCATGTAAGAAAAAACAAATATAAATGAAAAACATGACATTTCATCAGATACCTTTGTGCATACCCTTGGTGATTACAAAACCGTAGCCTTCCCCTTCCCTTGGTTTCTACGTGGTACATCCGTGTGGCTTCAGCAGAGGTAGAGGCAGGCTGTTCAGGTCCCTGCCCTGACTGCTGGGATGCTCTCGGCCTATACCGTCTGGGTTTTGGAGCCCATGAGGGCCCCGTGAAAGACTGCTCCATCTGTACCTGTGCTGGGACAGATGCGGCCATTGGGAGAGGAGGCAGCATTGTAGGTACTGGTTGTTGGGGGTGGAGGGGGTGTAATGGGTGAGACGTGGGAACGCTTTGAGTGGAATCCCCACTTCCAGGTCACCTTTCGCCATCATCCCGCTGCAGGGCCACGGCCACGTCACTCCTACCACTCTGCTAGACAACAGCTTGGAGCACATCTACGATGCATGGTAAGAACATAAGAACATAAGAAATAGGAGTAGGAGTAGGCCAATCGGCCCCTCGAGCTTGCACCGCCATTCAATAAGATCATGGCTGATCTGATCCTAACCTCAAATCTAAATTCATGTCCAATTTCCTGCCCGCTCCCCGTAACCCCTAATTCCCTTTACTTCTAGGAAACTGTCTATTTCTGTTTTAAATTTATCTAATGATGTAGCTTCCACAGCTTCCTGGGGCAGCAAATTCCACAGACCTACCACCCTCTGAATGAAGAAGTTTCCCCTCATCTCAGTTTTGAAGGAGCAGCCCCTTATTCTAAGATTATGCCCCCTCGTTCTAGTTTCATCCATCCTTGGGAACATCCTTACCGCATCCACCCGATCAAGCCCCTTCACAATCTTATACGTTTCAATAAGATCGCCTCTCATTCTTCTGAACTCCAATGAGTAGAGTCCCAATCTACTCAACCTCTCCTCATATGTCCGCCCCCTCATCCCCGGGATTAACCGAGTGAACCTTCTTTGTACTGCCTCGAGAGCAAGTATGTCTTTTCTTAAGTATGGACACCAAAACTGTATGCAGTATTCCAGGTGCGGTCTCACCAATACCTTATATAACTGCAGCAATACCTCCCTGTTTTTATATTCTATCCCCCCAGCAATAAACGCCAACATTCCGTTGGCCTTCTTGATCACACGCTGCACCTGCATACTAACTTTTTGATTTTCTTGCACTTGGACCCCCAGATCCCTTTGTACTGCAGTACAAAGACCACGGCTAAAGTATCTGACTGCCTTGTTTAAGGCGGCAGAAAGGTTGGCATCCTGAGTCTGCACAGTCGTCATGGCCTGAGTCGACTCATTTGTGAGCCGTGCTTGAAGCTGAATAGAAGCTGCCATTCTTTCCATCGCAGACATTCCCACACTTACCTGCGCCACCATTCCACTAATGCTGGAGGTGGACTCCTCCATCTTCTCCACTATTGTGGAGAGGGAGCGTGGCACATTTTCCAGTACCTCGCAAAAACGCAGCTGTACCTCTATCATTCCCAATCTCAACGATGGTCCCCGGGGTTCATCTTCTGCGTCCAGCTCAGCAGAGCCTGGAGAGGAGTGCATTCCCAACGCGGAATCTCCACAGCTGCCCCTGCCACCAGTGTCTGCACATGCTCACTTGTGAGTGGTGAATCACCAGGTGACAACCCAACAGGTGGTCTAACAGGACCCACCAAAGTGCCAGTGTCTGCGCTGGTGGATGGCTCGATATGATGTGACGGTGCACCCTCATACACATGGAGCTCCTCTGAGGAATCGCCCTCATCCAGGTTGTGTGCTGCTTCAGCAATCCTTGAAGGCCCTGGCAGAGAACATAAAGCAATATTAGGAACCATCGCAGAAGTTAGTTTGCAATGAACATACTGAGGTGTGCAACAGGTCAATCATTGATAACATCAATTCATGATTTGTGTGAAGGATGTTAAAGTTCTGTCATCTGACGTTTGCAGGCTGTCGGTCTCACCATCTCCGACAGCCAGGCATTCAACCGTGTTGCTGAGCTCCAAGGCCTCCTCCTCTGTCTCTGTCAGAGGCTCTATATGTGGTGACCACCCTCCAGTCCTACTCCTCTCCCATGCACTTTGCGCTCTTTTCTCCTACAATGGGAGAAAGAACAAACGTGTGAGTGAATGAGGGTGAGGGGGTCACCCGATGGATGCATTGCTTTGGGTGAGGCTGCCCAAGAAAGAGATGAATCACAGAGTGAGTATCAGACAGATTCATGACATTGCGTCAGGATTGGGGTGAGTGGGAGTGGTGGGTTCACAAATGGGGAGGTGAGGAAGTGCACAGAGAGTGACGGTAAGTTGATAATGAGACTTAAGTGGGTTTGAGGAGTGATGTGATGGAGTAGGCTTGGCAGGACAGAGTGAGAGGGGGGATAACGTACACCGCAGGATGTAGGTGAATCAGTAACTGTACTCACTTTTCCTGACCAGATTAGGTCATTAAAGTGCTACCTGCATGGCACCCGCGTCCTTGCCATGGTGCTCCTGTTGCTCAGCTCCTCTTCCACCTTGAGCCAGGCCTTCTTGGTGACAGAAGCATGGCGCTGCCTGCTATCACACAGAGAGAGTGTGTACCTCCTTCTCCTCTCACCAGCCAGTAGAAACTCAAGAGAAGAGTCATTGAACCGGGGTGCAGGCTTCGTCCTTTGTTACTCCTTGTCTTTAAATTCCTCCTTTCTCCCTCAAAATCCATGGTTGCAATGTCCCTTTAAATACTCCAGTTCCCCAGCACGTCTTTCGGGTGCGCAGTATGCCCGCTGCGCAGCTTGGAAACGTGAAACCCAGAAGTCACTTTAGGGCCTTCAATTGAATCACAATTGCTCGAGACAACACACACAAAATTTTTCCGCATTTCCCACGCATGATTTGACCCCACCCCACCCCAGCTGAGTTCCTGCTAGTAAAATTTACCCATGATCTCTGGGTTGCTCATACTTTAACCAGGACATTATTGAACTCATTAAATTCCCCAACTGATAGGGTAGTCCGAGCTGGACATGCAGTGGGAATGGTACCAGAGCTGAGTGTTGGTAAGCTTCGCAATTTTAGCTGGTTAAACTCCAGTAGAACCCCAGCACACACTCGAGGTTCCTCAGCCTTCAATATCAACCTGCACCTAGGTTCTCTGGGCTTAGGTAAGTGGAGTCAGCCTCTACACAAAATCTGCTTATGTGGATTTCTCAGTAGTTTATTTTTTAGACACCCAAGCATGTGATGAGTTTCCACAATTGTCAGATCAAAAAAAATATTCTACATTCTAGGGAATGTCTCTTTATTAAATTATATGGTACATATCTCTCCCTTAGAAAAAATGCTAACATAAGAAAAACTGTCCTTTAGTTATGTTACTGGCAGGGTTTAAACTATTCATTGCTCTGTGGGAATAAAACACAATTATAATTGATTATTCGGTTGTTCAGGCCTCCCTTCATTAATATATTATGAAGCTGAAAACAGTTAAATTGTTATATAGCTGAAAGCTTTGTCCTGAATTCCAAATGTGCAGTGCAGGTATTTGTCATGCAACCATTTTTTTTTCTTTTTTCATTGCAGATTGTGTATATCTCATTTATTATTAATATCGTGGAGACTATAGGGCTTTTTAATAAAAATTATTTTGAGTGCAGATATTACTTTAGATTTTAAATACTCACCATCTATAATTAAATTCTTACATCTAGCCCACACATCCTGTTGTCATACTTACTTCCTGCGTCACAAATGTTGTGTCTGTATCAAGGCTTTATCATAACAGGGGTAACGTCTGGGTCTTATGATAGGTAAATATACATCAGCCCTCCCAATGTTAGGTGGCACTGCTACTCATGCAAGGTCCACCTCCCAGGCCTGTTGCTCTGTTTTACTTTAAATTTAATTTAATTTTATGTTTATTAAATTTTTTCTTCTATTTTTGACCTTTCATCTCTCAAACACATTGATTTATGCTGAGGTTTGGTTTCAAAGGAGCTGACTACCCAGTGATACTTCAGTCAGAAGTGAGTGACACTAGGCTGTTCAACCCTGATGGGGTATCACAGCTGAACGCAGTCCTGTTCTCCCTGACATCCACTTGCTAGCACGTTACAGAAGGATGAATGGAGAGGGATCTAGCTGCCATCCTTGTTGAGATTTGCTAACTCAGTACAGACCAGGGATCGAACTTGAATTGTCCTGTGTAGCTCTGTATCACATGAGTTGATGCATTATGTGATCGCCCATTCACTTTTGAAGCCTAATGCCCCAGTGTAATTTTGATCATTGAAATAAAGGAAAGTTTTCAAATAGTTCACTTTAAAAACGATTTACACATGCAGGGATGGGCCTATTCCATGTTTCTACATGCACAATTAGGCCCATTTGAGTTTTCAAATGTCTGTGTGTGATTAGACTATTCCATGAATGTACAGTGAGGTAAAATTTCACAGGGGTTCTCCCAATTTCTCGCTGTAACTTGGCAGAAGATCGGTGGAAAACCCAGAGAAGCGGAATAAATGGCCGCTTAAGTCATTTCTCCAAGGTTTCCACCGAAGTTATGGTAGGAGATCGGAAGAAACCCTGCAGAAATTCTACCTCTGTGTTTTGTAATGCCTTATCCTCATTTGGTTTTGACTGGGCAAAAGGTAGTCACCCTACAGTGCTTTCCTTTTTACTGTGTAAAATAAATATAAAGACAAAATGGATTTTTTTTTATGGTAAAAGTAGCTTGTGCAATGTGCAGCAGACTGTCTCATTAACACTTCAGTAGTGTTTTGCTATAGATGTAAATAGTAAAAGAGCAGGACCTGGCATTCTTTAGTAATATGTGTACAGATGGTGGCCTAGTTCTGACAGTAGCTTACTGGGTTTCCATTCCAGGCCTGAGTGCAAGTCTTGGCATCAACTAGTATTTGAACTTAGATATCCTCAGTGGTGAATTTCACTCTCTCTCTCTGACACACACGTGTACTGGCAAATCTCCTGTGGCATTTCTCACAGTCAGTTAGAAGGTAAGCTATTCTTTGCTATGTAACATACAATATATTATGTTGATTGAATAAATGAAACTGTGCTTTCATTACAAAGTATTTGAGGAATGTTAGAGTTCAAATTAGAGTATAAATTTACAGAGACCTCGCTAAATGGGATTGCAGGTTGAAGAATCAATTGTACAATGTTGTCACCAGTCTCTGATCTGCACTCCTGTCAAACAAGGCTCAGCACTGGGAGCGCAGCTTTGGTGAATTTGCTCTGTCGTTATGTCCATTTTTCATGAAAATTTTAAATCAGTGGCCTTGATTGTTATAATTATTATTTGTTTGATTGTTCCCAGACCCCTGAAACACCCTCCCAAACTACAAAACCACATGATCCCCTCCCCACTACTGCTACATATCTCCTACCTACCTGCACGCTGGAAAATCTCCCCTATTTTCTTTCTGCGCATTCCTTTTAAAAAGGGTAAGACATAACATTTTTCCAAAGCTAAACATAATAATCAAGGCAATGGATTTACAATTTCTGTTAAAATGGGAATATAATCACATAATTTGAACCACAAAGTACCGTTAACACTGTCATAATATTTTGTAATAAAAACGCAATTCAACTTATTGAATCACCATAATTCAGCGGCCTTGATAATATATTGTACATTACATATCGTAAAGTAGCGTATCTGCTGATTCATTATGAGCAGCTGCACAAAAGGTCTACTAGTATGTATGAGTTTTATGTCTTACATTTATTTAAAGTCCAGGATCCAGAGGAAGAGGAATGGAAGATGCTTCAGGCTGCATGTAGGGGGTGGTGGTGTGTGTCAGCTTCACCTCTGATTTCTGAGCGGTCCGAATCGCTCCCACTCCCTGGGTTCTAGACCTTGGACTTATTTGGGGGTTGTGACAAAGTGCAGCAGACAACTGGTTTTGGTGCATGAAACTTTGACCTTTATTCAAGAGAGGAAATACAACACAACAATCTTAACGTTCTAATAAAATGGGGAGCACTTCAGTACACGCGAGGGAAATTACAGTCGGAAGGATACCTCACCCCTCCCAATCCCACTGTACTAGCTAGGTTGGACTCTAAAGGACCAGGGATAATGCTCACCTAACGAAACCTTGACAGTAATTCACCCAGCGGTAAGTCAGAAATAGATTGTAGAGTGGAAACTTTGCAGATCTTCGGTTTTCTCCCGAGTTGGTTTTCTTTGGTCGCGGTGGCTCAATATTACCCGCCCGGTTGGTTGGTGGTAATATTCGGTTGGTTGTTTCGTAAGGCCCTTGTTGCCGCGAGGTGTCTGACGGTCACTGGGACTGTTGCTCTGGTTTCTTCTTGTGTGTCAGCCTGCTTCTAGAGCTACTGACCTTCCCTGTCGAACTGCTTTCCTTGTTGTCTGCTGGAAACTGCTCTTCTTTCCAGACACAGGCAGAAGCAAGACAAGCAGCCCACCAGAGCCAGCAAGCCAGAGAGAGAGAGGGAGAGAGCTTTTGCCTTGTGGATGTCTCTCTTACAATGCTCTGTTTAAACAGTTCTTACCAAGTTCTTAAGAATCTTTGATGGTTTTTTTGATGGTCCCAATCATATTGCAAATTGCTTCTCCCAATGGGTCATTGTTTTAATTCTGATTTAGAGCTTGTCACATAAGGCTTCCTTTTGTATCCAACGTCCTAGGTGTTGATGGTTTTGCTTTAAAGCAAAGGCATGGCCCCACCATGTCTGGAAAAGTTGCCTCTTTCAATGGGAGTGATTGTCGACTCCCTGCTGTCCGTTTTGCATTAAAACAGAGACATGTCTGAAGCTCCACGATGTGTGTTTTGTTGATTTCGTCTGGTGACCTCTCAACTATCCTTCCATTTTAGGTTTATAGTCAATTGCCAAAGTTTTCCCATACTTAGGGTTTTTTAGGGTTTTTCTCCGAGTTTTGGGGGATCTGTGAATTTTGAGAATCTTACATGCAGAAAGAAAGAACTTGAATTTATATAATGCCTTGCGATGACCCAAAGTGCTTCAAAGCCAATAACCTAATTTTGAAGTACAGTCACTGTTGTTATGTAGACAAACATAGCAACCAATTTGCAGAAAGCAGGGCCCCACAAACATCAATAATAACTAGTTAATCTGTTTTGTAGGTGTTGCTTGAGAGATAAATGTTGGTTATCACACCAGGAAAACTCCACTGTTTTTCTTGAAATAGGCCTAGCTTGGTTTAATGTCTCATCTGAAAGCAGCAATCCCTTAATGCTACACTGAACTGTCAGCCTAGATTACATGATCAAGTCCTGTGGTGGAGCTTGAACCCACAACCTTCTGATTCAGAGGCAAGAGGGCTATTACTGAGAAAAGCTGGCACTCAGGTGGGTAAAGGTGTCTACAAATACAGAGGAGGGTGGGTAGTGCATTGTGAGAGGACCAGAGGCACGTTGGTATGTGGAAGTATTGGTGAGAGGGTCCTTGTGTTTTAGAACAATTGGATCTGGGAGTATTGGGAGAAATGTGATGGGAGTGAAGAAGTAATGTGAGGATGTTACTAGGATGTAACAGTGGTGGGAGGGTGGCTTGGGACATAGGAGCGCTGGAATGGTGATATGAGGGCGTTGGAACATTGGAAAGCTGTGGCTGAGTATGAGATAACTGAGAGAAGGATCCTTCGCTTGGGAACAGTGGGATGGGAGTTGCAGGGTGCTGCTGAGAAAAGCACTGTAGCTGTGTTCATGGCTGTGACTGGGAAACTGACTATATCTTCTTAAAAGTGTTTTTAATATGCTTTTATTATCTGAATGAAAGTGCAGTAAGCGCTTTACAGAACCTAAAACTGGTTCCTGAGTCACGGTCAGGAACATGGTGACACGGTTTTTTGTTGGAGACAAGTCAGCAGTAAGGAATGGAGGAAAAGATAACGGTGTACAGGTCGATGGCCGAGGTGGTGAAAAGCAACAGGTAGGAGTAGGAAGGGGGAGAAGGCATGGTTACTTGAGGTGGGAATGATGAGAGATGGTGGGTGAAAGTTGGAAATAGTGAAAGAAGGCATGAGCGTTCTGGATCAGTGGGGGTGCAATAATGATTGAAAAGCACTGTACGCTCGTCAACTTTTAGAAAACTTTTCTTGAGATTCTGAGCTAAAATGGATGCTTCCTGCAATGCTGTTTTTTTTTCTCTGAAGGTGTTTTGGACAACCCCCAGGCTCTGTATTAAATCATGGCATCTTAGGCCTAGAAATTCGGGCGTGCCCATTTTTGGGCACGCACAGGGAGCAATCCCTGCGCCTGAATGGAGATACCCAAGGCGCCTCATTTCACTTGAGCTAGTGAGCTGCGGAGAGTAGCAAGCATGATTGAAGATTGGGCCGCTGCTGGCATCACAGCGGCCCTCAGGTAAGTGAGGATAGGGGGGGCCGGGGAGTGAATGGGTCAGGAGGGAGCGGTGACAATCAGCGTGGGAGGGGAGGGGAAGAGCGGCCAGCAGCAGCCCACGTTCTTTTAATGTGGGGTCGAGAGGAGCACTCTTGCTTCTTCCGGTTCCACATTCAGGTAAGTATATTTTTAAAACTTACCTTATTGATCATGGCCTAACGGGCGGTCCCTTTAAGGACCACCTTTTAGGCTGCATGTCGGACTATTTCTCCTGAGGCAGCGCAATCAAGGATTGGAGATATGAAGCACATATGTTTGGCAAATACCAACAGTTAATATGTAAGCATAATTATAAGAAGGAAAGGTCATAAATAAAGAACCTGTGATTTTCAAATATCTGCCAGCTGCATGTGAAGTCACGCTGATGAATTGGGGCCTTGCAAAATTTATCCTAATAAGTCAATCATATTGATTAAAGACAGAAGCATTTGGCAATAAAAGTAATGTTGTTTTTCGCCAGAGCTGTTAACATTGAACAAAAGCTAGATGTTAGATTTTCAGTCACTCGTTGAGGGATTGACTCATGCCAAAAAACATGCTTAAATTCGGCAAGCTGCGTCTATCACATAGGATGGAAGGGATGCCCAATGTAGGACCTTGTGCTTAAGTATTCTTTTAAACCATACAGAATGCTATTTCAAAATACTTAATAGCTAAGGTCCTGGAATTGCACTCATTGTTTGGCCCTGAATTTCCACAGGGGTTGTTCTGCTGTAACTTTGGCAGAGAAATGGTGGAACCAGTCATTTTGAGCCATTTCAATAATTTCTCCAGGGGCTCTGCATCCTTCCGCCAAAGTTACAGATGGAGATCAGGACAAACCCACATAAATTGTGGGCTTTTGTCTTTAGTAAGGCATTGTATAACCCGCAGAAATTCAGGCTGCCTCTATTTCCCTGACCTTTTTTTCTTCTGTAGTATTACATATATGTAATTAAAGATTCAGACCATTTGTAAAGTCTTCTCGCACTGAAGCAATAGTTTCATTGCTTGAATAAAAATTACTTAATTGGAAGTAAGGGGGTTGCAATAGGTGGGCTGTCCAGCATAATTGCAAGTCTACTGTGGTATTACTTCTGAATTTTATCAGGTAAATGTGTGCAGTGGCCCAGATGGCCTGCACAGTTTGCTGTGACTTCTGAAATAATAATCTGGTGATTAATTTTAAAAACAGTTAAATGAAAAGAACAGGATAATGAAATACAAAGCATGCGCATGATTTTTACCTGGAGCCAGGAAGAGAGCCAATGGGTAAACTTTTACTTGGGAAGCCCAAAGGTAAAGTGAGCGATCACAACTCAATTGAAGGCACTTAATTTTACTTCCGGTTTTCACGTCTCCAAGCTGCGCGGTGGGCGTAATGCGCACCCGGATGATGCGACCTGAAGTCCATTATTTAAAGGGCCAATGCAAAAATGGACTCTTGGAGGAGAAAGGAGGAAATAAAGCTATGGATTCAAAGAGAACAAGGGCAGCACCCAGGTTCATCAAAGCTTCAATTGAAGTACTGCTGGGTGCAGTGAGAACCAGGAGGGAGGTCATTTACCCAAGCGATGGGAGGAAGAAACCTGGTTCTGCCACCAAGAAGGCGTGGCTGAAGAGGTGAGCAGCAGGAGCACAGTGCCCAGGTCTTGGCTGCAATACAGGAAGCTTTTTAATAACCTAACCAGGTCTGGAAAAGTGGGTACATTTGCGTCCTGTGTTGTACAACACACCGCCTCTCACATGTGTTGGCAAGCCTTTTTTTTTATTCGTTCATGGAATGTGGGCATTGCTGGCATTTATTGCCCTTCCCTAATTGCCCTTGAGAATGTTGTGATGAGCCACCTTCTTGAACCGCTGCAGTCCGAGTGGTGAAGGATCTCCCACAGTGCTGTTAGGTAGGGATGATGAAAGAACGGCGATATATTTCCAAGTCGGGATGGTGTGTGAACATGCAGGTGGTGGTGTTCCCATGTGCCTGCTGCCCTTGTCCTTCTAGGTGGTAGAGGTTGTGGGTTTGGGAGGTGCTGTCGGAGAAGCTGCAATGCATCCTGTGGATGGTACACACTGCAGCCAAGGTGCACCGTTGGTGAAGGGAGTGAATGTTTAGGGTGGTGGATGGGGTGCCAATCAAGCGGGCTGCTTTGTCCTGGATGGTGTCGAGCTTCTTGAATATTGTTGGAGCTGCACTCATCCAGGCAAGTGGAGAGTTTTCCATCACACTCCTGACTTGTGCCTTGTAGATGGTGGAAAGGCTTTTGGGAGTCAGGAGGTGAGTCACTCCTCGCAGAATACCCAGCCTCTGACCTGCTCTTGTAGCCACAGTATTTATGTGGCTGGTCCAGTTAAGTTTCTGGTCAATGGTGACCCCCAGGATGTTGATGGTGGGGGATTCGGCGATGGTATTGCCGTTGAATGTCAAGGGGAGATGGTTAGACTCTCTCTTGTTGGAGATGGTCATTGCCTGGCACTTGTCTGGTGCAAATGTTACTTGCCACTTATCAGCCCAAGCCTGGATGCCATCCAGATCTTGCTGCATACGGGCACGGATTGCTTCACTATCTGAGGGGTTGGGAATGGAACTGAACACTGTTCAATCATCAGCGAACATCCCCATTTCTGACCTTATGATGGAGGGAAGGTCATTGATGAAGCAGCTGAAGATGTTTGGGCCTAGGACACTGCCCTGAGGAACTCCTGCAGCAATGTCCTGGGGCTGAGATGATTGGCCTCCAACAACCACTACCATATTCCTTTGTGCTAGGTATGACTCCAGCCACTGGAAAGTTTTCCCCCTGATTCCCATTGACTTCAATTTTACTAGGGCTCCTTGGTGCCACACTCGGTCAAATGCTGCCTTGATGTTAGAGTGAGGAACTTAAAGTAATTAAGATTAGTCAAGAAAAAGTACTGGAGAAATTAATGGGACTAAAAGCCGACAAATTCCCTGGACCTGATGGCCTACATCCTATGGTTTTAAAAGAGGTGGCTGCACAGATAATGGATGCATTGGTTTTGATCTTCCAGAATTCCCTAGATTATAGAACTTCCCCTTGCATTGGAAGGTAGCAAATGGTGCCTTGATGTCAAGGACAGTCCCTCTCACCTCACCTCTGGAATTCAGCTCTTTTGTCCATGTTTGGACCAAGGCTGTAATGAGGTCTGGAGCCAAGTGGTCCTGGCGGAACCCAAACTGAGCATCGGTGAGCAGGTTATTGGTGAGTAAGTGCCGCTTGATAGCACTGTTGACGACACCTTCCATCACTTTGCTGATGATTGAGAGTAGACTGATGGGGCAGTAATTGGCCGGATTGGATTTGTCCTGCTTTTTGTGGACAGGACATACCTGGGCAATTTTCCACATTGTCGGGTAGATGCCAGAGTTGTAGCTGTACTGGAACAGCCTACTCCATCATATCACTCCTCACATCCACTTAAATTTCAGCAGCAATCATCCTTCACTTTCAGTGAACTTCCTCACCTCTCCATTTATGCACCCATCACTGGCACTCACCCCAATCCTAATGCAATGTGATGCATCTGCCTGATAGTTACCCTATAGGAACATAGTAACAGGAGTAGGTCATTTAGCCTCTCGAGCCTATTCTGCCATTTAATGAGATCATGGCTGATCTGTGACCTAACTCCATATACCCACCGTAGCCCCATATCCCTTTGGTTAACAAAAATCTATCAATCCTAGTTTTAAAATTAGCAATTGAGCTAGCATCAACTGCCGTTTGCGGAAGAGAGTTCCAAACTTCTACCACCCTCTGCGTGTAGAAGTGTTTCCTAATTTCACTTCTGAAAGTCTTGGCTCTAATTTTTAGGCTATGTTCCCTCGTCCTAGACCCCCCCCCCCACCAACCAGCGAAAATAGTTTCTATCTACCCTATCAGTTTCCCTTAATATCTTGAAATCTTTGATCCAATCACTCATTAATCTTCTAAATTCCAGGGAATACAGCCCTAGTTTGTATAATCTATCCTCATAATTTAACCCTTCGAGACCATGTATCATTCTAGTAAATCTACGCTGCACTCCCTCCAAGGCCAATATATCCTTCCTGAGGTGCGAAGCCCAGAACTGAACTCAGTACTCCAGGTGTGGTCTAACCAGGGCTTTGTATAGCTGTAGCATAACCTCTACCCTCCTGTATTCTAATCCTCTATAGATATAAAGGCCAGCATTCTGATGCATTTGTCTGAGAGTCAGCCGCACCCAATGCACTACATCCATTCGGTAAATACGTCACCTTCATGGTCAATCACAGGTCCGTCCTTTTGCCCCTTGTAGGAGAAGAAAGTGAAAGGCCGAGGACTGGAGGTGACCCTCCACAGATAGTCCAGCTCATTGATGCAGAGGACGAGACCATCGAGATATGTGGGACTGCGGCACCCCTATCCGTCAGAGATGGAGAGACTGGGAACCCGCAGATGCCTGGTGACAGAACTTAAACATCTTTCACACACATAATGACTTTATTCATCAATGACTGAACTCTGACAGACCTGAGTGTGGCGATTGGCAAGATTGTTACTTTGCCCATGACTAATTCATATTGTGTTCTGTTGCCTTCCAGGGCCTTCACGCACACAAGAAGAATGTGGCAAGATGGAAAACATTGATTCCTCAGAGGTCCTCATTTCTTCTGAGGGTGCACCGTCACAGGACATACAGCCATGCACCAGCACAGATACTGGCATTTGGTGGGTCCTGTTAGCCAGTTAGTTGGGTTTTTACCTGGTCACAATTCATAAAGTGAGCACGAGCAGGCACTGGCGGCAGGGGCAGCTGTGGAGAGTTGGCATCGGAGGGCGCACTCCTCTCCAAGTTCTGCTCAGCTGGACACAAATGGTGAACCCAGGGGCTGTCTTTGAGGTGAGAATGATTGAGGTACAGTTGCACTGTTGCGAGGTACTGGAAAATGTGCCATGCACGCTCTCCACAATAGCGGACAGGATGGAGGAGTCCAAGTTCAACACTAGTAGATTGTTGTTGCAGGTAAGTGCAAGAATATCAGCAACAAAGAGAGTGGCCGCCTCCAAGTGGAACTTCAGGCATGGCTCACAAATAAGTCAATGCAGGCCATGACCATGGCCATGCAGGAGATGTCTACCACCATAAACAGGATGACAGATACCTTAACTGTGGCCTGACAACATGGCACATATGTTCACCAAGCTGCTCTCCAGCGGAGTGGTGGGAGCGATGTGGTGCTGACCTGGGACAGGGATAATGGCGAAAGGGGACATGGAAATGGGGACTGCACTCAAAGCGCTCACACTTCTCACCCGTTGACCCCCCCCCCACACTCAACCAGTACCCGAAATGCTGCCTCCTCTCCCAATGGCTGAGTCTGCCCTTGCACATGTGCAGATGGAGCAGTCTTTGGAGAGATCTTCAAGGGCTCCGAAACCCAGAGGTCGTACACCAAAAGCATCTCAGCAGTCAAGGCAGGGATCTGAGTAGCCTGCCACTATCTCTGCTGAGGCCACAGGGGATGCACCACGTAGAAGCAGTAGGAAGCGTAAGTTTAAGCAATTGTAGCTCACCAAGTGTATGCACAAGGGTGTTTGAAGAAATGTTATGTTGTGTAGTCTCTTTTTTTTTGTATTGGCACAATGAAATTTATTGATTAGCACCACTTCCATATCTTGGACTTTATTGCATCCCGAGTGTTAAGTTGTCCTTTTGTTTGCTTCATCATGAATGCCAATACATGACGGTACCCATTGGGTAGATGTGCAGTGGTTGTAAATGGTTAAAGGACTGTTTTGTGCAAAGAGGGGAAGGGGGTTGGTGGTGGTTGTGCTGGTGGTGTTTGTTCCAGGCAGCCTGAGTATCTCAATGTCTTTATTGTGACACTTTCATTATGAAAACCTGTGAGAGATGAGGGCATCCCTGGCATCCCAGGCAGCAATTTGCATGGATGGTCTGGCCATGGGTGCCCCATCTTCATTTTCCTCCTCCTCCTCCTCCTCCTCATCCTCCTTCAATGTTTTCACCATCAGAGGGCGATTGATGAGCACCTTCGTCCTCCTCCATCTGCAAACATCTCTGCTGTGCTATGCTGTGCACGGCGCAGCACACCATGATTATTCTGGAGAACCAGGCTCGGCTCCTCAGAAAGGTCCAGGAAGCTCATCCTCAGCCTGTATACCCTCTCATGTGGGTGATGCCTCCTGCAGCATTGGCCCCTCTGTTGCTCCCCCCTCTGCTGTTCTCCAGGTCCTTGCTATGCAACTCTCTCTTGTGCACCTGCAAATCCCAACCCAGCACAACGTGGCTGCCGTGGATGGTCACTTTCCTCCTCCTCAGATGTCCTCTTGAATACATCCATTGCGCCCCCCCACCCCCATCCTGATCTTGTCAGCTTGAGAGGCTCCAAAGTTTTCCTAAAGTTTTCTCAACACAAGAACTCTCAACTAAACGTTTGCCTGAGAGAACTGAGAAACCAGCTGCAAGGCCTGAGGTTTTATTGAAATGTGTCAATCACAGGTTTAAAGGGCCAAATCAACTTCTGCATGAATCTTGTCTCCGTTTCAATGGCGGGATTCAGAAGCCATGGGAAACCCATGCAGGTGAAGTAAAATTTGTTTCAGGTTCAACAAAATTTGTTTCAACAAAAAATTACTTACCTCAAGTATTTCAAGTAGGTAAATTGCCCCTTGGACAATCCGCCCGCCAGCATTAATTGGGGACGCAACTTCCGAGTTTCGGCTTCGCACGCTCATCCAAATGCGCCCACGTTAAAGCCGGATGTTGCAGGCGAGTTGCGGTCACGCTTGAAAAAACTGTTATTTTAACCTCCCATCCGCCCCCAACCCACCCGTCTTTGGGGTTAAAATTACCCCCCCATATCTCCACTCCAAGGTGTAATCCTTTCTGAAAAACTTCTAGTCACTACCATTCATTCCTGCCTGCACTCCAGTGTCTTTTTTAAACTGAAAATTCCTTTGTGAATTCACCTCTATTCACCTTTATTTAGATCCAAGAAAATTGCTTGTTCAGAATGGAATCACAGTGGCACTCTGTATACTGGTTAGAATTTTAGTTTTAGCTTTAATAAATACATTTGTGACACAGTGTGATAGCTCTATATTATAGTCTAAAAACCAATCAACATGGTACGGTTTGTTAGATCTGAGAATTTTACCTCAGCAGTCTACGCTGAAACTATAATTGCACTTGTGGAGAACAAATGTTCTGGCTCACCAAAGATAGGTACGTATTGTAGCGATTTGATACATTTGCTACTCACGGGCTTCTAAGCTACAAAATGTTTTACTTCTTAATAGCCACGTACCATAAAGTAAACCATTTAACTATTACTTTTACTACACATAATCATCAAATGTTTTCCAGCAATTAATATTTTTTTGAAAATCTTTTTCTTTGTGACTGTTGACCTCATAAGGGAGAAGGGTGTTAATGCTGGGGACAGTACACTCCCATTTCACCACTCGGTGTAAGCATCACGTATTCCTAGATCGTGGTTAGATGCAGAATCATTGGCCCAAACGATATGCCTCAGCCCCAACTTCAAGGGAACAGAACATCCCCACTGCACATGACATTTTTATATTTCTCTTTTTGTGTTAGAGCCAATTTAGGGGCAATTTGTGCTGTGGGTCCATGTTAATTGGGTTAGAACTGCCCAGTATAATTTCAGATAAGACCCTTACAATCAACAAACTGAGGAAAATTTCACCGCATTAATCTGGCCTGGATTTGAACCCAGATCAAAAGAGTTCCCAGTGCATAATCCACTGCACAAATCAATACTCCATAATAAATGGTTTTGATACCAAAACTCAACAGTGTTGTAGTTATCACAGTGATCTTACAAACTTCGGAAATTTGAGGAGGATTAAAAGACCATTTTTCAGCAACTCCTTCCATTTTTTGACTGACTCCATCCTCGCTTTCCCATTGTCTCTTCATATGTCAATGGTCCTCAAACTGTGGGATATGCCCACTGGTCGGGGGTGTAAGGCCAGGTGGAGCATGGCAGGAGGCAGGGAAATACTGGAGTTGTGCTCTAAATTTTGATACCTGTACCCTGGCATTGCTGCAGTGGTTGCTCTGAATTGGCCAGAGCTTGTATCATTTGTTCAGTCATGGCAAACTTTTCCTCTCATCAATTTAGGTCAATAAATTTTGCATTTGGTGAAATTCCACCTTTCTCTTCCTTGTGCTGCTTCAGTGGCTTGATCCCTCCGGGACCCCGTGCTGCTTCATTGCCCCATTCCTTTCTCTTCCGTGTGCTGCTTCACTGGCATGCTTCCTCCTGCACACTGTGCTGCTACAATAACAACATTTATATAGCATCTTTAACGTAGTAAAATGTTCCAAGGTGTTTCAGAGGAGCAATTTTAAAACAACATTTGACACCGAACCACATAAGGAGATATTAAGACAGGTGACCAAAAGCTTGGTCAAAGAAGTAGGTTTTAAGGAGCATCTTAAAGGAGGAGAGAGAGGTAGAGAGGCGGAAAGGTTTAGGGAGGGAATTCCAGAGCTTAAGGCCTAGGCAGCTGAAGGCACGGCTGCCAATGGTGGAGCGATTAAAATCGGGACATCAGGGGTTGAGACATCAGAGAGGAGACATCGGAGCGGGGGGCGCAGATGACATCGTTAGAAAGGTAGGTTTATTTTGTTTTTTAACTTGTGAAATGTTTTTTTATTTAATTTCTTAACTTTATTTTTGCCTGATCCAGCCCTTCATGCCTGGTTCAGGGCGCCTGGTAAGTGCAAAATCAGTTTAACTACCTACTATATCAGAAATAAACTACCTTAAATACCTCAATGAGGTACATTTGGTTCTTTAACTATGATCCCGCCAGCTTTAATTGCTGGCGGGACTTTTGGGAATGGCTGCGCGCACGCAGAATGCTTTGTGAGACGCGGAAATCGGCGTGTTGGAGGCAGGTTCCTTTCCCGCTCCTCACTGCCACGATTTTCGGAGCCCCCACCGCATCAACGCACCCTCACGGACATTTTAAAATTGAGCCCACTGTGTCAATACCTGGAATACTTTGGCTGGGAATGTTTCACAGAGCTATTAATCCAGTCTGGTTCTGGTATTTACTTAAATATTATGGTCTAGATTTTCTGTTGGGAGTTGCACCATAGAGGCAGTGTAACTCCAACAGAAGGAGGTGGAAACTTTCTCCCGAGCTGCTCTGTTGCCTCTGCACTTGTTCCCCTTATTTCTGGGATTTCACACCTGAAGATGTAGAATACATCCATCCAAAAAGGAGCATACGTATTCAAATACTATTTTTTTTTATATTCGTTCATGGGATGTGGGCGTCGCTGGCGAGGCTGGCATTTATTGCCCATCCATAATTGCCCTTGAGAAGGTGGTGGTGAGCCGCCTTCTTGAACCGCTGCAGTCCGTGTGGTGACGGTTCTCCCACAGTGCTGTTAGGAAGGGAGTTCCAGGATTTTGACCCAGCGACAATGAAGGAACGGCGATATATTTCCAAGTCGGGATAGTGTGTGACTTGGAGGGGAACGTGCAGGTGGTGTTGTTCCCATGTACCTGCTGCTCTTGTCCTTCTAGGTGGTAGAGGTTGCGGGTTTGGGAGGTGCTGTCGAAGAAGACTTGGCGAGTTGCTGCAATGCATCCTGTGGATGGTACACACTGCAGCCACAGTGCGCCGGTGGTGAAGGCAATGAATGTTTAGGGTGGTGGATGGGGTGCCAATCAAGTGGGCTGCTTTGTCCTGGATGGTGTCGAGTTTCTTGAGTGTTGTTGGAGCTGCACTCATCCAGGCAAGTGGAGAGTATTCCATCACACACCTGACTTGTGCCTTGTAGATGGTGGAAAGGCTTTTGGGAGTCAGGAGGTGAGCCACTCGCTGCAGAATACCCAGCCTCTGACCTGCTCTTGTAGCCACAGTATTTATATGGCTGGTCCAATTACTTTTCTGGTCAATGGTGACCCCCCAGGATGTTGATGGTGGGGGATTCGGCGATGGTAATGCCGTTGAATGTCATGGGGAGGTGGTTAAACCCTCTCTTGTTGGATATGGTCATTGCCTGGCACTTGTCTGGCGCGAATGTTACTTGCCACTTATCAGCCCAAGCCTGGATGTTGTCCAGGTCTTGCTGTATGCGGGCTTGGACTGCTTCATTATCTGAGGGGTTGCGAATGGAACTGGACACTGTTCAATCATCAGCGAACATCCCCATTTCTGACCTTATGATGGATGGAAGGTCATTGATGAAGCAGCTGAAGATGGTTGGGCCTAGGACACTGCCCTGAGGAACTCCTGCAGCAATGTCCTGGGGCTGAGATGATTGGCCTGCAACAACCACTACCACCTTCCTTTGTGCTAGGTATGACTCCAGCCACTGGAGAGTTTTCCCCCTGATTCCCATTGACTTCAATTTTACTCGAGCTCCTTGGTGCCACACTCAATCAAATGCTGCCTTGATGTCAAGGGCAGTCACTCTCACCTCACCTCTGGAATTCAGCTCTTCTGTCCATGTTTGGACCAAGGCTGTAATGAGGTCTGGAGCCGAGTGGTCCTGGCGGAACCCAAACTGAGCATCGGTGAGCAGGTTATTGGTGAGTAAGTGCTGCTTGATAGCACTGTCGACGACACCTTCCATCACTTTGCTGATGATTGAGAGTAGACTGATGGGGCGGTAATTGGCCGGATTGGATTTGTCCTGCTTTTTGTGGACAGGACATACCTGGGCAATTTTCCACATTGTCGGGTAGATGCCAGAGTTGTAGCTGTACTGGAACAGCTTGGTTAGAGGCACAGCTAGTTCTGGAACACAAGTCTTCAGCACTACAGCCGGGATGTTGTCGGCGCCCATCGCCTTTACTGTATCCAGTGTACTCAGCCGTTTCTTGATATTACATGGAGTGAATCGAATTGGCTGAAGACTGGCTTCTGTGATGGTGGGGATATCGGGAGGAGGCCGAGATGGATCATCCACTCGGCACTTCTGGCTGAAGATGGTTGCAAACGCTTCAGCCTTGTCTTTTGCACTCACGTGCTGGACTCCACCTTCATTGAGGATGGGGATGTTTGCAGAGCCTCCTCCTCCCGTTAGTTGTTTAATTGTCCACCACCATTCACGACTGGATGTGGCAGGACTGCAGAGCTTTGATCTGATCCATTGGTTGTGGAATCGCTTAGCTCTGTCTATAGCATGTTGCTTCGCTGTTTAGCATGCATGTAATCCTGAGTTGTAGCTTCGCCAGGTTGGCACCTCATTTTTAGGTACGCCTGGTGCTGCTCCTGGAATGCTCTTCTACACTCCTCATTGAACCAGGGTTAATCCCCTGACTTGTTGGTAATGGTAGAGTGAGGAATATGCCGGGCCATGAGGTTACAGATTGCGCTGGAATACAATTCTGCTGCTGATGGCCCACAGCGCCTCATGGATGTCCGTTTTTGAGCTGCTAGATTTGTTCTGAATCTATCCCATTTAGCACGGTGATAGTGCCACACAACACGTTGGATGGTGTCCTCAGTTGCGAAGTTGGGATTTCGTCTCCATGAGGACTGTGCGGTGGTCACTCCTACCAATACTGTCATGGACAGATGCATTTGCGACAGGTAGTTTGGTGAGGACAAGGTCAAGTAAGTTTTTTCCTTATGTTGGTTCACTCACCACCTGCTGCAGGCCCAGTCTGGCAGCTATGTCCTTCAGGACTCGGTCAGCTCGGTCAGTAGTGGTGCTACTGAGCCACTCTTGGTGGTGGACATTGAAGTCCCCCACCCAGAGTACATTCTGTGCCTTTGCTACCCTCAGTGCTTCCTCCAAGTGGTGTTCAACATGGAGGAGGACTGATTCATCAGCTGAGGGAGGGCGGTCAGTGGTAATCAGCAGGAGGTTTCCTTGCCCATGTTTGACCTGATGCCATGAGATTTCATGGGGTCCAGAGTCAATGTTGAGGACTCCCAGGGCCACTCCCTCCTGACTGTATATCACTGTACCTGCCGGTGGGACAGGACATACCCAGGGATGGTGATGGAAGAGTCTGGGACGTTGGCTGAAAGGTATGATTCTGTGAGTATAGCTATGTCAGCCAGCTGTTGCTTGACTGGTCTGTGGGCCAGCTCTCCCAATTTTGGCACAAGTCCCCAGATGTTAGTGAGGAGGACTTTGCAGGGTCGACTGGGCTTGGTTTACCTTTATCGTGCCCGGTGCCTCGTGATCCAATGCCAGGTGGTCCATCCGATTTTATTCTTATTGTGACTTTTTTTAGCGAGATCTTACAACTGAGTGGCTTGCTCGGCCATTTCAGAGGGCAATTAAGAATCAACCACATTGCTGTGGGTCTGGAGTCACATATCGGCCAGACCGGGTAAGGACAGCAGGTTTCCTTCCCTAAAGGACATTAGTGAACCAGATGGGTTTTTACGACAATCCGGTAGTTTTCATGGCCACCATTACTGATACTAGTATTTTAATTCCAGATTTTATTTAATTAATTGAATTTAAATTCCCCAGCTGCCGTGGCGGGATTTGAACTCATGACTCTGGATTATTAGTCCAGGCCTCTGGATTATTAGTCCAGTAACATAACCACTATGCGACCATACCGTACTATGCAAATGACAGAAGTACATCGTAGTAATTTCCACCATTTGCATCTTAACAATGCTTGATGCAAGGAACATCTGTAGAGTCCTTACATATTGCAATACTGTGGGCATCGAGAGGGTGCATTTAAAAATTGAAGGGTCAGAAAGCCCCGCGATTAATTGCATAAGCAAGGCGCATTTTTAAAAAAGTTAGCTGAAATGTTAAGGCTAACCATCGGGACTACCAGGTGGCCGGCTGTCCCTCTGGCAAAGCCAGATGTCAGCCCGAACACTGCTCAAGGGGCACTCCACCTTTAATTTTGAGGCAGCTTGGTGATGCATAGATAAACTAAAAGCAAGTAGAAATGTTCTTATAAATACCAATGACTTTGTGCCCTAATGCATTTTCTGGGCTAGTAGCAGAGGGAATGCTCACCCCCACTAGACATGAATACAGTAGTGTAGTGGTTATGTTACTCAACTAATAATCTAGAGAATGTCAGTTCCAATCCCACCATGGCAGTTTGAGAATTTGAATTCAGTTTTTTTTTAAATCTGGAAATGAAAAGCTTATATCAGTAAAAGTGACCATGAAGCTATTGAATTGTCATAAAACCCAACTGGTTAACAATTCTATGATTCTATGATTATGGGGAACCGAAAACTAAAGGCCATAAATATAAGATAGTCACTAATAAATGTCCTTTAAGGGAGGAAACCACCTGCCCTCAGCTGGTCTGGCCTGTCTGTGACTCCAGTTCCACACCAACTGCCCTCTGAAGTGATCTAACAAACCACTCAGTTGTATCAAACCACTACAAAGGATACCACACGGACTAGGAACATTAGAAACAGGAGTAGGCCATTCAGCCACTCAAGCCTGCTCTGCCATTCAATTAGATCATGGCTGATCTGCACCTCAACTCCATTTATCCACCTTTGCTCCATATCGATTGATACCCTTACCTAACAAAAATCTATCTATCTCAGTCTTGAAAGCTCAAATTGTCCTAGCATCCATAGCCTTTTGGGGGAGAGAGTTCCAGTTTTCTACTACCATTTGTGTGAAAGAGTGCTTCATGATTTCACTCCTGAATGGCCTAGCTCTAATTTTAGGGTTATGCCCCTTTGTTCTGGACTCCCCCACCAAAGGAAATTATTTTTCTGTATCTACTCTATCGAATTATTTTAACATTTTAAACACCTCAATCAGATCACCCCTCAATCTTCTATACTCAAGGGAATACAAACCATGTTTATGTAACATGTGCTCATAATTTAACCCTCCAAGCCCTGATATCATTCTGGTGAATCTGCGTTGCACCTCCTCCAAGGCCATTATGTCCTTCCTGAGGTGTGGTGCCCAAAACTAGTACCAGTACTCCAGATGGGACCTGCCCAAGGCTCTATACAAATGAAGCATAACTTCCTTCCCTTTGTGTTCCAGCCCCTTTGAGATAAAGACCAACACTCCATTTGTCTTTTAGATTGTTTTTGTATCTGTCTACCAGCTTTCAATGATTTATATACTTGGATTACCAAATCTCCTTGCTCCTCTACAGTTCCTATTTTCTCACCATTTAGAAAATACTTCTACTTTATCTTTCTTGGGTCCAAATTGGATGACATTGCACTTCCCCACATTGAACTCCATCTGCCGTGGTTTTGTCCATTCACTTAATCGGTCTCTGTCCCTTTGCAACTTCCAGCACTACTTACTGTCCTTCTTAACTTAGTGTCATCTGCATACTTGGATATACAACTCTCCATTCCTTCATCAAAGTCTTTAATAAATATGGTAAAAAATTGAAGCCCCAGAACAGATCCCTGGGAAACACCACTTGTCACATCCTGCTGACAGAGTACCTACCCTTTATCCCACTCTGTCCCCTACCTCCCAACCAATTTCCAATCCAAATCAAAAAGCTACCTCCAATTCCGTACACTGTCATTTTTGTTAATAATCTTTTGTGTGAAACCTTATTGATTGTCTTCTGAAAGTTCATATAGATAACATCCATAGACACTCCCTTATCTACCTTATTAGTGACCGCCTCAAAAATTTGAATAGTTTAGTCAGACATGACTTACCCTTAACAAAGCCATGCTGGCTCTCTCTGATCAGCTCATACTTGTTCAAGTGCTCAGTCACTCAATCCCTAATGACAGATTCTAGTAGCTTTCCACAACTGATGTTAAATTGACAGGCCTGTGGTTACCTGGTTTCTCTCTCCCACCCTTTTCAAACATTAGCAAATTACCAATCTAACGCCACAACCCCGAATCAAGAGAGCATTGAAAGCTTCTGCAATTTCCTCACCTACTTCTTTTAATACACTGCGGTGGATTCTATCAGGTCCTGGAGATTTATCTATCCTAAGTCGCATTAATTTCTTCATTATCATTTTTTTACTTATATTGAATTCAATTAGCACCTCCTTGATTTATTTTTAGTTTCCCTTCTATCACTGGTACTTTTTCCTCTTTCTCTACTATGACAACAGATACAAAGTACTTGTTTAATAAATCTGTCATTACCTTGTTGCCTATTACAGTATCACCTGCACCTGTCTTTAATGGGACCCCGTCTCTTACTTTTAACTAGGGAGGGACAATAAATACCTTCCTTGTCAGTGAAGCCCACATCCAGAGAATGAACTTTATAAAAGACCGGCACTTCATTTAGAAATTGGTGTGGGGGAGTGCATGTCCTGCTATTTTGACATGTCAAACATGAATTATGCTCATTTGTGACAATTTAGTTTCTCTCCCAGCACCATAGAGAGGACACATCCAGTGACAATTGCTGTAGCCTGAGACTTTGCTTCAACTCCATGTTGCAACACTGACCTATGGAAATGGTGCATGCAAAGGCACAGAGGACCACCGTCCTCACCTCATGCAATACCACCTCCCCTTCATCAGCCTTCAAACAGGGGAAGAGGGCAGATGCTGGACTGCTCCATCACTTGCCTGCATACTCATGCCTGCACCTAGGGTTTCTTTCCCTTCATTCTTGCATGTCTCTTCTTAGTTCCCTGTATCCTCAGACTTGACAAACACTGCTAATTGGTTGAGATTTTTTATGGGATTCTCCAAAGGCTTTTACAATTTTTAAGTAAAGACATACTTAAGAAAAGACATACTTGCTCTCGAGGCAGTACAAAGAAGGTTCACTCGGTTAATCCCGGGGATGAGGGGGCGGACATATGAGGAGAGGTTGAGTAGATTGGGACTCTACTCATTGGAGTTCAGAAGAATGAGAGGCAATCTTATTGAAACATATAAGATTGTGAAGGGGCTTGATCGAGTGGATGCAGTAAGGATGTTCCCAAAGATGGGTGAAACTAGAACTAGGGGGCATAATCTTAGAATAAGGGGCTGCTCTTTCAAAACTGAGATGAGGAGAAACTTCTTCACTCAGAGGGTGGTAGGTCTGTGGAATTTGCTGCCCCAGGAAGCTGTGGAAGCTACATCATTAGATAAATTTAAAACAGAAATAGACAGTTTTCTAGAAGTAAAGGGAATTAGGGGTTATGGGGAGCGGGCAGGAAATTGGACATGAAGCTGAGTTCGGATCGGTCAATGCCCTGTGGGTGGCGGAGAGGGCCCAGGGGCTGTGTGGCCGGGTCCTGCTCCTACTTCTTGTGTTCTTTAGATTTGTGGTTGGGATCAGATCAGCCATGATCTTATTGAATGGCGGAGCAGGCTCGAGGGGCCGATTGGCCTACTCCTGCTCCAATTTCTTATGTTCTTATGTTCTTATTTTGCCACCCTATTGTGACACTCTCTTTTAATTGTCCACATCTCTTTAAATTTAATTTATTTGCAATTTTCCCACTGCCACCATTAGACTGATCCTAATCTGCAGATGACTTTATGCTAATGAGTTGATCAAGAAAAATTGGGTTCAAATGGCACTATTTGAGTCTGTCTAAAATGATGTCAAGAGGAAAATTTAGGCTGCAGTCTCAATGGTAGGACATGGATTGTCACCATTAATTTGCTTGCTCACTGAATTCCTAATTGTTGTCATTTTTATCTGGCATGTACAGTTGTTGAAGTAGAGTCCTATAGAATACCAGTGGATACTTGTACTTTTCAGATATGCAACACAACTCATTACTCCCTTCAATCGCATCCTCTTATGACAGTGTTTGATCTCATTTTTGTCGACTTCAGTCTCATTTCCACTGCCCCGACAAGTAAAAAAGTTTTTTTTTTACTTTTATCAGTCCTTCAATTTTTGCTTTGTGGGATCACAATTACTTAACTTGTTCCAAAACATTTTAAGTTCCAACAATATTTTATTAAAAATACATAACTTATGCAAAGCCCCGTCAACTTCAGAAAGGTCTTTAAACTACAGGAAGTAGCCAATAGTAATAACTCATGCAAATGCTGTCTTTCAATGGACCTTGTCTGTGTACTGTGTAAATTTTGGGAGTCTTTCTAAAGAAAGTCAAAAGAAGAGGTTGGGATTCACGCAAGTTATGTAACTCAGAAAATTGAGCAAGTAGAGATTCAAGACAGTTGCACTACCTACCAATTTTCCTAGGAGACTGGTGAGACCACAAAACTCAAAGATAACCATTTCCACATAGTAATCCAAGAAAATCATGAAATATTTCTTCAAAATGACCAAGTCCTGGTACCAGTATGATGTATCACCATATAGCTGCAGTCTTTTACCTGCCTTTGATGGTTATTCATCTAAGTCTAAAAAACTGCATGTCTGATGATGCTTAGAGTGGTGTGAGCCACGCTCTCAGCATGGAACCTATACTCCACAGTAACAGTGTTCTCTCAAGTGGACCTTCTAATGAACCTGAAGTAACCCGAATTATAACTTTCACAGACAGGGATCTTTATACACATCACATTACTAACCATTGCAGCTTTAGGACACTCTCAAAGGAACATCTTCTAGATGTACAAACGCATCTGGAATCTTCGAGGCCTATACAGTAATTATTTCTACTGTCTCAAGTTCCAGACCTTTTATTGGATTCTTACAACTGATTCTCTTGATACGATGCCTCAGTAGAAGCTTCATAGTGGTGGAAAGATAGTGCCAGTATTCTGGCAACTATCTCAAAAAGAACCACCACCTTTTTTGACGTCAATCATTTATCCAGCTCTGACTGGGAGGGAAAGTAGAGAGTGAGGAGGACATAAAAAACCTGCAAGGGGATATAGACAGGCTGGGTGAGTGGGCGGAGATTTGGCAGATGCAATATAATATTGGAAAATGTGAGGTTATGCACTTTGGCAGGAAAAATCAGAGAGCAAGTTATTTTCTTAATGGCGAGAGACTGGAAAGTACTGCAGTACAAAGGGATCTGGGGGTCCTAGTGCAAGAAAATCAAAAAGTTGGTATGCAGGTGCAGCAGGTGATCAAGAAAGCCAACGGAATGTTGGCTTTTATTGCTAGGGGGATAGAATATAAAAACAAGGAGGTATTGCTGCAGTTATATAAGGTATTGGTGAGACCGCACCTGGAATACTGCATACAGTTTTGGTCTCCATACTTAAGAAAAGACATACTTGCTCTCGAGGCAGTACAAAGAAGGTTCACTCGGTTAATCCCGGGGATGAGGGGGCGGACATATGAGGAGAGGTTGAGTAGATTGGGACTCATTGGAGTTCAGAAGAATGAGAGGCGATCTTATTGAAACATATAAGATTGTGAAGGGTCTTGATCGGGTGGATGCAGTAAGGATGTTCCCAAAGATGGGTGAAACTAGAACTAGGGGGCATAATCTTAGAATAAGGGGCTGCTCTTTCAAAACTGAGATGAGGAGAAACTTCTTCACTCAGAGGGTGGTAGGTCTGTGGAATTTGCTGCCCCAGGAAGCTGTGGAAGCTACATCATTAGATAAATTTAAAACAGAAATAGACAGTTTCCTAGAAGTAAAGGGAATTAGGGGTTATGGGGAGCGGGCAGGAAATTGGACATGAAGCTGAGTTCGGATCGGTCAATGCCCTGTGGGTGGCGGAGAGGGCCCAGGGGCTATGTGGCCGGGTCCTGCTCCAACTTCTTGTGTTCTTTAGATTTGTGGTTGGGATCAGATCAGCCATGATCTTATTGAATGGCGGAGCAGGCTCGAGGGGCCGATTGGCCTACTCCTGCTCCAATTTCTTATGTTCTTATGTTCTTATGACTGGTTCAGAGAGTCTGTCTAGCTTTTAAGCATTTCCCACTTACATTGCAACCTAAGCAGTGCTGTGTACAGCCAGCGCCAAGGCAATAAAACAAATAAACATTGAGAAGAAGCAAGGTCTTAACTGTCTTTAGGAAGGTCCTACAGAGTGAGCAGTGTGTCAGGAGGCCAATAGTGTTGCTGTTAAATTAGCACGTAACAGGAAGTCACACGACCAGGTAAATTTTCTTGCCTATGTTACGCACCTCTGTTCTTGAATACTTTGGGGAACCAATTGCCTTGAGCATCGCTAAAGGATTTGGCAGATTCTGGCTATATTCACTATTAAACAAGTTACCATCATGTGGTAGACCAACAAAACTATGTGGATGGCTATCTAGTTTCCTCTCAAATTGCTCTACCTGCACTATAGTTGATGACTAATCTTCTGACTTATCTTCCATTAACTGAAGAGTTCCCTTAGTACTGTTTTCTCTCCCATTCTATTCCTTCTTCATATCCTCCACTCATCTAATATTATCCACTCTTTTGCACACCACATTCATCAACTTCTCTTAGGTCACACATTCACAAAACTGCGGAATTCCTTACCTCCCTTACTCTTACTCCTGTCATCTTGAGGTTTTTAAATCCCAAGCTTGGTGTCACCATTCACTACTTCCCGATTTATCTTGTCTTTTTTCTCTATTCAACTTTGGTGATGGCCTGCACTATTGACCTTGGTCTTTCATTTTAGTTACTCAATAAAACTCTACTAACAGAGACTCATTAGGAAATGATTGCACCCCACAATAAACACAGACTCACAAGGCAAGTAATCTACAACAAGGCTACACAAAAGTTGATCTTCTGACTAGAAGCTAAAATACAAGTCTTACATTCCAGATGGCCTGCTCATACCTAAGCAAGATTCCATGGTAAAGCGCTATGTAAATGGAATTGTTATTTTATTATTACCTATGATATACAAATTATCAAAAAGACTAGGAAATGAGGGTGCAGGATAAGCCTAATAAGCCTATTATTGATCAATAATAGCTATTACTAGCTATAAGTGTAAAATTTGTGATTTGGGTATTATTATCACTACGTCGCTTGTTTTGCTTTGAATTAATCACAAATGTTAAGCAGTATCACCCAAGGAGAAAAAATCCCTACTAAATTAATAACTAAGAAGAGGAAAACACTAAAATATATGTAGTAACAATTTGTCATCACTTTTTCAGCTCTAAATATATGTGCAGTTAATCTATATTTGGAACTAGATTTAATTTATTCCCTCACAAATCTGCCATATATATCCTATTATATATAAAACTTATTATTTATTGAACAATGGTATTCATTAGAAATGTAAGTCACACTGGAATTTGTGAGCAATGTGTTCTATTTACAAATGAGCCACAGTAATACAATATATTATATAGTATATTTAAAGAGAAACTAATGCATATGGATGGAACTTACAACCTGGGCAATTAATTTGATGAATTATCTAGAACAAAGCAAACCACCTCCTGCACATATACATTAAAGAAATGAGCAAACAAAAAAACACAGCCTATTTGTCAAAACACTCTGGAAATGAAGGTAGAGGATGCAGGACCATCTCACAGCATGGCCACCACAATGTTTTATTTTTATTTTTGAAGGGATAAGCATATTTTTCAGATTTAACAAATAGGACCTTGTTGAATAAAATTAGAAGTATGGCACAGCTCTAACTTTGCCCTTGCTTCATGCAATAAAGGAATGTGTAATAAAGGAATCCTTTTCCTGCTAGTAATATACTATTTTTAGTATGTTACTGGCAGAACTCCTAGTTTTGCTCACGGTCAGTCAGAGGATGTGGTGTTTATAACAACAGAGGCATTATGTTATGTAAAGTAGAACACATTATTATCAGGCACACTGATTTATAGTGACTTAAAATTGAAATTGGATTTTTATTACATGGCATTCTTGAATTTTTACCAATATTTTCAGGATTGAATTCCACTCCTCCATTTTCTGTAAATCAATGGCCTTGATTATCCCTTTACCTATGTGTTCAGTTTTATCTCTTACTTTTTTTCAAAGCCAATGATGCACAGCATGGGAGGGATGTCTGGATTTTGGTAGCACTGAGAAAAGTGATGTTGGTAGATGGAATGTGGGGTTTGGCTCAGTGGGGGAATTCCTGGGGGTTGGCAGCATGGGGATCTACCTGAACTGAGAGGGGCATGATATGCAGCCTAGTTTCCCATGTACTCTCCTGCCTCTCTCTCTGATGGTCTTAGAAGGAGTGGTATCTTAACAGAGCTATCCATGGTACCCGTTGAAATTTGACCAGGAAGAAAGGATATCAAAATGTGTATCTCTTATAATTGTATCAGGCTTCTTCCTGGATCAAATGAACTGTTTCTAGAACTTTGGAAGGACTGAGTAATCTCAGGATCACTACCCAAGCCAAGTGCTAATTGGCATAAGGATAGACAGATCAGGAAGGTGAATGCGCGGCGGAAAGTCTGGTGTGGGAAGGAGGGGTTCCATTTCATGGGACAATGGCACCAGTACTGGGACAGGAAGGAGCTGTACCGCTGGGAGGGGCTCCACCTGAACCAGAATGGGACCAGTGTCCTAGTGGAAAGGAGAAATATAAATAACAGTAGCCTTAAAATAAAAGAAACAGGAGATGAGAGTAAATGTCGGACCAAGGAAAGGAACAAGGGTAACATAAACGGTCAGGGAACAGATAACGTTATAGAACATAAGTATAAAATAACTAATCAAAATAAAACAAGAGGAACGATTGATATAATCAAATTAAATTGCCTGTTCAGCAATGTACATAGCATCCGCAACAAAACGGGGGAACTGGAGGCAATAATTCGTAGAGAGGAACCAGATTTAGTCGGGATAACTGAAACGTGGCTTCATAAAGAACTGGATTGGCAGATATATATTGCAGGCTATAATGTATTTTAAAAAGTTAGAGAAGGAAGAAGGAGGTGGGGTAGCTGTACTAATTAGAGACAAGAATGGCAGTAGAAAAAAAGGGCATAACTAACATTAAGATAAAAGCAGAATCCATATGGACACATGGATTGAGGTAAAGGATTAGAAGGGATTGATCATGCTAATAGGGGCCCTATTATGCACTATCTAATAGTGGAAGGGAAGTGGAGGGACAAATATGTGGGGAAATCTATGAAATCAATAAAAGGCATAAAATAATAATTATGGGAAATTTCAACTGAAAGGAGAAAAGGGAATGGAGTTTTTACAGTGTGCGCAGAACTCCTTTCTTACCTGGTACATAAGAAGCCCAACAAGAGAGGAATCACTGCTGAATCTATTAATGGGAAGTGAACCAGAGCGGATAAAAGAAGTAAGCATAGGGAAGCATCCAGGCAATAGCGATCACAACATAATATAGTTTAAGATAATGATTGAGAGAGACATAACTAAGACAAAGACCAAAGTAATTGTTTGGAAAAAAGCAGATTTTGAGGGGTTGAGGATGGAACTAGGAAAGGTAAACTGGAAAAAATGTTGACAAAGAGAGAGAACAGCGGTGGGAAATATTTTAAAAGGTGATTGATAGAGATCAGAAGAAATATATTCTGCTAAAAAGCAAGAAAAACTAACCAATAATGAGACACCATGGATGAATAAAGAGATAAGGATAATTTAATCTCAGGATCACTACCAGGATAATTTAAATTATCAAAGAATATAAATAGAAATAGTAAAGTATTCTATAGACGCATAAATAACAAAAGGAAAATTAAGATAGGGATAGGGCCACTAAGGGATGCACAAGATAAACTCACAGGTAATGACTCTGAAATGGCAGAAATATTGAATAGTTACTTTGCCTCAGTTTTTATCAGGGAGACTAACAAGGTGAAAATTACGTTAGAAGAAGAGATCAAAAAGGATATCAAAACATTTACCATAGATAGGAGGGAGATAATTGATAAACTAGACATATTTAGAGGGGATAAAACTTCAGGTCCGGATGGATTCTATCCACGTATACTCAAACAAGCTAGGGAAAAGATAGCAGAGGCACTAGGATAAATATATAAAAATTCAACTGAAAAGGGAATAGTGCCAGAGGACTGGCAGACAGCTGTTAGTCCTATAATCAAAAATGGAGACAGAACAAATCTAGGGAACTATAGACAGTAAGCTTAACATCGGTGGTAGGAAAGATATTGGAATTTTTACTCAAAGATGTAATAGAAAAACACCTAGGCCCCGATATTAGAGTGGAGGCGGGATGGCCGGGGGGGTGGTGAATGGGCGCACGGGTAACCTGACCAATAAAAAATGACCGTTCCCCATGCGATCGCGATTCAACTGATGCCACTTGACGTGGCTTCCAGGTTTGCCGTCTGGAAGCTGCGCAGCAGGCGGACTGCGCACCCACATCACAATCTGACAGCTGGAGGAGCTCTATTTAAAGGGCAGTCTTCCAATGGCTTTTCCTGGAGCAAACACCCACACACCACAATAGAACAGCACAGGGGCAAGGCTGCACCAAGATTCAACGATGTCTCACTCCAGATGCTACTGGATGGGGTGAGGAGGAGGAGGAGGAACCTGTTTTACCCGGCGGACGGGAGGAAGCGGCCTGCCTCTGCCACCTGGAAGGCCTGGCTCGAGGTGGCAGAGGAGGTCACCAACAGCAGCAACATCTCCTGCACCTGGTTCTAGTGCAGGAAGCACTTCTATGACCTAACTAGGCCAAGATGAGTACACTTATTGATTTTCCTACATTCCGTCTTCCACATCACCACCCCCACCCCTCAACTCATTCTGCACATCCAACACTACTCTATCACATCACTCCTCACACCCACTTAAGGCTCATCCTCAACTTACCTGCACTTCCTCACCTCCCAATTAGTCACCCCATGACTACCACTCAACCCAATCCTCATCCAATGTCATGGCTCTGCCTCGTACCCTCTCTTTCATGGTCAGCCTCACCCAAACCAAGGTTTTGCTGCATGCGGGCACGGACTGCTTCATTATCTGAGGGGTCGCGAATGGAACTAAACACTGTTCAATCATTAGCGAATATCCCCATTTCTGACCTAATGATGAAGGGAAGGTCATTGATGAAGCAGCTGAAGATGGTTGGGCCTTTGACACTGCCCTGAGGAACTCCTGCAGCAATGTCCTGGGGCTGAGATGTTTGGCCTCCAACAACCACCACCATCTTCCTTTGTGCTAGGTATGACTCCAGCCACTGGAAAGTTTTCCCCCTGATTCCCATTGACTTCAATTTTACTCGAGCTCCTTGGTGCCACACTCAATCAAATGCTGCCTTGATGTCAAGGGCAGTCACTCTCACCTCACCTCTGGAATTCAGCTCTTTTGTCCATGTTTGGACCAAGGCTGTAATGAGGTCTGGAGACAAGTGGTCCTGGCGGAACCCAAACTGAGCATCGGCGAGCAGGTTATTGGTGAATAAGTGCCACTTGATAGCACTGTCGACAACACCTTCCATCACTTTTCTGATGATTGAGAGTAGACTGATGGGGCGGTAATTGGCCGGATTGGATTTGTCCTGCTTTTTGTGGACAGGACATACCTGGGCAATTTTCCACATTGTCGGGTAGATGCCAGTGTTGTAGCTCTACTGGAACAGTTTGGCTAGATGCGCAGCTAGTTCTGGAGCACAAGTCTTCAGCAGTACAACCAGGATGTTGTCAGGGCCCATAGCCTTTGCTGTATCCAGTGCACTCATCCATTTCTTGATATCACATGGAGTGAATCAAATTGGCTGAAGACTGGCTTCTGTGATGGTGGGGATATCAGGAGGAGGCCAAGATAGATCATCCACTCGGCACTTCTGGCTGAAGATGGTTGCAAACGCTTCAGCCTTGTCTTTTGCACTCACGTGCTGGACTCTGGCATCAATGAGGATGGGGATGTTCACAGTGCCTCCTCCTCCTGTTAGTTGTTTAATTGTCCACCACCATTCACAACTGGCTGTGGCAGGACTGCAGAGCTTTGATCTGATCCGTTGGTTATAGAATCGCTTAGCTCTGTCTATAGCATGTTGCTTCCGCTGTTTAGCATGCATGTAGTTCTGTGTTGTAGCTTCACCAGGTTGGCACCTCATTTTTAGGTATGCCTGGTGCTGCTCCTGGAATGCTCTTCTACACTCCTCATTGAAGCAGGGGTTGATCCCCTGGCTTGTTGGTAATAGTAGAGTGAGGAATATGCCAAGCCATGAGATTACAGATTGTGCTGGAATACAATTCTGCTGCTGCTGATGGCCCACAGTGGCTCATGGATGCCCAGTTTTGAGCTGCTAGATCTGTTCTGAATCTATCCCATTTAGCACGGTGATAGTGCCACACAACACGTTGGATGGTGTCCTCATTGTGAAGACGGGACTTTGTCTCCGCAAGGACTGTGCGGTGGTCACAATATTGTCACGGACAGATGCATCTGCAGGTGGATTGGTGAGGACGAGGTCATGTAGGTTTTTTCCTTGTGTTGGTTTGCTCACCATCTGCCGCAGGCCCAGTCTGGCAGTTCTGTCCTTCAGGACTCAGCCAGTAGTGGTGCTACAGAGCCACTCTTGGTGATGGACATTGAAGCCCCCCACCCAGAGTACATTCTGTGCCTTTGCTACCCTCAGTGCTTCCTCCAAGTGGTGCTCAACATGGAGGAGGACTGATTCATCAGCTGAGGGAGGACGGTAGGTGGTAATCAGCAGGAGGTTTCCTTGCCCACGTTTGACCTGATGCCATGAGATGTCATGGGGGCCAGAGAAAATGTTGCGGACTCCCAGGCCCACTTCCTCCTGACTGTATATCACTGTACTGCTACCTCTGGTGGGTCTGTCATGCCGGTGGGAAAGGACATACCCAGGGATGGTGATGGAAGGTATGATTCTGTGTGTATGGCTGTGTCAGGCTGTTGCTTGACTAGTCTGTGGGACAGCTCTCATCAATTTTGGCACAAGTCCCCAGATGTTAGTGAGGAGGACTTTTTAGGTTCGACTGGGCTTAGTTTGCCTTCAGTTGTGTTTGGTGGTCCCATCCGGTTTTATTTTTATTAACAATACGGCAGGTTGCCCTTCTCTAAAGTGCGTAAGTGAACCAGATGGGTTTTTATGACAATCTGCTAGTTTCACGGCCACCATTACTGGTGCTTTTTTTAGTCCAGATTTTTATTTAATTAATTGAATTTAAATTCCCCAGCTACCGCGGCAGGATTTGAACTCGTGACTCACAGATTATTAGTCGAGGCTGCTGGATTATTAGTCTAGTGACATAACTACTATGCTACCATTCCCAGGTGTATGAGCACGAAGGGTATGCACAAGGATGACTGACAGACTGTCATTTTTTCATTTATGTATAGTTTTTTACAATTAACATTAAATTCTATTATTGTCACCACTGCTGCCACATCTTGCCCATTCTTGACTGGCTTTTGTAATAGGGCCCTTTCATGAGGTTCACCATGAACGGCGACACTTGATGCTACTCATTGGGTCACTTTACAGTGGGTGTATGTGTAGTTGCAGGACTGTTTTGTGAAGGGACGGGTGGGCGGCCTGGTGTGGGCACTACTGTTTCCAGGTGGTGTGACAACTGGACTCTTCGCATTTTCTGATGTTAGGAGAACCTTTCAATGACTCCCTGGCCTCACGAGCAGCCAGGTGGGCTGCTGCTCTGCCCATGGGTTCCTCCTCCTCCTCCTCCTCCTCCTCCTTGTGGATGGTAGATGTGTATGGGGCCTCCTCAAGCACCACCCCTCTCTGTTGTTGCCCTCTGTGCTCTTGTGCAGGTGCCTGTGGCGCAGCACTGTGTTGTGGAGCTGCAAGTGGCGGAAGTGCACGCCGCGCCTGGCGAGGCTGGTGATGTTACTCATCCTCGGATGTAGTGGTGAATGCAGCCATGGCGCCCCCACCGTGTGAGTCTGAAGGGGTCCGAAAAGTTGTTAAATATTTGCGAACAGAAGAATTGTGAGTGGAAAGTAAAAATTTTCATTGAAAATGAAGATCTTGCAGCCAAATGTTTGTGTGAAAGAACTGAGTGCCCTCCAGCAAGAACTCACCTTTTCTCCCCATCTGTCAAACAAGCATTTGAATGTCCCACTGGCTGCTGGCTGAAACATGTCTGGCAGAACATGGAGTGTTTCCCACAGCACAGGAAACACGCTGGGGATGTTTCAAATCGGACCCCTGCTTTAATGTTGACAAAATTAAGTACTTTAAGTATCTAAATAAGTGTCTTAAATATCGTCCCGCCTGCTTTAATTGCCGGTGGAACTTCTGCATTCGGGAGGCCCGTGTACACCCAGACGCATCAATGGGGAACCTGAAAGTCGGCAGGTTGGAGCTGGGTTCTGAACCCGCTCAGAATTTCAGCAATTTTCGGTGCCCCCCCGCCTCCACCCGCAATTTCCCTGGAAAATTGAGCCCCTAGAAACTCAAAATATAATGAAGAGTAGTCAGCACAGATTTCAAAAGGAAGGGTCATGCTTGACCAACCTTACTGAATTCTTTGAAGAAGTAACAGAAAGAGTAGACAAGGGTATGAATGTAATATACATGGACTTTCAAAAAGCCTTCGTTAAGGTACCATATAGTAGGAAAATCCACCCTAATATCTTTGATTTTCAATATTTCATGTTGAAATTTACCTGACATACGCAATTGGACACAATAATATTGTGGCATGCCTGATGACATTACATCGTCTGCTTATAAAAGGAATAAAGAGCGCTAAATTGGTCCGTGTAACGCCCGTTGTTTCGGCGGCATATGGCCTTTCCGAAATCCAAGATAGCATCTTGGATGTGCACGCACGTTTCCAGCGTGACGTGAGCTGGACGCCATCTTGATAACGGAGTTAGCGCAGGCGCAAATAACGAATGCTGGAATCATGTAAAGTAGGGAGAAAATGGCTTCAATTAGCGTGCAACACTGATTTAAAGTGATAGACACCATTTTGGCACTTAATGCTCAACTCAACCCCTACCGGCGCTATTTAAAGGGACCATGCAGAATTTACAGGTTAGTTGCTGGATTATTGCTTCTGGCTGCTGAGACATTTGTAACTGTTTTTGGAGGTCTCCTAGACTTCAATACTAGGATGAGGGGATATAGCCTAACATTTAGCGCCAGGACGTGCAGGAGTGAAATTAGGAAATGCTTCTACACACAAAGGGTGGAAGACGTTTGGAATGCTCTTCTGCAGACGGCAGTTGATGCTAACTCATTTGTGAAAGTTAAATCTGAGATTGATAGATTTCTGTGTACCGAGGGTATTAAGGGATATGGGGCTAAGGCAGGTATATGGAGTCCACCATGATCTCATTGAATGGCGGAACAGGCTTGAGGGGCTAAATGCCACGGCCACTTGCTGCCTCTTGATATGCGCCACCTTCTCCTGCAAAAATGCGGGACGTGTGTCTGGGTGATGTGGCCGTCATGGTTGAATAGCTGCCAGAGTGTGTGGCCTGTGAGTTGTGAATGGGCGGCTTGAAATAGTGGTAATGTGTAAGGGTGAGAGGAAGCATCTGTTTGGAAGAGTTGAGTACTGATGGAAAGAGTTTGTTGGTATGTGGGTGATGGGGGGTGTAGAGCGTGGTGCAGTTGGTAGGAGACGTCATTTGACAGTTGACCTCACTCACCTTGACCACTCATGTCAAAGTATTGAACTTTTTCCTGCACTGCATCCATGTTCATGATGCTGTGCGCCGGGCATTGACTTCGTCCCCCGCTGCCTCCCACTGTCTTTTGGATATATGTCTGGAGGGCCTCTTGCCCCCCCCCCCCCCACCCCTCCGTGGATATAGGATGTCCCTCCTTCTGTCCATCTCTTGAACCAAGGTCTCTAGTGCATCAGCAGAGAACCTTGGTGCATGCAGTCTCGCAGGCCTGGTACCAACTCAGATCGGCAGATTGGTGAGGTCTGGCGTGCAGATTGGAGGATGTGAGATTTAGTAGTGCGCAACCTTTATTCAATGTTTTAACATAACTCATCAGTGCATAAACATAGGGATGGGGTCCTGCATCTTTGTTTTACGTGTGCAATGTCTGATCTCCGTTCAGACTCCGTACAGACAATAGAGTGTTATTTTCAGCGAATAACAGGTACCAGCTACCTTTAAGAGATTTCTAAGAAACATCCTCCCTTTAAGAGATTGCACTCCCTCTGATGGTGGAAAGTGCGAATTGCATTGATTCCACGTGCAAGGCCTGGAATGGAACGCTGATTGCAGGTAAGTCCTGGGGTGGGCTTAAACTTGCGTCCTGCCTGCGCAGGGGCCATTGGGCGCGGGGTAACAGCACATCATGCTACCTGCGCCCAAAAACGGCCCCTATCGAATTTTTCCCCAAAATAATTTTGAAAGAGAAGCGGAGCTCCCTCAGTGGCACAGTTTGGAACTGAGCAGCACAGATCAGCAAGGTCCCAAGTTTGGTACCCAGTTATCAGTTGATCTCAGCTGGGTTAGCTTTAGATGTGTTACAATTTGCCTCAACTCCTTGGGTTAGGGACGGAAGTTGTCAGCCATTGTTCCCATTCCTCATCGCTATCCAGTGTCCCCTGTTAGAAAGTGTACGTGTGTAGATGTTAAGTGAGGAGAGGATTAGGCTCAGCTGTGAGTCTCCATGGTTGAATACCCTGCTGAGACTTAGAGCTGGACTGTTCTCCGCTATCCTGCCTGAAATACTGCTGGTATTCCAGAGGAAGAAATCGAAGAGGATGAAATGTAGAAAGATGACATGGAGCCTTTATAATAAAATAGCTTTAGAATGTGCAGTGGAATCAACATTTCCAAAGCAAAGCATAATATGCAACAGCAACAACGTGTATTTATGTAGTGCCTTTAACGTAGTAAAACGTCCCAAGGCACTTCGCTGGAGTGTTATCAAGCAAAATTTGACACCGAGCCACATAAGGAGATATTAGGACAGGAGCTTGATCAAAGATTTAAGGAACATCTTAAAGGAGGAGAGAGAGGCGGAGAGGTTTAGGGAGGGAAACACAGAAAATAGGAGCAGGAATAGTCCACTCGGCCCTTCGAGCTTGCTCCGCCATTCAATATGATCATGGCTGATCCTCTATCTCAATACCATATTTCCGCTCTCTCCCCATACCCCTTGATGCCTTTTGTGTCTAGAAATATATCAAAAGCTCCTTCTTAAATATTCTGTGGTAGAGAATTCCACAGGTTCACCACTCTGGAATTCGAGAGCTTAGGGCTTAGGCAGCCCGAGCCGGAATAATATACATCTTTTTATTGCTAAGTTTGAGATTTCTGTATTGTCTGACATAAATGTTAATGGAGGACATAATGCTACTATTATTTCTGTTGCTAACATCAAGCTATTTTATGGATTGCTGAGGGCCAAAGGGTTGCTACTTTGGGACACCTTTTAGTGCAAACTTATTATTTGAAATTTATTGTGTCATATTTACACTTCTCTTAGGACCTGACACCAATGTAGGTAACTCCAGTAACTAATGTAACTGGACACAGTAACACACCATAACGCATTAAGTAAATTGAAGATTGATTTCCCACTGCTCCCAGGCAATGGACCCATTCGCATTTTCACTTCAAAAATAACAAATAAAATTGAGAAATCTTATTCTGAATTATTTTGCAATTAAATACTTCTGCAGAAACATATAATTTCAAATATTACTTACCCCCAAAAGCTGTATGAGATTAAGTATGAGTTACTAAAGCTTAGGAGATCACACAGGAGCACGACCAGTGGATTGCTGTGACAGACTGAATGACCTCAGGTGCTTCTCTTTTTCCTGATGGCTTGCTAAGCTATCATTTAGATAATTCAGGTTATCACATAACATTTCGTCAGACATACTGCACTAATACCAGCTGTTTCTAGGCTCAATAAACAAAATTCATTTATGATTAATAAGGTGTGATGAGCCAATTTAATCAAATGAAGTGCAAATTTATGATTTTGTTTTGCAATTTCTGGAACAGACGTTATGAAAACTGTCCAAGGAATAACAAATGGCTTATCATAAAGGATCACTTCATATGTACACTCATTTTGAAGTTAATAAATAAGTATAATTTCATTATTTCCTGAACAGTGGTGCTATTTGCCATGTATTAGAAATGCAGACCACTTGACATTTTAATGAAACTTGTGTGTATTTTTTAATATTTCCAATCCTAAAAAGCAACAGACTATCTTGAATATGAAATTAAACATTTTTTTCAGAAAATGTCATTATTCTCCAATAAGTACAGTTCTATTAAAAAAAAACACTTGAATTCATACCTCCGTTACTAGTGAAAAAATTAATTAATACATGTGTGAAACATTCATATGATGATATCACACAGCATAATTTCATGGCATTTGTTTTCCATATTTCTGCCCATTTATCCCCTCCTCTCCTGAAGACACTGAATCAAGCTGGGATACTGCTCTGCAGCTATGAAGCACAATGTTTATGAGTGATTCTGGAACAGTGGGATCTGTTTTGACTTTTAGGTGACCAACCTGCAGTGATCCGTACCTGTGACGGAGATGGTCGCGATTTTGAAGCACTGGACTGATTTACACTGGGCCAGCGAGCTATGGGGCACCAGATGGACGTCCCCATGCAGCTTGCCGGATTAACACTGGCCAATATCGGACAGGGGGGGGGGGGGGGGGTATTGTGACCGTGTCGGGAGGGACTCCCTGGGCAGCAGAGTGCTCCTCCGAGCCCCACAAAAGTAAAATCAAACTTACCTTGGCTGAGCTATGGAAATGAGCGAAGGGTGCACAGCGCATGCTCTGAACATTTCCAACCTAAAATGATAATCAGGGTCCTAGGGCTCCAATTTGCATATTGAAATGAGCCTACCGCCTGAAACAGATGGGTGCATTGGGCGCCCAGCGGTAGGCCCCTTTCAAAATGGTGCCTGCTGCATTGTGGGTATTAATGGGGCAGTAAGGCTACCAACCCCATTTTGAGGCCATTAATGCCGGGAGACTCAAGTTAAAAGTATCAGCAGGCCAGACCATCATTGGGAGCATCACAGTTGAGCCAAATCCTGCCTTCACTTGATGTGTACACACACACACACACACACACACAGACTTTTGAAGGACAGTAGATGGCAGTCCGTAGCATGAGCCCCAGGTGATTTTTCTCTTCTCTAGCCCAAGGACACTGAGATCAGTTATGGCAGCTCTATCTCTACCCCAGCTGAGATTCACCAAATCAACCCAGAACAGAGATCAAACCTGGAATATTCTTGGTCTTTGTGGGTCACTAAGTACAGTTCTGAGTTCATATTTTTGACTTTATAAGATTTCTTCTTTCTAAATTTGCAAGCAGTCTTACTCTAGTTCTTCTTACTAAATTAGTATACACTGATGTTCATTAAATAAAAGGTAACACTATTAAAAGAAGTGATGCTCAGTGTAGGGAAACGTTGAAAGTATCAACGGCAATGCTAATTGTGCTATCATGTGATTTAAATCAGAGTGCCTTCTGACTTCCTATGAAAACTGCAGATCGAACTTTGTTGCCCAGATTTTCCTTTAGAATAATAAATACTTTATTGGGTTATAATAAATTACAATAAAGCTTGTCCCTCTGTATTCGACAGCAATTAAATGGCCACCTGTTCTAATTTCTTATTGTAGCAGTTTCAGCTTGGCTCAGTTGTCTAAATCAGAAGATTATGGGTTCAAGCCCCACCACAGACTTGAGCACATGATCTCTGGAGTACTGCATTATCAGAGGCGCAATCTTTCAGTTGACATGTTGAACCAAGGCCCTGTTTGTCTGCTCAGAAGGATGCAAAAGATCCCATGGCAATATTCAAAGAGCTGGGAGTTCTCTCAGTGGCCTGGCCAACATTGTTCTCTCAATTAATGCCACCGAAAAACAGATTATGTGGCCGTTCATTCATTTGCTGTTTGTGGTCCTTTGCTGTATTCAAATTGACTACTCGGTTTGCCTACACTAGAACAGCAACAGGACTTCAAGAGTAATCCATTTCTTGAAAAGTGCTTCGGGATGCCCTGAGGATGTGAAAGGCACTATAAAGATACATTTTCTTTGTTTCTTTTTCCTTCTGAGACAGTGACTTATACTTATGCTGGATATGGTTCCACAGGTGTCACTCACCCTCCAGCCACTTGCCCAAGAGGCTGTTCTTCACATGAGGAGCTGGACAGTGAGCATTTGCAAGCATCTGACTATTTGGGGACATTAGAACTGAGCCCAGTTTTGTTGTCATACCTGCATTTTCCAGTATGGATCACTAGATAATGATCAGGAATGGAACTGTGACTGACATTTTTCCACCTTAGCCTTCTGGCACTGATGCCAATTGTAATGCCTCAATTGCTGTTCCTGCTTAGATGAAGTTTAATATGTGAGGTGATACATGTTGAGAAAGAATAAGGAGAGGACATTTGCATTAAATGGCAAATCTTTAAGAGGAGCAGAGAGAACATGGGTTGAAATTGGTATGTGTTATGCCCATTTTATGGATGTAAAACAGGCGGAAAGCATACCAGTTGGCACTCAGTTTTGGATGTCTTACTTTCAGAACAAGGGAAAGGATGCAGAAAAGATGATACTAGGAATGAGAGGCTTTAGTTATGAGGACAGACTGCACACTTCTGTGCCTGTGATTCTGGAAAGACAAACTGGACAATGTCATTTTTCCCTCCCCTCATGATAACAATAAAGTAAAAAAAACATGATATGGATAAAAGCCATTTGGCCCATCACAACAGTTCTTTACACAGGCCATGTACAACCTGTTTTATCTTAAAGGCTATTTGACCCACTGAGAAAAGATTGCAAAGCTCCTCCTATCCCCTCAAAGATAAATGAAGCATAATTTCAGCACGTTTATTTAACATTACATCTTACATTATTCATTTCTGTCTGGTTATGTTCTTTGCCATGACAGTTCTATGTCTCAGAAGCTCAAGGACCAACGTATTCCACACATCAATCAATCAACCAAACAATCTCTACTTACTCTTATATGGCTCAATTCTGTTCCAAAATAGCTTTTCATCCAACTCTTCTATAAAGCTATAAATCAACACAGATTTAACTGCTTTAGCAGGGAGTCAGGTCTACATGTCCACTGCTATGTGGGGTGAAAAAAAAAATCCTGATCTCAAGTTGCTTGAGACTCATTAATGTTATACTTATATCCTCTGGTTCTCTGCTCACAGTCCAAGTTAAATAACCTAGTTGGATCTAAAATATCCATTTAGCTCAACGTTTAAAAAAAATTGGTCATGTCTTCTCTCGGTTATAGCAATCCATTTTTCTTCAAAAGAAACACCAATTAAAATGACGGTTGATCTGATTTAGTGCAGCAGAAATTTGTTAGCCGGAGCACCAGTAAACTGTTCATTCATGATGCACTGTAATAATGTTCCTTTCACACTTCTCAAGCAGCTAACAAGCCTCTTAACCAGTAGAAATGACAAATGCATTACTAATCCAATGTGCAATATCCAAAACTGTAGTAAAATCTCACAAAAAATAATTATAAATGCTTTTATCACTGCCTAGGCTTTGCAAGACCACTTAGACAACATTTTAGAAAAGCATGACGAGCTTTTCATGAAAGTAGCATGGGAGACAAAGAGCATGGCATAATGCCACTAACTAGTTCAACTCGGGATCCACTACTTTGAGGACCTGGAGAAAGTCCAGAAGGAGCATCACTTGAAAAAGAGCACCAATGTGAGGCAAGAATATTAACTTGCCTTAATATGGAGATAAAGGGCATACATAGGTGATGAAGTTCTGTCCAAATTGTTAACGGTATGAAAATAATTCAGAATTCACACGTGAAATTAATTGCTGGAAGCCAAGCCAACCAGCCTCAATATGGAGTTAGATATATGAAGTTAAAAGTGGGAGTAGTTTTTATATATATATGGAAGAAACAGTGCTCACTATACTCACAATATTACAAAAGATGTAGCAAGGAAGTAAAAATAATAGGTTAATTAAAATTACATTACACTTGCCATGATAGCAAAGGGAATGTACCGCAAGAAGGGAATTGCATGGCTCAAATCACCCTGTCTTAATCCACAGTGTTGTTATGCTTAAAGGCCAAATTCACTGCAAAAAAGAGGGCAAGGAGTGGAACAGATGGTAGATCTTCACAGGAGAAACTTTCAATTCCACACAAATAGAAAATTGTGGAATTAATTGAACAATAAGCTCTCAAAGACATTGGTCCTTAGGAGGTTTCAGGAATGTGCAGTCTACCTGGTATGTACTTTATTAAACATATTAAACAAAAATGGCCCAACCCAATTTTAGGTCGGATGCTTTTCAGATGCCCATGGGGTGCAAAACATTAGTCATAATTAATTAATAATTCTCAATGGATATACATTCCCTTGAGGAATAAAAACTCCATGGGAAAAGTGATAAAACCGTGGCTAACTAGAGAAGTTAAGGCTAGTATTAGATTAAACAAAGAGACTTACAATGTTGCCAAAAAGAGTAGTAAATCTGAGGATTGGGAGGGTTTTAGAAACCAGCAAAGGATGATCAAGAAAATCGACAGAGGGTCAAAATTGAATATGAGAGTAAACTAGCAAGAAATATAAAAACAGATTGTAAGAGCTTCTGCAAGTATGTAAAAAGGAAGAGATTAGTGAAAGTAAACATGGGTACCTTAGAGGCAGAGACAGGAGAAATTATAATGGGGAATAAGGAAATGGCAGAGTCATTAAACAAATATTTTGCATCTGTCTTCAAAGTAGAAGATACAAAATACATACCCGGAAATAATGAGGAACCACGGGTCTAATGAGAGTGAGGAACTTAAAGTAATTAAGATTAGTAAATAAAAAGTACTGAAGAAATTAATGGGATTAAAAGCTGACAAATCCCCTGGACCTGATGGCCTACATCTTGGGGTTTTAAAAGAAGTGGCTGCAGAGATAGTGCATTGGTTTTGATCTTCGAGAATTCCCTAGATTCCAGAATGGTCCCCGTGGATTGGAAAATAGCAAATGTGACCCTGCTATTCAAGAAAGGAGGGAGAGAGAAAACAGGGAACTGTGTAGGCCAGTTAACCTGACATCAGTAGTAGGGAAAATGCTAGAATCTGTTATTAAGGACAAAGTAACAGGGCACTTAGAAAATCATAATATGATTTTGCAGAGTCAATGTGATTTTATGAAAGGGAAATCATGTTTATCAAATCTATTAGAGTTTTTTTAAGGGTGTAACTAGCAGGGTAGATAAGGGGGATGTAGAATATTTGAATTTTCAAAAGGCATTCGATAAGGTGCCACATAAAAGGTTGTCATGCAAGATTAGGGCTCATGGGATTGGGGGTATTATGTTAGCATGGGTTGAGGATTGGTTAATGGACAGAAATCAAAGAGTAGGAATAAACGGGTCATTTTCAGTTTGGCAGTAGGATCAATGCTTGGGCCTCAGTTGTTTACAATATATATCAATGACTTATATGAGGGGACCGAGTGTAATGAATCTGAATTTGCTGATGATACAAAGCTAGGTGGGAAAGTAAGCTGTGAGGAGGACGCAAAGAGGCAGCAAAGGGATATCGACAGGTTAAGTGAGTGGGTGAGAAGCAGATGGAGTATAATGAGGGGGAATGCGAAAGTATCCGCTTTGGTAGGGAGAGTAGAAAACAAAATATTTTTTAAAAGGTGAGAGACTAAGAAATGTTGGTAGTCAGAGGGATTTGGGAGACCATATACATGAATCACAGAAAATTAAAAGTGCAGGTACAGCAAACAATTAGGAAGGCAAATGCTATGTTAGCCTTTATTGCAAGGGGGTTGGAGTACAAGCGTAAGGAAGTCTTTCTGCAATTATATAGGGCTCTGGTGAGACCACACCTGAAGTACTGTGTACAGTTTTGGTCTCCTTACTTAAGGAAGGATATACTTGCCTTAGATGGGGTACAATAAAGGTTCACTAGATTGGACAACCCTCTCATCCCAGGAATCAATGAGGAGAGATTGAGTAGAATGGGCCTATATTCTCTGGAGTTTAGAAGAATGAGAGATGATCTCATTGAAATGTATAAAATTCTTAGAGGGCTTGACAAGGTAGATGCTGAGAAGCTGTTTCCCCTGGCTGGAGAGTCTAGAACTAGGGGTTATAGTCTCAAGATAAGGGGTCGGTCATTTAGGACCGAGATGAGGAAACATTTCTTCACTCAGAGGGTTCTGAATCTTTGGAATTCTCTACCCCAGAGGGCTGTGAATGTTTAGTCGTTGAGTATATTCAACACTGAGATTGATAGATTTTTGGATACTAAGGGAATCAAGGGATATGGGAATAGGGTGGGAAAGTGGAGTTGAGGTAGAAGATCAGGTTCGAGGGGCCGTATGGCCTACTCCTGCTCCTATTTCTTATGTTCTTAGTCCCTGAAATTGGGCATCAGTATAAAATGGGCTTAACAAGGTCCAATTTGTAATCCATTGGCCCGGAAATTGCTAGTAAAATAATGGCGAGGCCAACAGGTCTCACCGTTATTTCAGGGAAAATGGAAGAGCAAGATCTGGAGAGCGCACATGCGCAAATGCCGAAATCCAGAAATTGCTCTACCTGATTCCCTGCTTCTCCAAAAGCTTTACAGTAAAGAGATCTAGCTGGCTGGACTGAATGAACCAGCGCGAACTTGCTCTCCTGACCAGCTGGAAACTTACTAATCTCACCAGAAAAAAGGTACACTGATTTATAACAGGTCTAGACTAACTTTTAACGGTGGTAAGTATTAATGACTGCCAAACAACTTCGCTGACACTGAAAATTAACTTTTAAAAATGTGGCGTCTCATTCCTCCCGGGAAAGAAGGCTGCACTTTTTGCAGCTCACCATTGAAGCAAGTTTGCGCCAAAAGCCCAGAACAGTTAGTGGGTGAGTTTATAACTAACGAGCGGTGGACGATGTTCGTTCGCTACTCAGCACAATTTCCGGGCCAATATTTTTTACAGTGAACATTTCCCTACTTGTGCATCAAACATCTTGCAAAACTTTTATTTATGACTACATTTTTCGGAAGCTTTCAATTTGCTAAGGCACTTTATTTGAGTCATTACAATTACTGCTGCAATACAAATTACAGCTAATAAAGTTGGAAGGATGGGAGCTTCTTTGGATATACCTATTGTGCTGCATGATTGGGATGAGGAGGACCAATTTATTGAGGGTACAATAGCGCCAATTCCATGATGTGCTTGAGGAACAACCATTCACCAGCATAATCAGATGGGTAGGCATCAGCACACTTGGTACTGACCAGCCTGCATGTCTGACTCAGATTGCTGATCACCTGTGTCCAACTCGACCTGACTCTAGATTTTGTTTTTACCGTTGTTTAGCCCCATCTTTCATTCCCGATCAGCTGCTCAGCACTCTGGCCTCCTGTTTTTATCAGCGCCTGACTGGTACCCAGACTATTCATGTGTAATGTTTTAGTTAGATTGAAATATGATCAAGTGGTCTCTTTTGTTTGAGTACTATTAAAATTCAGAGTCTGTATATATTAGCAGGGTCCAGCTGTAGGAATGGGCAGTGTGTCGAATAGAAATGTCACACTGACAGGTTGAGTTATATTGGTGGCTTGCTAGGGGCAGCTATTAATGCTGTCACTGGCTAAGACATGAAAAATATTTACTTTCTCAGCAATGTCATTCCTCACCTGATGAGCTCACGTGTTTACATGTCTGTGTGCAAGTAATGTGGTCGTATATTGTTTTCTTGCATTTTAGTTGAAATCAGAATGTTTCTTGTCTTGTTTTGGAACAAATGAGTTAAACATTTCCAGTGTATGAATTCTAGGTCATGTCAAGAATTTTCATTAAGAATCTTTTGCAGCAAATGAATAGAGACAGTGTTAAGGAAAATCTTAAATTCCATTCACATGAGAATTGAATAATACTATGGGAGGAAGTATGTTCAGTCCAAATTACTCCCACTCCATTAGATTATTTCATTTTTTTTCTAATTTAAATCAGTTCCACATTTTAAAAGTGACAGGGCAGCTTGCTGGAGACCCATCATGTCAGATTGCTGACATATGTAGCACAGCTGTCAGTGAGCAGCATTGCTTTGTGCAGAGATTGTATCCTTCCTGGACTTGGATCCTAAATGTAGCACTTGGACGCAATGTAGAAAAGTTAGCACGCGCTGGGATTCACATTGTTAAAAACAAGAAATGAAACAATTTATTTATAACACTTGTGAGGGGAGTAATTTAGGTTGAGACCACTCCCTCCAAAGCTCTGGCCATGGCTCAGCATCATTATCCAATGAATAGCTGAGTAACACTCACCAGGAAGGTTTTAGATTCAATTCCCAATCTGTGCAGTTCTAAGGCAGGGTGATAGTAAAGGCACTGGGCGCTAAATTGGGCCGTGTAGCGCCCATTGTTTCGGCGCTACATGGCCTCTTCAACATCCAAGATAGCGTCTTGGGTGCGCACGCACGTTTCCTGAGTGACGTGCGCCAGATGCCATCTTGGTATAGGAGTTTGCACAGGCGCAGATAAGGAATGCTGGAATCATGTAAAGCAGGGAAAAAATGGCTTCAATCAGTGTGCAACGCTGATTTAAAGTGATAGACGCCATTTTGGGACTTAACACTCAACTCAATGCACAGTCTTAACCCTGACCATCTGAACGTGTCTTAAGAGTGTCTGGAAGACCCCCCCACCGGCGCTATTTAAAGGGACCATGCAGGATTTACAGGTTAGTGGCTGGATTATTGCCTCTGGCTGCCGAGACATTTGTAACTGTTTTTGGAGGTCTCCTAGACTTCAATACTAGGACGCGGGACATAGCCTAACATTTAGAGCCAGCAGGTGCAGGAGTGAAGTTAGGAAATGATTCTACACGCAAAGGGTGTTTGGAATGCTCTTCTACAGACAGCAGTTGATGCTAGCTCACTTGTAAATGTTAAATCTGAGATTGATAGATTTCTGTGAACTAAGGGTATTAAGGCATATGGGGCTAAGGCGGGTCTATGGAGTTAGGTCACAGGTCCACCATGATCTCATTGAATGGTGGAACAGGCTCGACAGGCTAAATGCCACTGCCACTTGCTGCCTCTTGATTATGCGCCACCTTCTCCTGCAAGAAAGCAAAGCGTGTGCCTGGGTGATGTGCCTGTCGTGGTTGAATAGCTGCCAGTGTGTGTGGCCTGTGAGTTGTGGGTGGGCGGCTTGAAACAGTGGTCATGTGCAAGGACGGGAGGAAGCATCTGATGGGAAGAGTTGAGTACTGATGGAAAGAGTTTATTGGTACGTGGGGGATGGGGGGTGTAGAGCGTGGTGCAGTTGGTAGGAGACGCCATTTGACAGTTGACCTCACTCACCTTGACCACTCGTCAAAGCATTGAACTTGTTCCTGCACTGCACCATGTTCATGATGCTGTGCGCCGGGCATTGACTTCGTTCCCCTCCTGCCTCCCACTGTCTTTTGAGTATATGTCTGGAGGGCCTCTTACCCGCCCCCTGGTGTGCAGATTGGAGGATGTGGGATTTAGTAATGCGCAACCTTTATTCAATGTTTTGACATAACTCATCAGTGTGTAAACATAGGGATGGGATCTGCATCTGTGTTTTACGTGTGCAATGTCTGATCTCTGTTCATACTCCATGCAGACAGTAGACTGTTATTTTCAGCAAATAACAGGTACAAGCTACCTTTAAGAGATTTCTAAAAAACATCTTCCCTTTAAGAAATGGAGCTCCCTCTGGTGGTGGAAAGTGCAAATTGCATTCATTACACATGCAAGGCCTGGAAAGGAACCCGGAAGGTAATTGCTCCCTTGGGACCAAACTTGCGTCTTGCCTGCCCAGGGTCCTTCAGGCACGGGGTGTTAGCGCATCGTGCTAACATCACCCAGAACGAACCCTTAACCAATTTTTCCCCCACAATGACTGGCCTTAGTATCCTTGAGCTGAGGAGGAGGAAAAAGTCCAGGGTACCCTAGTTAATTGCTAGCCATTGACTCCTGCTGGAATTGCTTGTGTCTGGTGTCAGATGAGGACAGATCAGGTTTGGCTGTGAAGCACCCCATGGTAAAAGAGCTTGCTGGCTCTCATCATCAAGGCTCTTGATATGAATAATGTTCAGCTGGGTGAGGTAACAGAGGGTGAGAACCACTACCCAGAATGGAGCTAATGGTTTTAGGAGAGGAATGAAGAAATTAGCAAGAGGAAGAAAAGAAACAGCTCCCTTCCTTGATAGTATTGTTCCTCTTTATTAAGAATAAGTAATTACCTAGGTTCACCACTAACTAGCTTTTTTTATACAAGTTTTCTTTGCTGTTCAATTAGGAATTAGAAAAAAAGGTTACAGTATGAAGGTGTAAAAATTGAAGCTATTAGTGAAAATAGGAGTTAAAGTTCTAAGAAAGATATGGAAAAATGAGAAGTGCTGTATTTTATGCTGAGCTCAAACTGAGTAGTGATTTTTACAGGACATGCTAGCTCAATCCACAAATGTTGCCAAACACCTTGAAATGAAGAGATAGATCAATATAAGCCTGCCTCCAGCTGCCCTATAACGATGTAGGCTAGATAGGTATGCAGTAGCCTGAGAATTGGGAGGGCTCCTGGTATACATCTCTTAACGAATATCTAGGGATTATGAATTCTGAAACAAAGGTCTTAATGTTGTGAAAAATGAAAAAGGAATATTCCAAGAGAGCTAGAATGTCAAAATCAATGCCAGTGATTTTCCTGCAATTCTTATGTTTAGTAACTGAGGGCCAGGTGCTTTAGACTGGATTACTGGGGCAGTCATGTGTGTATCTGCGTAGAGAAGATAAAGAGCACCAGTTGAGTAAGGATGACGGTTTGAAGAAGCAATCTGTTTCCCTGACTGCTTTCCATAAAACCTAAATTAATCTGGTAAAATACTTGTTACAATGAATGAATCCAGAATGCAGCACAAGGACAATCCTCAGAATAAGCTTCTTAGTTCTTTATTGCGTTATTCCAACTATCAGTAATGATGCCATATACTGTTTACCGTGTACCATTAAGGATCAGCTCTGTCTCTGTTCTTTTGTCTCTGTTTTGGAATACAGTCACCTGGGGAGGAAATTTAAAATCGGGCGGGAAGCAAGTTAAAATGGAGCGCGGGACTTAAATTTTAAATTGCAGGCGGCAAGGACACTTGCCCAAAGCCAGTGAGGCCCTTCTTAAAATTTGCAGATCAAGCCCCAATGATATTAACCTGAGGCCTGAGCAGGGGAGCAGTGGTGTCTTTCCTGCAAGGCCAAAGTTGTCGAGAAGTGGATTCAGGACTAGAAGTAAATGTTTTTTTTAAATGTCAAGTTTCCTTGTGAGTCAGGGGTAGGAGGAGTACTTCTCCGGACCACACATAGAAACCTTGGGTTTCCATTGCCCTGGGCTTCCCTCCCCTGACCCTGTCCCCTGTTGGACCTCGCCCCATTCCCCCCACCCTCCTCGAAGACTTACCTTAGTACTGAAGACTGTACCTTCTGGTCCCTAGAGGTGGCCTCCTGCTGTCCGATTTTAATGCTTCCCGCCGAATGCCTTACCTTTTTGGTCGGAAAGTTGGCCAGTGGCATGCAAATGAGGCCCAACCATTAAAATCATCTGAGCCTCCCTGCTGCTACTCCCAGACGAGCCAGCCACTCGCTGGACCACGTTCCAGCCCGGAACTTAAAATCGACCCCCTAGGGTAAATTTTAAATGCGAGCCAGAAAGGGAGCGGGGGGGAAGGTTTCCGGGTGCAAAACCCGGAAGGTAAGTGGGCGGGTCGCGATCGGCTAATTGCACTTCTGGTTTTCGCACCCGGCAGCCAGCTTGATTGACAAGCGGACTGGCTGTCGGTCAGGAAGGCCTGCTGTAACAGGCCGCAGCTGGGGATCGGAGGGAGGGAGGAAGGGATCATGGGTTGGGGAGAAGATCGGAGGGTCCGGGAAGAAAATCGGGAGGCCGAGGAAGAGATTGAGGGGCTGGGAAGAAGATTGTGGGGCTAAGGAAGAGATGTGGGGGCAGGGAAGAAGACTGGGGGGCTAAGGAAGAGATTGGGGTAGGGCGACCGGGAAGAATTTCGGGGGCTGAGGAAGAAGATTGGAAGGGCCAAGGAAGAGATCGGGGGCCGGGAAGAAGATCGGGGTGCTGAGGAAGAAGATTGGGGGTGCGAGAAGAAAATCTGGGGCTGAGGAAGAGATCGGGAGGCCAGGAAGAAGATCGGGGGTCCGGGAAGAAGATCGGGGGGGGCCAAGGAAGAGATCGGGGGACCAAAGAAGAGATCAGGAGGCTGAGGAAGAAGATCATGGGGCTGAGGAAGAAGATCGGGTGGCCGGGAAGAAGATTGGGGGGCCAAGGAAGAGATCGGTGGGCCAAAGAAGAGATTGGGGGCTGAGGAAGCAATCGGGGGGCTGAGGAAGATAATCGGAGTTTGCTGGAGGTCAGGTGAAGAGTCGGAGGTAAGTCAGGGCCCACCATGGAGAGGGGTCCACCATCGGGGGGGGCTACGATTGGGAGTGGGGTCCACCATCATTGTGGGGGTAGTCAGCCGATCGTGGGGGTCCTGACGGCTAGGTGAGCTTGTTGGGCCTGAATGAATCACTCCTGCTCCTCCGGGCCCACAAGCAGTGCGATAAAAGCACTCACCTTGTGGATCCAGCTCTTCCCGCCTGCTTTCACCTGACGTGAATGAGATGTGATGGGAAACCCGAACAGGTAAGTTTAAATTTATTTTATTATTCTAATACATAAAATATTAAGTATCTCAATATCTCAATGAGGTACAATGCCCTTTTAAGTTTCGGCCCTCCGGCTTTAAGTAGGGGTTGGACTTCCTGGTGTCTGCTCTCCACATGCAGATAAACCTGCCTGGGTTAAACCCAGAAGCGGGCATGTTGGAGCCGGGATGCGGTCCTGCTCCGAAAATGGAGGATTTTTACATCCCACCCACCCATCCTTGGGGGTTAAAATTTACCCCTTAGTGTCTAAACAACCTTAGTAATTGACAAATTAAACTAAATATGCTGGAAATGTAGAGGAGATTGGCTAACGTTTAATAGAAAAGAACAGTTTGAGATGCAACCCTTGATCAGAGCATCATCAGTTCTGATGTAGGATTATGCCCAAAACATTGGAGGTGAAGTTTGTCTTGGCGATAATGCAAAATGGGCGATAGCGGAATGGCAGCCCATTTTACACTCTGCCCGATTTTCTTTTCCAATGGCCCTGGACACATTTCACCCCCTTTAACTTTTCAGATGCTAATCCACGTGCTGAACATTTCCAGTATATTTTGTTCTTCTGTCAGATTTCCAGCATGTGTGAATTTTTTTTTTGGGAATGCGTTTTAGCCTCGCATTCTCCTTCTAATGTCAGACAGTAGAAGATGCAGTAAAGGCACCACACCAGAATTAATGGGTATGCACCTTGGAAAAAAAAAGAGATGGGATTTTTGAATCACCGGTAAGCAGATCTGACATTCTGCTAGAATATGTAGAGTACATCTATGCTGCATGCAGCACAGCCCTTCAAACTGCAAAGGTCAGGTCTATTAGACACACTACTGCTAAACACGACTAGGATGCTGAATCTGGAAAAGAAAGACGGGTTAATATTTCGGGTGTGACCATTCATTTGAAAAAGGAATTCTAATGAAATACACCCTGAACGTTAACCTCTTTTTCAGATGCTTTTTCTGTTTTTATTTCCGATTTCATGAAATTTGTCTTTTTTATATCCTTTAGGATGTTAAATATTGTACAAGGACTAATGCAGAGTGCAGAGAGTAATTAGAAAGAAAGAACGAGCTAGCTTTTATTTAGCACTTTTCATGTAATCGGGATGACTCAAAGCAGTTCACAGCCAATTAGTTACCTTTTGAGGTGCAGTTACTGTTGCTATTTAGGCAAATGTGGTGTTAATTTCCACAGAGCAAGTTCCCGCAACCAGCAAATGAGATAAATGACCAGTTAACCTGTTTTGAAAGTATTGGTTAAGGGATGAATTTTGGCCAGAACACGTAGAAATCTCCCTGCTCTTCTTCAGTTAACTCAATGGGATCTCTTACATTCACCTGAACAAACCAGGGCCTCTCACCTAAAAAACGGCCCCCTCAACAAAGCCCTTAGTATTGCACACAAGTGTTAGCCTGGATTATATGTTCAAGTTCTGGAGTGGATCTTAGCGCTCACAATCTTCTGACTCTGAGATGGTACTACTAAGCCAAGCTGGCACAGAAGGCTCCAATCTAACTGAGGAATTCATATGCCCTCATAAATCATGAAAACAAAATTTATATCTGTGCCCCAACCCCTAAAATTGGATTACAGTGCTGAAATTAGCCATTATTTGAAATATATACTAGACATTTTGGTTGATGTCATTAAAGTTCATTGTTATTCATGATATTTTGCTTTAACATTTAGTATCTGGAAGCTGCAGGAGATAAAGAAGTTGTGGCCACTTGTGTTATGGTAAGGACTATTTCTGTCCTAACCATTGTACCAGGCCCCACTCCTTCTGATTGTATATCTTGGGTTGCATAGCCCAGAACTAACAGTGACCCTAATTAGCAGTAACACTACACAGAGGAATTCACATTGTATCCTCACTATGTGGAGAGGCGGGGGGGCAGATTTTAACTGAGAGTGGGATTTTGGGTGGGTGAAGGAACGAGGCTAGCATCAAATCCACCCGACAGTATCAGTTTGAGGCCTGGGCTTTTTAACTCTCAGGCTACATTCACATCCTGCCGGCCAGCTGCCCGCCTGAAACGGTTGGAAGGAGGTAACTGGCCTGGCTGCCAGCTGGTTAAGATCTTGCGGCCCGGAGGCTGCCCGCCGTCTGGAAGGTAAGTGGCGGAATGGTGTCTGTGTAGACTCAAGTGGGTGGAAAGGTGGTGGGAGCAGAGGCTAAGACTTTCCTTCATAGAATCATAGAAAATTTACGGCGCAGAAGGAGGCCATGCAGCCCATCGTGTCCGCGCCGGCTGAGAAACAAGCCATCCAGCCTAATCCCACTTTCCCGCATTTGGTCCGTAGCCCTGTAGGTCATGGTTCTTCAGGTGCACATCCAGGTGTTTTTTTAATGAGTTGAGGGTTTCTGCCTCTACCACCCTCTCAGGCAGTGAGTTCCAGACCCCCACCACCCTCTGGGTGAAAAGAAATTCCTAATTTCTGCTCCAATCCTTCTACCAATTACTTCAAATCTATGCCCCCTGGTTATTGACCCCTCTGCTAAGGGAGATAGGTCTTCCCTATCCACTCTATCTAGGCCCCTCATAATTTTGTATACCTCAATCAAATCTCCCCTCAGCCTCCTCTGTTCCAAGAAAAACAACCCCAGCCTATCCAATCTGTCATCATAGTTAAAATTCCCCAGTTTTGGCAACATCCTCATAAATCTCCTCTGCATCCTCTCTAGTGCAATTACATCCTTCCTGTAATGTGGTGACCAGAACTGTGTGCAGTACTCAAGCTGTGGCCTAACTAGTGTTTTATACAGTTCCAGCATAACATCCCTGCTTTTATATTCTATGCCTCATCTAATAAAGGAAAGCATTCCATATGCCTTCTTAACCACCTTACCTACCTGTACTGCTACCTTCAGGGATCTGTGGACATGCACTCCAAGGTCCCTCACTTGCTCCACACCTCTCAGTATCCTCCCATTTATTGTGTATTCCCTTGCCTTGTTTGCTCTCCCCCAAATGCATTACCTCACACTTCTCAGGATTGAACTCCATTTGCCACTTTTCTGCCCATCTGACCAGTCCATTGATATCTTCCTGCAGTCTACTGCTTTCCTCCTCACCATCAACCACACAGCCTATCTTTGTGTCATCCGCAAATTTCTTAATCATGCCCCCTACGTTTAAGTCCAAATCATTAATGTATACCACCTGCGTCTCAGGCCCCACAAGAAAAGCTTAACACTTGCCATTTGTGGCTTCTTCAGTCTTCAGAGCAGCTATCACTAAACAGGGCAGCCACAATGGGCACCGCACTCAGACACGGTTCAAAGGTATTCGGGGTCCTATCGACTTAATAGGTCCCCGTTGTGCATAGATATATGAGGCACCAGCCTGATTTACACTACTGAGGAATCTTGGAGCTGAAGTGTTTTATTCGATTCAATTGAAATCGGGATAGTTTTTGGTCATATTTATTCTGAAGGATAGACATGTCATGTGAGTGAGTAATGAGTGAAGACATGCTTCAAAATGTATAATTTTGCTCTAGAGCTTCATGATTTTACACCAAAAACTGAGATTTGCCTATCCCTAGACAGACTGCAGCAAGAGAGTGAGGGGGGCAAAACTCTAGTGATGGAAAAATAATAACTGTTGATAGCAAGAAGAAATGACAAGAGATGGAACAATTAAACAAAGAAGAAACAACCAACTGGCAGTCAGTAGGTTGAAAATCAATATGCCCTTTTGAAAATTCCATTTTAAGCTTTCGTGAGATTAGACTATCCATTTTATGCTGACAGTGTTTGAAACCCAGTGTCTGCTTGTCCAGTTAAAGTTTTGGAAACGAAGACCACCGTCCGCCACCCTCCCATCCCATTAACTCAAACCGGTTAGTTTTAATCAGCATGTGCCTCATCGTGGTGGCATTCTTTGGAATTCAGTAGACTTTAAAGCATAAAATCTGTTTTACAAATGGTGAGAAAGAAACATTGGGCATGATTTTAAATGGGAAAAATGGGTGGGTTGGTGGCGGGGGGCACTAAAAATGTTAAAAATCTAAAACCCGCCCCCAACATGACTCCAACCCACCCACTTTGGTTTTTCACGGAGGCGGGACAAGGGGCGGGCGACCAATCCGCTCTCAGGAGGCAGGTCAGTCATTAAAAGCTTTCAAAGAGGCTGTGGGCCTCTATTTTGTCAGATTTTTTGTTTTAACCCCTGGGGGCCGGGTTTTTTTGGATGGCCTTGGCACTGTTCTCACTAGGGCCTGTTGTGTAAGACTATTTCGATCTGACACCAATTGGTTATAGTAATGATCTTTTATTTGAACAAAAGCAAGGATCAATAGATGCAAGTATTTAAGGGATAATTACCAAAGAACAAGGAATTATATTACCCCCTTGTCCTCTGGGTAGAGATCGTAACTGTGTTACTGCCTCGAATCCTGCCTGCTTCTTTCTTACTGAGCTGTCTTCCTTCTGCACACACTGTTCTCTACAACTAGGTGTTGATTTGTTGGGGGTTCATATCCACCCCTTTTAGAAACCCGACCCCTGAGCCGTCAAAACTGTCGTGGTTAGCACCTCCCCAATCCCCTTCAATAGGTAATGGCCACCCTGTTTAACTGCTAATCATTTTAACCCGATGTTCCCTGCCAGGCATTTCAAGGGAACATGAGATGTCTTAGACCCATCCCAGACGGTTAAATGTGATCTCGGGGCTGGACTCTCGACCAGTTTCTGTCCCTCCATTGTTCAGGCTAACCTCCAATACTAGCATATCTTAGAAGACATGGGATGCCTTTCACACTCTATGTAGAATCGTAGAATCATAGAATCATAGAAGTTACAACATGGAAACAGGCCCTTCGGCCCAACATGTCCATGTCGCCCAGTTTATAACACTAAGCTAGTCCCAATTGCCTGCACTTGGCCCATATCCCTCTATACCCATCTTACCCATGTAACTGTCCAAATGCTTTTTAAAAGACAAAATTGTACCCGCCTCTACTACTGCCTCTGGCAGCTCGTTCCAGACACTCACCACCCTTTGAGTGAAAAAATTGCCCCTCTGGACCCTTTTGTATCTCTCCCCTCTCACCTTAAATCTATGTCCCCTCGTCATAGACTCCCCTACCTTTGGGAAAAGATTTTGACGATCTACCTTATCTATGCCCCTCATTATTTTATAGACTTCTATAAGATCACCCCTTAACCTCCTACTCTCCAGGGAAAAAAGTCCCAGTCTATCTAACCTCTCCCTATAAGTCAAACCATCAAGTCCCGGTAGCATCCTAGTAAATCTTTTCTGCACTCTTTCTAGTTTAATAATATCCTTTCTATAATAGGGTGACCAGAACTGTACACAGTATTCCAAGTGTGGCCTTACTAATGTCCTGTACAACTTCAACAAGACATTCCAACTCCTGTATTCAATGGGGCCGATCTGTCTGCTAGTTTTGGAAAAATACTGAGTTTCAGTTAGACAAACACTAAATGGGGCCATCTCCCTCTCAAACAGATATACCGCTTTGAATACTGTTGGGGGAGATGGCTTATCAGGAGAAAGCAGCAAGAGCCAAGTTTGTGGCACCATGGGTGGCTCTGCTGCACAGGAGGGGAGGAATAAGAGTGGCAGGGCTATAGTGATAGGGGATTCAGTTGTAAGGGGAGCAGATAGGCGTTTCTGCGGCCGCAAACGTGACTCCAGGATGGTATGTTGCCTCCCTGGTGCTAGGGTCAAGGATGTCACAGAGCCGCTGCAGGGCATTCTGGAGGGGGAGGTTGAACAGCCAGTGGTCGTGGTCCATATTGGTACCAACAACATAGGTTTAAAAAAAAGGGATGAGGTCCAGCAAGGTGAATTTAAGGAGTTAGGAGATAAATTAAAAAGCAGGACCTCAAAGGTAGTGATCTCAGGATTACTATCAGTGCCACATGTTAGTGAGTATAGGAACAGGAGAATAGACCAGATGAATATGTGGCTACAGGGATGGTGTAGGAGGGAGGGATTTAGATTCCTGGGACATTGGGCCCGGTTCTGGGGAAGGTGGGACCTGTACAAACAGAACGGGTTATACCCGAGCAGGACCAGGACCAATGTCCTCGCGGGGGTGTTTGCTAGTGCTGTTGGGGAAGGTTTAAACTAGAATGGCAGGGGGATGGGAACCTGAGCAGGGAGACAGTGGAGGGGGAAACAAGGATAGAAACAAAAGGGGAAGAAGCAATAGTGGAAGGCAGAGAAAACAAGGACGAAAAAAAAATAGGGCCATAGTGCAAAATAAAACTAAGATGACTAGCAATCTTAAAAAGACAACTCTAAAGGCATTGTGTCTTAATGCGCAGAGCATTCGTAATAAGGTAGATGAATTAACAGCGCAGATAGATATTAATGGTTATGATATAGTTGCGATTACGGAGACATGGCTGCAGGGTGACCAAGGATGGGAACTGAACAACCAGGAGTATTCAATATTTAGGAAGGACAGGCAAAAAGGGAAAGGAGGTGGGGTAGCATTGTTAATAAAGGAGGAAATCAATGCAATAGTGAGGAAGGATATTGGCTCAGAAAATCACTATGTGGAACCTGTATGGTGGGGGTTGTCTATAGACCCCCGAATAGTAGTGGAGATGTACGGGAGGGCATTAAACAGGAAATTAGAGACGTATGCAAGAAGGGTACAACTATAGTCATGGGTGACTTTAATCTACATATAGATTGGTTAAATCAAATTAGCAATAATACTGTGGGGGAGTAATCCTGGAGTGTGTACGTGATGGTTTTCTAGACCAATACGTTGAGGGACCAGCTAGAGAACAGGCGATCCTAGGTATTGTGCAATGAGAAAGGATTAATTAACAATCTTGTTGTGCAGGGTCCCTTAGGGAAGAGCGAACATAACATGATAGAATTCCTCATTAAGATGGAGAGTGAAGTAGTTGAATCTGAAACTAGGGTCCTGAATCTAAATAAAGGAAATTTCGAAAGTATGAGGTGCGAGTTGGCTATGATAGATTGGGGAACTTTACTAAAAGGGATGACGGTGGATAGGCAATGGCTAATATTTAAAGAACGTGTGCAGGAATTACAACAATTATTCATTCCTGTCTGGCGCAAAAATAAAACAGGAAAGGTGGCTCAACCGTGGCTTACAAAAGAAATTTGGGATAGTATTAGATCCAAAGAGGAGACATATAAAATTGCCAGAAAAAGTGGCAAGCCTGAGCATTGGGAGCAGTTTTAGAATTCAGCAAAGGAGAACAAAGAGATTGATTAAGAGGGGAAAAATAGAGTATGAGAGTAAACTAGCAGGGAACATAAAAACTGACTGTAAAAGCTTCTGTCAAGAGAAAAAGACTAGTGAAGACAAACGCAGGTCCCTTACAGTCAGAAATGGGGGAAATTATAATAGGGAACAAAGAAATGGCAGAACAATTAAACACATACTTTGGTTCTGTCTTCACAAAGGAGGACACATATAACCTCCCAGAAATGTTAGGGAACCAAGGGTCTAGTGAGAGGGAGGAACTGAAGGAAATCAGTATTAGTAAAAAAAAATAGTGCTAGGGAAATTAATGGGGCTAAAGGCTGACAAATCCCCAGGGCCTGATAATCTACATCCCAGAGTACTAAAGGAAGTGGCCCTGGAAATAGTGGATGTATTGGTGATCATCTTCCAAAATTCTATAGACTCTGGAACAGTTCCTACAGATTGGAGGGTGGCAAATGTAACTATTTAAAAAAGGAGGGAGAGAAAAAACAGGGAATTACAGACCAGTTAGCCTAACATTAGTAGTGGGGAAAATGCGAGAGTATGTTATAAAAGATGAGATAACAGAACACTTGAAAGGCATTAACGGGATTGGACAAAGTCAGTATGGGTTTATGAAAGGGAAATCATGCTTAACAAATCTACTGGAGTATTTTGAGGATGTAACTAGTAGAATAGATAGGGGAGAACCAGTGGATGTGGTGTATTTGGATTTTCATAAGGCTTTTGATGAGGTCCCACACAAGAGGTTAGTGTGCAAAATTAAAGCACATGGGATTGGGGGGAATATACTGGCATGGATTGAGAATTGGTTGACAGACAGGAAACAGAGAGTAGGAATAAACATGTCTTTTTCCAGGTGGCAGGCAGTGACTAATGGGGTACCCCACGGATCAGTGCTTGGGCCCCAGATATTCACAATATATATCAATGATTTGGATGAGGGAACTGAATGTAACATTTCCAAGTTTGCAGATGACAGAAAGCTGGGGTGGAATGTGAGCTGTGAGGAGGATGCAAAGAGGCTCCAATGTGATTTAGACAAGTTGGGTGAGTGGGCAAGAACATGGCAGATGCAGTATAACATGGATAAATGTGAGGTTATCCACTTTGGTTGTAAAAACAGAAAGACAGATTATTATCTGAATAGTGATAGATTGGGAAAAGGGGAGGTGCAACGAGACCTGGGTGTCCTTGTACACCAGTCGCTGAAAGCGAGCATTCAGGTGCAGCAAGCAATTAGGAAGGTGAATGGTATGTTGGCCTTCATTGCAAGAGGATTTGAGTACAGGAGCAGGGATGTCTTACTGCAGTTGTACGGGGCGTTGGTGAGACCACATCTGGAGTATTCTGTGCAGTTTTGGTTTCCTTATCTGAGGATGGATATCCTTGCCATGGAGGGAGTGCAATGAAGGTTTACCAGATGATTCCTGGGATGGCAGGACTGACGTATGAGGAGAGATTGGGTCGATTAGGCCTATATTCACTAGAGTTTAGAAGAATGAGAGGTGATCTCATCGAAACATATAAAATTCTAACAGGACTAGAAAGACTAGATGCAGGGAGGATGTTCCCGATGACTGGGGAGTCCAGAACCAGGGATCACAGTCTCAGGATACGGGGTTTGCCATTTAGAACCGAGATGAGGAGAAATTTCTTCACTCAGAGGGTGGTGAAACTGTGGAATTCTCTACCACAGAAGGCAGTGGAGGCCAAGTCATTAAATATATTCAAGAAGGAGATAGATATATTTCTTAATGCTAAAGGGATCAAGGGAAATGGGGAAAAAGCAGGAACAGGGTACTGAGTTAGGCGATCAGCCATGATCATTTTGAATGGTGGAGCAGGCCCGAAGGGCCGAATGGCCTACTCTTGCTTCTATTTTCTATGTTTCTAAATGCTGGATAGATGACTGAATAAATTAAACTTCTAATACATTTAAAAAACTCTTAATCTAAAAGATATTGCTTTAAACAGGTTGGATTTATTATAGGTGTGTGTCAGTTAACAAATAAGCGGGGGTAAATTTTCATTTTCAGCACATCATCTTTCATGGATTGGCAACACGTGGCCGAATTTCCAATTTGTATTCCAGTCATTTTCATCTATGTGTTGGCAGCAGTGAGTGTAAAATTTTCCCTCTTGGGCTATCTGGGGTTAAATTCCCTATTGACAGAACATGACCGTGTAATGTACTGAAGTTAGTACAACTATTTTATTTTCCTATTTGAAATACCTGTAACCTTTCCAGCAAAAAAATACTTTGGCTTGAAAGTCAGGATTTCAGTATTGTTGGAAAATGAATCAAATAAAGCGTAAAAATGGCACCTTCAGCACCAATATCCCCTTTAGCAATTTCTAATCTCCCACTGCAGCAAACTGTGTGCACTTTAGTCTTTTTTCGTGCAATGCAAGTGATGGAATATTGAATGTAGCTTCAACTTAACGTTATAACTAGCACAAAGGCCACTGCACTTTTTTCTTATCCTAACCCCTATGTTCAATGCTTTCAAACTGTCAACTTTTTGAAGCTGTTGGTGAGCTTTTGCCAGTTTTTGAGGTTGGCATATGTACAGCAGCAAATGAGAGTGAGTGAGTGATTCTCAACAAAAGGTGAATGAGTACTGAACAGATTTTTGTGTGAATATGCACAACTTGCCAGAAGATACATTTATTCAGCATACTACAGCATACATGCCAACCATCTGTGTTTGACATGGGCAATCAATGTTTTGTGGGGCCTGGTCTGCATGATTGCATTTGTAGGCAGAAATCAACACGGATCAAGGCCCTCACCCCTCAACGGCACTCTGTGGTGCTCCTACCTGAGTCCTGTTGTTGATGCTGCTGTGACTGCAACAGCTGAGCACAGCCGTATATTGTGGGTGGGAATTCTCACAAGATCGGGAAGAGAGAGAGAGAAGAAAGAAGCTGGGGGAAGCACAGAGGGGGAATGGATAGAGTAGTGCTAGCATGGATTGGGGGTGGGGAGGTGGGAACAAAGTTACCAGCATGAGGAGAGGAGGAAAATACCAATGTGAACTGGGGGAGGAAGAAGAGTACTAGCATGAAGGAAATGGGGAAGAGAGTGGTAACATGAACTCAGGTGGGAAGGAAAAGGTCTGCATGAACTGGGGAATGGAGAAGAGGGCCATAGGGGGAGGGGGAGAGGGAGGAACGTGCCAGCATAAATTGTGGAAGCAGGAAGATAATGAACTGGTGGGGGGTTTGAAGAAAAGTGCCAGGTTGAATTAAGGAGGGAGTGGGAGAAGAATACTATTGAAGTAGCTTTTGGGGAAATTATGTTCTGGTTGGTCTGTTGAAAACCCAAATGTCACTTACTTTTCCTATTTTTGTCGATTAAAATTTTGGAAATTGTGAATTAAAAATTAATCAAAATGACCCGCTTTAATGTAAAAATTCAAAATTTAATGGGGCGCATGGTGCGGGCCCCCTTTGAAATGTACCAATAAATGGGGTAAAAGGGTAGAGACAGCCTTTAGAGAGAGTGGGCACAATTTTAACTTCGCTGTATTCAGCCTTGACTAGAGTGAATACATGGAAGCTAGCAAAACCTGACCAAAAACTTCAAGAAAGCTGATACAGCCCTAAAAAGCTGATAACTTAAAACAAATAATTGCACTGAAAGCTCTGTGGGACCTGAGCTAGCAACTTAAGCTGTGGCCATAACCAACATTCCTTTGCTTCTTTTGCAGAAAAAGAAACATAAGAAAAGTGTTGAAGCTACAATATGGGAGCATATAAGTTGTATGCAAGAGATGCGGGGGTGACTCTATAACACTTTTTGCATTATTTTATGTGATTCCATGCGGCAAGCAGCAGAAAAGAAGACCACCCTAGAAAACAGAATATGCTGGAGAAGCTCAGCAAGTCAGGCAGCATCTATGCAGAAAGAAACAGAGTTAACGTTTCAGGTCGAAGACCTTTCGTCAGAACTGGAAGATGTTAAAAGAGTTAAAGTTTTTAAGCAAGTACAGAGCCAGGAAAGGGGGGAGGAAAGAACAAAAGGGAAGGTCTGTGATAGGGGAGGGCAGGAGTGATTGAATGACAAAAGGGATGATGGTGCAAGACAAAGAAGATGGTAATGGGACAGGTTAAGAAACAAAAGATTGATCAGGAGCAGCTGTAAATGGCAGCAGAACCATTACCAGCACTAGCTGACTGAAAAAATGGGAGCAGTGGTTATGATCTGAAGTTATTGAAATCAATGTTGAGTCCAGAAGGTTGTAAAGTGCCTAATCGAAAGATGAGGTGCTGTTCCTCGAGCTTACATTGATCTTCATTAGAACAGTGTAGGAGGCCGAGGACAGAGAAGTCAGAGTAGGAATGGGAAGGGGAATTAAAATGGCAATAAAAACTAGGCGTTAAAGATTGCAGGGTTCTCCCTTCAGATTAGAGGATCTGTAACGGAGCTGGCATCTTAGGTAAGTTTTACCTTCTAGATGCAATGCTACTTCACTACAGGGCTGGAAGACTTCTGGTTGTTGTTTCTGACAACAGCCAGCAGGCCCCAAAACTGCTGGGAATTTGTGTTGTTTTAAGAAAAATAGTTACCATCGAAATGGCATATATAGTGTAGTTTTCAATAAAATTTAGTAAGTGTTGTTTTCCTTTTAGATATAAAATATGCTGTGTCCATGTTCCCTCCCTTGATCTGGTGCAAGTGTCGATTTGCGGCCATTGCTTACCCACCCCATTTGAATGACCTGAACCCAGAAATACAGCTGAATGCAGCTAGGGTTACCAACTCTGGTTGGATGTATCCCTGGAGGTTTCATAACATGACCTCCAGCCTCCAGCTGCCCTGCCCAGTAAAACAGCCATTTCCCCTATCTCTAATATTTTCAGAACTAATAAATGAATATGTTCAAAAAAATTGAAAAAAAATCATTTTTTTAAAATGCCCCTATGATTTTTCTCCTGGGTTGCTTGCAGCAGTACTCATGAATTATTGTAGACTCCAGGGCAGTCCTAGAGGGTTGGCAACCCTAAATGCAGCTGAGGTTAAGTCAGATGCTTAATAAAAACGCATCACCTGGCTTGTGAAGGGGTGAGGAAAACTAGGGCCAAATTGGTGCATTTTCCAATATTTTGGTGTTTATGAATGAACATAGGCATTACATTTTTTATTTGTAAAAAGAAAGTGACATTTACTCCAATTTTATTGAAAACTATTCTCTATTTGCCAATTGGAAATTCATTATTTTTCTTTGTATATTAGACCTTCTTTCTTCCAGATGATCTATTACAAGGAGAAAGATTTTTTTTAAATGCGCAACAGCAAATAGAGAATTCAACCTCAATCTCTTTGGCTGTTCCCATGAACAGCAACTATTGGCTTTTTAAGCTGACATCCGTTTTTTGCCCACGTGTTAGCTTGCTAACATCCAGCAATTTTTGGGCTGCCGGAAAAATGCATGCTCGACCCCCTTGCATCCAGCATTCAAACAGCGCAAATGGCAGGAATCCTCAGCTGCATTCAAGTAAGTCTCTGGTTAATCTTTCTCAAATGCAATTGGGCTTTTTGGCCTATTGAGGCTGCTGTTGGCTACTCTAACTAAGTTTTAAAAATTTAGACAGTGACCTTTTAGAGCTGCAGGAGAATCTCTATGATTCTGCAAAAGCTTATACTGTGCTAGGCCTACTCCCTGGTATTGTGTACCAGCTTGTCCTGCAAGAAGAAAGAATGTTAGTGTGTGGCCTGGTGAAAGGTTGTGAGGATGTACGTGTCAGGGTAGAATAGTGTTGATTACACATGAAAGATGGCACAGGTGTGGGGAAGTGAGAACAGTAGCAGATGCAGAGTGTGCCAGTAACAGCAGAAGGAAGCAATTCGGTGAAGTGTACTGCTGTTATTGGAGGAGAGGGATGGGAAGCGGGGCAGGGAGGCTTGTGAGTGCTGGGGCTACAGGTTGTGCAGGGCTAAGCAAAGAGTAAGCAAGATGTCTGCGGGGAGTTTTACCTTCACAGCCCTGCTCAGATCATTAAACTTTTTCCGGCATTGGGTGGCCATGTTTCTTACCATGATCTGTTCGGCTACCTCTGCCTACTGGTACCAGATAACTTGACACCCTATTGGGAACAGTACCTCCTTGCTCCTGCTCACCTCCTCAACAAGAACCTCTAGAACAGCATCCAAAAATTGGGAGGGCCTTGCTGCACCTGCCATTTGCTCTATACAGCACTGATTCAGTTAAGTAAAGGAAAAGTGCACCTGCCCTTTTCTCACCCCCACTACCAATTGGCAAGCTGTCAATAAACAATACAAGTAGCACTGGCAGTTCCTCCATCTTAATCAATTGAGGCACGAGCACCAAACGTGCCTCTCTGACGAGATCGGGCCAACCATTTTACGCCCGTTTCCGGCACTGGTTGAATTTCTCTCCCTAGGTGCCCAAAATGGAAAGTGCTCATTGCACAACATTAACATTCTTCACTACAAAGAGCACAGAATTCAGACATAGAAGAAAATCACACAAAGCATATGACCTATTTTTCATGCAGTGATTGGTAATATAGCAATTCTGGCAAGATAAGTCTCACTAGATAATTGAGAGTGCAGGGCACTGACTATCATCCTGAACAATAACTGGGTTGATTTTAACTCCTTCTGCCTGCTTTCCACCGGGCAGGGAGGCAGTTTAAGTGGAGATGGGGATTTACCCACTTTTTTTGCCACTCTGATTTGGCTGACTGCAATTTTAAATTGCAGGCGGCAAGCTGTATGGATCTTCTTTAAATATGCCGATTTGGCTCTGATGATATCACCATGGCCTGATCTGCTATTTTAACCTGTGTCCTGAGTGGCGGGAGCAGTGGTGGCTTCTTCACCTGACCAAACTTGCCAGGAAAAGCATTGAGGGCTAGAAAAGGCCCAGAAAGGTAAGTTTATTAAAAGATTTTTAGTTTCCTTGTGAGCAAGAGTGCTCCTCCGGGCCCCACATGGAAACCTTGAGTCTTCTTTCCCACAGGTCTCCTTCTTCCCCAATCGGGATTTTCCTCCAGGAGCGCTTACCTTGTGCTGGATCAGTTTCTAATGGCCGGGCAGCCACTTCCTGGCTGTTTTGGTCGGGAAGTCGGCAAGCGGCTTGTTAATAAGGCCTGGCCATTAAAATCGTCTGAGCCTCCCTGTTTCTGCTCCCGGGCAGACCAGCTGGCCACTCACTTTGCCACGTTCACGCCCGGGAGTTAAAATCAAGCCCAATATTTTTCCTTTTGTGCTGGACATGGATTCATATAGTGCATCAGTCAATGGTCAGTGAAACCATTGCAGCTGCTGGATTGGGGCCGATGATAAAGCACTTGTCAAGTGGTGAGTTTTAGGAAATCCTACACTGAAATTTGACCAAATGTCTAAAACAAAATGTTTAGACATTTGCCATCATTTTTTTCTACCTTTAATTTTTTTCATTGATCTCCTAACCCTGGAGAAAACCATGATTCAAAACTCATGCAGTTATTTCCAGAGAAAATCGCTATCTTCAAGTGACAGCTAAATGAAATCGATACTTTATTTTACAGCAGATCTCCAAAGGCATTGTGCTGCTTGGTCTAATGAACAAATATATCTGAAAATGTTGGTGATCCTGATATTGTTTCAGTTATTTATTTAAGAAGATAGTTTTTGTAAGCATATAACATTTAATTCATTATGAGATAGTATAAATCAAAATCCCCCCTTCAACATTCTGCATAATAGGCTGGCAGAAACCTTATTTTTATTTGGTTATGGATGTGGGCGTCGCTGGCAAGGCCAGCATTTATTGCCCATTCCTAATTGCCCTTGAGAAGGTGGTGGTGAGCCGCCTTCTTGAACCGCTGCAGTCCGTGAGGTGAATATTCTCCCACAGTGCTGTTAGGAAGGGAATTCCAGGATTTTGACCCAGCGACGATGAAGGAACGGCGATATATTTCCAAGTCGGGATGGTGTGTGACTTGGAGGGGAACGTACAGGTGGTGTTGTTCCCATGTGCCTGCTGGCCTGTGCTTGCTATACTATCAGTATTTACACTTCAAGGGCCAGTGGCATCTTAAAGCAAAGAGGGCTTTCGTGGAAATGACATGACGTGAGCAAAACTAGAACTTACCTTGTTAGTATAATGATAAAAATAGTTTGATATTATTTGTATTTAAAATACAGCATCTGCAATGTATAATAAAAGCATACGTTTGCTATTGACACGATTTTGAACACGACCAAACAACATGTTCTATGGAGATTACACTTATGAAATTGTCAAAAAACATTTGTTCCCGATTTTCTTTCCTCTTTTCCTGAAGGCTCTTGGTGAGGGACACTGATGCCAGGCACCCACTCATATCTCACTTGGATGGTGATTCTTCGTCTGTGAGTTCTGACAGTGATTTGTGGCAGGTTATTCAGGGCATAACAGCTGAGCCTGATCCGCTTCTCACCCAATGTCCATAAAAGTGCATTGCATGCACATCCCTTGGTATAGAAGATTGAGGGGTGATCTGATTGAGATGTTTAAAATGTTAAAAGGATTCGATAGGGTAGATATGGAGCAACTATTTCCTCTGGTGGGGGAATCAAGAATGAGGGGGCATAATCTTAAAATGAGGGCTAGGTCATTTAGGAGGGAAATCAGGAAGCACTTTTTCACATAAAGGGTAGTAGAAATCTGGAATTCTCTCCCCAAAAGGGTGTGGATTCAAGACTGAGATAGATAAATTTTTGTTAGATAAGGGTATCAAGGGATATGGAGCAAAAGCGGGTAAATGGAGTTGAGGTATACATCAGCCATGATCTAATTGAAAGGCGGAGCAGGCTTGAGGGTCTGAATGGCCTATTCCTGTTCCTATGTTCCTATAAGCAGAGGTTGCTTCACAGTATTCTGAACCAGGAACTCTGGCTATTTTTTTTTCTCTTTCCTATTCCAGAGGTGGCCATGCCAGTCGTAGAATCCCAACTGCCATGCCAGTTGAGGTTTGCTAACTCTGGACAGATGGGACAATCTGGGTCCTTCGTAATCAGTACAGTTCATCTCTACACCAGTGCATTTCTCCAGTAAACCACCAGGGAGCCAGTTGATTCCTTCAGTTCTCATGGTTTCTGACTGATCTCTGATACTACCACACTGATTGGATCTCCAAGTGGCTGATGTAATAAGGTTTAAGCAGCACCACAAAATACAAATGTTATTCTAACCAGAAGCTTCTTGCTTTCACAAAAATTGTAAGATAAGTACAGATAAGGGAGGAATTTGGCCCATGAATCTAACTGTCCGTTGAAACCTATGGTTCATCCATCACAAAACATTTTGAGTGTTTCTAGAGTTTTTACCTTCGCTATGTTCCTGAAAGACCATTCCAACTATTTAATCACATTTTGGTGAAGAAATGCTTCCTCAGAACTCATTCCTTTGACACTATGTATCAAATACATGGCCACTCTGCATTGCCTCCAGATCTTCGATGTTTCCCTTGCGCCTGAGCTGAACACAGTAGTCAAGGTGTGATCCATACATTGAGTGCTGTAGACTTTCAACATGTCAGCCTCAGGCTCGCACTCTACTGACTTGGCAATACTAGAGGTGCTAACTTGACATATTCAATGCTGAGATAACAAAATGGGTTAAAATAGCAGAAACTTGAGACAAACGTGTTATGTATTCGTACAGTACACCTCCGCACTGTAACTTCAGGGTCCCTGAGTTTTAAATGGATTTGGAACCTTCAAGTTTTCTCAGACTTTTTCCAAGTTCTGCCAGTTTGGGATACTGGACATGCACAGGAGAGTTGAAGCACATAACATCATGCTGCCTTCCACCTATTGCTTAAAGCCTGATTAAATGTAAAGTCAGTGGGGAAGTATCTGAGCACAGGGCAATGACTCAAGGGTTCACTGTGGAAAGAATTACATGGGCCTCGATATTAACTCCCCCCTCAACAGGCGAGAGGAAGTCGGGGTGGGTGGGTTAAACTCTAAAAACATGAAATGCTACCCCAACCAACGTGTACCAGCCTGCTGCCATTTTTACGGTGGCGGGTAGCGTGGCGTGTAATTGTCCCATCTTGGAGAGGCGGGACACTTTATCAACATATTTAAATCAGGCTCCCACAGTGCAATTGTAAGCCTGATTTAAATTTTTAACTGCTGCTGGCTGGGTTTTCCAGAGCTGGGGAAACCCGGCAGCAAAATGGAGGCGGGAGCTGCCTGCTTCAGAAGTAAGTGCTTTTTATAGCTCTCCTTGTGGGCCAGGAGGAGCAGAGAGTGCACCCCCTGGCCCCTCAAAGAAGCCTTTGGCCTCTTCTGCCAACCGCAGCCTCTCTCTGGCCCCTGCCATGATCGCCGATCCCCCTCTTCAAGGCCCGATCTGCAGCCTGCCCACCTCCCGAATGCCAGGGACCGTCCCCAGGGCTCCCCTGCTGCCGCCTCCTGCCACTGGTTTTCCTGCCCACCAGCTGGTCAGCCTGTTAATTTGACCGGCTGCCGGGCAGGAAACGGAATTAAAAAATGATAATGAGGTCCTGCCTTTAAATTTGGTCGGACCTTCGCGTCCCCGGCCTCACCGCTTTCGGCCTCCCCCATACCTTCCCCACCTCCCCGTAAATATTGGGGCCTCAAAGAAAATGAACAACATCAGCTGGTAGAAAAGCAAAATGAAAAAGAGAAAGTAAATATAATCCTGCAGGATTTAAATGGAGATACCAGGGAATCCTTAAAAATTACAAGGACAAATATAAAGAAGAAAAACTGATCTGTGAGAAGTTTCAATTGAACATAAAGGCTGTTAGAGAGCTGAATATTCTCACAGATAAAATGCGTACTGATCTAAAGAGTGCATGTACAGTCTTTCAAAATTACGATGGCAAAAGAAGCAAATGTCAGAAAAGATCAGGAACTGAAGGAATAGCAGCCCTAAAGGAATTTCTTCAAGAAAATAGATCAAAGCTCAAGGAATGAAACAATTCTACAAACAAGTTCAAGAAATTTTTCCCCATATAAAGTGCTTTGAAACCTTTTTTTCTACATGAGGAACATTACAGCAAAGTAAGTTGTTGTGGATGATGATAATGAGGAAGAGGAATGGGAATTACTACCTTAGTGTAACTCCAGAATGCATTATTAGTCTTTTAGCATAAAAACAGCGGGGTTGAATTTCTGCGAGGATTCTCCCAATCATCCTCTGCAACTTTGATGGAAGATCATGGAAAACCCGGAGAAATGGGGGGGAGTTTTAACCACCCCCACAATGGGCGAGAGAGGGTCGGGGAACGGTTAAATCGGTAAATATATGAAACCCAACCCCAACCTGCTATGAATGCGCCTACTACCGGTTTAACCGCAGCGGGTTTGGGGGCGTCCAAGTAACCCCCTCTGGAGAGGCAGGTCCGTCATTATAATATTTAAATGAGGCTGTGTTCCTTAGATTTTGGGAGCCATTTAAATTTAAAGGCTGCCCAAAATCTGAGGAACACAGCCTCATTTGTTAAAGGAAGGGAAGAACTGCCGGATCCAGCAGGTAAGTGATTTTCCAGCACTGCTTGTGAGCCAGGAGGAGCAGGAGTGCTTCCCCCCCAGTCCCTCAAGCAAACCTTCTGCCACGATCTGCCTCCCTCCCCACAATCTTCAGACCTCCCTCCGAGATCTCTCTCTCCCCGTGACTGGCCTCCCCACAACCCCCCCACCGTGATCCCTCCATCCCCGTGATCAGCCTCCCCCCTCCACAATCTTCCCCCCCCCCCAGCAATCAGCCTCCCCACCACCACGATAGCTCCCTCCCCGCGATCAGCCTCCCTCCCCCTCCACAATCTCTTCCCCCCCCCCCCCTGCGATCAGCCTCCCCCCCACCATGATCTCTCCTTCCCTGCGATTGGCCATTTGCAAAGGGCCTAATGCTTATTTCACGTGAGGGTAAAGGCCCGTAGTGCCTGTAAAACTGGTGCTACACGACCCAATTTCTAGGCCTTGGTCTTGTATTCTCATAGCTTACCGATTTTCATGAGGGCTATATAAGGCATTAGATCAAAAGCTTTATGAAAATTGATGAAAAGAATGTAAGTAGAGTTCCCCTAAGCCATACAACATTCTGTGATCTTATATAAAGCCACAAACTGCACTACACATTCATGAAGAGAAGAAAATTTTGATGTTTATGCTCAAGGAGAAAAAACTCGGGGGTAGGGGGATCCTATTGAAGTATTCAAAATCCTAATAGCATTTGATATAGTCACAAATGCTACAACAAGAAGCATGCACTCAAGTTCAGAATGGGAAAGGTGAACAGGCAGTTTAATTTTAATTACTTCATATAGAAGGTCTTGAATGTGTACAGTTAATTGCTCGGAGAGATACTGGAGGCAAACTGTCAGTAGATTTAAAAGGGAACTGAATGGTCACTTGGTAATGGAAGAGATTAAGGAGCATGAAAAATAGAGTGGTGTATAGCATTTTTTAGACTTTGGAATTAGCTTGGGGGACATAATGGTCTCTTCCAATAATCCACATTCCTAACAGCAGTTTATTGCAGTTAGCATACATTGCTAAATATGAATTTCAATTTTGTTGCCATTTGAGTCAAAGCTCTTTTATAACCATTATTTTTAAATTGGCACACTTAGAAGATGGGCCAGGGCCCACAGTTCATGACACCACTAAGTTAAATAGAGTAGGAGGAAGGTGATCATAAAACATGCTTCAGATTATAAGCCTCAGTGCATGCAACTTTCATTCCTCTCCCAGTGCAATGATTGAATAACCTAGGCATCGCCTAACCACCACTTCTTGTTTTATCTCATCTTCTCTTCTATTCTTTTCGACTCTGGCGGTGTCTTACACTATGGACCTTAGCCCTTTATGTTGGTTTCTTTTTTACACCCAGTCGGGAAATTGAAATCTATCCCAATATATCTAAAAATTTCACTACCTTCAAAAAGACCAGAAAGAACTTGCTGCTGTGTCTCCTTTGTGTTTATTGCATTTTAAAAATTATTTTTCAATAATATTACCAACCTGTGTTATTTATAAACTCTATCCCATCCCTCTTCTTTGTAAAATTTTCATGTAATTTTTTTCTGGCTTCCATTGTCTTTCTCTGAACTCCCTGACCTTTCATGATTTCTTTGTTATTCTCAAACATTTTTTCTCTGGCTTTAGAGCAAGTCCTTCACCTATAGAAGACCCTCCTTACCTTTGAACCAGGCTTCTATGAGCCCTGTAAAGTTTTGAGGCACTGTCTCACATGGACTCCTCTAAATATCACACACGGATCTCCATTTTTAATTGGATAGCTCTTTCAAAAAGCCGGCACAGGCACAATAGGCTGAATGGCCTCCTTCTGTGCTGTATCATTCTATGATTCTATATAAATCTCAGTATTTTGCATTTTCAGTATTGACATCTTGGCATAAAAGCTCAGCACTCTGTTAGCTTCATTAACTAGGCATTTAAAGGATTGAATCTCCTATCGATCCTTCAGTCTCTCCCCTATCTAGTTAACATCATTCGGTGAGTAAGTGTCTCCTATTCTTTCTTCCAGTATGCAATACCCCTATTGAATTTAATTTACCAATAGCAACTTTTGTGGTTCCTTTCATCATACTCAACTCCTCACCTAGAAAACAGCTTTCATTTATATAGTGCACTCTCTGAAACATTCCAAAACGCTTCACATAGGGTACTAGAACTGCCAGCTGCAGTATACAGAGGCAGAAAATGGGACAGGTAGTGCTGTAAGAGCACAGAGAGGAAGAGTGGGGGCTGGCCAGTCGATTAGCCACCAGACTGGGGAGGAGCTGACAGGGGTGTAGAGGAGGCCCAGTTTTTGTCAAGAAACGCTGACATGTTGACTGGCCCCAAGGTACCGACTGTCAGCGTGAAATGATATGAAGTTACCTTTACTCTGCTCGTACTACATATTTTCTGTTAAAGTAGCTTGTTGGAAAGCATATCCTTAACCATTGGGTCTACTTCCCTCCAATATGGCCGATAAGATAAATGAAGTGGATTCAGTGTACATGGACTTTAGGAAAGTCTTTGACAAAGTACCACATGGAAGATTACTAGAAATGGTTAAGATGTATGGAATTAGGGGGAAATTGGTAAACTGGATTAAAAATTGGTTAGAAGGGAAAAAACAAAGAGTAGGGGTTACGGAAATTTTTTCAGAGTGGTTGGGAGTGGGTAGTGGTATACGACAGGGTTCAGTTCTGTGGCCACTTCTGCTCACTGTGTATATCAATGATTTGGATATAAGCTTAGAGGGAGTGATGTCAATATTTGCAGATGATACTAAAATAGGAGGTATTGTTTAAAATTGTTTAGAAGACCAAAGGAAGCTGCAAAAGGAAATTGATAAGATGGAGGAATGGGCTAAAAAGTGGCAGATGGAATTCAATGTCAGTAAGTGTGAGATGATGCATTTTGGTAAAAAAAACAGCAGTAATTATACTCTAAATGGAAGTAGGCATGGTACTGTGAAAGAGCAGAGGGACTTGGGGGTACAGGTTCACAGGACATTAAAGGCAGCACCTCAGATTGATAAGGCTGTTAAAAAAAAAGCTAATAGAATTCTAGGTTTTATCTCACAAGATATAGAATATAAAAGCAAAGAAGTAATGATATGTCTGTATAAAACCATAATAAGACCGCAGTTGGAGTACTATGTGCAGTATTGGGCTCCACACCATAGAAAGGATATTCAGGCTTTAGAAAGGGTAAAACATAGGTTCACTAGGATGTTGCCTGGTATTAGAAAATACAAATATAAAGACTTGAAAAATTGAGTCTTTTTTCATTGGAACTGTACAGATTCTGGGCCGATAAGATAGAAGTGAAATTACGAAAGGATGGGACTGGGTAGATAGAAGCAGACTGTGCCAATAGTTAAGAGATCAAGAACAAGGGGCTGTAGACACAAGATTAAATAGATACAAGGTGAGATTAAGAACAAAGGATAAGAGAAATTTATTTATACAGAGTTGTGAGGATGTGGAATTTACTTCCAGTGTTAGTGGTTGAGACAGAAACTGTCAACTTTCAAGATTGGATTGGATAGGTGGATGAAGGGATATGGGAATAGGGTGGGTAAATGTGATTAGAATTAGTTGCTCACATGGAGGGTGAATGCGACACAGTCAGGTTGGGCCAAATGGCCTGTCTCCATTTTGGAACTTCTATGTATTTCTAGTATATTGAACTACACCACCTCTTTTCCTGTTGAATCTGGTTTTCAAACTACGGTCCTAGATCCTATCCGGATTTGTAATGGGATCCCAGGGGATAGTCAAGGTCATTAGGTTGCTATCTGCTTGTCATAGGGTTTTCTAGAATGTTATTTCTGTTGCTATGTACTAATGTGAAATGTTTCTGCAATGAAAGCACTGTTTTGCTTTGTGTAGCTGACACTTTCTTTTGGAGGTTAAGATGAGGGCCTCTGGGAGTAAGTCAATATTTATAGGAGGTGCTCAACACAGAAAAATTTGAAAATTACTGCTCGATACCTTACTTCATCATACTCATGTCTGTTATCTGAGGTTGACTTGTTGATAAACTTTAATTACATAAAATATCAGCTTTTAATGTATATCCAAGTATCAAATCTGCCTAAATCCTATTGTACTAAAAAGACTAAAGCAGAAAATGGAAGTAAGAAATCAATGTATTTCTACAGATCTTATAAAGAATAAAACATTCTGAATTGCGCTCCATGGCTGTAACTCATCTTAGAGTTAAGCTAATGATAACTATTTCACACAAAGAGACATAAATCACTAGGGAAGGTAACTGAAGCAAATAGCATAAATGTTCATGAGACAACTAGATGTGTTTTGGAGAAAGGGAAAATGACAGAGAAGTCAAGAAGGTGGAGTTGAGATCAGTCAAAAAGACGTAAGCTTGTTGGACAAAATGATTTTTTCCTATTTCTTAAAGTCTTCTGTTTCTTATCATGCTTCTGATATAATCTCAATTCCTCAATGAGTTCCTGCCTTGTTAAACATTCCAGACTGTGTGTTATCCTCAAGATGATTCAATTCTAGGAACCTATAAAAGATTTGCTTCCCTTCCTATACCACTCTGGTGGGCCACCATCTAAGTCTTGGCTTTCACTGATGAGTCACCAGGCGTTAACATAGTCACTAGCTTCAATCACAGCCTGCTGGCACTTATAATAGGTGCAGTATGACAGCCCTGAGAACCTATGTCCTACTGCATGTAAACATGTTTCTTTAACAACAGATAAATGAGATTATGCCGAGTTGGAATGACAGTGGCTGAAATTTTTTTTAAAGAAGTAAATTAGAACAAAGAGCAAGATAAAAGCATAAAATAGAATCAGACAAGCTAAAAACAAAAGAAGAAAGCTAAATAGGAATGGAAATGAATTCAAATGATAGAAAAATAGGTAGGAAATTGTAAAACAAAAATAATTTATTGAGGGGGTATTTTAACCCTACCTGCTTGGCAGAAACTGGGTAGGTGGGCACTTAAAATCCCCCAAATTACTTAGCAACACTGAAGTTGCTGGGAGCCGATAGGTTCCAATTTTAACCTGCTCTCCTAAGCAGGCAGCAGGGACACCCGGCCAAAGCTGATGAGTTTTTTTCAGCATATGTGTTTCGAGTCCCGATGGTGGATTAAGAGAGAGAGAAAAAAGCAACAGAAAGAAAAGTAAGAATAGAATTAAAAAATTTTAAGTTGAAAAAACCTCTAGGAGCAATTTACTACCTGCGGGAATGAGACTCCACAGTTTCATTTGTTCCCTTTCTGGTTCAGAGAGGTTGAATGGCATTGCAGGAACATAAATCTCATCATTAAAAGGGTCCTTACGTCATGAAATACCAGTCCTAAATTTCTGCGGCGAGTTTAATTTGTAATTACGGCGCAAATCCAGCAATTTCTTGAAAAACATGGGGAGACTGAAAGCGAGATCTCCTTCTCGCAAGACTAAAGACAGAGCGACGCAAATCATCCAGCAATTTGTGGCGACTTGAAAGTCGCTGTGTGTCTTTTCCTCGCCACAAATTACTGGATTTTTTTAGACACTAATAACGGCGAGTACCTTTAACTTGCAGTCATTTTGACACCAAATTCTGTCCCAATAATTTACTCAGAGAAACGGCAATGGAACTGGATCGGGACCAGAAGAGGTCCATAAGGATAAGTTTGTAAATTTTTTTGCTTATTTTCTTGCGGGGCCAGGAGGAGCAGAAGTGCTTCTCCAGGCTGCACAAAGAAATCGGAGGCCTCCTCTATCACCATCTTGCCCCCCTCCTCCCCCACCGAATGCAGGGACCCCCATGGGATGGCCAGGCAGCCAATCCTGCGGATTTACTTGCTGATCAGGCGACCTCTGTTCCACGCGGCTTCGCGTCTCTTGCTGCTGATCAGTGGAAAGTCATCCTGCGGCATTTAAATGAGGCTGGGGAGTTAAAATAGCCTGAGCCTCTTTCTTTCCTGAGCGGGTGAGTATTGAACTGAAATCAAAACTCACCCACCGAAAACTGATCCCCAGCTAAAATCGGTGCCTGCAAATCAAAGAGAATAGGAATCAAAGGAAGAAAAAATGAAAACAAAAGGTTTTTTAAAACATGATGGAACAACATTCAATGTGAATTCATCATATTTGTGCTTCCATGAGCCCCAGGTGTTGTTGGAAATGAGGTTAAAATGTTATGCTAATTACAAACATAAGAGGCAGCGGCTGTGCTGGAGCCCTCCAAATAAAGCTTAGGGGTAGAATGGTTGACAGCAGCACCACTGGAAATGAAAAACACAATAGAGTAAAGACTCATTTAACAGGTATGAACATGAATTCATTGTGAGAGGAGAAGGAATAAAAAATCAATGCTGCAAACAAGAGGGACAAAGCCAGCATGATTTCAAATATTTAAGGTGATGTAACCACAAGATTATATTAATTCAGAGGTGCCAATGAAGCAGAACATGGAAACCACCTTGAACGAAACAACAGTTTGCATTAATATAGCGCCCTATCATATCTCTCCGAAACACCCCAAAGAGCTTCACATACAATGAATCACTTTGAAATGTAGTCACTATCCTTGTGTAGGCAAACACAATAGCCATTTTATACTTAGCAAGATCCCATAAACAGCAATGAGATGGTCAATTTATTTTTGGTAGTGTTGATTGAGGGGGGAATATTGGCAAGCACACTGGGGAAGTCCCTGCTTTTCTTTGAATGGGATCTTAAATCTCTACTTGACTCGGAAGACACAGCCTTGATTTAATATTTTATCTGAAGAACCAGTGCATCCAAAAAACAGCACTCAGTCCTGAGAGGCAGACATGCTCAGTTACTGGCATGGGCCTAGAACCCACAACCTTCTGACTCAGAGGCGAGAGCTACCCACTCAGCCAAGCTGAAATGAAGCTTTATATTCAACAAAATAAATCTTGGCAATACTAGTGTATATCTGAGAGACATTTCCCTGTCATATTAAGAGTCCTAGTAGCATAAGCAGCAAAACCAGCTCTCTATTTAGATCATCAAAGGTTTTAAGTCTTGGGTTTGTGGGGAGCACTGTGCTTAGGAACGAGCTTTTCCTTTTTTGAAAGGCAACTAGATACCGCATCGCAAAAGAGTGAAGTTTAACATCACACTGTTGTGTGGAGTACTATGATGCAGAGAAAAACTGGAGAGAGAAAAAATACTATAATCAGCAATTACCTCTTACTGTATAAAGGTTCATCATTGCCCCTGGAAAGGTGTTAAGAGTCTTCTAAGATGTGAGAGTAAATTCCATAAATGTCAATCCACAAGACTCAGAGAAACAGATGAACAGCCTCAACAAAGCCAACCACGAAAAGCAACAAACACATAAAAGACAGCCTTGAATACAGGCCTATGACCAAGCCCACTGCTTCAAGATGACTGAATAAGTTAAATTCCTTTTTATTATATTGAATTTCAGGATTTTTATCAGTGTCTTAGGATCACATACTGCAATTCAGTTTATTTTTCTGTGAAAATTGAAACTCAACGGCCCCACATCTGATATATGAAAAGAAGTAGTTACGATGAAACTTGAACTTATAATGACTTCATTTGTAGTTATACCTAAGATTGCATCACTTCTATTATGGGGGGAGGGGAATGAAATACGCAAAAGTGCAATCTTTACAGTGATAAATTTAGAATGTTTAAAGCAGGAAATGAGCTCTGATGGTGCAATATTTCCTAGTGGGGTCTGGGGGCATGCTTCCCCCAGGAAATTCTGCTTTTTGACACTTCTTTGGTACATTTCTACTATTTTTCAAGTGTACTGCAATTGAAGCAGAAACTTTTTTTTTCTGAGACGTTTTCACATTCTCAGTTGGGAGAGGAGGGGAAAGGAGAAGGCAGATGGGAGAGGGTAGAGGAAGTTGGAATATAAGGAGGGGAGATGGGGAGCAGAGGGGAGGGGTAGAGGAGAAGGATGGTGGTTGGGAGAGGAAGACAGGATGGGGAGGGGGCAAGCAGGAGGAAGGTAAAGTGAAGGAAGATTGCATGGGTGTGGCTGATCAATACCTCAACTCGATTTAATCACCTTTGTTCTATATCCCTTACCAAACAAAAATCTATTGATCTCGGTGTTGAAAATTTCAATTGACCCAGCATCCACAGCCTTTTGGCAGAGAGAGTTCCAGATTTCCACTACCTTTGTGTGAAAAAGTGCTTCCTGCTTTCACTTACGAGAACTCTGCGTTCCTCCAGTTCTTGCCTCTTGTACATCCCTGACTTCCTTCACCCCGCAATTGCCTTCACTGCCTAGTTCCTAAGCTATGCTCTGGCAATCCTTCACTAAACTTCTCCGCCTCTCCATCTCTCTCTCTTCCTTTAATGCACTGCTTAAAACCTACCTCTTTGGCTAAGCTTTTGGTCACCTGACCTAATGTCTCCTTCTTTGGCTCGGTGTCAATTTTTTGTCTGCTTACGCTCCTGTGATGCACCTGGGGACGTTTTACTACGTTAAGGGCGCTATATAAATGCAAGTTGTTGTTGTAAGTGGCCTAGCTCTGATTTTAAGATTATGCTGTCTTGTTCTAGATTCCTCCACCAGAATAAATAGTTTCTCTGTATCTATCCTATTGAATCCTTTTATCATTTGAAACACCTTGATTAGATCACTGCACAACTAAAGTCAAGGGAATACAAGCTAAGTTTATGTAACCAGTCCTCATAATTTAATTCTTGAAGCCTAGGTATCATGCTGGTGAATCCGCGCTGTACCCCTTCCAAGGCCAATATATCTTTCCTGAGGTCCGATATCCAAAACTGAACACCGTACTCCAGATGGGATCTGAACAAGACTCTGAACAACTAAAGCATCACTTCCTCACTTTTGATTCCCACTCCATTGAGATAAAGGCCAACATTCCATTGCATTTGCGTTTAGTGATTTGTGTACATGGACACCTAAATTCTTTGCTCCTCCACAGTTCCTAGTCTCTTGCCATTAAGAAAATATTCTGATCTGTCTTTCTGAGATCCAAAGTGAATGACCTCACACTTCCACACATTGAACTCAATCTGCCACAGTTTTGCCCACTCACTTAGTCTGTCTTTGTCCCTTTGCAACTTCCTGCTCCCATCCAAACAACTTACTATGCCTCCTAACTTAGTGTCATCTGTAAACTTGGATATACAATTCTTTACTGGAGGAGAGGGGGAATGGGGAGGAGGGATGGGGATAGGCAGGAGAAAAACAGGGGGGTGGCAAATTCTCTCAGTGGGAGGGGAGTTGGTGTGATCTCTCCTTCCGTTCCCCAGGCCCAGAGATTTTCTGCTGGCAGGGAGAGTTGTGAGGAAATAGCCTTCCTTCCCCCACATCCTGACTATTGAGTCAGTGGTGAGGCAGGGCGGTGGTGGGGGGCGGGGGGTGCAGTGAGGAGATAGGCTTCCGTCTCCCAGGCCTCCATTTTCTGCTCTTTGTGGGAGGCATGGAAGAGGTGGGTTTCCCTAACCCAGGCTCTGAAATTCTGCTCAATGGGGGCAGCAGTATGTGTCCTTCTTCACCAAGACCTGCTTCAGTGCCCAGTGGGTGGATTTGAATGTGAGCCTCTTCCACCAAGGACCAGATTTTCTGCTCATTGAAGGGGGAGGAGGAGGTAAGATAGTCTACGGTCAACAAATGATTGTCAGATTACCTGTATCTTCCAAGCTGAGAGCAGAATAAGGCAGAACAAGCACGTTACTCAAGGCCGGGGGCTGAATTAAGGGTCGCCACTGTGAAAGGAGGACACACCAACCTGATAGGCCTCTTCAGAGCAACAAGCAAGGCAGATATTGGGAGCCAGGGCTTCAGGAGGAAAAGCGAGTGAAGCGGGGAGAAAATTACGTGTAGGGATGAGGACTGGAATGGAGAAGACACAAGAGCAGAAGTGACAGCAGCAGCTAGGTAAAGGTGGTAGGCTTCGTGGTTGGACCCAAGGGAAGAGAGTGAGCTTGATCCAGTGAGAGACAGATGCAGTTCGCAACAAGCCAGGGCCGGGAAATCTTCCTCTACTGGCAGAAACCAGGAAAGGACAGCTATGTGCGTATGCGTGTGTGTACATGTGTGTGTGTGTCTGTGTGTGTGTGTATGTATATGTTTATACTAATTGAACCTCCATGATGTTGTACATAGGGAGTTAAGACTAAGTGTATTCTGCAGGTGAAGTAGAGGGTGGGGATAATTGGACCAGGAACAAATATAATTCAGGTCCCATTTTAATGTTATCCTTACTTTTATAAACTGCACTTGGATTATATGTTATAATTTATACTTATACACTGTAGCAGAATTTATCGCAATATGAGAAGCAGAAAAGCTGAGTTTGTTGCAATTTAGGAATTTCTCTGTAGTACAGACCAGGGAGCTCTGAGATGGAACAACAGCACCACCACTGCTGGAGGGTGCAATTACAGTGTGACAAATTTACAACGGCAGTATCCATTCTAAGGGGTGGAAATTAGATTGCTCCAGCCTGCCAGCACGAACTGGTCACAAGAATCGATCCCCACACCAGAACAGGTAGCCCGAGGTTTGATGGAAATAAGGCCTCAGGCCTTATTTAAATTAGACGGGTGAGCTGGGGATGCTTGCTGTGCGTCTCCAGGCAGCTCGCCAACGAAGCAGACATCAATTCTGGGCTGTTGTCACACCGGCAGTGGCCCTCGGAGGGGGAGGTGATCGAGAGGGGGCAGGTGATCAGGAAAGGAGGGGAGACAGTCGGTAGAGGGCCAAGCGGAGGCCAACAATGGTCTTCAGAACTGATGTGTTACATCGAGCCTACAGCACAGAAACAGGCCATTCGGACAATTGGTCAACGCCGGTGTTTGTGCTCCACACAAGCCTCCTCCCTCCCTACTTCATCTAAACCATATCAGCGTATCCTAGTATTCTTTTCTCCTTCATGTGTTTATCTAGTTTCTCTTTAAATGCATCGATGCCATTTACGTCAATTACTCCTTGTGGTAGCACATTCCACATTCTTACCACTCTTTGGGTAAAGAAGTTTCTCCTGAATCCTCTATTGGATTTATTAGCGACTATCTTATATTTATGACCTCTAGTTTTGGACTCCCCCACAAGTGGCAACATTTTCTCTATGCCTACCGTATCAAACCCTCTCATTATGGAGTTGGGAGAGCACTCCTGCTCCTCCTTGCTCCCCAGGGAGAGTTTTTAAAAAAAATGTTAATAACTTATGGCTTGTTGGCGGCCTCTGAGGCTGCTGAAGTATCCTGAGCTCATCATTGACGAATTATCAAAATGCGTTAGGCCCCTAATTTACATATTCAAATGACCTAACACGTGTTTTAGCGTCCGCCATGGACGCCTAAAGGATGAGCCCCATGAATTTAGCAGGGGGCACAGGATTGGGCACAGGCCATCCCACTGCTAAATTAGCATGCTTTGCACCCATTTTAGGCCCAAAAACAGGCACAACGTATACCAATTTCTACCCCTAAGTGTGGGCATAGGAATTTATTGTGGAAAAAGGTGACACAAAATTGTTTCAAAAATATGATAGCAGGAAATCACGTTTTGTTGCTAGGAATTGCATGCAGAAATAAGATTAATTAATTAAATGTATATTAAAATAAAAGTATTTGTTATGAGTCACAAAAAACTCTTAATGTTTGCTACTCAGTGAACGTATCACAGCAGGCCTACATGTATGCAAGTGCCATAGCTGAATGAGATAGTAATGGTCTGTAAGCATACTTATAACATCATTAAATTATTGAAACATTTTTAATGTTAAAAGCAGTGATGTAAAGAACATAGTAACAGCTTGTTGGGTGGATTTCCCTGTGCAAGTGCTGTCCTGAGGCAACTTGGACGAGTGCGTCAGAAGTGTGCTGCACTGGGACAATGACCTCAGCATTCGAAATTCCTGTTGGGCCTCATTTAAATAGCACAGATGAGCTCCAGGCACTCATGGGGGTATACAATTGGTTGCTGTACCATAGCACAAAGTCCAAGTGCTTCTGGGGTCTTAAAGGTAGTATTATCATCAAAGGGGCTGCTGCAGGAGAAGCCCCATGCGTAAGGAGTGTATTCCAATGCCTAGGTACAATCATTGGGAAAAAATCACAGCAGACCCGCTGTCTGCACCATGTTGGTGATAACAACTTAAACTGTGCTGAGTTAACATATTACCATAATTGTACAAGTAATGATTAATAGACATAGATTTTTCTTTACAGTGTTGCTGATAATGGGAGAAAACAGCTTGTGGTCAAAATATGAATACTAAGTCATGTTCCCACATTATGATTTCCCAGAAGCTGCTGTACAATTTATGATTTTGTGACATTCTGCCACTAAACTAAGGAAAGCACCTACACAGCAGCTCTGGAAGCAGTAGGGTCAGATTTTATGGGGTTAGTCTGCCTCTGATCAGCACACGGCACTATTATAGGAAATCTGTGTGCAGAGCTATCTGACCTTTATTTACATGGCATAGTCAGGTGCAGCCACCTGAAAAGCCATACAGGAAATTCAGAGACATTATTATTCAGGCATAGAATGGGAGCAAAAGATTAGCACCCATTTTTTCTGAGCCTCCCACCTGTTTTACAGGTAGTATTTGTGCAGTAAATCCAGGAAAATCTACCCTTACTTTCTGTAGCACTTCTCAAGTGCAGGAATATGCATTTTAAATTACAGAGGAAAAGAACAATGGGGTGGATTTTAACTTGTTTCGCCTGATGTTAATGTGGCGGTAACAGACACAGAATAGGATCGTGAGCTTTGCTGTGCTTGCTCCGATCAGTTCCACGGGCGATAGAGCCAAAAAGGTCCAATAAAGGTAAGTTTGATATTATTTTCGGCCAACGTCGCCCCAGGGCCCCCCTCCTCCACGATCGCAACTCCCCTCCAACATTTATCTTGCTGGCAGCTGCGGTGGCCCGATATTAGCCAGCCGATGAGCTGCTCCAGGACTCCCATTTGTCACTCCACAATTCGCCAGCCCAGAGTAAATGAGGCCGGGGCCTCAAAATTGTGGCCACCTCTTCGCCTTGGGTAAGGGCGACTGGTCACGTGCTCTACTGGTTGGTCACCCAAAGTCAAAATTGACCCCAATTAATCAATAAATGACAGCACAGGAGTACCAATACAAGGTGGAGGGGGGTGGGGGTTAAGATTTCAAAAATCAGAAACCCGACCCCAACCCAACTCCAACGCAGCCACTTCTGGTTTTAATGGAGGCGGGTTGGGGGGGTGGGAGGCAGGTCCATAATTTAAATATTTTAATGAGGCTACGTGCCTCAAGTTTTAGCAGGCTTTTTGATTTACCGCCTGCCATCTGAGTTTCCCATGGGTCGGGAAACCTCGCAGCTGGAGGGAAGCGAGAACAACCGGATCCAGCAGTTAAGTGCCTTTCCAGCACTGCTTGTGGGCCAGGAGGAGCAGGAGTGCTTCTCCCCCAGCCCCTCAAGCAAACTTGCTTCCCTCCCCATAAACCACCGACCCCCACCCCCCAACCTGGCGATACAATCTCCCCCCCACCCCTGACCATCTACCCCTGACCTCTGATCTTCCTAAGGCATCCGATCTCCCCAAAGCCCTTCTGACCCCACCTGCCCCTCCTCCCCCGATCCTGGCCTTTCTGATCTCTCCCCCTCTCCTCTCTGGTCCCCGACTGCAGCCTTGTGCTGCAGGCCTTCCTGCACGACAGCCGGCCAGCCTTTCTATCTGGCCGGCTGCTAGCCGGGAATTGGAGACAAAAAATTTAAATGAGGTCCTGCCGTTAAATTCGACAGGACCTCCGGGTTACCCACATTTCCGGGTTTCCTGGCTGCTACGACCTTTCTACCCCCCCCCCCGCCCGCTTCCTCCCCGACTTCCCAGAAATGTCAGGGCCACTGTATCCCATCCAACTCTCCACTCTTTCAGACATACTGCAGTTCACACAAACACTCTTCTCCCTTTCCCATGCCAGTTCAGTGTGACACTGGTCAAGCTTGTGCTCGTCCCTCTCCTCCATTGTTCATGTTGGTACTTTGTGTGCCCCTCAGTTCGTATTAGCATGCTGGCATGTTAATTATATGATTTGTATCAATTGAGGTTAATTGTATTCAGTTGGTGGGTATCGATTGGGAACTCTCTTGGATTCTTTTTATAGGGGAGCTTAGCTAGGGTGTGGGGTGTGCAAAAGGAAACTCACTGAATAAAGGCTTGGAAGCAACTAAAGACCAGGCTGTAGTATTCTTTCCTTCACCACATGGCTATCCAGTTTTAACATGGCACTCTCTCTCCCCATTTCCTCTCAGCTAGTGCTGGCATTCATTTTCTTCCCCCATTCCAAAAAGCATTACTCCTAACTTCTCTTTGCCCAGGTCCCAGTTTCTGTCCATGTCCCTCCTCCCTTCTGGGATCACCGGAGTGTGGAATTTACCCTGTGATGTAATTATCTGTTTGGGCTCAACACCAATTAGCAGGGTGACATTAAAACAAAGATAAAATTCTTCTAAAATTACTTCTAAAAGACAAAATAAGAGTAAGATATAGACCAGCAATATCCAAGTGGTACATGGGCTACTGCCATGCACTGGAAATCCAACTTTCAAAAGTCAAACAATTTTGTGGACCTGGTGGTTTAGAAAGCAATGTTTCATTGTTGCCTCATTGAGAAATAATTCCTAAATCGGAACGCCAAGATCAGTTAGTATAACCGACTTGAGACATATGCAAATTAATGGGAACAGAGATTTAAATTTTACAGCATAAATTTTACAGACACACACTCCTGACTTGGAGCTTCACCCGCTGGGCGTGCATACTGGGAACTCAGCCACAGAGCTCAGCAGCCCAGTAGGAATTTTCATCCATTAAAATGAATGGACAGAAAGTTCTGTCGAGCCAGCTGACCTTCACGCCTGAGCTCCTGGTGAGCAAGGTGTGGAGTCATATGGGGGAAGCTTCATGCCAGAAATGCTTATTTTTAAAATTACCCTTATGTATGTTCTATGCATGCACCTATGCAGCCCACAAAGACAATAAGACTGCACAGTCCTGATATAGACAGATCCAATTAGGACAATCTGAAAGATCATTGTTTAATTTCATTATGATGTGCATTGGATTGAGGGATGTTAGAATAGAGCCAAAACATTACTCCACTGCTAGATCACCTGTGGGTTACATGTACTGATCACTCTTATCCATCACTGTGTACCTTGTACAAGAATTTATTTGCTTCTATGAAGCATCTTTGGACACTTTACTTTGTTAAAGGTACTCTAAATTGTGAAGAATGGTCCAAATGTACCACATACAAGTCTGCACATGTGGAGCAGTGGCTGTTATCTATTAAATGTGCTGCACATCTACTAACCTTATTTATGACAATGCAGTGAGTGTTATTATGCATATGTACACCCATTATACCTCTCTTGTGGTTAGATTTGAGGACTTAGCACTGAGGTCACGAGTTGCGGCATCAGACAATCTCTATCACCAGCAAAAGGCAGAATAGCAGTAAGTAAAAGAATAGTGACACCGAGATCCAGATGTCTTACCTAGCAACTATCCATTAATTAATTCTCCTTCCATACACCATGCTTTGCCCAGAATTGGTGAGGATAAATGAGGCTAAGGTGGATGCTGCAATGAAAACTGGCACAGGCATTTGTAATATATCTGGTATCGAGCACCACCTGCAGATTAGAAGAATGGAAACTTTTTCCTGTTATAAAGATGAGTAAATGGGCGCAGTTGAAAAACACAGTCAGCAAGTGTAGAGAACAACTCTTTGATTTTTCTGTTGTTGCTATGACAATGTTGGGATGCTGATAAGGTGAGGGAATATCGTCCAGTGCAAAGCGACAATGACTGAGAACACTGCTGGATAATTGCTACCCACAGTCATTCTGGAATGGTCTGAAAGTGTCAAGTAAATAGAAAGCAAGAGCTATAACCACTTTTGTCACTACCAGCAGCCATGATATCTGTGAACAAATCCTTTGTTAACTCTTCAAACAAGTCATGCAGCATTTGCTGATTAAATCTAAACCCCTGAAAACAGTTGATCACTAAATCTGTTGTGTCAACTGTGACTTGTGAGGGATTCCTCTCTGCCCACAAGTGTGCCAGTGCCACCAGTATTTGTCTGCCATTATAAAGAAAGGCCATTATAGCACCTTTTATGACCTCAGGATGACCCAAAGTGTTTTACAGCCAATGAAGTACTATTGAAGTGTATTCACCGTTGTACTGTAGGAATCAGTAACAGCTAATTATGCGCTCGGGCCGAGTTTACCAGTTTGTGCTGCCGATGGGGAGCTTTGCTTGTTGACCATGCATAGCGGAAAGTCGCGGTGCACTGCCCACAGTTTTTTTGCCCATTACAAATGGAAAACCAAGGACAGCGCGCTCACAATTTCCCGATGTGTGCAGCTGCTGCACTTCTCACTTGCAGCATGAGCTCATAAAATTAGCCTTACTGCGTTCATCAATGCAGAAATTGGGCATCTAGGAGGTAATGTTCTGACATTTCACTGGCAGTGGGTGCCTCGCTCACCAGCCACAGAGATCAGGAAATTGTGGACAGCATGCCCACAGATTCCCGATATGTGCTGCTGGCAGGTGAGGCTGCCTGCTGAGAGTACGAATCAAGTTGTTTTATGCATATGATTGCCTCATTGACACGTGAAAAATGTCCCCGCACAGAACAAGTGTAGAATGTTGTACAAGTCAAATGATGACACACGAGGAATCCTGCATCTAAATACAGTACACGATGCAAAAGACACTCGTTTAAATTTGGATGGAACTTCAGTCTACACGTTTATGTTGGTGATTAGATTGAAGATTCGGCAGTTAGAATCATAGAATGGTTATGGCACAGAAGGAGGCCATTTGGCCCATCAAGCCTGCGCCGGCTCTCTGCAAGAGCAATCCAGCTAGTTCCACTCCTCCACTCTTTCCCCATACCTCTGCAAATTTTTCTCCTTCTGGTACCTATCTAATTCCTTTTTGAAAGCCACAATTGACCCTGCTTCCACCCCCTTACAGGCAGTGCATTCCAGATCCTAACCACTTGCTGCGTAAAAAAGTGTTGCCTCATGTCGCCTTTAGTTCTTTTGCCAATCACCTTAAACCTGTGTTCTCTGGCTCACGACCCTTCCACCAGTGGGAACAGTTTTTCTTTATTTACTTTGTCTAGCTCCTTCATGATTTTGAACACCTCTATCAAATCTCCTCTCAACCTTCTCTGCTCTGAGGAGAACAATCCCAGCAAAGAAACAGTGCAGGAAAGTGATTGGGGTAAGGATAACCAGATTGTGTCAGGAAGGGACAGAGCGTACAAACAAAAGAGTGCACTAACAAATAGGGTCCGGGTCAGAAAAAATGGTAATAAGACAAATAGGGCCATAGTACAAAAAAATGTTAAGATGTCTAAAAATGTTAAAAAGACAAATCTAAAGGCACTGTATCTGAATGTACAAAGCATTCGTAATAAGGTAGATGAATTAACAGCGTAAATAGATGTAAATGGATACGATATAATTGTGATTACGGAGACATGGCTGCAGGGTGACCAAGACTGGGAGCTGAACATCCAAGGGTATTCGATATTTAGGAAGGACAGGCAAAAAGGAAAAGGAGGTGGGGTGGCGTTGTTAGTAAAGGATGAAATCAGAGCAATAGTGAGAAAGGATATTGGCTCAGAAAATTAAAATGTAGGATCAATCTCGGTGGAGTTAAGAAGCACCAAGAGTGACCATAACATGATAGAATTCTTCATTAATATGGAAAGTGAAGTAGTCCAATCCGAAACTAGGGTCCTAAATCTAAACAAAGAAAACTACGAAGGTGTGAAGAGTGAGCTGGCTATGATAGTTTGGGAAGCTTCATTAAAAGGCATGATGGTGGATAGGCAATGGCTAACATTTAAGGAACGAATGCATGAATTGCAACAGTTATACATTCCTTTCTGGCACAAAAACACAAATGGAAAAGCGACCCAACCATGGCGAACAAAAGAAATTAAGGATAGTATTAGATCCAAAGAGGAGTCATATAAAGTTGCCAGAAAAAGTAGCAAGCCTGAGGATTCGGAGCAGTTTAGAATTCAGCAAAAAAGGGCGAACAGATAGATTAAGAGGGGAAAAATAGAGTATGAGAATAAACTTTCAAGGAACATAAAAGTGGACTGTAAAAGCTTCTACAACGTATGTAAAAAGAAAAAGATTAGTGAAAACAAATGTAGGTCCCTTACAGTCAGAAATGGGAGAATTTATAATGGGGAACAGGGAAATGGCAGAGCAATTAAACAAATACTTTGGTTCTGTCTTTACAGAAGAGGATACAAATAACTTCCCAGAAATGCTAGGGAATCAAGGGACTAGTGAGAAGGAGGAATTAAAGGAAATTAGTATTAGTAAAAAAATAGTGCTGGAGAAATTAATAGGACTGAAAGCCGATAAATCCCCAGGACCTGATAATCTGCATCCCAGAGCACTAAAAGATTAGCCATGGAAATAGTGGATGCATTAGTTGTCATCTTCCAAAATTCCATAGATTATGGAACAGTTCCTGCAGATTGGAGGGTGGCAAATGTAACCCCATTATTTAAAAAAGGAGGGAGAGAGAAAACAGGGAACTACATCAGTTAGCCTAACATCAGTAGTAGGGAAAATGCTAGAGTCTATTATAAAGGATGTGATAACAGGACACATAGAAAATATCAACGGGAGTAGACAAAGTCAACATGGATTTATGAAAGGTAAATCATGTTTGACAAACCTACTGGAGTTTTATGAGGATGTAACTGGTAGAATAGATAAGGGAGAACCAGTGATTGTGGTTTATTTGGATTTTTAGAAGGCCTTTGATAAAGTCCCACATAAGAGGTTAATGTGCAAAATTAAAGCACATGAGATTGGGGGTAATATACTGGCATGGATTGAAAATTGGTTAACAGACAGGAAACAGAGAGTAGGAATAAGTGAATCTTTCTCGGGGTGGCAGGCAGTGACTAGTGGGGTACCGCAGGGATCAGTGCTTGGGCCCCAGCTATTCTTAATATATATCAATGATTTGGATGAGGGAACCAAATGTAATATTTCCAAGTTTGCTGACAACACAAAACTAGGTGGGATCATGAGTTGTGAGGAGGATGCAAAGAGGCTTCAAGGCGATTTAGACAAGTTCAGTGAGTGGGCAAATACACGGCAGATGCAGTATAATGTGGATAAATCTGAAGTTATCCACGTTGGAAGGAAAAACAGAAAGCAGAGTATTACTTAAATGGTGATAGATTGGGAAATGTTGATGTACAAAGGCACCTGGGTGTCCTTTTACACCAGTCACTGAAAGCAAACATGCAGGTGCAGCAAGCAGTTAGGAAGGCAAATGGTATGGTGGCCTTCATTGCAAGAGGATTTGAGTAAAGGAGCAGGGATGTCTTACTGCAGTTGTACAGGGCCTTGGTGAGACCACACCTGGAGTATTGTGTGCAGTTTTGGTCTCCTTACCTAAGGAAGGATATACTTGCCATAGAGGGAGTGCAGCGAAGGTTCACCAGACTGATTCCTGGGATGGCAGAACTGTCGTATGAGGAGAGATTGGGTCGACTCGGCCTGTATTCACTCGAGTTTAGAAGAATGAGAGGGGATCTCATTGAAACGTATAAAATTCTGACAGGGCTAGACAGACTGGATACAAGGAGGATGTTTCCCTTGGCTGGGGGGTCCAGAACAAGGGGTCACAGTATCAGGATACGGGGTAAGACATTTAGGACTGAGAAGAGAGGGTGGTGAACCTGTGGAATTCTCTACTACAGAAGGCTGTGGAGGCCAAGTCACTGAATATATTTAAGAAAGAGCTAGATGGATTTCTAAACACAAAAGGCATCAAGGGGTATGGGAAGAGCGTGGGAATATGGTATTGAGATAGAGGATCAGCCATGATCATATTGAATGGCGGAGCAGGCTCGAAGGGTTGAATGGTCTACTCCTGCTCCTGTTTTCTGTGTTTCTATTTTTTTGAAGTCTATTCACGTAACTGAGGTCCCTCATCCCTGGAACCATTCTAGTAAATCTTTTCTGCACCCTCTCTAAGGCCTTCACATCCTTCCTAAAGTGTGGTGCCCAGAATTGGACACAATACTCCAATTCTGGCCAAACAAGTGTTGTATAAACGTTCAACATCATGGGCCGGAACTTGCTCTGACCGACGTGGCAAGACTCTCCGCACATCCTGTGGATAAAAAATATGAATATACACTGCGTAGGCCACGACGTCCGTTTGCTTAATTTTGAAATCTTATCCAGTAGTGCACTCCGAAATCAGCGCAGGCCGTGTGCGCTCCAAGATCAGCGCAGGCCATGTACGCTCCAAGATCAGCGCAGGCCGTGTGCGCTCCAAGATCAGCGCAGGCCGTGTGCGCTCCAAGATCAGCGCAGGCCATGTGCACGTGCAAAGACTGTGGGAATGGAAGCCTCGCCCACAAGCATGCCAGTAATACTCATTCATTTAAAGTGACATTCCCTATGTTAGTCTAAATAAAAATTTAACATAATAACATACCTCATTATAAAAAGGCAAGGAAGTGATTTATAATGTACTGAAACATACAGAAATTAAAAGTTAAAAAAAATATTTTTTTTATTTTTTAATAAATTTTTTTAATAATCAAAAATTATTAAAATAGGAGCAATTATACATTCCATATTTTTAAAATTTAATTTTTTGTTGTTTTGCAGTCATTATAAGCCTCCGCGCTTTTAAAAAGTAGTGTAGGGCTGTTATTTTCAAGCGTACCTTCTCGTGATGTAAGTATCTTCGTTCCAGCTGGACAGATGGGTAAGTTTACGATTGTTTGATGATTGTATTGATTGTAGCGTAGGTGACCCTTTAATTTGGAACTGTCAAAACGCTGGTGAAGCAATCGGAGCAAGTTCGCGACTTCGGGGTTTTACTGCGCATGGGCGCATTCGCGAACTTGTTCGGATGGATTCGATGGCGGTTGAAGAGGATGCCATTGAGGAACGGTATCCAGAATGAGTAAATTCTGCCCCAACATCCTCACTTTTGTACTCTATGCCTCTATTTATAAAGCCCAGGATCCCGTATGCTTTCTTAACCACTTTCTCAACCTGTCCTGCTACCTTCAACGACCTGGGTTCATATACCCCCAGGTCTCTCTGTTCCTGCATCCCCTTCAGAGTTCTACCCTTTACCCTTTACTTTATACTGTCTCTCCTCGTTCTTTCTACCAAAACGTATCACCTCACACTTCTCAACGTTGATTTTCATCTGCCACGTGTCCGCCCATTCCACCAGCCTGTCTTTGTCCTCTTGAAGTCTATCTCTTTCCTCCTCACTGTTTACTACATTTCCAAGTTTTGTGTCATCTGCATATTTTGAAATTGTGCCCTGTACACGCAAGTCCAAGTCAGTAATCTGTATTGCTGTACTCGAATGCCCACCAGTACTCCATAAGGCTGTACTCGAATTCCCATCAGTACTCTATGTTGCTGTACTCAAATGCTTATCAGTAACTATAATGCTGTATTTGAATTGACATCAGTACTCTATAATGCTGTACTTGAATGCCCATCAGTACTCCATATTGTTGTATTCGAATTCCCATTAGTACTCCATAATGCTGTACTCAAATTCCCATCAGTACTCTATAATACTGTACTCGAATTCCCATCAGTACTCTGTATTGCTGTTCTCAAATTTCCATCAGTACTCCATAATACTGTACTCAAATTCCTATCAGTACTCTGTATTGCTATACTTAAATTCCCATCAGTACTCTATATTGCTGTACTCGAATGCCCACCAGTACTCCATAATGCTGTACTCAAATTCCCACCAGGACTCCGTGATGCTGTACTCGAATTCCCACCAGTACTCTATAAGGCTGTACCCAAATGCTTATTAGTACACTATAATGCTGTATTTGAATTGACATCACTACTCTATAATGCTGTACTTGAATGCCCATCTGTACTCTATATTGTTGTATTTGAATTCCCATCAGTACTCCATAATGCAGTACTCGAATTCCCATCAGTACTCTATTTGCTGTACTCAAATGCCATCATTACTCTATATTGCTGTACTCGAATTCCCATCAGTACTCTATATTGCTGTACTCGAATGCTCATCAGAACTCTATGTTGCTGTACTCAAATTCGCATCAGCACTCTGTATTGCTGTACTCAAATTCCCATCAATACTCTATATTGTTGTACTCGAATGCCCACCAGTACTCTATATTGTCGTACTAGAATTCCCATCAGTGCTCAATACTGTTGTACTCGAACTCCCATCATTACTCTATAATGCTGTACTCGAATGCTCATCAGAACTGTATATTGCTGTACTTAAATTCCCATTAGTACTCTATTGCTGTATTTGAATTCTCATCAGTACTCTATATTGCTGTACTCGAATGCCCATCAGTACTTTATATTGCTGTACTTAAACTCCCATCAGTACTCTATATTGCTGTACTCGAATGCCCATCAGTGCTCTATATTGCTGTCTTTGAATTCCCATCAGTACTCTATATTGCCGTACTCGAATGCCTATCAGTACTCTATATTGCTGTCTTTGAATTCCCATCAGTACTCTATATTGCTGTATTTGAATGCCCATCAGTACTCTATATTGCTGTATTTGAATGCCCATCAGTACTCTATATTGCTGTACTCTTCACCCCCCAACCAACCCATAAGCTTGAATTTTTCTTCCTAAGATTCAGTTCTCCAAGTCACGTGCTTGGCAAATGAATCTGTGGAAAAAATTTTAACATTTGCAATTTTAAAATATTTATTTTGCTCCCATAAGCTATAAAAATGAATGGAATGCATCAATATCAAACTATAATGAAGCTTAGATTTGCTAACAGCGTGTCAATGCTTTCTCAGTTATATAAGTTATAAAAGCACAGTGCACATCAACTCATAGGCACCTGCTTTTTTGGTCCTTCCAATTTTCTCCACTGCCCTCTTCAATCTTCAAGCATCACCGGATATCTGGGCCCTGAAATTCCTTAAGGGTTCCGGCAGTCTCCTGTTGTAACTCCAGCAGAGGACCAGCACAGCTGCCCTGAAAACAATGGAGAACCAGTTGTGCCTTTTAAGGGGCCAAGCCTTCATCTGCTTTTTTTTTATTCGTTCATGGGATGTGGGCGTTGCTGGCCAGGCCGGCATTTATTGCCCATCCCTAATTGCCCTTGAGAAGGTGGTGGTGAGCCGCCTTCTTGAACCGCTGCAGTCCGTGTGGTGAAGGTTTTCCCACAGTGCTGTTAGGTAGGGAGTTCTAGGATTTTGACCCCGCGACGATGAAGCAACGGCGATATATTTCCTTACAAGGCAAATAATGGCAAGAGGGCAGAGCAAGAGATGGGGATTCCATACGTCGGGAGTACCCAGTGCTCAGCCTCAGTCAGGACCCAGCTGAGTGAGGTAAGATATACTGACCACCACAAAGGTAGATGTCGGCCCCAACAGTTGGGCCCATGCAAGGCAACCAGCTGAAGAAAAGTATTTTTTTTACAGATAAGCCTCCTTTCTCAGGGGCCTGAGGGAAACATGTGATGGGCCTGGGTAATCCCCCTCCCAAGGGTGGAAGAGCACCGGAGTTTCTAGCCCCATGGAAAGGCAGGTGCTGGACATGCACCTGACATGGTGCTTGTGTCCAATCATCCCATGCTAATGAGATGCTCTCCCACTGGCCCCACAATCTCCAGTGGGGTCAACGCTGAAGGCCACCAGCAGCTACAATGCCATCTTCACCGCCAGGGTCGCGAACCACAGATTTTCAGTCCCCAAGTGACCATTCTTCATGTGTCATCCTAGCCAGTGAGTGTTGGCAAGCTATTGAATCACATGGGGTATTATAATTCCGCTGTTAGTGTCCACACATGCGCACTTTCCAGCATGGAGCACTGGATAGCATTATTTTCTCCATTCCCTAGCCCAAAGGTGCTGAGATGAACTGTAGCATCCTTACTGCCACCCAGCTGAAATTAGCTAACGTTGTATAGACTAAGAATTGAACCTGGGACCCTCAGTCTATGTGGCTCAGTCCCATACTAAACACTGGACTGAGCCATTAGGAGAGCACTTAAACAACCTGCTTTGAGAAACGAGTCTATTCCCTGTATGCTCTGATGGGTAATAAGCTGCGTTTTAAGGATATTTTATTTTTGAGTTGTCAGTTTACAGGCATATTTCTTAGTCAGCACTGCAACTCGTCCATACTGGGTTTGCAGAGTACTACACTTTAAAGTATTATACAATTTTACAGTTAAGCAGATTTAATCATCATATCTGATGAGTGCAGATGGAGGGGTTGAAATTATTGCACTAGAGTTACTGCTTGCATACATTGAACATTAATGCTGAGCAATTTTTCATGTTCAAGCTATGGCATCACAGAAAATTAATTGGTGCTGTTACTGCCTTTTACATAAATTCCATGTGTAAATCAGGTTTAGCTTTGTAAGTCCTTGATAAAAGCCATTACAAGCTATTTGTTGCAATTTTACACAGTCCTACAGTTCACCCAAATTGTGCTTATTTTATGCCTGATAACACCTGTCATTGGAGCTGTGGAGAGAATTGGCATTGTGCAGAAAGGTGATTGAGGAGGAAGGAGACCTTCTCTGTATGAGGAGGCTACCTCTTTGTGAATAGGAAAGCTATCATACAGACAAGACCTGTAGGCCCATGAAAATGGCTGATCAGCAGTATGAATCTGAGGATGATGAGGAAGAATAGACCCAGTAATCATCAACGCGAGACGTACCAGTGTTGGAAGAGAGACTGGCACATCAGGGCTCAATCGAGATTCCAATTCATGTTGATCCCCACACATGCTTCGAAAAACAATTCAGTGAACTGATTTTTATGCCCCGTATTTGTAGCATGTAGATACTTTGAGTTGGCTGTTTGCTTTTGTTTAAAGTCCATAAAATAATTCTAACTTTAACATGTAAAAGTTTGGTGTTTTCTTTAATTAGTACAGTAGTAAATGTGGTGTAAATGTGTTCAATCTGATGTACCACAGTACTGGCTCCCTTTTGCTTTGTGCCATTCAATAACTCATGTCCTTTCCTTCAGTGAACGGCTAACTAATGGACTACATCACAGGATAATCCTGACAAAGATATACAGGACTGTCCTGTGTTATAGTCACGAGGGAGGCTACATGCTTTCAGGGGTATCTCACTTCATTTGTGTTAAGGTAAATAATGTGTTTTCTTGAGATCCAACCAGCTGCTTCTGTGCTACTTCACACATATCCCTGCTAGAGGCCAGCTTCTTGCATAGGCCACTGATTTGGTTGTGCGCTGAATGTCGCACTGCTATGCGTTGCCTGAACCCCTCCGTCATGGTTGTCTGGATTCTGTCTCCAATTACATTGAGGCCTGTTGTTATCACATCATGGAGCATTGACTTCAGCATCTCAATAACATCAATAGAGACATTCAGGAGAGATGCCCCAGCTATGCCTTCTCTCTGCACCAATAAGGCATTCACAGCAGTTATCAAATGGTCAGTGGCAGATTGCTAGGCAGAAAATTGCTCCAGGATAGGTGTTGAGGTGGGGTATGTGAGATTGAGTTCTCCCCGGTGTCCTGGCCAATATTTATCCCTCAACCAACATCACTAAAACAGATTATCATTTCATTATGTCATTGCTGTTTGTGGGAGCTTGCTGTGTGCAAATTGGCTGTCGCATTTCCTCCATTACAACAGTGACTACACTTCAGAAAGTATTTCATTGGTTGCACGGTGCTTTGGGACATCCTGAGGTCGTGAAAGGCGCTATCTAAATGCAAGTCTTTCTTTATGTAGGACGGGAGGAAGTGAAGGATTGGGATTCAGTCAGACACACACAAACTCGCATTCACAAACACATTCAAAAGCAAGTGTCATACCTTGTTCTCTTGACCCCCATTCCAACTAAACTGCTGACCACCTGACTTCCCTTCCTGGCCCCCATGTACAGCTGACGTTGTAAATTGTTCCCTTACCTCAGGCAATAATGCCACTGAGGAAAATCCAAGCTAACAAGTTTAGTTGTACCACAAGCTGCATCCATCTGAGATCAACAGACGTACCTTTTAAGTACATTTAATGCCTCTGTACTTTGGATAGCGGGAGAGTAACATCTCTGAGCTGACTCCTCACATTTGTCCGGCAGCAAAATCATAGAATCACAAAACTATTGGGCTGCAGTTTTGCCACCAGGAAAGGTGGGCAGTTTTAGCAATGTTAACACAGGAAACCAACTAATTGAGCTTGCTCTTTCACAATGCAAACTACAGAAGCCCTAGATATAAAAGTCCCTTTGTGCTTTTTGCTTGTCGGGATCATTTTGAAGATAAGTGTTTTCTATTTACCACAGAAGTGGGGGGAAGGGGGTTATAATCCCTTTAGGATCCATCTATTATAATAGGACAATTAAATTGTTGAAGTATCCTAGGCAAGTACTGAAAAACTGGGACTATTGGTAGTTAATGGTTAATCCATAGCACAGTCCTTAAAATTCACTTGCTTCAATTTCCTACTTATTAAATATACAGTTTTGAACTATCTCCCAGAACAATAATTAAGTGTTCTAACCACACAGTTTTAATTAATTCAAGCAAACATAGGATTCATGCACATTCATTTCTGACATTTAAGAAATGCCCAGCTTATTACTAAATGGTGTTTTCTTTGACAAGTCAGCTTGTGGCCATGGCAGTCATTGGAAAATTTAACCAGATTAAATACTATTTTGTTTCTTCAATGCACAATTTATCTATTTTTAGCTCTTTAACTAACAGTACTAAGTATATTTATTTTGTATGTTGCTTGTTAAAGATAGATGTCAGATGTAATTTAAAGTGGAGAAATGTGAGGCAATACATTTTGGCAGGAAGACTTCGGGGTTTAGATACACAAATCTTTAAAAGCGGGAGGACAAGTTGATAAAAGTAAAAAAAAGCATATGGGATCCTAGATTTTATAAATATGGACATAGAAACATAGGAACAGACCATTTAGCCCCTTGAGCCTTTTCTGCCATTCATTTAGACCATGTCTGATCTGTACCTCAACTGCATTTACCCACCTTTGTTCCAGATCGCTTGATACCCTGACCTAACAAAAATCGATCGATCTCAGTCTTCAAAATTTCCAATTGACCCAGAATCACAACCTTTTGGGGGAGCAAGTTCCAGATTTCCACTACCCTTTGTGTGAAAAAGTGCCTCCAGATTTCACTCCCAAATGGCCTAGCTCTAATTTTAAGATTGTTCCCTCTTGTTCTGGGTTCCCCCACCAGAGGAAATAGTTTTTCAGTATCTATCCTATCGAAACCCTTAATCATTTTAAACACCTCAATTGGATCACCCCACAACCTTCTAAAGTCAACGGGCGCTAAATTGGGCCGTGTCGCGCCCGTTGTTTCGGCGCGACACGACCTCTTCAATATCCAAGATGGCGTCTTGGATGTGCACGCGCGTTTCCAGCGTGACATGCGCCAGACACCATTTTGGTATAGGAGTTAGCGCAGGCGCAGATAATGAATGCTGGAATCATGTAAAGTAGGGAGAAAATGGCTTCAATCAGTGTACAACGCTGATTTAAAGTGATAGACACTGTTTTGGGACTTAACGCTCAACTCAACGCACAATCTTAACCCTGACCATCTGAACGTGTCTTAGAGTGCCTGGAGGACCCCCCACCAGCACTATTTAAAGGGACCATGCAGGATTTACAGGTTAGTGGCTGGATTATTGCTTCTGGCTTCCCAGACGTTTGTAACTGTTTTTGGAGGTCTGCTACACTTGAATACTAGGACGCGGGGACATAGCCTAACATTTAGAGCCAGGACGTGCAAGAGTGAAGTTAGGAAATGCTTCTACACGCAAAGGGTGGGAGAAGTTTGGAACGCTCTTCTGCAAAGGGCAGTTGATGCTAGCTCAATTGTGAATTCTAAACCTGAGATTGATAGATTTCTGTGAACCAAGGGAATTAAGGGATATGGGGCTAAGGCAGGTACATGGAGTTAGGACACAGGTCCACCCTGATCTCATCGAATGGTGGAACAGGCTCGAGGGGCAAAGTGCCACCGGCACTTGCTGCCTCCTGATATGTGCCAGCTTCTCCTGCAAGAAAGCGGGACGTGTGTCTGGGTGATGTGCCTATCATGGTTGAATAGCTGCCAGTATGTGTGGCCTGTGAGTTGTGGGTGAGCGGCTTGCAACGGTGGTAATGTGTAAGGGTGAGAGGGTTGAGTACTGATGGAAAGAGATTGTTGGTATGTGGGTGATGGGGTATGTAGATCATGGAGCAATGGATGTGGCTAGTGGAGTAATTGGTAGGAGACGCCACTTGACAGTTGACCTCACTCACCTTGACCACTCGTCAAAGCATTGAACTTCTTCCTGCACTGCATCCATGTTCATGATGCTGTGCGCCTGGCATTGACTTCGTCCCATACCGCCTCCCACTGCCTTTTGGGTATATATCCGAAGCGCTTCCCACCCCCCCCCCCCCCCCCCGCGGATATAGGATGTCCCTCCTTCTGTCCACCTCTTGTACCAAGGTCTCTAGTGCATCAGCAGAGAACCTTGGTGCATGCACTCTCGCAGGCCTGGTACCAACTCAGATCGACAGATTGGTGAGGTCTGGCATGCAGATTGGAGGATGTGTGATTCAGTGGTGCGCAACCTTTATTCAATGTTTTAACATAACTCATCAGTATGTAAAAACACCAACAACAGCCAATCTCCAGACGCCATCCGACAACTCATCCGCTTCATCCTGGATCACAATGTCTTCACCTTCGATAACCAGTTCTTTACCCAAACACACGGAACAGCCATGGGGACCAAATTCGCACCCCAATACGCCAACATTTTCATGCACAAGTTCGAGCAGGACTTCTTCACTGCACAGGACCTCCAACCAACACTATACACCAGATACATCGACGACATTTTCTTTCTATGGACCCACGGCGAGGAATCACTAAAGAGACTACACGATAACATCAACAAGTTCCATCCCACCATCGAGCTCACCATGGACTACTCCTCAGAATCAGTTTCTTTCTTGGACACACGAATCTCCATCAAAGACGGGCACCTCAGCACCTCACTCTACCGCAAGCCCACGGACAACCTCATGATGCTCCACTTTTCCAGCTTCCACCCTAACCACGTCAAAGAGGCCATCCCCTATGGACAGGCCCTGCGAAGACACAGGTTCTGCTCAGACGAGGAGGAACGCGATGGACACCTACAGACGATGAAAGATGCCCTAGTAAGAACGGGATATGACGCTCGACTCATCGATCGACAGTTCCGACGGGCCACAGCGAAAAATCGCATAAACCTCCTCAGGAGACTAACACGGGACGCAACCAACAGAGTACCCTTTGTCGTCCAGTACTTCCCCGGAGCAGAGGAACTACGCCATGTTCTCCGCAGCCTTCAACATGTCATCAATGACGACGAACACCTCGCTATGGCCATCCCCACACCTCCACTACTCGCCTTTAAACAGCCACCCAACCTCAAACAGACCATCGTTCGCAGCAAATTACCTAGCTTTCAGGAGAACAGCGTCCACGACACCACACAACCCTGCCACGGTAACCTCTGCAAGACATGCCAGATCATTGACACAGATACCACCATCACATGAGAGGACACCACCCACCGGGTGCATGGTTCATACTCCTGTGACTCGGCCAACATTGTCTACCTCATACGTTGCAGGAAAGAATGCCCCAGAGCATGGTACATTGGCGAGACCATGCAGACGCTGCGACAACGGATGAATGGACACCGCGCAACAATCACCAAACAGGAGGGTTCCCTCCCAGTCGGGGAACACTTCAGCAGTCAAGGACATTCAGCCACCGACCTTCAGGTAAGCGTACTCCAAGGCGGCCTTCGAGACACACGACAACGCAAAATCGTCGAGCAGAAATTGATAGCCAAGTTCCGCACCCATGAGGACGGCCTCAACCGGGATCTTGGGTTCATGTCACGCTACACGTTACCCCACCAGCGAACAAATGTTATCTGTTTTTAATATAACGGGTCAGTTGCTGTCTTTTCTATGTTTCTACCTCTCTATCTCTGTGGTTTTTTTTGGTGATTTGTATATTCGGAGACCTTGTAGGTAACACCTGTCTGTCTGCACACTGATTGCCTTGGCAACGGGCAGTTGAAAAGACTGTCTGTAATCACCAAGCATTGTTCTGTGAGTTATAAATGCGATTTCATTTCGAGGATTTCATTTCCACAACATTCACCTGAGGAAGGAGGAAGCCTCCGAAAGCTTGTGAATTTAAAATAAAATTGCTGGACTATAACTTGGTGTTGTAAAATTGTTTACAATATGTAAAAATAGGGATGGGACCTGCACCTTTGCTTTACGTGTGCGATGTCTGATCTCCGTTCAGACTCTGTGCAGACAGCAGGCCGTTATGGTCACCAGATAACAGGTACCAGCTATCTTTAAGAGATTTCTAACAGACAGCCTGCCTTTAAGAGATTGGAGCTTCCCCCTGCTGGTGGAAAGTGCGAATTGCATGGAATCCTTGTTCAACGCTGATTTCCAACGCAGATTGCAGGTAAGTCCTCAGGCCTGACAAAAATCTCGTCCTGCCTGTGCAGGGACTATCGGGTGCAGGGTAATAGCACATCATGCTGCTCCTGCCCAAAAACAGGCCCTATCCAATTTTTCCCCCAACGTTCTTTGATGAAGTAACGGGGAGGGTGATGAGTGTAATGCGGTTGATGTTATGTATATGGACTTTCAAAAGGCATTTGATAAAGTACCACATAGTACACTTGTTAGCAAAATTAAAGCCCATGGAATTTAAGGGACAGTGGCAACGTGGATACAAAATTGGCTAAAGGACAGAAAGCAGAGAGTAGTGGTGAACAATTGATTTTCAGGCTGGTGGGAAGTATACAATGGTGTTCCCCAGGGGTCAGTATTAGGATCACTGCTCTTATTGATATGTATTAATGACCTGGACTTGGGTATAGAGGGAATAATTTCAAAGTTTGCAGATGACATGAAACTTGGAAATGTAGTAAGCAATGTGGAGGATAGTAACACACTTTTGGAAGACATAGACAGACTAGTGAAATGGGCAGACACACGGCAGATTAAATGTAAAGCAAAGAAGTGTGAAGTGATGCATGAATGAGGAGAGGTACTTTATATTAAATGGTACCATTTTAAAGAGGGTGCAGGAACAGAGAGACCTGGGGATGTACATACACAAATCTTTGAAGGTGGCAGGACAAGTTGAGAAGGCTGATAAAAAAGCATATTGGGTCCTGCCCTTTATTAATAAAGGCATAGAGTACAAAAACAAGGAAGTTTATAAAACACTGGTTAGGCCTCGGCTGGAGTATTGTGTTCAATTCTGGGCACCACACTTTAGGAAAGATGTCAAGGCCTTAGAGAGGGTGCAGAAGAGATTTACTAGAATGGTACCAGGGATGAGGGACTTCAGTTATGTGGAGAGACTGGAGAAGCTGGAGTTATTCTGCTTAGAACAGAGAAGGTTAAGGGAAAATTTGATAGAGGTGTTCAAAATCATGAACGGTTTCCAGTGGCAGAAATGTCGGTAACCAGAGGACACAGATTTAGGGTGATCAGCATAAGAACCAGAAGCGACATGGGAAACATTTTTTTACACAGCGAGTTGTAATGACCTGGAATGCACTGCCTGAAAGGGTGGTGGAAGCAGAGACAACAGTAACTTTCAAAAGGGAATTGGATAAATACTTGAAGGGAAAAGATTTACAGGGCTATGGGGAAAGAGCAGAGGAGTGGGACTAATTGAATAGCTTTTTCAAAGAGCTGCCACAGGCACAATGGGCCAAATGGCCTCCTCCTGTGCTGTACGTTCTATGATGCTATGAATACAAGCCAAGATTATGCAACCAGTTCTCATAATTTAACCCTTTAAGCCTAGGTATCATGCTGGTGAATCTCTGCTACACCCCTTCCAAGGCCACTATATCTTTCCTGAGGTCCGGTGAACACCGTACTCCAGATGGCGTCTGACCAAGGTTCCGTACAACTGAAGCATCACTTCTTCATTTTGTATTCCATCCCTTTTAAGATAAAGGCCAACGTATCATTAGCCTTTTTGATTACTTTTTCTACCTGTGCACCAGCTTTTAGTGATTTGTGTACATGGACACCCAAATCCTTTTGCTCCTCCACAGCTCCTAGTCTCTCATCATTAAGAAAATGTACACATTAAATTGCATCTGACACCAGTCTTCCCATTCCACAAACCTGTCTATGTCTCCCTGAAGTTTTTTTCAGTCTTCCTTGCTTTTTGTCAAACATCCTACTATATGTCATCAGTAAATTTTGTGTTCCCTATGCCCAAGTCTAAATCATCTATATATATATATATATATACTGAGAATAAAATGGAGCCAGTACTGACCCCTGGACTACGCCACTTACAATAAATTTCCAATCCGAACAACATGTATTTACTCTAAGTGTTTGTTTTCTGTCCATCAATCAGCTTTCCATCCATGCTACTACATTTTCCCTTATACCATATGCCTGAATTTTTCTGACAAGTCTCTTGTGACACACCTTTTTGAACGCCTTCTGAAGATTCATATGCATTATATTGACTGCATTCCCTTTATCTATCCAGTTGGTCACTTCTTCAAAAAACGTACTACATTTGTCAAACACGATTTGCCTTTAACTAATCAATGCTGGCTGCCCTTGATTCACCCATGCATTTCTAACTATTCACTAATTTTACCTTGAATTGTGGATTCTAAAAGTTTGAGAATAACTGATATTAAGCTTCTCTCCTTTCTTGAACAAAGGAGCTATATCAGCTATTCTTCTGTCCCAGGGCTCAATTTGCATATTTAAGAAGGTTTGAAAAATTGTGACCAGAACCTCTGCTTTCTCCCATCTGACATCTTTCAACAGCAGGGGAGTGGGACTAACATGCCATCAGGGCTCGATAACTGAGCCACCTTCAGCTCTGCTAATTTTTCAGAACCAATTCCTTTTTTACAATTTTCTACCATTTGTGGGATCGGGGAGAGGCCCATGATTTAAATAGCCTTGGCAGGCTGCAACGCATCCGGTCCACACCTCTTACCACCTGCCAATGATGCTGCAAAGTCTGGCGTAAGTCCCTGGGGCCAGAAGGGTGTCGGAGCTTCCCGTCCCCCACCCCCACCCCCCACCTGAAGAAGATTTCTGCTGCTCCCGTGGCTCTTTACAAAAGGGGCTGCCTTAAAATAATTTAGAAAACAAATTTTATCTTCAAATGTTCCGGCCGCGATCCTGGCCAAGGCAGCTGGATACAACACCACCCAGCAGTCACGATGATAGCATTTTAGGGAGAGAAAAAATGAATAGAGAGCGAACTGTAATGAGTAGTTAGCTCTCATCACTCTGTAAGCTTGTTAGGCAGAGTTTATTGAAGCCTGTTTATCATTCATTATGTGCCGCTTGAGAATACTGTCAGCAGGATTTGCAGTAACAAGAGTGATACTTGGTTCCTCCAGAGCTGATTGATTATTATTGCTTCCTCAAAATGCTAATGATTCCCATCTTAAGAAGCAGAAGAACACCTATCCGATGAGTTTTTTAACTTGTACACCATTAGAAGAAATGCGTTAAACAATCAAAACAATTAGTACGGGTGGCAAGCTCCTATTATTTCAACAAGGAATAAAATAATTGAGGGAAAATGTTTAAAAAATATTGAAGATGCAAACAATTGTTACCATATAGAACTGAGGAACATTACAGTTTTTAAATAAATAAATCTCCCAATCTGCTGTGATCTTTTTTAAAAATGTTTTGTAGCCGGCCTCACACACAGCAGCAACATGACTCATTTGGAAAAGAAATTGCAGTTTTTGGGTTTGTTGAAACTGTTCCACAAGTACCAGTCACCCTCTGGTATATAGCCACAGTGGCCATTATATATGTGAGAGCTCAAGCAGTAAGTATTGGTAGGCTATTCGACATGAGGTGCATCACAGGGATCCCTCACCTGGCATCTATACCAGCGCATTCAGTTCATAATTACTAGTAGGAACCCTGGCTTATTTTTTCCCCCCTTGCTAGCCTATAGACACTGTGACAAAAAAACTGTATTTATGTCTAAGTTTTGATTTACTGACTGCCTTGAAGGCGCGAAGTTTCCTGGATTGCACTTATGCAGAAATCACTCCAAAATTTTTGCCAGTTTCTGCACCAATTTTGCCGACAGGAACTTTCATCGAAATTTCCTGATGATCGCATTTGCCTACACTGGAACACAAAAACTGGTGCAATATAAGTGCAAATGCAACGCCACCATTAAGGTAATGGTGAGTGGGCTTCTGTGTTCTGCCATGGTGATTCACTCTTAGCACCTCTTGCCTTTGCTGCTCTTCTTCATCTCCATTATTATGTAGAACTACAATATGGGTAGAACTACATTGGGTAGGCCATTCCAGCTGCTTCTGAATGCATGGGGTGGAGGTCTGAAAAATTTTGGATGCACTAAGACGAACAGCATTTGGTTAAGTATAGTGCAGGTCTCAGTAAGAAAAATTCAAAAAAATCATGAAGAAAATCATTATCAAATTCTGGAAATCTTACTTACACTGATAGCATGACTTTGGGCCATGCTGCGCCTAAATTTTTAGGAGTAGATCTAGTCCAGCACATTATTCCTGTAAATCCAGAAAACTCATTGGACCTGATCTTTTACATGTTGGGGGGCGAAGCTATGTAAATAAGTGACAGGGAGATTCAGCGCACGTAACTTGGAAACTCGTAAACTATTGAGGAAATTCACACATCACAATGTTTCAGTGTAAAATCGTCATAAATCAGTTACGTGCGTATTTCCTCAGAAAAAACAGTGCAGTGCTGCTTTTACGCCGAAACATTCCAGGAAATATCAAGCCTAAGCTTCAGTCCTAGGGGTAATTTTACACCCTACCCATTTTTGTTTGCAATTGACTTGAATGGAAAGGAAATTCAGATGCGGGGTATAATTGGCAGCCGGTCCGATATCGTCCATTTTACACCATTGTCGAAATGTAAAATTACCCCCATTATGCTTGGATAGGTAATAATGATATTACCCCATTATCCCACCTGGCATACCCCCACTGATCCTATGCCAGGCCCTCTGAGGACCATGAAAGCGGGAACTCCCAACATCGGGAGTCTCTCTTACACTAATGGCCTTGTTTCAGGTGTAAACAATTTTACAACACCAAGTTATAGTCCAGCAATTTTATTTTAAATTCACAAGCTTTCGGAGGCTACCTCCTTCCTCAGGTGAACGATTTCCGCATCGTTCACCTGAGGAAGGAGGTAGCCTCCGAAAGCTTGTGAATTTAAAATAAAATTGCTGGACTATAACTTGGTGTTGTAAAATTGTTTACAATTGTCAACCCCAGTCCATCACCGGCATCTCCACATCATTGTTTCAGGTGGGCAGAGGCTGCTATGTTAGGCTGGGACCTGACATATCTGGATCCCAACATAATTCAGAGTACTTTTGGCAAACTCCAGACCCAATTCTGGTGGGAATATGCTGGAAGGATCGCAGATTTTCAGCTCCCTCATTTTTATGTGCTGTTTATGTGCCCATTTAAAACAGGAAGTGGGTGATCTCCACACTGTTTCTTTCAGAACGTCAATCCTTAAAGCTGGGACTGACTGGTTTTCAGTGGATTGCTGTTTGCTGCTGTTTTGGATTTGCCATACTGTTGTTTCTGTATTACTTCTTGTGCGATAGTTTTTTTCTGTTGTTTGCTGCTGATTTTTTGCAAAACAGTTTTTTTTTCATTTACCTCCAGTGACAGAATTGCTGCGGCCATTAGTTTTCAGCCTCAGCTGCTTTCACACTATGCTGCCTGCACACTCTTATTAGGTTTGTCAATGCTCTACTGACCTGAGAAGTTGTCCAAAATTAAATGCATTTGCTATATCTTGCATAATTTTGCAATTCATAGAGGGGAACCCATTTAGCAAGAGGAACAGATAGGTGGGTCTGCAGCCTTGGCACATGAGGTGGAGAAGAGAAGAATGATGAAATGACCGAGGCTGATGTGCATCTGGGAAGACTGGTGTGCCAATCATCAATTGGCAGGATGTTCACGTAACAGCTGCATTTGTGGCTGTGCATTAACACTACTATTGTCTTCACTGAACTACACCAGCCCTAATAAGAACATACTAGGACTAATCACCATTGCTTTTATTACCATCCCTGCAACATTCATATGTGCCTCCTGAAAATAAATCTGGATATCCCAAAGAAAGTGTAACCAGTTTGTTTCTCTAACCAAGTTCTGTGTCTCTGCTTTAACATTTAGTACCCTGGTACCTGCCCTTGGTGAGAATATAGGGTGTGTGTCGCCCACTTCCTAATCTCATGCTCCTTCTAAATATTATCTCAGTAGGAGGAGCAAGTGTGGATCTCGTGACTCAGCTGAGATGATTCACCTCTTTCTCTTTTTAAAATAACCTTGCAGTAACTTCTAGCACTTCAGCCTTGATTCTGCCTGGCTGCTCCTCTCTGCTACCTGCTTTTTCTACAGTCCTCTGAGGAGGTCAACTGGGTTGCACAGATGGGTCACCACTCAGAGAAGTAAATGCAGTGCTGATTTCAGCAATGCCCCAACCACTCGGTGCCCCTTGAAAATGACCAGGCATCTGTGTGGGGACAGACCCTTGACCACCACTAAAGAGCATGAAGCCCTCCATCACGAACCTCTCAAACTAATCTCCTATCCTCTAGAGTGTTTTGTAAACTGGAGCTGAAAGTCCCAATAGCAGTAATGTTTCCCAGCAACACTGCTTTTGCGCTTGGGCCCTCTGCCCTCGGAAGCTACCAAAAGATGTCTGTAAAGTTGCCACTTTCCTCTGATGAACCACCTCCAACAGCACAACTAGGCTTTCTGTTGAAAAGGGGGTATTCCTTCCACTGGCTGCAGACATCTTTTTCCGTCACTATGACATAACAATCAGGCTGGGTTTATATTATTTGCATGGAAGCTCCAGCAAATACCGCAATCAAGGCTAATTTTTTTTGCACAATTGGTAAATGGACCACGTAAACTAAAGACAAGTGATAGTTTGAAGACCAGTGTGTATTGCAGTTCATTTACATGGACACATTGTTAGCAATTCCAGCTGAGGAACCAATTTGTGAAAAGCAGCTAAATAAATGAAATCATAGCGCCTCTCCTTGGAGAAGAGGTCAGTTGGATGCTTAGAGTTAAGAAATGTGCAAGAAACAATATTCAGCCAGTTTAACAAAAAGTAGGGTCAGTGAGAAGTTAAACAAATCCATTTTTAAATGAATATGATTTCATGTATTAAACCACTTTTCACAAGTTGGCTCCTGGACAATGTTTTGTTCCTTCACAAATAATAACAAGCAATCCTGGAAATACACAACAGGTCTGTCAGCATCTGAAGAAAGAAAAGATACCTTAACGTTTCGAGCATAGACCTTTCATTATAAGAGTTCGGATGAAGAGTCAACACCTGAAATATCAATCCTGTCTTCACCCAATACCCAGGCATTTTAATTTACAGCTAGGATTGCTGAATAGGGATCAGAAACAGGAACCTGGCTGATATCTTTTCCCACACCCTAGCCTAAGATATTGTGGTCAATTGTGGTGCCTCATCATTACCCCAGCTAAGGGCAGCTAATACAGCACAGACAAGAAATCAAACTTAGGCCCTCATGTTCTTTATGGCTCAGTACCATGCCTACGGAGCCATTATTCAAGCACCATATTTTTTTAACAGGCATTTTGAGTCAGACATCTCATCAGTACGTAAATCTTCATATATCAGTCTCCTATGGCTCTGGATTCCTTTGAAGTGGCAAGGCACATTTTCAGCCATTGCTGTAAGTGATGGGTGAATTGAAGCTATAAAATCAAATACTTGGATGTGGAATAACTTGCTCGCCACTGAGTTTCCATTAAAAAACCTTTACAAAGATGTCAAAGTCTGGAATAGAACTATGATCGGGAGCACATCAATAAAATAGACAGCTCTTAGTTTGCATCAGGAACTTGATGTGAATGTCTGACCACAGGAAACTGGAATATATTAAGGCTGTCATGTACAAGGATTGATTCAGTTTTAGTGAAAGCAGCAGAATTAAGAAATATATCAAGAAACTAAGGGGAAAAATATTTGCCAAGCATAGCTAACTTAACAACAGTGCTTCATGTTTAAGTTTATTCCTCCTGATTTTCTTCTGTCCTTTCCTGAAGGCACTGAATCATGCTGGGTTAAAATTCCACAAGCACCGGCAGACCTGAGGCACCTCATCCAAGTCATCTATTTTCATGTATGAGCCTACACAGCGAGAATTGACAGGCTATTCAACTGGAGGGCATCACAAACGAGCCCCATTCTGCACTTATCGAACATCCACACATGCACACTTTCTAACAGATAGTAATCAGGAGAAGGAACCCAACTCATTTATTTTCTAATTCTCTAGTCCAAAAGAGCTGAGGCCAATTGAAACACCCTAGCCATCACTTCATCTGAAATCAGATAACCCAATACAGACCAGGGGTCAAACCTGGGATCTTCTTGGATTTAATGGCTTACTGATACATCAAGCTATATATTTACCTATTAAACCTTTGGGGGAGGGGGTGAACAATACTCCTATGAAACAGAAACGGCCTTCAAATACTGAAAGGATTTTTTTTAAACCAATTGTATCTTTCACAGTGATGAAAGGCACAATAAAAAGAGAAAAGAAATTCTACATAGCATGCTAAGTGAAAACGCATTGATTCCCAAATGCTGTACTGAAACGTATGCATTAAAGAATGAAAAATTAAGAGACTATGCTAAAAAGAGATTGCACTGATCTAATATGCATTGTAATTTCCCGATTAGGAATGCATCCATACTGCTGCACATTTGATATTACCATGTCTACTTTAATTACTGCAATAATTGCACTGTTAAACAGAGATAAGTACACATTTCATCCAACTGCAATTTAAAAAGGTTTGGTACAGGGTTCAAAGAATAAAAATCACCACAAATGAAGCCGCAGATATTTAATTGGGCCACTTTGCATTGAGGAATTTTATAGCATAAAAGTACAAAGCAGAAGAATTCATGCAGTTAATTTAATACACTGAAACTCCTAATGAAATGCATATTCCACTGAAGTCCTGTTGAATGTGAACTGGAATGAATCAATTATGTTGGGTTTGATGTGCTGCACACACAACAGTAAAGAGAGAACTTGCTTTTTTTGTCATTTTAGGAAAGGAAACTGATCTACCTTTGTAATTTTCTTTTCATTCTTCTAATTTATTCCCCTATCACATAGCAGATACTATCCCTAGGCTGCTCTGAACGACAGTGTTGGTAGAAACTCTACAATTGGCTTTAGTGTTCCTCAGCTAAACAAGGCAGGGGCAGTGTTTGCCTTGCAGGAGGTCGGGTGGGAGGGGGCGTGCAAAGGTTTCGTCTGGGGCTCCTACATTCTATTAGACAATGATATTAAATGCTTCCTACTTAATCTGATGTCAAATCTGCTCACATACGATCCTGATAAGGCGTGTTTGCAATAGGTAACTATACGCAAAGTCAGAGACAACTGTTCGGTGTGACTAACATCTGGAGTGTAGTCCATAATCGCAAAGGGCTCGATATTAGGAGGGTGGTGGGTTGGCAGGGGGGGGGTCAACTGGGCGTGTGGGTAACGCGCTCAGTGAATTTGGGGTGCTCCGCACGCGATCGCAGCCTAATTGAAGGTACACACTGCGCACCCGCATCATAGACTGTCAGCAGGAGGAGCCCTATTTAAAGGGGCAGTCCTCCAATGCTCCTCCTGCAGCAAACAACCGTTTTTGGAGCATGAAGCAGCCCAGAGGCAAAGCTGCTCCAAGTTTCTCAGACTCCTCACTCCAGGTGCTGCTCGATGGGGTCAGGAGGAGGAGGGAAACATTTTTCCCAACGGACGGGAGGAAGTGGCCGGCCTCTGCCACCAAGAAGGTCTGGCTCGAGGTGGCAGAGGAGGTCAGCAGCAACAGTAACATCTCCCGAACCTGGGTCCAGTGCAGGAAGCGATTTAATGACCTAACCAGGTCAGCCAAAATGAGTATACTTACACGTTCTCCCACACTCCGTCTTCCATGTCACCTCCACCACCACACAACTCCTTCTTCACTGCCACCTCAACGCTCTCGCATCACTCTTCACATCCACTCAACCATCATCCTCACCTTGCCTGCACTTACTCACCGCCCCAGTTCCCATTCGAACACTACCATGCAACCCAATCCTCATACAATCTCATGGCTATGTCTCACATGCACCCTCCCGTGCATCTCCCTCACGGTCAACCCCACCCACACCAATGCATGCAGCGGGTCACTATGCAACCATCACTCAATCACGCCTCTCTGTGTTTTGCCTTGATAGGAGAAGAGATGCCAGAAGGCCCAGGAGAGGGATGATGGCGAAAGGGGACTTGGAAGTGGGGACGCCACTCAAAGCTCTCCCACGTCTCACCCGTTGCTCCCCTCTCAACCAGTACCCGCAATGCTGCCTCCTCTCCAGGTGGTCGAGTCTGACCCTGCACAGGTGCAGGTGGAGCAGTTTTTGGAGGGGCCCTCACGGGCACCAAAACCCAGAGGGCATCCGCGCAAAGCATCTAATCGGTCAGGCCATGAACAAGAGCAACCTGCCACTACCTCTGCTGAAGCCACAGGGGTAGCACCACGTAGGGGTTCTTGTAAACGTAAGGCTAAGGTTTTGTGAGCACAAAGGGGATGCACAAGGGTGTATGACAGAATGTCACGTTTTTCATTTAGTTTTGTTTGTTTTGCCAAGCACATTAAAATTTGTTATCACCACTACTGCCACGTCTTTGCAAATCTTGTCTGGTTTGTGCAATAATTCCCTTTCCTGAGGATCACCATGAAGACCCACACCTGATGCCACGCATTGTGTCACTGCAGAGTGGGTGCAGGTGTATTTGCAGGGGTCTTTTGTGCAGACGACTGAGAGATGCCAGCAATGTCCCCGGTGGCACCCTGGAAGGATCCAGGGGAGAAGTTGTTGAGGGCAGTGGTGACTTTGACAGGGACAGGTAAGCTGATGGTGCTCGGGCCAGCCGGGAGCAGCTCGGCATGAAGGAGGCTGCAGATGTCCACGACTACATGTCGAGTGACTCTGAGCCTCAGTGTGCACTACTCCTCAGAGAGGTCCAAGAAGCTGAGCCTCGGTCTGTGGATGCTGTGGCGAGGGTAGTGCCTTCTGCGACGCATCTCTCTCTGCGGTTGCCCTCACTCCTGCTGTGCAGGTGGATGTGTCACAGCACTGTGTTGTGGAGCTCCACGTGTCAGAGGTGGACGGCATGGCCGGCGAGGCTGGTGATGCTGTTCGTCCTCTAAGTAGGTCATGACTGCAGCTATGGCGGCCCCCATCTGGAAGATGTGCATTTGAGGGGGTCCGCAAGGTAGGTAAATGTGTCTGCACACCGGGGTTGAGGTTCCAAGTTGGTGAATTTTATTGTTAGGAGGAGGGTGGTGGAGGCCAAACTTTGTCCAAAGTGACAGAGTGGCCTCCTGCAATGAGTGAGGGTCTCCCCCCTCACCTGTCAAATGGACCTTTGCAGCTCCCGCAGGCTGGTGGCTGCAAAACGTCTGTTTCAACTGGGAGTGTTTCCCCCAGTACGGGAAACACGCTCAGTTTAGATGAAAATTCCACCCCTCTTAAAATATCCTCCCAATTAGGTCTGCAAACGGCATGAACTATCAAATTAATTGCTTTAAGTGGGATCCCACCGGCTTTAATTGCCGGTGGGAGTCCCGCATGCGGGGGCTGCGCGCGCATCTAAGCCGGGCTCCGGACCCGCCCCAGGAATCCTGAATTTTCGGACCCCGCTTGGCCATCCTAAAATCGACCCCAAAATATCTTGCATTGTGGACTTGTTTGACTTTAGCTTGACGGACGTGATTTAAAATCAGTTCAATCAATTTGTTCTAAATATCCTTGCTCAGCCACAGTTACTGTCACTTTTTATTTATAATGTATCGATTTAAACTATTACTAAACTGGAAGCGTCTGTATTACCTTTAGCGGAGCGGCTGGGAGTCGGGAAGCAGTGAGTGTGGGAGGCTGTGCATACTCCGCTCCCTCATAAACCGAACATCAGGTGATTCTGGAACCCGCTAAATCCGCGATTCTGGCGCGCTCCAACATTTCGAAGGATATCAGCAAGTCATGGGCGAGCAACCAGACTTTCTCAAGGATGGCTGAAGAATGGAAATGAGGCTCCAGTACCGTGGCTACATTCCGAGGAGCCGACCAATGAAGCTTGCTGGTTGGCTTGGGTCCCCATATTGCACTCAAAAACTTGCAGCAAGTCCCATGGAATATAAATGTCCTTTCACTGGATCCGCTCCCGGTCTTTATGTGTCTCGGGGCCCCTGAGGAAAGGAAGAAGTAGCCAGGATTCTTGATCCTGATCACTATTCAGCAACATCAGCTAGAAAGTATATATGTGAGGAAAGGATTGGACTTGGTTGTGAAGCATTTAAGTAGATTCCACATATTTGTTATTTAGTTTCAGACATGGAGAATGTTCACTTCCATGAGGTGTTGAAGGGCTGCAAACAGCTTGAGAACTAGACTCCAGCACAAATCGCCAACTTTAGGAGGCAAAATTAGGGAGAGAAAGGTTGGTGCCGCACTTTGGTTCAGAAAAGGTTCAAATATAGTATTAAAGGTAAAATGGCAGCATGGATAGAGTAAAGAATGGAAAGCAGAGATTAGGAGTAATTGCATTTTTCTTGAATTGGCAACTATAGCTAATCGCATGCTTCAGCAACCTGTGTTGCAGTCTCTCTTGTTCCAAATACACAAATAATTTGAACAAGAGCATGCAGAAAATAACTTGTTGATATCAAATTAGTGTCAATTACAACTGTGAGGAAGAATGAAGGAATCTTCAGGAGGACATTAACAAGCTGGACAAATGGACAGTTATGTGGCAAATGCAGTTCCATGTAGACAATGTAAAGTGTTACATTTTGAGGAAAGAACAGAGAATGGAAATAGTTACAGTAAAACGATAAAATCAGTGGAGGAATAGAGAGATCTAGAGGTGTAGATGTTCACCTCTTTAAAAGCAGGGCTGTAGGTGGAAAATGTTTTTTTAAAACATAAGTGCAATTCTGGGCATTGAATATAAAAGCAAGGAGGTGATGATGAATCTCTACAAGGCATTGATTAGGCCACAGCTGGAGTTTGGGCATCCCATTATAGAAAGTATATTGGAGCCCTGGAAAGGCAAAACATAGATTTACTAGAATGATGCGAGGGATGAGAGAATGTAGTTACGATGACAGACTAGAAAAACTAGTTGTTTTCTGTGGAGCAGAGAAGATTAGGGGTGTATAATAGAAACTAAAAATTATGAAAAGGTTTGAGAGGATAAATAGTGAAAGTTTATTTGCATTGGTAGCTGAAATAAGTTTACGGTTACTACTAAACGTGATGTTGGAAGAATTTTTTTCATGTAAAGGGTTTTAGAATATGGAATACATTATCAGAGGTGACTACTGAAGTAAGACATTCATAATACTTAAGAAGGAATTAGATAAGCACTCGAAAAAGAAATAAGTTATAAATAAAGTACAAGAGCAGAAAATAGGATTAAACTAGATGGATCAGCTGTGTTGCACTTTCTGTGATGGTTCCCCTGGAAATTAGGATTTTTTTTATGGGTCTGCTGCCGACCAATGGTCTACATTCCAAGATAAAATGATAAATCTGAAAATATACTACACAAAATGTTTCTGCTCTAGTCAGTGTTATCTCTGAGATCTCGTTGTGCTCACTTATTTTTGAAAGATTGTTTGCCTCTGCGATATTGGTAATGTGTTTTTTTTTAGTTTTCCATGATATTTTGTACTCATCCCATTTATATTTGATGCAAGCATTGGACAAAAGTCTACCAGGGCAGCAGTTGTTAGGACAGTAGCTAGTCGTTTAGGATTAGATAAGCATAATGTTACATGCAAAGCAATAGCTATGATACTGTTCAATGTACTTTTTTAACTTGAATTATATTGCCTAGATTTACCCTAGATCCTAAAAGTAGTGCATAGTCCCTTCAACTTAAAAAACAAACCGGTAACCAAATTCATGCGCAAGTGAATCTTATTTCTAATCCATTTTATACATCCAATGGGCCTGGTTTAAAATTCAGTAATGCCGATATAATTGTCATTTTGCAGCTGCTGCTTCATTTTGATTTCCAACTTCCCTCTGCTTTTTTCCCCATCTTCTCCTGAACACTCATGCTGCAGTAATGCTCCAGGGATACTCTGTGCTACCTTGCCCAAGGAGCCATTCTTCATATGCAGATAGTGGTTAATTGGCAATCTTAGCGCAGGAACCCTGACTTTTTTCCTCAATTAACTTAGACAGCCCATATAGACTGTATGACCTGGATTATCCTCTGCTATCCCATCCAAATCGGGCAAGATAGCAGCAGAAATTCCTCCAAAGTCTCCTGATGAAGGAATTGGGCCTTGTAGCAGCCTCTTCTTCCTACATTTCACTCGAGCACTTACCTACCATGGGGAGGTTGTTGGCTGACCACATCTCCCTTGGCCCCCTAAGTGGGCCACTCAGCAAAAACTGTGAGATTCTTTCGGGATCCCGGCTGCCTGCCTGTTCTGGAGTCCACGGGTAGGACCCATTTGCACCTTTGTGGAGGCCTCCACAATATGCCTCCACTCACTCAGCAAACCCTCCACCCCTACAGCACCAGATCTCCCGGGACTTAAAATCTGCCAAGGTCAGGACGGATTTCCGCAAATCTCGTCTCCCCCCCATCCGATTTCCGCCCCGAGTTAAAATTGAGGCTTACATTTTGCTTTTTCATAATACAGTACTTGTGAATTCTGCTTCTTCCCCATAAGATCTGGGCAGTCTCCTGCATCTGGTGACTGCACGGATTGATGTCACCAACCTGGAACAGGCAACTTCAAAGTGATGAGAGTGATACACTGGGTCTGTCTTCAACAATGTTTCTGAGCCATTTTAACTGCAGGAATAATATTTTAAAATGGCTTTGTTACCTAACAAGAACTCTTTTGGGAAGGCTGAACTTAATTTTGGTGTTGCACTGCCATGTTTAAGCTACAGCAGAAACTATACCTACTGCAACATGAATGTTTTCAATTTTTAAATTAAATCAAAAAAATAATTGCACAAACAAAGATATTCCACCAGATTAAACATTCATAAGACCAAAGCCATCGTCTTTGGCTTCCGCCACAAACTCCATATCTTTGCCACCAATTCTACCACCCTCCCTGCCCACTGTAGGAGGCTGAACTAGGCTGATCCTGAGTTGAGTTTCCAACCCCATATTCTCTCCATCACAAAGATCGCTTACATCCACCTCCACTCCTGCCTCGGTCTATCTGCTTCTAAAGCCCTCATATATTCCTTTCTCACCTCCAGACTCAACTATTCTAATACTGTCATGGACGGCCTCCTATCTTCCATCCTCTGTAAATGTCAGCTCACCCAAAACTTTGCTGCCCATATCCTATCCAGCACCACTTACCCATCACTCCAGTCCTTTCTGATCTACAATGGCTCCTCGTTCCCCCAATGCCTCAAATTTAAAATTTTTATCCTCGTGTGTAAATCCTTTCATGATCTCACCCCTCCCTATCTCTATAACCTCGGCCAATCTACACCCCCTCCCCCTCAGAATTCTGTGTTCCTCCGACTCTGGCCTCTTCTGCACCCCCCTCCCTTCACCCCATCATTGGTGACCACTTTGGGGTGTTTTTTCTGTGATAAAGGCACAATGTAAATGCAAGTTGTTGTTTTTGTTGATGCAGCAAAGAAATAACCCTAACCCTAATTCTAAAATTGAGGGAGTGGACTTATGCAGGGCACAGAGCTCCTGCTTTTTGGATGCCAATATTGAAGTGCTGGTTTGTGCTGCTGTATGTTGTTCAACACAGCTCAAGACTTGAAGTTCATTGTTAGCAAAAAGCTATTTGCATCTAGAAATATAGAAGAACAGGAATAAATTTCAAACTTTACTTCAATTACCAAAATATTCATTTATCAGGTTTTAAATGAAACTGGCTGTAAAATTATATGACATCCCAAAATAGCTCAAAATAATTATTACATGAATATATAATACAAACTACTGCAGAGTTGATAGAATCTTATTCAAATTCTAGTTCATGCTTTTTATATTGTACAATTAATACATCCAGCTATTCAATAAAGAAGTAAATTATTAGAGTTTGGAGCAGAACAAGGACACCCTTTGGACTTGTAAGTATGAGCAGCAATGACAGAAAATCAAAGCAAGATAATGAGACCAACTTATCTTTATTTATTTATGAAGCTTATTCACAAAGCATTCATTAATGGTATTTAACAGTGAATAGTCAAAATATTATTCTGTTGCACAATAATGGTACATTTATATTATCAGCTAATGAAGAATAATTACAGAGTAAGATGATCTAATATAGCAAGAATGAACAAAAAGTTCAGGTTGTTAGTGGCAAGTTCCAACATGAATGTGAAAAAAGATCAAATTGGCTGAATAATAGAAAATTATGTCACTGTGCCTAAAGATGATTAATATTACCAAGAAAACCAACAGCTTTGTATATTAGGAGATCTACAAAGCTACTTACAACAGTATTGATTGGATTTTGGCTGTATGTTAACACTACAATATTAGCAATTTTATGCAGATCGGTTTATTTTATGAAGAGTAACTAACATAATACCAGCTATCAGGAATTCAAGTTGTGAAGAAGATTGAAATATTTGCGTTAAGAAGGAAGAACCTTTAGGCTGGCTTCAATGAAATTATCAACATTATGAAGGGGATTGAGTAAGTTGATCAAGGAACATTGTTTACTATGGTAAAGAGTTCAAATACCAGGAAAAACAAGTTAAAATGAGAAGATTAGGAGTAGGGAAGGAATTTAGGTGAATTTTCAATCAAAAGGTAATAGACTTGTGGAATGAATTATGAAGATAGACCCTTAAAGTAGACAGAATAAATTAATTCAAAAGGAAATCTAGATATGTTTCTAAAGAGAGTAGGGAAGTGGTGAGAAAGCAGGGAGGTTGCGTTATCCCCACAAAAAAAGATTTTTTGTTTTCTATTCTATATAACTCCAAACCTTCCCTACCTGTCAATCATGGCTGCATACCAAGTACGGCTTTTCAACAACCCATATTAATTAACATAAATTCCTTAAAATGGTGCTTATTTTTGGATTTATTCTAAATGTATAAGCAGTTTGTCTTTAATTTGTAAGTTAATATTGTTCCAATCTGTTAACCATGTACCTTGTAGAAAAGATGAAAACCGGGTGGTTGGGCAGTTAAAATTGCCCAGGTTACTTAACCACCAGAAAACTGCCAGGATCCCAACATTTGGGATTTTAACCTGCTCTCCTAAGCAGGTGGCAAGGACACCTACACAAAGCCGCCAGGTCGTTCTTTACATATGTATGTTGGATGCCGATGAGACCTGATTGTAATTTTAACTCTGGCCTGGGCTTGGAAGCTGCTGTGGCTTTCTTGCCAGGTGAAAGCTAGTCACGATCTGCCAGGAAAAAGATAGGGCCGAAAAAGGTAAGTTTTTTCTTTCCTTTGTGGGGCCAGGAGGACCAGGTGTGCTCCTCCGGGCCCCAGAAGGAAAGCCTAGGCTCCCCCTGCCCCAGACTCCTCCCCCCACCCCCGTTCCCAAACATGAGACCCCTGTGGGATGCCCCAGGAAACCAAACCCACCACCTACCACGTCTCAGCGGGCAGCCTCCGAGCTATGTGATTTTCCGCGATCTGGGCAGGAAGTTGGCCGGTGAGATTTAAATGAGGCCTCATCCAATAGTCTGGCCTAATTTCTGAAGTGGCAGGTGAGTTTCCAACTCATTTCACTACCTATCCACCAAAATCCGTCCAGAGTTAAAATCAGGGCTGAAGTGCAGGTGATCGTTACTTGAGACTCTACACTCAGATCCCTGTACATTTTCAAAATGGTTCATTTCATTTATTATGTCAAATCTTCCATCATTGTGCTCTAATAACGCATTGGAAAGATACATTACCAGGTGTGGTACTGAACTTTAAGGACCAGCAAGGTCTCAGTTTTGATCCTTGGCCCATGCTGAGTTAGCTGTTCCAGGCTGGGGCACTGGTGGGCCTGCTACAGTTGGCCTCAATGTCACTGACCAGCAATTTGAATGTGTAAAGTAGAAGAACAAGAAATGTCAGGGAGAGTACCAGTTAGCATATAGCTATGTGAAAGATAAAACATTGCATTTCACGTGACTCATATTGTTGTTAATGCTAAAATAAAAATAAAAATATAAAAAGTACACAGCAGGTCAGTCAGCATTTGAAAGAAAGAGAAAGGCAAATTAATTTTGCAGATTATATTTTTCTTCTGAACAGGCATGGTCTTTATTTGAGTGCTGCCCCACTTTTACAAATTAAAGTAGAATGAGATGTTCACACTTACACAGATAAAACCTAACTGGAGCCATTGAAACAGACCTAGTGCTTTGTCAATGGGTCACTTGTGTGTTTGTTAAGTGTTTTTAGAAACATACTTGGCCAATTATGCTTACAAGATAGAATACTGAGAATATTGTAACGGAATGTGCTATCTTTTAAATTGTAGTTTTTACTTAACTACAGCATGTTAATGATCTGACATTTCACCAGTCACTGATATTGATGGTCATGATTTATGGGACTTGTAGCTGCTCCATATATATTTCTTGGCCCTCTTTGATGGACTGTAGTTCTCCTAACAAATCTGAAATAAATTGCATTCTATAATTGAATATGTCAAAGTCTGTGTGCATATAATTCATGGTCTGAATTATGCCACATGACACACACATAAAATTGCTTTGACCTCCAGAATTTGTTTAAAAAGTGCATGAAATTTCCCGGGTTAATCTGGTTCATTCAGTCATCAGAAAACTATTTCACAAATGACTAAAAGTTCACTTAAAGTGAGTTAATACATTAGCAAATGTTTCATCAATTTTAAAATATAAGTGGACATCAAATTTATTTATTCCTTCAGTGTATTCTGTTCACAACTTTTATCAAAGCAAGAATCCTTCTGAGATTCCTTTGTAGTGAGATGTTGTGGGAAGCGCTCTGAGAAAATGCTGCACAATCTTTGATGTAGTCACTTCTCCAAAAGGTCCTGACTACAGCACCAAAAGCTGATGTGCTGAATAGTTCCAAGGAATAATTTTTGAACCTTGCGCTCCCAATGAGGGAGCCTCATTTCGCAGCGGGACACATCAGAATTTCAAGCGTGGACACAATTTACTGAACATTCGAATTGATGATCGAAACAGCGTGCACAGCAAGCACCTGAATTTCCAAAAGGCACTTCAGGCGGGCGAGGCTACCCATCAGAAGCAGCAACATAGTGAAATATCCTTCTGAAGTCAACATTTCTTTGTAGGTCATGAGATTGATGGATGATTTTCTGGGCACAGTACACAATGTGGCATTAAGTAGTATGGACTTATTTACATATCTACATGACAGAAAGTGTCAGCAAAACATTCCAAAGTACCTCTTAACCGGCAGGGCCTTGCACGCAGCAATTGATGTATCGGGAAATCGTGGGTGTACTGTCCATGATTTTCTGTGTAAAGTAAATAAATGGAAAATTATGGACAGTGCACCTGACTTCACCCTATGGGCGGAATTTTTAACTTTGGTGGAGGTGTAAAATTGGCGGTATCAGATTGGCCGCCCTTTATAAACACCACAAAATACCAGCAGTTTTACACCCTGCCGAAGTTGAAAGTTCCGTCGTATGAGTCAGAAAGTGGTGGGTTCAACCTCCAGAATGGCCTGAACACATAGGCACTGAAAATCTGTGGGAGAGCACATCCCAGCATAAGTGTCAGGATGTGCCTGCTATGGAAATCTGCCTCTGATTCTGCCACAGTTTACAAGGTCAGTGGGAGGAGTCTGTACGAACAGACCTTTAGTGGTTTGGGGGCGCATCTGTGAGGCTCCCTCGCTGAAATCTCTGGAAACTGGGGAGAATCTGACTGAACCGAAGGGTCAGTATGAGATCTCAGCTGGAAAGCTGCTGACCTTGGCCCAAGCACCCCTGTGCTCCCATAATCAACACCACCAAATCTGATTATCTGGCCATTTGTTCATTCATTTGCTGTTTGTGGGACCTTGTGTGAAATTGGCTGCTATATTTGTCTGCGTAATAACACTTCAAAAAAAACATTGGATGTAGAGCACTTTGGGACATGCTAAGATGGTACCATTTAAATTATGGAGCTTATTTCTTTTTTTAATGAAATTACAGGAGCATAAGAAAGTATTTATGGGCTGATTCCCTGTTCCAGTGCTCCCAACAAGAAGCAACACTCACAGGGAGCACTGCTCAGGAAATCGTTTTCCTGTAGACTTTGATTATCTGTCTATTTTAATTAATTTATGTGAAATCAGAGGTGTGGGTCCTGTAATGAGAAGGTTACCATTAAGTTAATTCTTTCCACAGACCTCATACAATTCTTCCATTGTGGACCTTATCCAAGCAATTCTATCTTCTGAGGAAAGGACTTGCCAAGTTTCTTTTTGCACCCAAAAAGTAAATCAAGCAAAACTCCTGAAAACCTAATTAACCATATATTCCACATTATACGTCCATGACTGACTGCCTTCCTTAGCAAGACATTTCCATGGTTCCAGGCGCTCAAGAACAGTCATATTCTAATTCTGGGCAGCATTTGATCATCTCTATTGCATTTATTCTTACAACTCACAATCACAATCCTAACTAAACATTAATCCAGTTTTTTTAAAAGCGGGTAAGCAACACAATATTAATTACTTTGGCAAAAACTGCTTCTAAGCTTTGGTGGTATGTAGACAGGGTTAGATACACTATGCAATACCATAGACTGCCATAGACTTATGTTTCTATACGACATTCTATACTACACTACATTATGATCATTCAAGCAATACTAACTAAAGGAGTACAAAAGCCAAACTGTGAATGACGTCCTAAAGGCCCCAGTGAATCATGAGACTCTCCTGGTCTTTCATTCAGTTTCTCTGCAGAAGAGTATTCATTGCATGACAGATTGTGCTGTCTGAGCATGCTCAGTACATTAATAAGATAAGCTCTTTGCAATGGGATATATTGTTCCTATTACCAACACATTTTTACCTCACGGTTAAGTGAGACTGACAAGATTTTTCACCAGTTGTTAAAAGCACATCTAGTAAAGGCAGGAAATGCAGCCCCCCAAAGGATTAGATATTGAACTTTCATCTCTGATGCCTGAGGAGTGAAATTCAACTTCAACAAAACAGGTGGTAGCGGATCAGTCACCTGTTATACCACACTTCTGCTTTTTCTTTAGGAACATTGGCTGGGGTGTGTAACAGGCAGCTGATCCGCGACCACCTTTTTTGTGCCACTATCGAAATTGAATTTCACCCCCCTGACTTCAAATCCAGACCAGACTAACAGGAATAAAAAATTCCACTGTCTACTAGCTGCACGGTTTCCATTTAAAATTAGGTTTTTTTTATTCATTCATGGGATGTGGTCGTCGCTGGCAAGGCCAGCATTTATTGCCCATCCCTAATTGCCCTTGAGATGGTGGTGGTGAGCCGCCTTCTTGAACCGCTGCAATCAGTGTGGTGAAGGTTCTCCCACAGTGCTGTTAGGTAGGGAGTTCCAGGATTTTGATCCAGCGACGATGAAGGAACGGCGATATATTTCCAAGTCGGGATGTTGTGTGACTTGGAGGGGAACGTGCAGGTGGTGGTGTTCCCATGTGCCTGCTGCTCTTGTCCTTCTAGGTGGTAGAGATCGCGGGTTTGGGAGGTGCTGTCGAAGAAGCCTTGGTGAGTTGCTGCAGTGCATCTTGTAGAGTTTGAGCAGTATCAATGCAATTTCCATGACTCCAATGCACAAAACTGCCGAATTCACTGCTAACTGGCAGGATAGTGGGTGTGGAAAATGGATAACTTTGGTGCAGCAGTTAGGCCTAATGTTAAGACTAATGCTTATTGTTGGAGTAAAATAGAGGAAATATTACTCTGCATCTAGCCATGCTGCACCTGACAAGGAAATGCTTGCTGCTGACAATGAAGTGTTCCATTCCCCAGCTCTGAAATTTGCAAAGAAAGGCAAAAAAAAAATTATGGTATGAAATTGTGTTACCATTATGTAAAACTAATAGTTTTGACTTCTTTTGTTGTCCATAGGTGCTATCTTGAAGACAGTGCTTCAAAGGGAGCGTGGTTGAACCGGTCCAGCATCATTTTTGCAGGGAGCGACAAATGGTCTGTGGACCCACGGGTGTCAATCGTATCAGGCAATAAACGGGAATATAGTCTTCGGATTCAGAAAGTAGAAGTCACTGATGATGGCCCATATACCTGTTCAGTCCAGACCCAACATAATCCCAAGACATCACAAATGCATTTGATAGTACAAGGTAAGCCATTTGAAAAGATTGCATGTTATGGGGAACCTTGCATTAGTGTATCAACATAAGAAATCAGAGGGAGAATATGCAATTCTATTAAGCCCAAGATAGTCCAGTAATATATAATGTTAATTGCCGACAGACATACTTTTTCACTCAATTTTCTTCCCTCTTCTCCTGAAGGTTCTGACTCATGCTGAGGTACATTTCCACAGGCAATGCTGCCCTGTGGCACCAATGCAAGAGGCAGTTCTCCTTCATATGTGATTTAGACACTGTAAAGGACATTGTAGAGGGTTGATCTTATTATCAGTCAAAAATGCAGCTCTAGTCAGTGGATGGTGATCAGGAGACCTGAGCTTGGATGACTTTTTCCCTCCTTAGCCTAGGAGAGCTGAGGCCAGTTTTAGCATCCTGACTGCCATTCCAGCTGAAGTTAGCCAAATCAGCACAGACTGGAGATTGGACCTGAGATCTTCCAGGTCTGTATGGGTGAGATCCAGACTGAGCAGTGTATTTATAATGAAGCCATTGGAGCAATGCTACAGATTTACTTTAAAGTAACATTTAACACATTGCTAGAATTCACAACAGAAATGGCAATTTTTAAATGTGTTAGAAAGATGAACTTGCACTTATATAGCACTTTATCACATTCCCAGGATGTCCCAAATGGCTTTACAACCAATTGATTACTGTTTGAAGTGTAGTCACTGTTGTTATTTAGACAAATGCAGCAGCCAATTTGTGCACAGCAAATGAAATAAATGGTCAGTTAATCTGAATGATTGTCAGGTTACTGGGAGAACTTCTTGCTCTTCTTCAAGTAGTGCCATGGGGCTTTTACATCTACATAAGCAGGCAAACAGGACCTCGGTTTAATGTCTCATCTAAAACACAGCACCTGCACTCCCTCAATAGTGCACAGAAATATCAGACTAAATTATGTGCTCCAAGACTTGGGTTGAAGCTAAAACTCACAAGCTTGAACCTAAAAAGGATAGATCAGAGTACTTTCCAGCAGTGAAAAGCTCGAAACAGTGGAGGTCCAAAGAGACTTAGGGGGTCCATGTATATAGATCATTAAAATGTCATGGACAGGTGCAGAAAATAATCGAAAAGGCTAATGGAATGCTGGCCTTTATATCTAGAGGACTAGAATACCAGGGGTAGAAGTTATGCTACAGTTATACAAAGCCCTGGTTAAACCACACCTGGAGTACTGCGTTCAGTTCCAGGCACTGCACCTTAGGAAGGATATATTGGCCTTGGAGGGAGTGCAGCGTAGATTTACTAGAATGATACCTGGACTCCAAAGGTTAAATTATGAGGCGAGATTACACAAACTAGGGTTATATTCCCTGGAATTTAGAAGATTAAGGGGTGATTTGATCGAAGTTTTCAAGATATTAAGGGAAACTGATAGGATAGATAGAGAGAAACTATTTCCACTGGTTGGGGAGTCTAGGACTAGGGGACATAGCCTAAAAAAATTGGAGTCAGGACTTTCAGGAGTGAAGTTAGGAAAGAATGGTAGAAGTTTGGAACCCTCTTCCGCAAACGGCAGTTGATGCTAGTTCAATGGTTAATTTTAAATCTGAGATTGATAGATTTTGTTAACCAAGGGTATTAATGGATATGGGGCTAAGGCGGGTATATGGAGTTAGGTTACAGATCAGCCATGATCTCATTGAATGGCGGATCAGGCTCAAGGGGCTAAATGGCCTACTTCTATTCCTATGTTCCTTAGATGTGCAAATGCTACCATCTGACCCAATCTGATACCTGATAGTGATGATATTTTATCAGATGAACCTGCAGTGCAAAAGTTTGCTTTTCTTTTCATTTTAGTTATCATTGTTTTTGCACAGCAGCGACTATTTAGTCACAATGTGAACCAAATGCTACACCAGACTTTGCTTTGCTTTAATATAAGAAATAGGTAATTTAGCTATCAAGTCTGTTCCTTTTGTATTTCATATGCAATCAACCCTATCATGTACACTGCCCAATCTATTTAATTTCCTGAGGAAAAGCTGGGCATTAAAACTCCCTGATCCTCAAGGGCAATCAAATAAAGCAAAAGAATATTCATCTTACCTCACATCTCCACTATTCAACCCTGGCTTGCTGCCCCATCACATCAGCTATAGCAGAAGAGGACTATTCTGTCCTATTGAGTATTTAATCATCTCAGTCTTAACTGATCCTTATAGCTTCAAATCCTGTTTCCAAACAGATCTTTATCTTTTTGATTGTGTCACTCAACACAACCTCACTGCTTTTTCTGGAAGCCTGTTCCATATTCTACTACTCTGTGGGAAAAGACCTCCTGTAATCTTTAATTTCATTTGAAGCTTGCTAATTTTAATCTACCTGAATAAATAACCCTATTACCAACCTTCCATTCCTCTCTAAGGTCCTTGAACATGACATCACCTCTCCCATCATTTCCTGTTCAAATCCCTCTAGTCCAGTTTCCACCCTACCTGTCCCAGCCGGCATATCTCATGCAATGGCTTCTTTCCCTTCACCACCACCCACTCCCCTGCATCTTCAAAGTCCCTTTGAGGCCCCACGGTTGCACCCTTGCTTTTCTTGCCCCTCAGCAATAAAATTCATATACACTGTGGTCAGCTTTGACATGTGTACTAACGACACGCCACTCTAACTCTGCAACACCACCTTTGACTCCATTACCAGCACTGTGGTATCTAACCACTTGTCCGACATCAAGTCATGCATGAGCAAGAACTTTGTTCAAGGTAATATTGGCATGACTGAAGCCATCGTGTTCAACACCTACAAAAACTCTACATTCTATCTCCTGAATCCATTCCCCTTTTTGCTTAGTTTAACTCTGAGCTGAGCTTCAATGCCAACACTAAAACTGCCTATTTCCACCTCTGCAGCATTGCTATCCTCCTATTGCTGCTGAAATATTTATCCATGTCTTCATCAACTCCAGCCTCCGTTGCTCTCCCTGCCAGCCTCCTGAATTCCACCCTTTGTAAACTGCAACTTATCCAAAACTCTGCTGCCCTCATCATGCTCCTAAGTTTCACTAGCCTGTCACCTCGTCTTCAACTACTTCCATTGGCTCGCCATTCGATGATGCATTGAAATCAAAATTCTTGTCCTCATCTACAAGTCCCTTGACTGCCTTGCCTCTCCATACCTTTGCATGTAAACGGCAGAACAGGAGCAGCTTCGAAAAAAATCCCAGCTATTACATTATGTCAAAGGCGCTATAAATTGCAAATTATTGTTGTTATTTTCATTAGGGCTTGGATATGCCTAGCTTTTACATTTTGTTGTAATTATTCAGATGTTTTGTTTTGTTTTCTAGCAGCAATCTTCTCTCCTATTTTTGTCAATATTAGTGATGCCCCACAATAGAGGTCTTGGCCTTTCACCTAAGTTTCTCAGCAATAAGGGAAAAGCAGAACATTGGACTCTCAACTTCATGCCCTGGATTTGAATGAATTTCTTATCTAATGATGCAACTTACTAAACCACTATAGTAGAGCTTCACTAGCTCTTGCATTGGTCACAAGATGGAAGACTTCAGGATGGTGCAATGCTTCATCTTAGTGGAGTCAGCTGGGGCGGGGCGGGGGAGGGGGTGCTTTCTTAACCCACAGTGTAAATGTCTCATCAGCTGATGTGAAGCCTCATCAATAGCAGCTTAGGAGATGTCTGCACAGTACGGATATCTCCAAAATTTTATAATTTTTTTAATATATAATTGACTAACCTATATGAAGGACCAAAGCCATAGTTGAGGACACACAACAACAAATGAAAAGAATATGAGAGAAAATCAGCTAAATCAAATAATGGTCACATGACTTCAAGTTTGAGTATTAAAAGCCTACACATTTTAGGAGAAAAAAAACACTGATTGAATGTAACAACATAAGAACCAGGAGCAGGAGTAGGCCATATGGCCCCTCGAGCCTGCTCCGCATTCAATGGGATCATGGCTGATCTTCAACCTCAACTCCACTTTCCCGCCCAATCCCCATATCCCTTGATTCCCCTAGAGTCCAAAAATCTATCGATCTCAGCCTTGAACAAACTCAACGACTGAGCATCCACAGCCTTCTGGGGTGGAGAATTCCAAAGATTTACAACCCTCTGAGTGAAGAAATTCCTCCTCATCTCAGTCTTAAATGGCCAATCCCTTATCCTGAGACTATGCCCCCTAGTTCTAGACTCTCCAGCCAGGGGAAACAACTTCTCAACATCAACCTTGTCAAGCCTTCTCAGAATCTTATATGTTTCAATGAGATCACCTCTCATTCTTCTAAACTCCAGAGAGTATAGGCCCATTCTACTCAATCTCTCCTCATAGGACAACCCTCTCATCCCAGGAATTAATCTAGTGCACCGCCTCTAAGGCAAGTATATCCTTCCTTAGGTAAGAAGACCAAAACTGTATACTGTAGATAAGTCATCCGGTCCGGATTGGATGCATCCTAAGTTGCTGAGGGAAGTAAGGGTGGAAATTGTGGCCATAATCTTCCAAACATCCATAGATATGGGGGTGGTGCCAGAGGACTGGAGAATTGCAAATGTTACACCCTTGTTCAAAAAAGGATAAACCCAGCAACTATAGGCCAGTCAGTTTAACCTCAGTGGTGGGAAACTTTTAGGAGCGATAATCCGGGACAGAATTAACAGTCACTTGGATGAGGGTGGATTGATTAGGGAAAGCCAGCACGGCTTTGTTAAAGGCAAATCATGTTTAACTAACCTGATAGAGTTTTTTGATAAGGTAACAGAGAGGGTAGATGAGGGCAGTGCAGTTGATGTGGTGGAGATGGACTTTCAAAAGGCGTCCGATAAAATGCCCCACGGTAGACTTACCTTCAAGATTGCGGCCCATGGGATAAAGGGGGCAGTAGCAATATGGATACAGAATTGGCTAAGGGACAGGAAACAGAGAGTAGTGGTGAACGGTTGTTTTTCGGACTGGAAGGAAGTGTGCAGTGGTGTTCCTCAGGGTTCAGTGCTGGGACGACTGCTTTTCTTGATATATACTAATGACTTGGACTTGGGTGTACAGGGCACAATTTCCAAATTTGCAGATAACACAAAACATGGAAGAGTCGTAAACAGTGAGGAGGATATTGATAAACTTCAAGAGGACATAGACAGGCTGGTGGCATGGGCGGACACGTGGCAGATGAAATTTAACGCAGAAAAATGCAAATACATTTCGGTAGGAAGAACGAGGAGAGGCAATATAAACTAGAGGGCACAACTCTAAAAGGGGTACAGGAACAGAGAGATCTGGGGGTATATGTGCACAAATCATTGAAGGTGGCAGGGCAGGTTGAGAAAGCGGTTTAAAAAGCATACGGGATCCTAGGCTTTATAAATAGAAGCATAGAGTACAAAAGTATGGAAGTCATGATGAACCTTTATAAAACACTGGTTTGGCCACAACTGGAGTACTGTATCCAGTTCTGGGCACCGCACTTCAGGAAAGATGTGAAGGCCTTAGAGAGGGTGCAGAAGAGATTTACTAGAATGATTCCAGGGATGAGGGATTTTAGTTACATAGATAGATTGCAGAAGCTGGGATTGTTCTCCTTGGAACAGAGATGGTTGCGAGGAGATTTGATAGAGGTATTCAAAATCATGAAAGGTCTAGACAGAGTAGATAGAGAGAAACTGTTCCCATTGCCGGAAGGGTCAAGGACCAGAGGACATAGATTTAAGGTGATTAGCAAAAGCATCAAAGGCAACATGAGGAAAAACGTTTTTACACAGCGAGTGGTTAGGATCTGAAATGCACTGCCTGAGGGGGTGGTGGAGGCAGATTCAATCATGACCTTCAAAAGGAAACTGGATAAGTACTTGAAGGGAAAAAAATTGCAGGGCTACGGGGATAGGGCAGGGGAGTGGGACTAGCTGGATTGCTCTTGCATAGAGCCGGCACGGACTCGATGAGCCGAATGGCCTTCTTCCGTTTTGTAACCTTTCTATGATTCTATGATTCTACTCCAGGTGAGGTCTCACCAAAGCCCTGTACAATTGTGGTAAGACTTCCTTACTCTTGTACTCCAACCCCCTTGCAATAAAGGCCAATATGCCATTTGCCTTCCTAATTGCTTGCTGTACCTGCATGCTAACTTTTTGTGTTTCTTGTATGAGGACACCCAAATCTCCCTGAACACCAACATTTACTAGTTTCTCACCATTTAAAAAATATTCTGTTTTTTTATTTTTCCTACCAAAGCGAATAACCTCACATTTCCCCACATTATACTCCATCTGCCACCTTCTTGCCCACTCACTTAACCTGTTGATATCCCTTTGCAGCCCCTTTGTGTCCTCCTCACAGCTTACTTTCCCACCTAGCTTTGTATCGTCAGCAAACTTGGATACAATACACTCGGTCCCTTCATCTAAGTCATTAATGTAGATTGTAAATAGCTGAGGCCCAAGCACTGATCCTTGCGGCACTCCGCTAGTTACAGCCTGCCAACCTGAAAGTGACCCATTTATCCCTAGTCTCTGTTTTCTGTCCGTTAACCAATCCTCTATTCATGCTAATACATTATCTCCAACCCCATGAGCCCTTACCTAGCATAACAACCTTTTATGTGGCACCTTATCGAATGCCTTTTGAAAATCCAAATATACCACATCCACTAATTCCCCTTTATCTACCCTGCTAGTTACATCTTCAAAAAACTCTAATAAATTTGTCAAATACGATTTCCCTTTCATAAAACCATGTTGACTCTGCCTAATCATATTATGATTTTCTAAGTGCTCTGTTACTACTTCCTTAATAATGGATTCCAGCATTTTGCCGACAACTGATGAAATAAGTCTTTCTACAATTTTGAGTTCCTCGAAAAGAATCAGTTAGAATAGGAGACGGTGTGATGAGTCTGAGTGATAATGCATGAAGGAGGAAGAATTGTTGGCTATCTATCATTTGCACTGAGTTTAAGGCACAAATTCATTAGAACATAAGAAATAGGAGCAGGAGTAGGCCAATCGGCCCCTCGAGCCTGCTCCGCCATTCAATAAGATCATGGCTGTTCTGATCCTAACCTCAAATCTAAATTCATGTCCAATTTCCTGCCCGCTCCCCATAACCCCTAATTCCCTTTACTTCTAGGAAACTGTCTATTTCTGTTTTAAATTTATTTAATGATGTAGCTTCCACAGCTTCCTGGGGCAGCAAATTCCACAGACCTACCACCCTCTGAGTGAAGAAGTTTCTCCTCATCTCAGTTTTGAAAGAGCAGCCCCTTATTCTAAGATTATGCCCCCTAGTTCTAGTTTCACCCATCCTTGGGAACATCCTTACCGCATCCACCCGATCAAGCCCCTTCACAATCTTATATGTTTCAATAAGATCGCCTCTCATTCTTCTGAACTCCAATGAGTAGAGTCCCAATCTAATCAACCTCTCCACATATGTTCACCCCCTCATCCCCGGGATTAACCGAGTGAACCTTCTTTGTACTGCTTCGAGAGCAAGTATGTCTTTTCTTAAGTATGGACACCAAAACTGTATGTAGTATTCCAGGTGCGGTCTCACCAATACCTTATATAACTGCAGCAATACCTCCCTGTTTTTATATTCTATCCCCCGAGCAATAAACGCCAACATTCCGTTGGCCTTCTTGATCACCTGTTGCACCTGCATACTAACTTTTTGATTTTCTTGCACCAGGACCCCCAGATACCACCAGATTGCTTGTATATGCATAGAGATGCCGAAATTGCTCCTGGATGTGATCCCAGTATGGGACCATGTCAGCTGCTGACCTCTGCCACTGACCCCACCTGAGGGGAAAAGCAGTGAATTGGAGCAACTGATTGAAGCCTTGTTTTGCATTCACTGTCTTCCTTTGGTGTTGATCTGATGTTGATTTCATCCTGGAGCTTTTTTTAAAAATGTGCAATCAAATGCATTCATTGTTCCCACTTTCTCCTGTCTGGACATGCACTCCTATTTGAATTCAGTCAGAACAATTTAAACACAGATTTGAAGTGATTCTGTGCTGCTCAAACGCAAAGGGGCGGCACATCAGGGGTATCGCAGTGTTGCCATCTATTTTGCACCTCTGTGCTCCTCTGTTCCAAGATTCTGTTGGCGGGATAATGTTTCTGTCGGGTGGCAAGAAAAACCTCATAGCAGCTGTATTCATTTGCATAGAAAACAATTAGTCTTCCTCTTTGAAAGGGCACAGATACTACCGGCACTAAATTCTGAATTAATCCCTGGACTGATTTTAGCTGGAGGTTTAGCAACCACAGAGAGAGAGTTTACATGAACACATTGTCTAAACATTGAATGGCAGCAGTTTTTACTGAGATACTAGTCTCTGTTATTGATATAGCATCTGTGCTGGGCAGGAAACAAATCACAGCACATTTACATAGAAAATAGTTAGCATTTTTGGCATAGGGTGGAAATTGTAGACCACCTATACTGGCATCTGAATATGGCGCAGGGCAAATTTGTTTAGCAATCTGGCAAAATATAGCTATGGAATTTAATGTTTGGCTGATGGTAGTCAGCACTATTGTGCACTTCATTATTGGATTGGAAGGCAGTCCAATAGAATGACCACATGCAACCCTCCTCCTGCAAATACTTGTAATGAGTTTATAGTCTGATTTGAACAGGCTGAATTCATGAGTCCGCAGTAATTTCTTGAGCACTTAAGAAACAGGTGTGCTTGGCATCTGGTTCAGAAATATTTGCTTCAAGTGCTGGGCTATATGGGGAAAGAGAAACTTTTACAACTGATTGGCAGTCTTTGGCCTGGGACTTGTTGATACATTGACAAGGTACTGGGGCGGAGGAGGAATTCAGAATGTCCCCTAATGGGTTAGTTAGTAATTGCACCACATCCTGTGGTACTGATCCATTCAGACCAGGAAAGCTCTAGATTCAATCCCCAGTCTCTGCTCAGTTAGCTTTTCGCAACCGGGGTTGGCAGTACAGGTATAATAACTAACCTTAGTACCCTGGTATAGGGAGGGAGAAAAGATTAGCTAAATATTCCCGCTCCTGATTGAATTCCAAGTCTGGGGGAATGTTCAACTGCCAGCCACCTGTTACTCGTCTGAAAAAGGGCAACCGGCAGAAGAAGATCCAGTGGGAACCATGGACACCGATTTGCCCAACTGACTCAATTTTCAGGCAGGCCTTTAAATGGGTGAGCAGTACTTCTACCCAAAACAGGCAGGCGTCTTTTTATGTATGTAATCGTGGTCCTATGCCAGTTGCAGGACACCGATTTGCAATTTTAATGCACATTTGGGTGAGAAATGCACCGTGCATGCGAGCCCTTAACGGAACCGCTGGAGGCCTCTCAGGAAAAGGTAAGTTTTTGGAGTTCTTTAAAGATTTTTGTGAGGCCACGAAAAAGATTTATGCTCCTCCTGGCTGCACAAAGATCTTCCAGCCCACTGCCAGCCCGTTCTTGCACCCTCCCAAGATCCGTTCCCTCATCCCCAACAGGCCCTACCTGCCGGCCAGCTCCACGCAGAAGCCAGCTGATTTTTCGCCATCTGAAAGCGGCGAGCTGCAATGCAGCGCCTGTTTGGCACCAGCAGCTCACTGGTAAAATTTAAATAAAGCCCAAACCTGCAAATAGTTTGGGCTTCCCAACTATGGGCCTTGGGTGGGTGCTGTGGGAAGTCAAAACTTCTAAGCAATAAGGGAAAACACTGAAGGAAAAAAAAACTTCACTGTGCCCCTAAACAATAATGTCAAAAATTACACTAGTTCATTTCTTAAGATAGGTTGAAAAATTACCAGTTGATTGAGGAACTTGACCAGTATGAATAATATACTAAGTAGAATTTATTGCTAGATGGCCTCACTTTCTCTCTCTCTCTCTCTCTCTGTCACTCTCTTTCTCTCCCTCATGTATATATGAGATAAAAATTTACAAAATAGCACCAGACATTCAGACTTGAATTTTATTAGTGATCATTTAAATTTTTATTAGCATCAGTATTTCACAGTGGGTAATAAATATGATAAACATTAAATTTTATGGCCCATGATGGTTTGTAGTTTGCAATTATATGAGTACATCAAAGTATTTTTTTTCCAAACATAGTAAGGGCCTGGAAACTATACCTGAATAAATGGGGCTTTTGTTTATAGTAAGAGTAAAATGAAATTATCTAAATTTCACAACAAAACTGCAGTATAGGAAACGGCAATCTTTCTTCAGTCAGACAGCTTAGCTGTTTAGCTATTTGTTCAGCATCTCCTCCACACTCCACAGAATGGGAAGTAAGAAGTACTTTCCTAACCATTTCTTCAGCGACCTCCAGCAGTTCCTTTAAGGACTGCTGTTTAGGCTGCTGTAGAACTGGAAAAACAAGTTGGAGGTTGCTCGGCATGTGCTCCACCTAGATTTTCACACATTTTGCAGAAGGATCCTGAAGTAGGCATGGTTCCTTTTTGCATATTTAGGCGCAAGACCTGAAATTAATGTTTATTGCGCCCGCTTTGTGCCCAAAAAACGGGCGAAATGCATACCAATTTCTATCCTCGGTATGTCCAAATACCTTTTGCTGAATGTGGCCCACACCAAGTGCCAGGATATCGGATCAGGCCTTCCATTGAAAATGAGTTTGACACCGCTGTTCTAGATGTTCAGCAATGTTTACACATACACCATAATTTCCAGGTTCCTGTCCAGCTGATGCCTCCTTTTCACATTTAATACATAGGTGGAGAGCCAATTGACTAAATTGGCATATGTGACCAGTGGTGGCTTAGAAGGATCCAGTGGCATAAAAGTTTAATGCATGCCCATGGAATGAGCCATCCCTCTGGTACAAATGTCTGCAGGTCAGATTGCAAGAAATGGCATGGCTATGTGACAGCCCATCTTGTGAAGCAGAGACAGCAAAGCTGAATCATCTATGACATGCATTGATAAGTGTGGCAGAGCAGTAAAGACATGTTCTGGCACAATATGGGTGTGTACATGATAGTGTTATTGGACCTGCATTTGTTGCTCTCTTATTAAATTAGCTTCTTCATGCACCCCAAAGGAATCTCTTCTAATCTTTCTTTCTTTAGCTCTGCATCCGTTCCTTACGCCTCTGTGACGCACCTTGGAATGTTTTTGTCTAAATTAAAGCCACTATATAAATCCCGGTGACACAGCGGGCCGAAATTCAAATGGTATTTGCCAGCGAGCTGCTTGGGGACATCCAGCAGGTGCATGCAGCTTGCCGGCCTCACGTAAATGAGGCCCAAGGCCCAATATTGGGTGGGGCTCAGACCTACTGGTCTGGTGCAGGGATTGTCTTCTTTGAGATGTAAATGTTTAATCAACAAACATTTCAGTATTAAAGAACAATTGTAAAGATCTGTAGGGAAAAGAATATGGGCGCTAAATTGGGCCGTGTAGCACCCGTTGTTTCGGCGCTACATGGTCTCTCCGACATCCAAGATGACGTCTTGGATGCACATGCACGTTTCCAGCATGACGTGCGCCAGACGCCATCTTGGTATAGGAGTTGGCGCAGGCGCAGATAATGAACGCTGGAATCGTGTAAAGTAGAGAGAAAATGGCTTCAATCAGTGTGCAACGCTGATTTAAAGTGATAGACACCATTTTGGCACTTAATGCTTAACGCAACGCACAGTCTTAACCCCGACCATCTGAACATGTCTTAGAGTGCCTGGCGGACCCCCCCACCAGCGCTATTTAAAGGGACCATGCAGGATTTACAGGTTAGTGGCTGGATTATTGCTTCTGGCTGCCGAGACATTTGTAACTGTTTTTGGAGGTCTCCTCGACTTGGATACTAGGACGCGGGGGCATAGCCTAACATTTAGAGCCAAGACATGCAGGAGTGATGTTAGAAAATGTTTCTACACGCAAAGGGTGGGAGACTTTTGGAACGCTCTTCTGCAGACAGCAGTTGATACTAGTTCACTTGTGAAAGTTAAATCTGAGTTTGATAGATTTCTGTGTGCCAAGGGTATTAAGGGATATGGGGCTAAGGCGGGTACATGGAGTTAGGTCACAGGTCCACCATGATCTCATTGAATGGTGGAACAGGCTTGACAGCTAAATGCCATTGCCACTTGCTGCCCCTTGATATGTGCCACCTTCTCCTGCAAGAAAGTGGGATGTGTGTCTGGGTGATGTGCCTGTCATGGTTGAAAAGCTGCCAGTATATGTGGCCTGTGAGTTGTGGGTGGGCGGCTTGAAACAGTGGTAATGTGTAAGGGTGAGAGGAAGCATCTGATTGGAAGGATGGAGTACTGATGGAAAGAGGTAATTGGTATGTGGGTGATGGGGGGTGTAGTGCATCGTGCAGTTGGTAGGAGACGCCACTTGACAGTTGACCTCACTCACCTTGACCACTCGTCAAAGCATTGAGCTTGTTCCTGCACTGCATCCACGTTCATGATGCTGTGCGCCTGGCTTTGACTTCGTCCCCCGCTGCCTCCCACTGCCTTTTGAGTATATGTCTGGAGGGCCTCTTACCCGCCCCTCCCCCCCCCCCCCCATCCCCTGCGGATATAGGATGTCCTTCCTTCTGTCCACCTCTTGCACCCAAGGTCTCTAGTGCATCAGCAGAGAACCTTGGTGCATGCACTCTCGTAGGCCTGGTCCCAACTCAGATCAGCAGATTGGTGAGGCCTGGTGTGCAGATTGGAGGATGTGGGATTTAGTAGTGTGCAACCTTTATTCAATGTTTTAACATAACTCATCAATGTGTAAACATAGGGATGGACCTGCATCTGTGTTTCACGTGTGCAATGTCTGATCTCTGTTCAGACTCCGTGCAGACAGTAGATTGTTATTTTCATCAAATAACAGCTACCTGCTACCTTTAAGAGATTTCTATGAAACATCCTCCCTTTAAGAGATTGAGCTCTCTCTGGTGGTGGAAAGTGCAAATTGCATTTATTCCACATACAATGCCTGGAAAGGAAGGCTGATTGCAGGTAAGTCCTTGGGTGGGTCGAAACTTGCATCCTGCCTGCGCAGGGGCCATTGGACACGGGGTAATAGCACACCACGCTACCTACACCCAAAAACGGTACCTATCAAATTTTTCCCCCTCTATGTTTAAATTAGGAATAATATGGACAGTTGGATGAAAATACCAATTTTAATAGAAAATTAACATTTGAAATTTATAACATGAAACTAGTAGATCTCCCATTGCATTTCTCACAGCTAGTTAAGGACCTAAGCTGGTAGTGGAGTAGCCAGGTGATAAGTAAACCCACCGGAATAGACCTCTCGGGCCATGCCTAACTAATTTCATTTTCAGTAAACTGCTGCCTCCTCATATGCTCCTTTTACTGTAGTGAACAATCTGATTCATTAATAAATAGCAGTGAATTTTCCATAGCTAGAAGTCATACATGCTGAAAGGCTGAGAAACATTGGTGCTGAAAATGTATGGTGGGGGGTGGGGGAAGGAGAGCATCTGACCATGCCAAAATTCATAGGGTCTGGGGAGGGTCCCTTAATTTACATAAGAATGGTATGTGCCCACACCACTAGGTGTACACCTAGGCTAGAAAATTGGCCAGTGCTACTGGTTCTGGAAGAGGGATGAAAAATTTCCAGGAATAATTCTTGGTATTTTTGGGTCTAGGCCACATCACTGGTCTGTTTCCCAAAGTGGTCCCCACCTGTATCAGCCAACAGACCACTATGCCTGCGTTCACTGGCTGAACCGGCCACTGATCTTGCCCTGATTTGCTCCCATGTCGAGGATGCGGAAACTCCTGGTGTTGGGAGTCCCTGCCTCTGGCTCAGCCTCCTCCTGTATCACTGGCTTTGTTTGGGGCAGGCAGAGGTTCTGCTCACAACAAGGCAGAGCAGGAACTGTTTTAGCAGGAGTGTGCCAAACGGCCCATAGATTTTCCTTCCACCAGTTGGGAACACATCGTGATTGATCATGCATGGAAGCTGGGAAAACGCTGCAAGTGCAAATGTCCGTGTTGTGATGGAAGCTAATCTCTGGCCTGCTGTCAACTATAAAATTGTGGTATTTCATGTTTTTTCCTTTATAATTTTAATTATATATAGCATAATGTTTCCTTTCGTGAACTAAGTGGGGTTTGATGGAAGCTGTCTTTCCTTTGCTAGACACAACCTGAGACCTCAGGAAATTGGGTCAGATTTACTGATGAAGTAATCAGGTGAGGGGCTGGAAGGGTGTTCATAGGAGGAGGCAGGTAGGCATTCTCTGCAACATGGAGTAATTGCTGGGCAAAGCAGATGACTGATGTCAGTGTTCATTAACATGAAATGTGAGCCGCTCTTATAGACAGTTCTCTATTTGTTGGCCTATTAATGAGGGAATATATTCTGCAGACTCTCGCCAATTTCTTCAGTTCACTTGTTTCAACCTTTTATGTCTATATCACAGTGGTGAGACAGAACTTTGGGTCATAAGCATGCTCCATGTCAGAATTGTTAAAAGAATCAGTTAATGGACTTTGAAAAGGACTCTAATAATTATAATACTTAATTGTTTTGGTTTCAGAAACAGTCTGAAGTATCAGCGTAAGTTAACTGTTGTATTACCATTTGACTATTGGTTTGATTTTGCTTTTCTGTAAACTTTATGTTGATAATAAATCTGTAATGTAGCGTTAGCCTGAAATAAATGGCTTAAAAGTGTGGTGTTTTTCCATCTAAGAAAGGGATCCGGATTATATGGTATGTATCCAATGCAACGTGCAATATTTAACCCAGCAGTATGATCATATATTGTTAATCTTACGGCATGCAACTGCTGTTCATTGCACGGTTTCAATGGTAAGTTACAGTCATAGGGAATGTCGGTTCACATATGGATTCTGCTATTGGCCTTGATCTGAGGGAGAAATAAAAAATGTTGGGAGTGGACTTGAATCATAGCAAACATCACTGGAACAGATAAAGCAGCAGTGAGAGGGACTAAGCTCTCAGGTCACCCATGAGCCATTGCACAGAAAACACGACCCAACCAAAGGACGAAGGCTCCAGAAATGCAGCAGAATACAAGCTGAAGGCCCCTGAGTAAGGGAGTTTGTAAGAGGTTAGTTATTGATAGTATTGGAAAATTGGAATGGGTAGGTTTATGGCAACTTTTGTGATTTAAATGTTTAAAAATTCTACAAGCAGCTTCTCTCACCTGCTGTCTTCTAACAGGCCGACCTGCTGCCTGTCCTGGTTCTTCAGGCTGCTGCTGCTGCTGCACTTCTTCCTCCAACTGGTCGACCATTCAAAAGAGTGAAGCAGAAACAGCACGCATGACAAGATTAATGAGAGTAGGTAGGAGGGAAAATATCAGAAAGAAGCAAACTAGTTGCTCAGAACTTCCTTGGAGTACACCACGCACAATGGCGCACAGATCCTAGTGACCTGTGTGCTTGCAGGTGAGTGCCCCTTTAAATGCAGCTTGCAGACATATCAGTCAATTCATGACGTCATTGCCGCAAAGTTTTACGTAGCGGGTTTGCCGCAGTTAAAATTGTGTCAGGGTCCAAGTAGGATTATCGGACCCCTATTTGAATTTATTCATAAGGCACCCACTTTTTTCCGGAAGGTGCGTTTGCGACCTGAGTCAGCTCTACACTAAAAATTGCGGTCGCCGGGTTTCTGGTGGGAACGGAGTGGTAAGTCAATTTTCGCGATTTTAACCATTCACCTGCCCCGTTCTCGTCAGGCAGGTTGTAGTAAAATCGGGGCCGACATCTTTCTCCGGTATGCCAAGTGCTATAGTATGCAGATCTGATAGAAGTCAGGATAAACACACAGTTGTCTGATGAAATCACACTAGTGCGGAGCAAGTAAAGACGACTCAAAGAATAAAGCCCTCATAGGTTTAAGCAATAATGGAGGTGTTCGTACGTGTGTGTGTGTGGGTGGAGGTGCCTCATAAAACTGGTAGTACATTGTCATCATTCAACCTCACCTCAAAGTATGAGTCCATCCATCATCCTGACTTCTTGTAATTTGGCAAGATAATACACAGAGACAAATACAATAAGCTGAAGACACCTCTATTCTATTTCATTCTCACCCACATCCTCAATACTGTGGAATTACTTATCTCCTTTAGTCTTCTCCTCATTCTACAATCTACAAGCTTGTAAAACCCAAGCTTGGCATCACGTAACCACTAATATCTGATTTATCTCATTGTCGCTGCCACTGTTTTCAACTTTGGTGATGTGCTATCAACTAGATATCAAAATAAGGTGCTAGTCAATCACACTTCAAAAATATGCATTTTCCAGGTCTATATGTTTAATATTTTCATATTTTTTCAATGTAACAAGCACCACACTAGATGGGAATAATTCTTACTTAATAGAAGAACACTCTCCGGACACACTGGACAAATAGTTTGACTCAATTGTGACAAATGTATCATCACTTAGAGAGAAGGACTATCTTTATGCAAACTTATCTGGTAAACATTTAAGGGGTAAATCTGTGCTCCCATTGGACAGTTGTGCTCAAAAGGACCATGGGAACCAGGGGATGCAATATTGTAGTCCTGTCTCCAAGCTGCAATTGCTATGAATGTGGTTCCCTGTTGAGAGTGCAGGATCATTAATTACCCACTCATTCTTTTGCTTATAAGCACACAATGGTGTAATTCATGCCAATATTATGTGTAAATGACAAATCAACAAAAATAATGGGCCTGAATTTGCTAAAACATGCACCATAGTAATGGCACATCTACAGCGTACGCCATTATTATGGTGCAGAAATTCCAGCAAATTATGGCGTGAGAGATTTATACTATTACGTTCACCACGTCATAATTGGCATACGACTTTTGAGCTGCTTCACAGAGACCGTTGCCGAAAAAGTTGAACAGCTAATTATTGTAGCTCTGCCCGACCCATTAAAATCAATGGCGAGATCGAGTTTGCTGAATTAACACCGCTGTGATAGCCACAGCCACTTAGGCCATTACAGAATGGCACTGGAGGGCTCAGAATCAGTAAAGTTCAGTGAAACCTATACAAACACCCCCAAAAAATGGATACCTGCAAAAAACAGACATTTATTGACTGTCTCAAATAACTTGCATTGCAATAGATACAACCTGCACCTTGAAACCACAGACACTTGCAAATTATGAATTACGGACAGGCTTCAATGTACCCGGTCCGTTTACAACTTAAAACACGGGACGTTCAGGTGAGTGCGAGGCAGCAGCTTGTGAAAGAATCAGCTTTTGTGGAATGGAGATCTCTTTACCCAGGATCCTTAGCGGCAGAAAAAAACCCTTTATCTCTGGGACTGAATGCTTGCACGGCCCTATCCCAGGAATAGAGCAGTTTCTCTGCCGCTATGGATTCTGGGTAACGAACTCCCCATTCGACAAAAGGCGGAAACTGCCAGTCGGTGAGGGAGGGGGGTGGACGTCCGGAACCGGGGGTCCTGAAATCGCGGAGGTTAGGGGGTGGTGCTCTGAAATCGCCGAGGGCGGGGTCTGAAATTGTGGGGGGCTCAAGAGTTGGGGGGAGAGGGAGACTGAGAAATGGGGGCTGGGGGAAAGGGAGAGTGGGAAATGGGGGAGAGAGGGAAAGGAAGACCGGGGAATGGGGGCTGGGGGAGAGGGAGACTGGGAAATGGGGGAGAGTGGGAAAGTGAGATTGGGGAATGTGGGCTTGGAGAGGGAGACTGGGGAATGGGGGCTATGGGGGGAGAGATGGAGACTGGGGGCTGGGGAGAGAGATGGAGAAAATGGTTTCCACTTTACCCGCCCCGGTTTCCCCTCTTCGGCTGCTCACGGGTGGCCTCCTGGTTCTTGGAACTTCTCACACAACAGCTGCTGGCACGACACCACAAATAAAGATGCTCAACTATAGGGGACTCAACCTTTATAAGGTAAATCCAATAACATTTGTAGATGTCATGTGATCAGTTGTCATCTCAGCCGCAGGACATTGCTGCAGGAGTTCCTCAGGGCAGCGTCCTTGGCCCAACCATCTTCAGCTGCTTCATCAATGACCTTCCGTCCATCATAAGGTCAGAAATGGGGATGTTCGCTGATGATTGCACAGTGTTCGGTTCCATTCGCAACCCCTCAGATAATGAAGCAGTCCGTGCCCGCATGCAGCAAGACCTGGACAACATCCAGGCTTGGGCTGATAAGTGGCAAGTAACATTCGCACCAGACAAGTGCCAGGCAATGACCATCTCCAACAGGAGAGCGTCTAACCTCCTGCCCTTGACATTCAACAGCATTACCATCGCCAAATCCCCCACCATCAACATCCTGGGGGTCACCATTGACCAGAAACTTAACTGGACCAGCCACATAAATACTGTGGCTACAAGAACAGGTCAGGGCTGGGTATTCTGTGCTGAGTGACTCACCTCCTGACTCCCCAAAGCCTTGACATCATCTACAAGGCACAAGTCAGGAGTGTGATGGAATACTCTCCATTTGCCTGGATGAGTGCAACTCCAACAACACTCAAGAAGCTCGACACCATCCAGGACAAAGCAGCCCGCTTGATTGGCACCCCATCCACCACCCTAAACATTCACTCCCTTCACCACCGTGGCTGCAGTGTGTACCATCTACAGGATGCACTGCGGCAACTCGCCAAGGCTTCTTCGACAGCACCGCCCAAACCCGCGATCTCTACCGCCTAGAAGGACAAGGGCAGCAAACACATGGGAACAACACCACCTGCACGTTCCCCTCCAAGTCACACACCATCCCGATTTGGAATTATATCGTCGTTCCTTCATCGTTGCTTGGTCAAAATCCTGGAACTCCCTACCTAACAGCATTGTGGAAGAACCTTCACCACAAGGTCTGCAGCGGTTCAAGAAGGCGGCTCACCACCACCTTCTCAAGGGCAGTTACGGATGGGCAATAAATGCTGACCTTGCCAGCGATGCCCACATCCCATGAACGAATAAAAAAACATGTAATCCGATGTCATGTGATCTGATGTCACATGGTCAGATGTCCTGTGGTCAGAATGTCACGTGATCAAACGTGATTAATCCCCCCCAATATGGCTGGGATCTCCCATGAACTCGGGCCCTACAGCAGCCACCTTGTCCTGTGGAGGCTGCCAACATAGCAGATCCCAGGACCAGGACATCCCTCTCTCAATGGAAAAGGACCCCGGGATGGCAATGAACTGGAAAACCCACGAGCAGAAAATGAACTGAAATCACATCCTGTTGGCAGGGCTCCAGAATTATGCACAATCTCTGGTGAGGGCGAAAAAGAGAGGGAACGCTGCAGGAGATACAGCCAATCCCAGGATGTTTGGCTCATTTGGTTATTGTGCATACAGTGACCATTTTGAAAATAAGGACACCTGATGCAAGTCCATTAGGTGTCCCTAATTTACAGGTTTCACCATATTCAATTGCTCAGCATGTTTTGACACAGTTTGCATGAAGTTTCCACTGAATAAAATTCCCTGGGTCTAAAATGTTGAAGGAGAGTTATACTCAAATATAGCTTTAGACATCAAGGGATTGTACTGATTTATTTAAAAGCATAAGTCTAGTAATGGGAAATGCAAGGGCTTCCTAATGATGTTCAGTGTGGGTTAGAGGAATATCCTTTCATACTAGTCCATCTTGTTATCAGGAAAGGAAAAATAAACAATTCTACCAAATACATTTGATCTTTGTTAGAAGTTCAGTTTGTAAATAATTGAACCCCAGCATTTGGCCAGTAAAGCGCCTGGCACACTATAACCTTGAGTCAGGTCGATACGACAACCCTGTTTGGGGTAGAATGGGAGTGAAATAAACCAGCATTATATGGAGGTGTGGGTTATGTGTGCAAGGAGATAACAGCTTCAGTCTTTATAGGACCAGCCTTCCTTTAGTGTCATAACTTTGTTTAAAATAAAGCCACCACGCACTTACTGACAAGACAGAGGGCCCAATATTAGGAGGGAGGCGGGTTGGCAGCGGGGGGTTGACTGGGTGCGTGGGTAACGCGCCCAGTGAAATCGGGGTGCTCCGCACGCGATCGCAGCCTAATTGAAGGTACATACGCGTGCTTCCGGGTTTCCCGTTCCAGACCTGCGCAGCGGGCGCACTGCGCACCTGCATCACAGGCTGTCAGCAGGAGGAGCCCTATTTAAAGGGGCAGTCCTCCAATGCTCCTCCTGCAGCAAAGAACCATTTTTGGAGCATGGTGCAGGCCAGAGGCAAGGCTGCTCCAAGGTTCTCTGACTCCTCACTCCAGGTGCGGCTCAATGGGGTGAGGAGTAGGAGGGAAATTTTTTTTCCATCTGATGGGAAAAGGTGGCCTCCCTCTGCCACCAAGAAGGCCTGGCTGGAGGTGGCCGAGGAGGTCAGCAGTAGCAGCAATGTATGCCAAACCTGGGTCCAGTGCAGGAAGTGCTTTAATGACCTAACCAGGTCAGCCAAAGTGAGTATACTTACGCATTCTTCCACACTCCGTCTTCCACATCACCTCCACCACCATACAACTCCTTCTGCACTGCCACCACAACGCTCTCACATCACTCCTCACATCCACTCAACCATCATCCTCATCTTGCCTGCACTTACTTCACAGCCCCAGTTCCCATTCGAATACTACCACGCAACCCAATCCTCATACAATCTCATGGCTATGTCTCTCACGCATCCTCCCATACATCTCCCTCACGGTCACCCCCACCCACACCAATGCATGCAGCGGGTCACGATGCAACCATCACTCAATCACGCCTCTCTGTGCTGTTCCGCAACCCGGCTTTATTTCCAGGTTTAACGTTGGCGCGTAAAAGTACAGGCTTCCCACTGGGAATGCAAAGTCCAAAAATTTTGCGGTGACGACCCATAAAAACAATTATTTTCAACTCCCACCCTCCCCCAACCAACCTGTTCTTGGGATTTAAAATCACCCCAGGGTACCTGAAATGCAAAATGATCCCACAATATTCCTTGAAGAGCAGAAAAAAATACTCAAAAATTAATTACTGTGTTGCCACACAGATGATTTTTTTTTATTGCTACGTAGATGAGATTTTAAAGATATATTGAGCCGATCTTATACTGATAATGTACTTTTATAGTGGAGCAGTGTAGTCTGTTTAAATTATTAATTTTACTGAAAGTAATTTGTTCCTGTCCAAAAAAGGGTAACCAACAAAGACAGGAATTTGTGAACTGGTATCCTCTTTTTAAATTTGTACTCTGTCTTTAGCACAAACAAATATAATGTACATGAAATATTGCAACATTAATCAAGGATACTGATGAGAAATTGTGTGCTTTTTGGTTGTTTATATCATTAATTATTATGGTACTTTACTCCTTAGTCCTTTGCAATTTAGAGGACTGATAATAATTTTGACCTTTTGTTGTTATACCACCTTAAGTACAGTCTATAAAACCCTAACTAGAAGATGCCCCCGGCAGTCAAAAAGAATTGACTTTAGATTGATGGATGGTGTTGTGGTTGTCAGAATTGTTAGTGCAAGAGAATGGAAACGCTTTTCCACATTTGTATCCTATCATCAGATGTCCAGTGTCACAAGGCAGATGTGGTTATGCCTCTTGCTACACTGATTCTTAAGGCCCGATTTTAATTCAAGACACGTTCGGAGCGGGCGGGTGCAGGACAGTTGGGAATTGCCCCACGGAGAGTTGAGCATGATGCCTGTGACATTTTAATATCCAGGCCTCATTTAAATGTGTCTGCACTTTTTGAAGTACTATGGAAACCACTCTGGAATAGCAGAGACATTTTATGGGATGCGAAAGGAGAGTGTATAAACCAGTCAACGTTTCTGCTTGGTGCTGGGAGATGGACTCTGATACAGAAGCAGAGGCTGGTGCTTTTGAAACATACTGTCCATGGATGATGTTGGTTCTCAGCTGGGAGAACAGAGTGACCAATGATGAAGTAATCGGAAGGAGTGGTCTGCATGCATGCTTTGATGAGAAATTTGTAAAGGGCGAGGCAATTGTGCTGATGTGTGAAGATTGGTACTCTTGGAAGATGATGAAGTGGGACTTGGCTGGGAAAGTCAATATGCAAGACCAAAGCTGAGATGGTAGGACTGCGCATAGGAAAACCTGCATGGGAGAATAGCAATGGATAGGCTGCTGTGGGAGCTGAAAGAGGAGACGGCATGATAGTGAGGACCATGACATCAGTGGACAACCTGGTTATAACAACTGGCTATCCAGATCACACAAAGTTGTCTCCTCCTAATGGCTGCACCTGGGTGAAGATGTAGATAATTCTGAATTATAGTTAGACACACAAAAAGTTTGAATATAAACATGTATTTTGTGAGGCTCAACTCCCTGGACAGAAGAGCAGAATAGAGAGTCAGCCCTGTAGTGTTAAGTGACCTACCTGTGACCCACGTCTCCATCCAGCGAAACTCCATGCCAGGAGCAAAACCTGGTAAAATGTAATCTGTAATACCCTACAGTATTGGATATAGCTCCTTTACAGCCTGCAAGCCTTAGAAGTACTCATGTTAAATTTAAATAAATTATATTATAACGTTAATAAAGTGAATTTGTAATTTTTATTCGAGTACTAATAAATAGAAACATAGAAACATAGAAAAGAGGAGCAGGAGTCGTCCATTCGAGCCTGCTCTGCCATTCAGTATGATCATGGCTGATCCTCTATCTCAATACCTTATTCCCCCTCTCTCCCCATAGCCCTTGATGCCTTTTGTGTCTAGAAATCTATCTAACTCCTTGTTAAATATATTCAGTGACTTGGCCTCCACAGCCTTCTGTGGTAGAGAATTCCACAGGTTCGCTACCCCCTGAGTGAAGAAATTTCTCCTTATCTCAGTCCTAAATGTCCTAACCCGTATCCTGAGACTGTGACCCCAAGTTCTGGACCCCCCAGCCAGGGGAAACAGCCTCCCTGCGTGCAGTCTGTCTAGAACTGTCAGAATTTTATTTGTTTCAATGAGATCCCCTCTCATTCTTCTAAACTCTAGTGAATACAGGCCGAGTCAACCCAATCTCTCCTCATATGACAGTCCTGCCATCCCAGGAATCAGTCTGGTGAACCTTCGTTGCACTCCCTCTATGGCAAGTATATTCTTTCTTAGGTAAGGAGACCAAAACTGCACACAATACTCCAGGTGTGGTCTCACCAAGGCCCTGTATAACTGCAGTAAGACATCCTTGCTCCTGTACTCAAATCCTCTTGCAATGAAGGCCAACATACCATTTGCCTTCCTAACTGCTTGCTGCACCTGCATGTTTGCTTTCAGTGACTGATGTACAAGGACACCCAAGTCCCTTTGCACATCACCATTTCCAATCTATCACCATTTAAATAATACTCTGCCTTTCTGTTTTTCCTTCGGAAGTGGATAACGTCACATTTATCCACATTATACTGCATCTGCCATGTATTTGCCCACTCATTCAACTTGTCTAAATCGCCTTGAAGCTTCTTTGCATCCTCCTCATGACTCACGATCCCACCTAGTTTTGTGTCATCAGAAAACTTGGAACTATTACATTTCGTTCCCTCATCCAAATCATTGATATATATTAAGAATAGCCGGGGCCCAAGCACTGATCCCTGCGGTACCCCACTAGTCACTGCCTGCCACCCCGAGAAAGACCCATTTATTCCTACGCTCTGTTTCCTGTCTGTTAACCAATTTTCAATCCATGCCAGTATATTCACACCAATCCCATGTGCTTTAATTTTGCATACTAACCTTTTATGTGGGACTTTATCAAAGGCCTTCTGAAAATCCAAATAAACCACATCCACTGGTTCTCCCTTATCTATTCTACCAGTTACATCCTCAAAAAACTCCAGTAGGTTTGTCAAACATGATTTCCCTTTCATAAATCCATGTTGACTTTGTCTAATCCCGTTGATATTTTCTAAGTGTCCTGTTATCACATTCTTTATAATAGACTCCAGCATTTTCCCTACTATTGATGTTAGGCTAACCGGTCTGTAGTTACCTGTTTTCTCTCTCCCTCCTTTTTTAAATAGTGGGGTTACATTGGCCACCCTCCAATCTGCAGGAACTGTTCCATATTCTATAGAATTTTGGAAGATGACAACTAACGCATCCACTATTTCCATGGCTACTTCTTTTAGTACTCTGGAATGCAGATTATCAGGCCCAGGGGATTTATTGGCTTTCAGTCCCATTAATTTCTCCAGCACTATTTTTTCACTAATACGAATTTCCTTTAATTCCTCCTCTTCACTAGTCCTTTGGTTCCCTAGCATTTCTGGGAATTTATTTGTGTCCTCTTCCGTGAAGACGAGCCGTAGTATTTGTTTAATTGCTCTGCCATTTCCTTGTTCCCCATTATAAATTCTCCCGTTTCTGACTGTAAGGGACCTACATTTGCCTGCACTAATCTTTTTCTTTTTACATACTTGTAGAAGCTTTTACAGTCCACTTTTATGTTCCTCAGTGCCACCGTAGTGAAGTTGAGGGGCGGGGAACATAATGCAACATTGGGGTATGGTAGCATAGTGGCTATGTTACTGGACTAGTAATCCGGAGTCATGAGTTCAAATCCCGCCATGGTAGCTGGGGAATTTAAATTCAATAAATTAAATTAAATCTGGAATTAAAAAAAACTAGTATCCGTAATGGTGGCCATGATTGTCGTTAAAACCCATCTGGTTCACGAATGACCTTTAGGGAAGGAAACCTGCCGTTCTTACCCAGTCTGGCCCATATGTGACTCCAGACCCACAGCAATGTGGTTGATTCTTAATTGCTCTCTAGCCTAACAAGGCACTCAGTTGTACAATCTTGCTAAAAAAAGTCATAATAAGAATAAAATCGGATGGACCATCAGGCACCGGACACGACAAAGGGCGAAACCAAGCCCAGTTGACCCTGCAAAGTCCTCCTCACTAACATCTGAGGACTTGTGCCAAAATTGGGAGAGCTGTCCCACAGACTAGTCAAGCAACAGCCTGATATAGCCATACTCACAGAATCATACCTTTCAGCCAACGTCCCACACTCTTCCATCACCATCCCTGGGTATGTCCTGTCCCACCGGCAGGATAGACCAACTAGAGGTGGCGGTACAGTGATATACAGTCAGGAGGGAGTGGCCCTGGGAGTCCTCAACATCGACTCTGGACCCCATGAAATCTCATGGCATCAGGTCAAACATGGGCAAGGAAACCACCTACTGCCCTCCCTCAGCTGATGAATCAGTCCTCCTCCATGTTGAGAAGCACTGAGGGTAGCAAGGGCGCAGAACGTACTCTGGTTGGGGGACTTCAATGTCCATCACCAAGAGTGGCTCGGTAGCACCACTACTGACCGAGCTGGCCGAGTCCTGAAGGACGTAGCTGCCAGACTGGGCCTGCGGCAGGTGGAGAGCGAACCAACACGATGGAAAAACCTACTTGACCTCGTCCTCACCAATCTACCTGTCGCAGATACATCTGTCCATGACGGTATTGGTAGGAGTAACCACTGCACAGTCCTCGTGGAGACGAAGCCCCGTCTCCGCACTGAGGACACCATCCAATGTGTTGTGTGGCATCTATCACCGTACCAAATGGGATAGATTCAGATCTAGCAGCTCAAAACTGGGCATCCATGAGGCGCTGTGGGCCATCAGCAGCAGCAGATTTGTATTCCAGCACAATCTGTAACCTCATGGCCAGGCATATTCCTCACTCTACCATTACCAACAAGCCAGGGGATCAACCCTGGTTCAATGAGGAGTGTAGAAGAGCATGCCAGGAGCAGCACAGGCGAACCTAAAAGTGAGGTGCCAACCTGGTGAAGCTACAACACAGGACTACATGCATGGTAAACAGCGGAAAGCAACATGTTATAGACAGAGCTAAGCGATTCCACAACCCACAGATCTGCAGTCCTGCCACATCCAGTCGTAAATGGTGGTGGACAATTAAATAACTAATGGGAGGAGGAGGCTCTGTAATCATCCCCATCCTCAATAATGGCAGAGCCCAGCACGTGAGTACAAAAGACAAGGCTGAAGTGTTTGCAACCATCCAGCCAGAAGTGCCGAGTGGATGATCCATCTCGTCCTCCCCCCGATATCCCCACCATCACAGAAGCCAGTCTTCAGCCAATTCGATTCACTCCATGTGATATCAAGAAACGGCTGAGGGCACTGGATACAGCAAAGGCTATGGGCCCCGACAACATCCCGGCTGTAGTGCTGAAGACTTGTGCTCCAGAACTAGCCACACCTCCAGCCAAACTGTTCCAGTACAGCTACAACAATGGCATCTACCCGACAATGTGGAAAATTGCCCAGGTATGTCCTGTCCACAAAAAGCAGGACAAATCCAATCCGGCCAATTATTGCCCCATCAGTCTACTCTCAATCATCAGCAAAGTGATGGAAAGTGTCGTCAACAGTGCTATCAAGCGGCACTTACTCACCAATAACCTGCTCACCGATGCTCAGTTTGGGTTCCGCCAGGACCACTCGGCTCCAGACCTCATTACAGCCTTTGTCCAAACATGGACAAAAGAGCTGAATTCCAGAGGTGAGGTGAGAGTGACTGCCCTTGACATCAAGGCAGCATTTGACCGAGTGTGGCACCAAGGAGCCCTAGTAAAATTGAAGTCAACGGGAATCGGGGAAAACTCTCCAATGGCTGGAGTCATACCTAGCACAAAGGAAGATGGCAGTGGTTGTTGGAGGCCAATCATCTCAGCCCCAGGACATTGCTGCAGGAGTTCCTCAGGGCAGTGTCCTAGGCTCAACCATCTTCAACTGCTTCATCAATGACCTTCCCTCCATCATAAGGTCAGAAATGGGGATGTTCGCTGATAATTGCACAGTGTTCAGTTCCATTCCCAACCCCTCAGATAATGAAGCAGTCCGTGCCCGCATGCAGCAAGACCTGGTCAACTTCCAGGCTTGGGCTGATAAGTGGCAAGTAGCATTCACGCCAGACAAGTGCCAGGCAATGACTGTCTCCAATAAGAGAGCGTCTAACCACCTCACCTTGACATTCAACAGCATTACCATCGCTGAATCCCATCATCAACATCCTGGGGGTTACTATTGACCAGAAACTTAACTGGACCAGCCACATAAATACTGTGGCTACAAGAGCAGGTCAGAGGCTGGGTATTCTGTGGCGGATGACTCACCTCCTGACTCCCCAAAGCCTTTCCACCATCTACAAGGCACAAGTCAGGCGTGTGATGGAATACTCTCCACTTGCCTGGATGAGTGTAGCTCCAACAACACTTAAGAAGCTCGACCCCATCCAGGACAAAGCAGCCCGCTTGATTGGCACCTTATTGACCACCCTAAACATTCACTTCCTTCACCACCGGCACACTGTGGCTGCAGTGTGTACCATCTACAGAATGCATTGCAGCAACTCGCCATGGCTACTTCGACAGCACCTCCCAAACCCGCGACCTCTACCACCTAGAAGGACAAGGGCAGCTGGCACATGGGAACAACACCACCTGCACGTTCCCCTCCAAGTCACACACCATCCCGACTTGGAAGTATATCGCCGTTCCTTCATCGTCGCTGGGTCAAAATCCTGGAACTCCCCACCTAACAGCACTGTGGGAGAACCTTTACCAAATGGACTGCAGCGGTTCAAGATGGCGGCTCACCACTACCTTCTCAAGGGCAATTACGGATGGGCAATAAATGTTGGCCTCGCCAGCGACACCCACATCCCATGAACGTATAAAAAAAAATCCTTATAGCATTGAAATCCCAATCTCAGCCATGCTGCTGGTGGTTGGTGCCAATTGAAGGTCAAATAGCAAAATCTGTAAAATGTGACAAAGAAAATATGAATGATTTTAGTTAAAACAAAGGTGGGTCCCAATGTTATATATACTACAGGCTAGAAATTACAGCTGGTGATAATACTTAACATGCCTGTATGATAAATAATCTGTTTGTTATTTTAACAGAGTTGTTAACCCAGACAGAGGAATGACATACAATGCATTAAGTGTCCATCTGCAATTATTGCCAAGAATAGTTTCTGGTCTTCTAAGTACTGGAGCTAGCTTATTGTATGTTTGTACTATGGTGTTAAAATGTAATTTTGCTTTTCTTCTCTCAGTGTAATTTAATATAAATTGTTGACCAATGTACGTTTTGCGAAGCCAAAGCCACCATCTTAATCGTGGTGTAGTGGGGAGGAATGGAAAGTAATTTCCTAAGAAGGGTATCGCCTGGTTTCTTCGCACGATTTTGAAAAGTTGCACTGTACCAACAAAGCCTTGTATTGTGTGTGTTCAGACCGTAAATATACTATATTGACCCAGTTGTCAACTTCTCTCCATTCAGCTGGCATATGTGCGTTTACTGTCGGGTGGTCTTCAGCTCCAAATAGGAGCACCCTCCATTGGTGCACCTCCTGCAGCAAGATTTTCAACTTCAACCTCAAAGGAGAAGTGTTATCCACATATTCCCACTTCTCTGTCCCCGCTGCAACGTATTCTTTAAGGGTGAGCTGCAACCCTTTAAGAGCTGCTAACTTGCCAGATGTCCTGCTCCCTGACCAAGTGTGCCACAAGCCAATCTCTCTGGGCAAGCTTTTCATGTGCCAGTAAATTCCAGTATGATTTTTTTTAAATACTAAAACTCTCTTGTGTTTATCATTCTTGTTCCATCAAGGGTTAGGATCCTTTATTTGTGGGATTTTTGATTTGTGTAATAATTAATAATTTTATATTGTAGTACTACTGATGTGCATTGCCACAAATGCCACCAAAATATGAAGTTTTTGAGAGGTTCCAACCCTCCCCTTTGATATGGATTTGATATGCACCATTGCCAAAATCAAATTCTCAGATAAGCCTTTTCCACATTGTCAAAATAGTTGGTGCAAGTACATTCCACATCTTGCAAAAGTACAAAATTGGCTTCCCATGGAGTTTAACAATATCCATTTGAAAAGGAATCACAAAGAGTGCTGGTGCAGTGTCTAGAAGTTGGCAGCTAACATCAGCCATCAATGTCCCAGTGACCTTTAAAATTGTTTCCAACAGAGACTATTTATAATCAGCTGCTCCATTCACAGATAATTTACCATCCATTTTCATTATGGGGGCTACCCAAAAGCTTTCCACACATGATCATTAAAATAAGGATTGATAATTCAAAAGTTGCCATCGGAAGATATCACCTATGATACTTTTTTCAAAACTTTTGCTTCTGTTTCAAATGTACCTGTAACATTATATATATTGATCCTAAAATTAATACTTTTTTTCTGTTTTTCTTTGCTGACTTTATCAACCTGACTGCAAGATAACCCCATAACACTTTCACTTGGTTGGGGGGAGGTGGAATTAACTTATAGGCTGGACGGAAACTCAGGTGGGCTTCTTGCCACCTGATGTTGCTTGGAAGGATTCAGATGCAAAGACAACCATTTATACGGTCACTGATGTTCTATTTGGGAGGGCTGTGCAATTCATATCCTTCCCAATGGAAGCAGCAGGCAAACAAAGAGACAGAGAACTATTCAGTTATATAGACTGCAGGGTTCCCACAGGTGCATGAAGCAATTGACAGAACTCGTGTGACACTCAAAGCCCTATATGATAACACCGTCAATTTTATGAATAAGAAAGGCTTTTGTTCAATTGATGTGCAGCTCATGTGTAATGCCAATCACCTTATCCTGCAGATCAATGCCCGACAGCTAGGAAGCTGCCATGGTGCTTTCATAATGCTACAATCCATCATGCCAGCTTTCATGACTCAGAGCCATGTATCATATAGCTGATTGGTGATCAGGGCTGACCCCTGCAGTCATGGTTGATGATTCCAGGAACCGCTTCCATAAACAGTGGGAGACAGCAGATACAAAGAGGCCCATGACACTGCAAGAAGTGACATAGAGCAGATCAAAGCCATTGGACCAGCAGGATGATTATTGAGTACACCATACGGTTGCTGAAGCAGAGGTTCAGGTGTCTAGACAGGACACAATGTGCCCCAGAAAGAGTCTCCCGCATCATGATGTGCTGAAACCTGCACAAACTTGCCTTACAGAGGTGCCTGCATTCGGACGGTGGAAAAATTACAGCAGCAGCAATCCTCTACGGACGAGGAAGAGCAGGGTGAAGGCAAGGAAGCTGCAGAAGAAGGACAGTCACTTCAATGCCTTGCATCAATAGATGCGAGGGATGAATTAATTGCTTATCAATTCTGGTGACCTGCTCATTCCCCTGCCCTGCAAACTTACACAAAGTTCACCATTCCCACAATCCTGCACTAAAAAACATTAAAGCCATTTGGACAACTTGTATATCAATGATATACAGACAATGCAGACTCAGAAGCTGCTATAAAATCACACTGCCAAATGTGAAAAAGGTGATGAATTAACTTTCCAATGCAATAATTGTTATAAACTGGATAGCCAGGTATGAAGGATAGAATACTACAGCCTGGTCTTCAGTTACTTCCAAGCCTTTATTCATAGAGATCACCGTCACACATCGTGCATCCCCTGGATAAACTCCCTTCTATAAATGGATACAAGAGAGTCCCCAATTGATACCCATCACCTGATTACAATTAACACTCATTGATATAAATCACATAAATACAATTAATAATAATTGCCTTGAATTCATTTCTCACCTAAGTGTCAACCCATGGTGATGTCCTATAAGAAGGTTTCTTAACTCTATTACTCCTACGAGGTGCTCTCTTGGTGAAAGGCTGCTATTATTCATGCAGGGACCCCTGAGATGCTACTGGCAGGTGAATTCTGGTTGCTCAAGCCTGTGGGGGCCCGGCTGCAGACTGGTGCACCTCAACCACTGTCAGGCAGTCTAACCCAGCTGCCTTGCTGGCACCATGGCGAATATTGGTGGAGGGGGAGTGAAGGAGCATTCTGTGAGACGCCAACACATATTGCTTCCATAGTGCCACTGCCACACTTGAGGGGTTGGGGCTCATCACTTCCACTGATCTGCGGGAGAGCACATTGCAGAAAATGAGTGATGCCTTTAAAGCCCCTATATAATCGGTCCATCAATCTGTCCAAGGTGGACACCTGTCACTCATATGTGGAGCCCAGAGCCTGCATGGCAGCCGTTTCAGCTTCCACCAAATCTGTAAAGACTGGTGGCATTGACGTTTGTTGTAAAAGCCCGGCTGCAAAATCCCTGGAGGTGGCCACGCGCTCCAAGGTAGACTGCAGAGTGCTGATGCCATATGAGATGACACCACACAGACTGGAAACAGACTCCTCCATACTTTCAGCCATAAGATTGAAACTCCTTGAAAGGCCTTCCAAAACCTGGTATAAGTTGTGAGAGGCAAGCACTTTTCTTTTCTTAGCTGGGCCCCTGAAGTCTAGAGGTGACTAAAGTAGTGGACAGGGGAATGTCTGTGGATGTTGTTTATATGGACTTCCAGAAGGCATTCGATAAAGTCTCTCATAAGAGACTTAGCTAAAGTTGAAGCTCATGGAATTGAGAGCAAATTATTGACTTGGTTTGGGAATTGGCTGAGTGGCAGGAGACAGAGAGTAGGGATAATGGGCAGGTAATCAAATTGGCAGGATGTGACTAGTGGTGTCCCACAGGGATCTGTGTAAGGACTCAACTATTCACTGTATTTATTAACGACTTAGATGATGGGATAGAGAGCCACATATTCAAGTTTGCCGATGACACAAAGATAGGCAGCATTGTAAGCTGTGTAAATGGAAGCATAAAATTACAGAGAGATATTAATAGATTAAGTGTATGGATTTTATTGTAGGCAAGTGTGAGGTCATCCACTTTGGACCTAAAAACGATAGATCAGAGTACTTTCTAAAGGGTGAAAAGCTCGAAACAATAAAGTCCAAAGAGAATCGGGGTCCATGTACATAGATGATTAAAATGTCATGGACAGGTACAGAAAATAATCAAAAAGGCTAATGGAATGCTCGCCTTTATATCTAGAGGATTAGAATACAAGGGGGTAGAAGTTATGCTACAGCTATACAAAGCCCTGGTTAGCCCACACCTGGGGGTCAATTTTCGGATGGCCGAGCGGGTGCGTTCGTGGCGGGGGGGCTCCTAAAATTGGGGATTCCCGGAGCAGGTCCAGATCCCGGCTCCAACCCGCCCACTTCCGGGTTCCCCAATGACGCGAATCGGTGCGCGTGCAGCCCCTCCATGCGGGACTCCCACCGGCAATCAAAGCCAGCGGGATCCCACTTAAGATCATTATCTGGGCACTTGAGGTCATTTACAGATCTCATTAGTTGGAGATTTAGGAGGATTCGGATTTTGGACTACCCAGAGCGTGTTTCCTATGCTGGGGGAAACACTCCCTGTTTAAACAGATGCGTTGCAGCCAGCAGCCAGTGGCAGCTGCAAAGGTCCATTTAACAGGTGCCGGGTAAACCCTCATTCATTGCAGCAGGGCACTCTGTCACCTCAGACAAAGTTTTGCCTGCCACACCATTGTCTTCACACTCTAAATTATTAAATTATACCCTAAACTCTGCTGTCCAAACACATTTACCTACTTTGTGGACCCCCTCACACTCACACCGTCAGGATGGTGGCGGGGGGACCATTGCTGCATTCATCACTCCATTGGAGGACGAGAAACTTCACCAGCCTCGCCAAGCATGCCGTCCACCTCCGCCATGTGGAGCTACACAACACAGTGCTGCGCAATAGGCACCTGCACAAAGTAGTCATGCAACTATACATACACCCACTGTACGATGACCCAATGGGCGGCATTAAGGGTGTTCATGGAGAACCTCATGAAAGGGCATTATTGCACAAGCCAGTCAAGAATGGCCAAGACATGGCAGTAGTGGTGATAATATAATATGTAATGTGAGTTGATCAGAAATCAAATATAAGTGAAAACCATGACAAACCCTTGTGCATCCCCTTCATGCTCACGACACGTTTGCCTTACGCTTCCTACTACACATACGTGATGCATGCCCTGTGGCTGCAGCACAGGTAGTGGCAGGTGGGGTGAGGCTGACCGTGAAAGAGATGCACAAGAGGCTGAGTATGAGACAGAGCCATGAGATTGTAAGAGGATTGGGTTGAGTGGTAGTGGTGGGATGAGTACTGGCGAGGTGAGTAAGTGCAGGTAGGATGAGGATGAGCTTTGAGTGGATGTGAGGAATGATGTGATAGAGAAGTGTTGGCAGTGCAGAAGGAGATGTGGGGTGGGGGCGGTGATGTGACAGACAGAGTGTAGGGGAATGAGTAAGTGTACTCACTTCAGCTGACCTACTTAGGTCATTGAAGCGCCTCCTGCACTGTATGCAGGTGCGTGATATGTTGGTGGTGCTGGTGACCTCCTCTGCCACCTCGAGCCAGGCCTTTGTGGTGGCAGAGGCAGGCCACTTCCTCCCGCCCGCCGGGGAGAAGATCTCTGTCCTCCCCCTCCTCCTCACCCCATCCCATAATACCTGGAGTGAGGCATCATTAAACCTGGGAGCAGCCTTCCCTCTGGGCTGCTCCATGCTGTAATTTTTCCGATTTTCTGCAGCATCAGTCAGTGGAGGACTGCCCCTTTAAATAGGGCTCCTTCAAATGACAGCCTATGATGCGGGTGCGCAGTCCGCCCGCTGCGCAGCTTTCCAGCGCGAAACCTGGAAGCCAAGGTAAGTTTACCCACGCGCCCAGTCAACGCCCCACTGGCAACCTGCCTCCCTCCCAGTATCGGGCCCCTGGAGTATTGTGTTCAGTTCTGGGCACTGCACCTTAGGAAGGATATATTGGCCTTGGAGGGAGCGCAGCATAGATTTACTAGAATGCTACCTGGACTCCAAGAGTTAAATTACGAGGAGAGATTACACAAACTAGGGCTGTATTCCCTGAAATTTAGCAGATTAAGGGGTGATTTGATCAAAGTTTTCAAGATACCAAGGGGAACTGATAGGGTAGATAGAGAGAAACTATTTCTGATGGTTGGGGAGTCTAGGACTAGGGGATATAGACTAAAAATTAGAGTCAGGACTTTCAGGAATTTAGTTAGGAAACACTTCTACATGCAAAGGGTGGTAGAACTCTCTTCTGCAAATGGCAATTGATGCTAGCTCAATTGTTAATTTTAAATCTGAGATTGATAGATTTTTGTTAACCAAAGGCGTTAAGGGATATGGGGCTAAGTCGGGTATTTGGAGTTAGGTTACAGATCAGCCATGATCTCATTGAATGGCGGAACAGGCTCGAGGGGTTAAAATGGCTTATTCTTGTTTCTATGTTCCTGTCTTGTAAAAAGAAAATATTCCTTTTTGACAGGTTCAAAAGAGCAATATAGGCTAGAATTACTGTTTACGATAATAGCGATCGTTTAAGACATTTGTTTGATATTCCTCTATCCATTATTTTAACAGCAGGGTATTTAACCCATTTGTTTTAACTTTACCCCGTGGCATTGTTTTGATCTCCTTACCCTACCTTCTGTTTTCCCACATAAACTTTCTGTAGCCCATTGAGGAGAAACTACTTTTGGTTTGAAAGGCAGAATGACAACAAGGTTTAAAATGCAAGAAAATGCTCAAAAAAAGGGGTAGAAATTGGTAAGTGTTGCTCTTGTTTTTCGGGCATAAAATGGACACAAAGCAGACCAATTTAGCCTGAGGCCCAATTTCAGACGCCCTCTGTGTCTCTGTTCAGGCGTGCACTGCCCGCAAACGGGCCCAGACTAAATACTACCCCAAAGTGTCAAAATCAAATCCTTCTGGGGGAGCACACGCCCAGATTCCCCCTTAAGAATAAATCTTTTGCCTTCAGTACTTACTACCCCCTTCAGTAATTTCTAACATCACCATTACTGCATATTATTAAGAACTACAATAAAAGTAATAAATGTTATATAAGCCTGCAGTTTAAGTTATGATCTGACCATTTTCCATTGCACTTACAATGCAATGCCCTGTCTACACTGTCATAAGGCCTGCATTCAAGGCTCGTTTTGAGCTGTCAGCTTTTCTACGGCTCTGTCAGCTTTTCTGAAGCTGTTGGTCGGATTTTGCCAATTTCTTTAGTTTGGCATGGATGCTTACACTTCTGTAGCCACCTTTTATTAAATGCTTTCTGGAGCTTTCCATTGTCAACTTGGAATGACACTTCCTCAAATAAATCAAGGAGGTTGGTCAGGCAGAATCTGAAGCCACTTTGACTGCCATTTGCTAGGTTTTTTCATGGAGATAATATGCTGGTTTGTTCCTGGTGATCAGTTCCATTGTTGTTCCAGCTATTGATCTAAAACCAATGGGCCTATAGTTATCCAATTTAGTTTTGGCATCTATTTCTGATGGTCGATACCATGTTGGCTTGTTGCCAGCCCAGTAAGACTCCACTTGTATTCATCAGCTCCCTCATGATGATGCATTGACTTATTTACTGTACAGGGCTACTGATGATGATGGGCCTGCTGACCATAGCACTGCTGTAAGGCAACTGCAACAGAGCACAATCAAATGTATCCCCTCTGGAAGAAAGCCAAAGTCCACAGTTGGCACTATTTTTGATCTCCTGCTTCTGAGTTGAAAATCAAACAGTCTTTCATTGCAATTCTTTCACCATAAAATCACACAAGTTTTTTACAATGTCCTTTTATTAACCATTTTACCATGATCTTACTCAAACTGGCTATCATTGATATTCTAGTCATGGAATCATAGAAATTATGGTCCCTAAAGACTTTGGGCTCGATTTTTGCACCCCCGAACAGGTGCGTTCGCGGCGGGGGGGCTGCGAAAATCGGGGATTCCCGGAGCGAGTCTGGAGCCTGGCTCCAACCCGCCCACTTCCGGGTTCCTAGTGACGCGCTGACATGCATGCTCAGCACCTGCATGTGGGACTCCCGCAGGCAATTAAAGCCGGCGGGGTGCCACTTAAAATACTCAGTAAAGTATTTCAGGTCATTTACAGACCTGATTAACATAACATTTTAGGAGGGGTGGGATTTTGCAATGAACTGAGACTGTTTCCCGTACTGGGGGAAACACTCCCAGCTCAAATGGACGTGTTGCAGCCATCAGCCTGTGGCAGCTGCAAAGGTCCATTTGACAGGTGGGGGGGGAGACCCTCACTCATTACAGGAGCCCACTCTGTCACTTTGGACAAAGTTTGGCCTCCACCACCCTCCTCCTAACAATAAAATTCACAAACTTGCACACTTACCCCGGTGTGCAGACACATTTCCTACCTTGTGGACCCCCTCAAATGTACATCTTCCGGATGGGGACCCCCGTAGCTGCAGTCATGACCTCCTCGGAGGACGAACAGCATCACCAGCCTCGCCGGCCGTGCCGTCCACCTCTGACACGTGGAGCCCCACAACACAGTGCTGTGACACATCCACCTGCACAGCAGGAGGGAGGGCAACTGCAGAGAGAGATGCGTCGCAGAAGGCACTACCCTCGCCACAGGGTCCACAGACCGAGGCTCAGCTTCCTGGATCTCTCTGAGGAGCAGTGCACACGGAGGCTCAGAGTCACTCGACATGTAGTCGTGGACATCTGCAGCCTCCTTCATGCCGAGCTGCTCCTAGCTGGCCCGAGCACCATCTTCTTACCTGTCGCTGTCAAAGTCACCACTGCCCTCAACAACTTCTCCTCCGCATCCTTCCAGGGTGCCACCGGGGACATCGCCGACGTCTCTCAGTCATCTGCACAAAAGAGCCCTGCAAATACACCTACACCCACTCTGCAGACACAATGGGTGGCATCAGTTGTGGGTCTTCATAGTGATGCTCAGGAAAGGGCATTATTGCACAAACCAGACAAGATTCGCAAAGACGTGGCAGTAGTGGTGATAATATAATATGTTATGTGAGTTGATCAGAAATTAAATATAGGTTAAAACCATGACAAACCCTCAAACACCCTTGTGCATCCCCTTCATGCTCACAACACGTTTGCCTTACGCTTCCTACTGCACATATGTGATGCATGCCCTGTGGCTGCAGCACAAGTAGTGGCAGGTTGAGTGAGGCTCACTGTGAAAGAGATGCATGAGAAGGTGAGTATGAGATAGAGCCATGAGATTGTATGAGGATTGGGTTGAGTGGTAGTGGCGGGATGAATGCTGGTGAGGTGAGTAAGTGCAGGTAAGATGAGGATGAGGTTTGAGTGGGTGTGAGGAGTGATGTGATAGAGAAGTGTTGGCAGTGCAAAAGGAGATGTGGGTTGGGGGCGGTGATGTGGCAGACGGAGTGTAGGGGAATGAGTAAGTGTACTCACTTCGGCTGACCTACTTAGGTCATTGAAGCGCCTCCTGCACTGTATGCAGGTGCGCGATATGTTGGTGGTGCAGGTGACCTCCTCTGCCACCTCGAGCCAGGCCTTCTTGGTGGCAGAGGCAGGCCACTTCCTCCCGCCCGCCGGGGAGAAGATCTCTGTCCTCCCCCTCCTCCTCACCCCATCCAATAATACCTGGAGTGAGGCATCATTAAACCTGGGAGCAGCCTTCCCTATTTTCTGCAACATCAGTCAGTGGAGGACTGCCCCTTTAAATGGGGCTCCTCCAGCTGACAGTCTATGCTGCGCATGCGCAGTCCGCCCGCTGCGCAGCTTTCCAACGCAAAACCCGGAAGCACAGGTAAGTGGATCCAATTAGTCTACGATTCCGTGCGGAGCACTCCGATTTCACTGGGTGCGTTACCCACGCGCCCAGTCGACCCCCCGCCGCCCTCCTAATATCGGGCCCTTTAACTTTGTAATATGTTGGGTTTCTTTCTCTACATAGCAATGTCTTGGAATTTACTGGTCAAATGCCAAACTAGTGACAAAAATGTTTAATTGAACTGTAGTAGAATATTAAAAAAATGTAATTGGGTAAGGTTCCTTGAAGACAAAACTATACAAGAGAATGAATTTCAGCTCTGTCAAGCAGCTTGAGTCATTGAGCTAAGATATTTGTCAATGAAATGTCACAAAGATCGCTTGTACCTCAGGAAGTTGCCATTGAAAGGACTTGTGAAAGGTATTGCAGGGATTGTGCTTCCACCATATGTCTGCAGTGATAATGAAAGAATTCAGGAACATCCCTCTGAGTATTAACTTTGTATCCTCTTCATCTAGAGTACTGAACTCTAAAGCATTCTGGATTATGTGTTCCACAAGAACAGGGCCAAGGGTTTAGCTGCTGGTGTGATAAGGATTATATAACAGGTATTAGCACTGTTTGAAAAAAAGGTAGTTAGTGAACACAAATGAAATGTGCCAGACAAGCAACGGACAGGTGAGGGTTACTCCAATATGTACAAAAGCTTTCCTGTGTGAAATGCTTTCTTGGAATTCATTATTAAACATCTAGAGAAAGAAAATTTGGAAAAGCTTCAATATTTCTAAGTAAATAATGTGACTTTATATATAAAATACTATGTGCTTACCCTGGGAATGATTGCAGATCTGGACGTAAATCTGAACTGACACCAACAGGGTTGTTTTAGATGAAACAAGCCAAAAATAACAAGCCTTTGCTTTCCAAACTACCTTTGATCCTTTCACATTGAATACCAGAAAATCTCAGATGTTATTCACAAGATGACATGCATAACATTATCACATCACGGGTGCAGTCCTCTCCTATCAAGGAACAGAGCCCTGACACAGAGGACAAATACGTCTTGGAATCAATTGGTTAGATGCATAATGTGGAAACTATTTGGCCTAGAATTTCCTGGGGACGGAAAAATAATGGCACAAATCAGTGTATTTAAATTATTGAGTTCAAAATAATTGATTAAAGTCTCTGCTCTTTCTTGATATTTTTAATTCTTAGCTAAAACCCATCAAAACATTTCTTCTGCATCCTTGTGTGTTAGGTTTAGTGTGACTTCCAGGGCTCTGTCCAAGAAGGGAGCCATCCTCCCTTCACCCTGCACTTTTGCAGTCTACTGGCTCAGCCTCCAGCATGCAGTAGAAAAAGCCAAACCAAAATTGTCTCCCACGGGAAGTGCAGGTGCCTCTGCATTTTACTTAGGAGTAAGGAACCACCTTTCCCAGCAACCCATTCCAAATGTTGATTATCCTTTGTATGAAGAAATACTATCCTAAATTTGTTCTTCACCAAACTGAAGCTTATCCTGCTGCCCTGGTGTATCTCAAAGTGTTGTTTCGAGTTTAATTTCTCTATCCCATTAATTAACTTACATGGTCCCCTCTGAGACATCCCTTAGATTGAAGAGCCCCAACCTAGCACATTGTTCATCATAGCTCTTCTTCCCGACACTGGAGACCTTCCTTGTTGCTGTTGTCTGCACTGCGTCTAGGACCCGGATGACATTCTTATATCATGATGACCAGAACTGTATCAATACTCCAAATGCACCTCACCAGGGCATTGTAGAGCTTTAACACAACCTTTGGCAATTTGAACTCAACTGCTTTGGCAATATAACCCAGCTGTGACCAATTCTAGGACCTGTCCAGTTTCAATTCGTAAAAAATTCTGTACATAATCATTTTATACAAACTTGGAGCTTGGCAAAGGTACTGGAACGTTTTAAAGGGTGAGTTGTCACTGAAGCTGGGTAGATTTTTCAATCACCTACACCCATAAATAAGCGAAATCAAGGTTTAACTAACTGAAATATCGGTAATGCCAAATTTCTGCCCATAATACACCTCATGTGCGTTTGATGAAGGCAGAAAGTTTCTACCTTACTCAGGTGGGACTTTAATTGTTGGCGAAGTAGACAAGGCGCCATTTCGATATCCACACAATTTCCCAGAAATTTACAGCCGATGTGAACTGTTTCATCAATTCATCCGTATGAAACGGGTGTCCAGGATTGTTAGGTGCTATGCTAGATACAGAAGTGATTCAAAGAGACAAATAGCATGTATAATTTGCATTTTTGAAGGATGCATTAGGCGGTAATTTTCCAACTTCATGCTGCCAGCCACAGGTCATGCCAGGAGTACAAAATCAGAAAATGATCCCTTATAATTCTTTTTGTAGTGGCTATTTTCATAAACAAATTTTGGCCATCCTGTTGTTGTAAAGGCTGTGGCATGGCCTCTAGCATGGGCGTATTTTGATTTGGTGTGACAAATTGGGATAATGGATTTCCCTATCGGCATCCCCCTGTTTTATTTTTTCAGGAGGAAGAAAAGATAGAACAGAGAGCTACCAAGCAGCTGAGATTGCACCAAGGAGGTCTGTGCCAACCTATCATTGCCCTCCACACTACATATACAGGCACAGGTGGACTGAGAAACATAGAAACATAGAAAATAGGAGCAGGAGTAGGCCATTCGGCCCTTCGAGCCTGCTCCGCCATTCACTATGATCATAGCTGATCCTCTATCTCAATACCATATTCCCACGCTCTCCCCATACCCCTTGATGCCTTTTGTGTCTAGAAATCTATCTAACTCCTTGTTAAATATATTCAGTGACTTGGCCTCCACAGCCTTCTGTGGTAGAGAATTCCACAGGTTCGCTACCCCCTGAGTGAAGAAATTTCTCCTTATCTCAGTCCTAAATGTCCTAACCCGTATCCTGAGACTGTGACCCCTCGTTCTGGACCCCCGAGCCAGGGGAAACATCCTCCCTGCATCAGTCTGTCTAGCCCTGTCAGAATTTTATATGTTTCAATGAGATCCTTTCTCATTCTTCTAAACTCGAGTGAATACAGGCGAAGTCGACCCAATCTCCTCTCATATGACAGTCCTGCCATCCCAGGAATCAGTCTGGTGAACCTTCGTTGCACTCCCTCTATGGCAAGTATATCCTTTCTTAGGTAAGGAGACCAAAACTGCACACAATACTCCAGGTGTGGTCTCACCAAGGCCCTGTATGACTGCAGTAAGACATCCTTGCTCCTATACTCAAATCCTCTTGCAATGAAGGCCAACATACCATTTGCCTTCCTAACTGCTTGCTGCACTTGCATGTTTGCTTTCAGTGACTGATGTACAAGGACACCCAGGTCCCTTTGTACATCAACATTCCCCAATCTATCACCATTTAAATAATACTCTGCCTTTCTGTTTTTCCTTCACATTTATCCACATTATACTGTATCTGCCATGTATTTGCCCACTCGCTCAACTTGTCTAAGTCGCCTTGAAGCCTCTTTGCATCCTCCTCACAACTCACGATCCCACCTAGTTTTGTGTCGTCAGCAAACTTGGAACTATTACATTTGGTTCCCTCATCCAAATCATTGATATATATTGTGAATAGCTGGGGTCCAAGTCTTCTCAAAGGAATAATGTCGGAGTTGGCTAAAATTACCCTGTGAGGCTGTGACAAAGTTGTGTTACATGCCTACTTGCAGCCAATCTGTGCCATAGGGTCAACACTGTGAGTAGCAGGCAGGCTCTCTACCACACAACTGTTTAAACTCTACCTAGCATCATCTGCATTATCAACCATTGTGCTGCCTCCAGATGTATGAAACTGGTTGATGCATCAATCAGTATAGTCAGCTATTTTATCTCCTTTCTTATTGATTAGCAACAGGAGCCTGGCAATAACAATGTCACTGCGTTGCTGCATTTTCCAAAGCTCACGGCATCCATGATAGCAACGAGATTTCCTGCTTCTCCTCCGCATGGTCATCCAAGCCCTGTGTTTCAGTGCTTTTACTTGTGAAGCTCTTTGAAGATCTGAGTGGGCTAAATCTTTCAAGTGTGAGTTACAGCTGTAATGTATGCCCTATGGGTACGCATGGTCAGCAATGAAAGACTATAAGAATGCATGAGGTATTTACGTGCAGTAAAAGTGCACCACCTAGAAAGGCATTGTGGCATGTATTTTTGGGAAATGTACCTGAGAATTGGAATTGTTACATAAGGGAGGAACTAACCCTACTCACCAGGTAACTGGGTGGGTAGGTGGGCAGCTAAAATGCCCCAGATTACTCACCCGCCAGAAAGCTGCCTGGATCCTGCCGTTTCCAATTTTAAGCGACACTTCTGGACAGGAAGCGGAGCAGTCCGCCCAAAGCCAGCGGGGTCCTAATTCACATATGCTAATCAAGGTCCGATGAAGCCATCAGGTCCTGACAGCAATTCTAACTACGGCCTGAGCAGGGAAGCAGCCACGGTTTCCCACCTGGCGAAGGTTAGCCTGAAGTGAATCGGGAAGCTGAGGAGGCCTTCCAAATAACTCTATAATTACTTTCCTTTGTGGGGCCGGGAGGAGCAGGAGTGCTTGGGCCATACTATAGAGAGACCACCTGCAACCCCATTCCCCACACTTACCTGAATGCCAATGAGCAGCCCTTGGCTGCCAAATTATCTGGAGGCCGGTAACTGCTTCCCACCCACTTCCCACCTCTTCTGGGGGGAGGGGAAGAGGAGTGGGCATGTGGCATGTTAATGAGGCCTGGCGGTTAAATTTGCCGTGGCTTCATACTATCGCAGGCTAGCAGGAAACTAGCTGAAACATGCTGCCAATTAATATCCCTACCCCATCCCTCCATAGTCTTGGCTTGGCAACTTCTTTAAGGTGTGTTAGCTTGGCCTGTACCCAGATCTTGCAGGTAGTGCACACAACTTTGAGTCTGGCTGTAGATTTTATGAATTTGCACTTTTGTGCGCCACGAGTGCATAGCAGGAATTCAGAAGCAATGGTCAGCATGCCCACACAATTTTCTATCCATTCTCTTTAATCATGGAGGGGAGGCTGAACTCTCAATATATGGTCTTGTCACCAAAGCTCAGCAGCAGAAGGGCTAGTCTGTGAATCTTGATTATTTAATAACAATTTTGCGTCTTTGGATCATATTTAATAATTTATGTTAATATCACTAATATGTGAGTTTTTTATTGGATTTGTGAATTGTTGGTATGTTGGTCTAGAAATAAGTGTCTTGAATTCTGCTGCCCCATTCTTTACTCGCACCAAGTCCCGTTCTCCCATCACCCCTGTGCTCGCTGACCTACATTGGCTCACAGATCAGCAATGCCTCGATTTTAAAATTCTCATCCTTGTTTTCAAATGCCCCCCATGGCCTTGCCCCTCCCTATCTCTGTAATCTCCTCCAGTCCTACATTACTCCAAGATCTCTGCGTTTCTCCAATTCTGGCTTCTTGTGCATCCCCGATATTCATCACTCCACCATTGGCGGCCATGCCTTCAGCTGCCTAAGTCCAAAGCTCTGGAATTCCCTCCCTATTTCTCTGCCTCTCTCTCCTCCTTTGAGACGCTCCTTGAAATCTACCTCTTTGACCAAGCTTTTGGTCACCTGTCCTAATATCTCCTTATGTGGCCTAGTGTCAAATTTTGTTTGATAACGCTCCTGTGAAGCGCCTTGGGATGTTTTACTTCGTTAAAAGCGCTATATAAATGCAAGTTGTTGTTGTTGAATTAGCCTATTTTAAATGGGTTAACAACTCCGTTAAAATAGCAGATAAAGTAATGCTATTAAGCATTTATACATTAATTTCTAATACACTATTTTCTAAGCTATTATGTGTTTTCCTGTCTTGTACTGGTTTGTATGGTGATGACTTTATACTGATTGTTACAAAAATTCTGAAACAAATTATTTTTTTAAAACAAACCAAGAACTGCAGGGAGAGTTTTATCAGAAAACATTCCAGTGATCAATGCAGCACTGTGGCACCCATTGAGAACCACAGCTAGGGAGATGGCTAGTTATAACTAACTGACAGATGTTGCAAATGAACAGTATTTTACACTAGGCCCTATTTCTGATAATTGATGGACAACTCTGTGGTAGAAGTTATGTTACTGAAACAGAAAAAAAAATGGAGTGCTTCAGCCTGGCCATATAAACTCTTGAGCTGCTAGAATGAGTAGTCAAATCTGAAGTGCCTGCACCCTCGCTCATAATCTGACAGAAACGAGTGACTTGCCTAACTAACAAAGTTTTAGAAGGGGATAAATGAAAGATCCTGAGCTGAATGCTGTCGTCTCGGTCAGACAGTTGAGGAGCACAATATCCAATTCTATTCCGTCATATGAATGAGAGATTAATTGGTAGATTTTTAAAAAGAGAAAACAAAAAACCTAAAAGCTGTAAATCTTCTTACAACTTGAATTTATTTAGCTCCTTTAACAAAGAAAACATCTCAAGGTGCTTCACAGATGTTGATTGGGAATCAGCACCAAGCTAGGATGTGAGAGAGATTGGTAATGGGGTGGAAAGCTTGGCTAAAGAGATGAGTTTTGAGACGCCTACTTGAGGAGACTAGGTCCCAGGTTATGTGGGTTCCATGGGTGGAGCTTTGTCTCAAGTAGAAAGAGTCAACAGCGGACACAATTTTGATAGTTAGTCAATTTAAATGAAGCCTATACATGCTGGTTATTTTTTTTTGGTGTCTGGAACTGGCCCTCTGGACTGCTTCTTTCTATTTTTTTTACTTTACTTCCATCTGCAATTAAGAACATAAGAACAAAAGAAATGGGAGCAGGAGTAGGCCACATGGCCCCTTGAGCCTGCTCCGCCATTCAATCAGATCATGGCTGATCTTTGACCTCAACTCTATTTTCCTGCCGGATCCCCAAACCCCTTGATTCCCCTAGAGTCTAGAAATCTATCCATCTCAGCCTTGAATATATTCAATGACTCAGCATCCACAGCCCTCTGGGGTAAAGAATTCCAAAGATTCACAACCCTCTGAGTGAAGAAATTCTTCCTCATCTCAGTCTTAAATGGCCGATCCCTTATCCTGCAACTATGCCCCCTAGTTCTAGACTCTCCAGCCAGGGGAAATTGCTTCATCTCACTCATGCTGTGTGTTTCAATCGATGGTCTCTGCTCTAACTTTAACTCTACATTTTACTTTGAAGTGAATATTTCTGGGCTGCTACTGGCAGCAGATGGGGTGAGCGAAGCAGGTGTGTGCCGGTGTTTTTCTCAGTATGAACTGCCTAGTCTTAATTCCACTCTCCAACTCACCACATCACTTTAATATTTCTCTTTTTCAAGCAACTATCTAATTTCCTTTTCAAAGAATTGAAAGGTTCTGTTTTAACAATGGTTTGTGACAGGGAATTCCACCTTAAAAGCTCACTCTGCATAAATAATTTTTTCCCAACTTCCCCTTCAATTCTTTTTATGCTTATTTTAAATGTGCCCTTTCGTTAACTATCTCACCAGCCAGCAGAAACAATCTATTACTTTTTACCTTATAATAACCCTTCATAATCCTGAAGACCTCGATCAGGCCACCCCTTAACCTTCTCAGCTCTAGTGAAATAAATTCTCAAGTCTCTGTTCATAATTGCAATCCCTCATCCCTAGCACCTGTTCTATTGCTTTTATATCCTGAATGCCCAAAACTGCACACAGTACTCCCAACGGCAGCCTAACTAAGGTCTTGTTGAAATTTAACAATACCTTCTTCCTTTTGTATTCTGTGCCTCTTGATGCAATATGAAGAATTCCATTTGTCTTATTATGTCCTTATCTACTTGCGTTGCGATCTTTAATAACCAGTGGATCTGCACACCAAGCTTCCCTGCTTTTCTAATCCATTTAAAATCTTTCCATTTAAGATGCATTTTCTTTCCCTGTTATTACTTCCAAAATGTATTACTGTGCATTTTTCTATGTGCCGGCATGTGATATAACCAGAAAGACAAAATACATTGATGGGGTTTTTTGGAATCACATCCTCTCAGCTCGTTAGTTGATGGTAAGTTTATGGAAGACCATGAAAAGGACACATTATGCTAAGGTTCAGTCATTTCAGCCATTTCTTAACTGTTTTCCATTTTTTGCTGGTATTTAGATTCTCATGAGCCTTCCTGCCAGTTGTTCTAGTTCTTTTTTTTTCCCCCAGCATGATTATTGGCACTATTGGATTTTCCAATGTGAATCCCCCTATCTGAAGTGTTTGGAAAAAGAGAAGAAAGAACAGAGGGATGCTAGGCAGGTCAGGCTGCATGAGAGGTGTTCAGTACTCACCTGCCAATATCCATATCTACAGAGGTAAACATATCTCATTTTGGCAAACTATTAGGCCTGGCAGAGGCTCCTGCTCCCAAATGAATCTAGGACAGCAGACTCAATGGCAGCACAAAATTAAGTGAATGCCTGATTAACCATAATGTTGCATGCTTCCTCAGGAACATCCCAATCACTGTCTGCTTTCTTTTCTGCATGAAAGAAGGCATGTCAGGGTGATCAACAGCCAGCATACTCTGATTGGCTGCACCTACTAAAATCATAGGAACAGAAGTAGGCCATTCAGCCCCTCGAGACTGTTCGGCCATTCAACCCATACACCCGACCACATTCCTCTTCCCTCCAAGCCACAATCCCCCGACCCCCAGTCTCTACTATCCTTCTCTCCCCCGTCTGAGCCCCAATCTCCCGACCCCCATTTCATAGTCTGTCTCTCTCCCCTGAGCCCGCATCCCTGAACCATATTTCCCTAGACTCCCTCTCTCCCCTGAGCCTACAATTTCCCAGTCTCTGACCCCCCCCCCCCCGCACCGAGCCATCTCCCCACCCCTATTCGCCAGTCTCCCTTTCCTGAGCACCCGATCCCCCAACCCTAGCTGGTGTCATCCTCTTCCCCACCACCAGTTCTGTAACCCTCTCCCTCTCTCCTCCTGACCCAAGTCCCAATCTCCCCACTGCCCCCGAGTCTCAATCTCCTCACTGCCCCCGAGTCCCAATCTCCCCACTGCCCCCAAGTCCCAATCTCCCCACTGCCCCCCGAGTCCCAATCTCCCCACTGCCCCCGAGTCTCAATCTCCTCACTGCCCCCGAGTCCCAATCTCCCCACTGCCCCCGAGTCTCAATCTCCTCACTGCCCCCGAGTCCCAATCTCCCCACTGCCCCCAAGTCCCAATCTCCCCACTGCCCCCGAGTCTCAATCTCCTCACTGCCCCCGAGTCCCAATCTCCCCACTGCCCCCAAGTCCCAATCTCCCCACTGCCCCCCGAGTCCCAATCTCCCCACTGCCCCCGAGTCTCAATCTCCTCACTGCCCCCGAGTCCCAATCTCCCCACTGCCCCCGAGTCTCAATCTCCTCACTGCCCCCGAGTCCCAATCTCCCCACTGCCCCCAAGTCCCAATCTCCCCACTGCCCCCCAAGTCCCAATCTCCCCACTGCCCCCGAGTCTCAATCTCCTCACTGCCCCCGAGTCCCAATCTCCCCACTGCCCCCGAGTCCCAATCTCCCCACTGCCCCCGAGTCCCAATCTCCCCACTGTCCTCGAGTCCCAATCTCCCGACTGCCCCCCAGTCCCAATCTCCCCACTGCCCCCGAGTCCCAATCTCCCCACTGCCCCCCAGTCCCAATCTCCCCACTGCCCCCCAGTCCCAATCTCTCGACTGCCCCCCAGTCCCAATCTCCCCACTGCCCCCCAGTCCCAATCTCCCCACTGCTCCCCAGTCCCAATCTCCCCACTGCCCCCGAGTCCCAATCTCCCGACTACCCCCCAGTCCCAATCTCCCCACTGCCCCCGAGTCCCAATCTCCTGACTGCCCTCCGACTCCCAACCTCTCCCCTGCCTCCCCCAGTCTCAAACTCCTGACTGCCTCCAGTCCTAATCTCCCCACTGCCCCTGAGTCCCAATCTCCCGACTGCCCCCGAGTCTCAATCTCCCCATTGTCCCCGAATCCCAATCTCCCCACTGCCCCCGAGTCCCAATCTCCTGACTGCCCCCCGACTCCCAACCTCTCCCCTGCCCCCCAGTCCCAAACTCCTGACTGCCCCCGAGTCCCAATCTCCTGACTGCCCCCGAATCCCAATCTCCCGACTGCCTCCAGTCCCAATCTCCCGACTGCCCCCAGTTCCAATCTCCCCACTGCCCCCGAGTCCCAATCTCCTGACTGCCCCCGACTCCCAACCTCCCCACTACTCCTGAGTCCCAATCTCCTGACTGCCTCCGAGCCCAAGTCTTCCCCTGCCCCCCAGTCCCAAACGCCTGACTGCCCCCAGTCCCTTTCTCCCTACTGCCCCCCTGTCCCAATCTCCCCACTGCCCCCCAGTCCCAATCTCTGCACTGCCCCCAAGTCCCAATCTCCCCACTGCCCCCCATCACAATGCCCCCAGTCCCAATCTCAGTCTTCCCAGTCTTGCACTTCTCCATGCTTCTTCTCTCTATCCCCTTCACCATCCAGTCACTCCTAAGTGAGTCAAAAGCAAAATACTGCAGATGCTGGAAATCCGAAACAAAAACAGAAAACACTGGAAATACTCAGCAGGTCAGGCAGCTTCTGCGGGGGGTGGGGTTGGGGGGCTGATGTCATGGAGTGGGGGTTGGGTGCTGCTGCGGCGTGAAGTTTCAAAGCTGCCTTTTTCCCAGGCTGTGAGAAGCAGCGCCCGGGAGAATGGTGTCCCCCACATGGCAGCACTAAGCTCAGGACATCACGGGCCGGATTAAACCATATCGCAGGCCAGATGTTTGACACCCCTGTCTTACAGGCTCTTAAAAATCAATTTTGGCATCAGCTCTTTTCAGCCTTGCTGGTGTCCTCGCTCTTCACCTAGGTTTCTCAATTTAAAAAAAATCGGAAACCCTCGGGTGGTCATAAGAAAAAATAATTCAGAAAGTTAAATGTTTTTTTAAAACATCACATGAGCTGCAGTTCACTATCAGGGCAGAACGAGGGTAACTTTAATTTGCATCTTTGATATTCTAATCCGAACACTGGATGCTGTTACTGTTTGTAACATTCCTCTGCATTTTAAGTCTTGTTGAAGTTGTACAGGGCATTGGTGAGGCCACACTTGGAGTACTGTGTACAGTTCTGGTCACCCTATTATAGAAAGGATATTATTAAACTAGAAAGAGTGCAGAAAAGATTTACTAGGATGCTACCGGGACTTGATGGTTTGACTTACAGGGAGAGGTTAGACAGACTGGGACTTTATTCCCTGGAGAGTAGGAGGTTAAGGGGTGATCTTATAGAAGTCTATAAAATAATGAGGGGCATAGATAAGGTCGATAGTCAAAATCTTTTCCCAAAGGTAGGGGAGTCTATAACGAGGGGGCACAGATTTAAGGTGAGAGGGGAGAGATACAAAAGGATCCAGAGGGGCAATTTTTTCACTCAAAGGGTGGTGAGTGTCTGGAACGAGCTGCCAGAGGCAGTAGTAGAGGCGGGTACAATTTTGTCTTTTAAAAAGCATTTGGACAGTTACATGGGGAAGATGGGTATCGAGGGATATGGGCCAAGTGCAGGCAATTGGGACTAGCTTAGTGGTATAAACTGGGCGACATGGACATGTTGGGCCGAAGGGCCTGTTTCCATGTTGGAACTTCTATGATTCTATGATTCTATTCTATGATTCATCTTGGCAAAACTCGAGTGCAAATACTGCTAAGTGTCACTAGTATTTTGAGTTAAAATAATTCATTTTGACAATTCAGCATGAAATTTGTGTAGCGTTGTCAGCAGTGATGAAGAAGCAGGCTCTTTCACAGCACCCATTCAATTTTGTGATACATTAATGTTGTGCTCCTAGATATTATTTGAATAAATCCTCCACATCAGATGTTACTGAACGTACAACCTGATTGTACATCTATGTGCTCTCGTTCAATTATTGTTGAGCCTCTTAAGTGTTTAGTTCCGTGCTGTATGTGGTTATGACCATGGTCATAGTCGAATGCATTTAATCTTATATAGGTCTGAAACCCATTAGTGAAATTGCTAACTTGTAACTTCAGGATCTCTAATATTTCGTGTATAAACCACTATACTCCTTGATGAAGTTGTAGTCTTGTAATCATTCCCAAGTATCTATTAATCGAGATCGAATTGGGCCAGGACCTACTCCGTTAATGGTAGGGCGTTGGGGAGAGTTATAGAACAAAGAGATCTAGGAGTACAGGTTCATAGCTCCTTGAAAGTGGAGTCACAGGTGGATAGGGTGGTGAAGAAGGCATTCAGCATGCTTGGTTTCATTGGTCAGAACATTGAATACAGGAGTTGGGATGTCTTGTTGAAGTTGTACAAGACATTAGTAAGGCCACACTTGGAATACTGTGTACAGTTCTGGTCACCCTATTATAGAAAGGATATTATTAAACTAGAAAGAGTGCAGAAAAGATTTACTAGGATGCTACCGGGACTTGATGGTTTGACTTATAGGGAGAGGTTAGACAGACTGGGACTTTTTTCCCTGGAGAGTAGGAGGTTAAGGGGTGATCTTATAGAAGTCTATAAAATAATGAGGGGCATAGATAAGGTAGATAGTCAAAATCTTTTCCCAAAGGTAGGGGAGTCTATAACGAGGAGGCATAGATTTAAGGTGAGAGGGGAGAGATACAAAAGGGTCCAGAGGGGCAATTTTTTCACTCAAAGGGTGGTGAGCGTCTGGAACGAGCTGCCAGAGGCAGTAGTAGAGGCGGGTACAATTTTGTCTTTTAAAAAGCATTTGGACAGTTACATGGGTAAGATGGGTATAGAGGGATATGGGCCAAGTGCAGGCAATTGGGACTAGCTGAGTGGTATAAACTGGGCGACATGGACATGTTGGGCCGAAGGGCCTGTTTCCATGTTGTAACTTCTATGATTCTATGATTCTTCTATGAATCTCTACTTAATTTCTAGGGTACAAGCAGCTAAAAATGCAATGAGAAAAATGAGAAATGCAAATCCTATCAACAGTGGTTTTGCTTAGCTAGTTACTTTTAAATTTATTCACAATTGCTGTTCAATTAGGAGAGTGCTGTTCTTTAGTTGGAGACTCTTGCACAGATATGCTTTGCATGACTTGAACAATGCTTTATTTTGCTGTAAAAATTTATTTTTGTTCCAACTTTTACTTCAAAAAATTGAACAATTCATGTGTAAGCTATGTTGTGCCTCTCCTCAACCCATATCCTCATTTATGATGTTGCTACAAATAGCAATTAGAGCAGTTCTTCTCCTTTGTCTATTTGTGAGAATCCCTTCATGTTGAACTTTATGCAGCAGGAAAATCTCAAATTTCACCATCTCTCAAAGCCTCATCATGGTTTACAACTTTACCTTACACAAGCTTATAACATTATGAGCCATTAAGTATATGCAACATAAAACCCCTTACCTGGAAAGCAATGCTATTTGTAGTATTAGTGAAGTGAATCAGCTATAGGCTGTCAACGTGTCTTCTTCCTTCTCCACACCAGATAAGATGTAGGCATTAAGGCTATCCTTAGTCCAAATCCAAAAGTGCTTCCAAAAACTTTCAGAATCCCACTCCCCCAGAATGACTCCTAATGCTCCTTTTGTCTATCCTCATCTCCCTTTGTAAACAGAATGCAGATTTTACTGTACAGCACTATCCTGTTATGTATGCTGCTTCAATCAGCTTGGAAAATTTAGACAATTGCTTGTCTTCTATAGTAGGTACAGCACAGGAGGAGGCCATTCGGCCCATCATACCTGTGCTGGCTCTTTGAAAGAGCTATCCATTTAGTCCCACTCCCCTGCTCTTTCCCCATAGCCCTGTAATTGTTTTTCCCTTCAAGTATTTATCCAATTCCCTTTTGAAAGTTACGATTGAATCTGCTTCCACCACCCTTTCAGGCAGTGCATTCCAAATCATTACAACTCGCTACATAAAAATATTATTCTTCATGTATTAAGTTTCCACCTGAGCTACTCTTGTGGTATTGTGGCAATCATTGTTTTATATTTGTGTATCAGTGGAAAAATAACAGGATACAATCAAAATGACTGAAAGTCTTAGATAAATTGTGCTGGTTATCAGCAGGCATCGTACAGATTTCTGACATCCTAATGCTTGCCCTAATAAGCAACAATTTTAGTCAGCGATGAATAACTATATTTGTACAATGTGACAATCTTCCTGTGTGGGAAAGAATTTTCGAGAAAGAAGTGACCTGCGCAATATTCCACAGTCACTTTGTGGATGATTAAAGTATGCCATTTTTTGATGTGAAAGACTGTGTACATAAGTAACCTATCTTTTTACATAGTTGCAATACCAGAAAATGTATTCCTCTTTTTTTAAAACTACCTACTAAACACTCCACTCATTTGGCAATGCCTACGTTCCTGGGTCACTGATGGGTTACATTGTCAACTGACCAGAAAGCCTAATATAAAAACAGAAAATGCTGGAAAAGCTCAGCAAGTGAGGCAGTATCCGTGGAGAAAGAAACTGAGTTAACGTTTCAGGTCAAAGACCTTTCATCAGATCTGTTCTAACGAAAGGCCTTGGACCTGAAACATTGGGCTCGATATTACCAGGGCTGCGGGTTCGCGGCGGGGGGGGGGGTGACTGGGCGCGTGGGTAACGCGCCCGGTGAAATCAGTCTGCCCTGCGCGCAATCGCAGCCTAATTGGATCCACTTACCTGGTCTTCCGGGTTCCCCGCTGCTGAGCTGCGCGTCGGGCGGACTGCGCATGCGCAGTAAGGTCTGTCAGCTGGAGGAGCTCTATTTAAAGGGACAGTCCTCCACTGACAGATGCTGTAACAAACAGAAAAAATTACAGCATGGAGCAGCCCAGGGGGAAGGCTGCTCCCAGTTTAATGATGCCTCACTCCAGGTATCATTAGATGGGAGAACAGAGATTTTCCCCCCGGTGGGCAGGAGGAAGCAGCCTGCCTCTGCCACCACGAAGGCCTGGCTCAAGGTGGCAGAGGAGGTCACCTGCACCACCAACATATCGCACACCTGCATACAGTGTAGGAGGCGCTGCAATGACCTAAGTAGGTCAGCCAAAGTGAGTACACTTACTCATTCCCCTACACTCCGTCTGCCACATCACCGCCCCCACCCCACATCTCATTCTGCACTGCCAACACTACTCTGTCACATCACCCCTCACACCCACTCAAAGCTCATCCTCATCTTACCTGCACTTACTCACCTCGCCAGTACTCATCCCGCCACTACCACTCAACCCAATCCTCATACAATCTCATGGCTCTATCTCATACTCACCCTCTCATGCATCTCTTTCACGGTGAGCCTTACTCAACCTGCCACTACCTGTGCTGCAGCCACAGGGTATGCATCACATATGTGCAGTAGGCAGCGTAAGGCAAACGTGTTGTGAGCATGAAGGAGATGCACAAGGGTGTTTGAGGGTTTGTCATGGTTTTTACTTCTATTTAATTTCTGACCAACTCACATCACATATTATATTGTCACCACTACTGCCACGTCTTTGCGAATCTTGTCTGGTTTGTGCAATAATGCCCTTTCCTGAGGATCACAATGAAGACCCACACCTGATGCCACCCATTGTGTCACTGCAGAGTGGATGTAGGTGTATTTGCAGGGCTCTTTTGTGCAGATGACTGAGAGACGTCGGCGATGTCCCCGGTGGCACCCTGGAAGGATGCGGAGGAGAAGTTGTTGAGGGCAGTGGTGACTTTGACAGCGACAGGTAAGAAGATGGTGCTCGGGCCAGCTGGGAGCAGCTCGGCAAGAAGGAGGCTGCAGATGTCCACGACTACATGTCGAGTGACTCTGAGCCTCCATGTGCACTGCTGCTCAGAGAAGTCCAGAAAGCTGAGCCTCGGTCTGTGGACCCTGTGGCGAGGGTGGTGCCCTCTGCGTCGCATCTCTCTCTGCAGTTGCCCTCCCTCCTGCTGTGCAGGTGGATGTGTCACAGCACTGTGTTGTGTAGCTCCACGTGTCAAAGGTGGACGGCTTGGCCGGCGAGGCTGGTGATGCTGTTCGCCCTCCGAGGAGGTCATGACTGCAGCTACGGCGGCCCCCATCCGGAAGATGTACATCTGAGGGGGTCCACAAGGTAGGTACATGTCTCTGGACCCCCGGGTAAGTGTGCAAGTTGGTGAATTTGATTGTCAGGAGGAGGGTGGTGGAGGCCAAACTTTGTCCCAAGTGACAGAGTGGCCTCCTGTAATGAGTGAGGGTCTCCCCCCCACCTGTCAAATGGACCTTTGCAGCTGCCACAGGCTGATGGCTGCAACACGTTCATTTCAATTAGGAGTGTTTCCCCCAGTATGGGAAACAGTCCTAGTTGTTTGTAAAATCCCACCCCTCCTAATATAACAGGCCAATCAGGTCTGTAAACGACCTGAAATAGCAAGATAAATATTGTTAAGTGGCACCCCGCCGGCTTTAATTGCCTGCGGGAGTCCCACATGCGGGGGCTGCGTGCGTACGTCGGCGCGTCTGTGGGGAACCTGGAAGTGGGCGGGTTGGAGCCGGGCTCCCGACCCGCTCCGGGATTCCCCGATTTTCGGAGCCCCCCCCGCCAGGAACGCACCCGATAGCGGGTGCTATTACCAGGCCCATTAACTCTGTTTCTTTCTCCACAGATGCTTCCTGACTTGCTGAGCTTTTCCAGCATTTTCTGTTTTTATTTCAGATTTCCAGCATCCTCAGTATTTTGCTTAAGAAAGGTTAATGTTGCACTTAAAAAGACACCTAAGGCTACATTTTGCTTTTTTCACAGTTTTGAAACTTGCAATTCCTGATAATACAAACTTGCAAGTGAAAAGGAAAAACAGCTAATCTGAATCCCACAATGTGTCTGTCTGTATATGTCTGTCTCTAAGTCTATTTGTGTGTCTGTTTGTCTCTGTGTCTATCTGTATAATAATGATTATTTAAAACTTCTCAGGGATCTAGCAAGCCGCTTAACAAGTGTAAATGCTGAAGAGTTATTAATTCACCTGTGGAGTGCACAAAATTTGTTCAGAGATACAAAATAGTTAGCAGCAGCAGGAAACTCAGGTGATTTCTCCTTCGTAACCTATAATCCCTTTAGCCAGTTGTAATGCCTCGACCATTGGCCCAGCTAAAATCGTCTAACTCTGCAGAGGCCAGGAATTGACAGTGAGATCTTCCTGTTCTCTAGCTCAGAGATGGAGCTCTTACCTCTGAGGATGGTTGGAAATGGACATTTCTAAACATCAAATTTCACAAAGTCATGGTTCTACACAGCTCACAAAGCCAAGTACAGTGAGAAATAGGGGTAATTTTAACCTAACCTGCTCGTCAGGAAACTGATGGGATCCATTTGACTTCAATGGAAAGTAAAATCGGGAGGGGTATAAAACCATGGTTGCACCCGATCTCATCATTATCCCGACTGGCGGGTTAGGTTAAAGTTGCCCCCTTTACATCTGATTGCCGAAAAATACAACTTACGCCCAAAACGTCTGTACTGGCCTGAGGCGCGAGCCACATTTAGGCTTTGAGACTCATTTAAATGTTGCCAGCAAGCTGCGAGCGTCAAACAGGCACCCTGCTGCAGTTTGCGGTCGGGGATTGTGGAAAATCGGCTGGCTCCTACACTGAGCCGGCCAGCAGGTTGAGTCTGGGGGGAGGGAGCCGTTCCGGGGGAAAGGCCTCGAATGCACCGGCAGTAGGCCAAAGTTTTTTTGTGGGCTCGGGAGATTTTTGGGTTGGGCACCAAACAGGCGTAATATCAGCGGTGTGCCCACAGCTTCTACCCAGTGAGGCAGTCAGGAGGTCCGAACCATTTTAAGGTTCAGGTATCATTAACTTTTTTCAGTGAGCTGCAAGCACTAAGCGGGTGCTCCGCTGCAGCTCACCAGTCACTTCACACCCAAAATCGGTCAGCGACTGCACACATTCCACTGGGCAGGTAGGACCCATTGGGGGAGGCAGAGTTGATGCAGGTTTAGGACCCCGATTTGCATATTTAAACAGTCTCCTGCCAGTTTTGGGTGGGAGTGCTGGGCAAACAATTAAGGCCTGCCTGAAGTTGATTTATAGAATTACTTAGAATTTACAGCACAGAAACAGGCCATTTGGCCCAACTGGTCTGTGCAAGTGTTTATGCTCCACACGAGCTTCTTCCCACCCTATTTCATCTAACCCCATCAGCATATCAGGTGGGCAAATGGATGTATAAATCCCCACCAAATTTTCAGACGAGAAATGGGTGGCTGGCAGTTGAAAGTCTCCCCATCCCTTAATTAGAAGCAGCCAACATAGATTTCCGAAAGAAAGATTGTGCTTGGCAAACCTAATGGAGTTCTTTGAAGAGGTTATAGATACAGTGGATGGGGAAATGCAGTGGATGTGACATATGTGGACTTTCAGAAAGTCTTTGACAAGGTACCACACAGGAGATCATTGGAGAAGATCAAGGGGTATTGAATTAAGGGGAGGGTAGCAAATGGGATTAAAAACTGGTTAGAAGAGAGGAAACAGAGTGTAGGAGTTAAGGGCAGTTTCACAGAGCGTGAGACTAATATAAAGCCTGATACAAATACAGTAATAAATCTACCTTGATATCAGAACTGGTTTTATTACTGTAATATTACAGGAAAATTTAGAATAAAAAGCTTTAAATACTTTACTTCTCTGTTTTCCTTTTTCATTATTTTCATTCACATTTCCTCCCCATTGTCTCTTGTTTTTGTCATTTTAGTTTTACCTTTTAGTTTATTTGTAAGTAAACTCAATTTTTTTCTTCTTTGTTGATGTTTAAATAATTACTCACACATATTCCAGTGGCCCCCTCTGTAGTCCACTATTCATTCTGGAGGTCAGAGTTCATTATCAAAAAGTGCCTCTGGTTGATGGAATAGCAACTCCAAAGATTTATTTTTTCGCCAATCGAGGTTAAAAATCCGAAGAACCAATCTGGTTACATCATTGAAGGATCAAGGTCAATCTTTATGGGCAGGAATGCTCCTCCCAGCTCCACTGCAGTGCTGAAGACCATTGCCAGCTCGTGTTTGGCCCCCTCCCGATCGCCTCCCTCCCTCCCAGGACCTACCGGAGGGCCACTACCAACGACACAATAGTCCGGAATCCGATGCCGATTCACCATCGAGCTGCCTGGTGACGCCAAGCTTGTGTCCGCAGCTCACGGTCTCATTTAATGAGAGTTGAGGCCACATAGCGGGTGTGCCTTGGGCCTACCTGTTCTGATGCAGGGAGCCTACTGATTTCTAGGCGAGTGAGTTTAA